>NC_092822.1:85738928-86396785 GCF_023375885.2 Dermacentor andersoni | reverse complement strand
TACAGTCACGAGTGCATGTTAGCACACCTGTTCATAAGTGTAATAGATCTGTGTGCATTGCTTGTGCATATAGTATGTATCTGAATGTGTGTATATATGCATAAATGCGAAATTGTATCTGTATATGAGTATGTATGTATTTTGTGTAATTTCATACTAGGTTTTTTCCTTTGTTAAAAGTGCATTTGTTTTCCAATATTACTTTGTTGCAAGTGTTGCATCTTTTGTGATGTTTCTGCAGTGCTCTGCTGTCAAACGTATAAGGGGGCGGGACCCTCGTCAAGCTGTACCCCAGCTTTTAGTCCTGTCTCCTTTTTTTCAATGTGAAAAGAAATAAAAACATCATTCATTCATTCATTAATTCATCACTGGCATCATCCAACACGTCACCTTCGTCAAGACACAAGTTGTGCAACACTGCACATGCTGTAACGATGTTGGCAGCGCGGTCTGGTTCGTAGTGGAGGGCGCGGTACCGCTAAAGGCAGCGGAAGCGGCTCTTCAGAAGCCCAATGCACCGCTCCACTACGGACCGCATGGCAGCATGTTCAGTGTTGTACCTGCCTTCTGCAGTGTGTATGGGAGGGTGGCCTGTGACTGGGGTCAGGAGCCATGGTTCCAGGGGCTAGCCGCTGTCACCTGCAGGATCGTAAAAAATGGTATGAAATCTGCACAAAGTTGAGTAGGGGAAGCATGGGTCATGTAAAGTGCACATACTACATAAAGGCTGCAATACAGGAATATACAGGCTGAGCACCTGACGCAGATGTGATCGCAGATAACAATAGCTGGGACATAGTAACATCCCTATTTGCAGCAAGGCAGCTCTTTGTGTAGTCTTCATTCATAAATTACTATAAGTGTAAAAGAGAATCTGACAACACGTGCACTGTACACTCATATTAAACGTTAGTTTAGAGTACAGCGGAGATGTGTTGTCACTTTGTTTCGTGCAGATACCATTGAAAAGTTTTTACATCTCGCCTGTACTTAATAGCCTACTATAACATAAGGGGTTCGGGCTTCAATATTCTCTTGCGGCGCGAGCACGCTTTGCTGCATGCTGCCAGAATTGCAACTGTACAAAATATTCCCGCTGCTCACCGAGGAGGTATTCTCCGGCCTTGGCAATATGCCCCTCCTGGAACCGACGATGCAACCACGTAGTTCTCCAGACGTGGGCGTCGTGGTCTGACCCCGGTCGCAGAGCGTCGACGGCGAGGATCCGCATGCCTGCGTCGCAGATCTGACGAGAGCGCGCAAGCGCGTTGCTATGATGGGCAAATTAGACAAAAATTAAGATACTTACGAACATTGTGTTGAGGGCGTAGTAGCCTTTGCGGTACATGAATGCCGCCTTCTGCTCTCCCTTCGGTGCGATGATGGCTATAAGGCTGCTGTCCACGCATCCGATGACGCCGGGAATAGAGCCGCGTCGAAGGAACCCTTCCTTCACGGACGCCTTCTCCTCCGACGTCCTCGGGAAATGGACCCACTTGTTGCGGGCCCCGGCTTGGACGATTGCCTCCGCCACGCGTTGCACACACTTGCTGACCGCAGGCTGGGTCACGCCGATCGTCTCCTCACTCCCTGCCGAGGCTTGAAAGCTGCCCGTTGCGAAGAATCGCAACGCGCACAACACTTGTCGCTCCACCGACAGCGCTGAAGTTCTCACGCCTCCGAGTTCCTCCACCACTTCGTTGCACAGCCACCGCACAGTTTCTTTCTTCAGGCGAAAGTGCGGGCGAAACAGATCGTCTGGCATGTCAAACGCATCCTCGGGCTCCCTCCTCCTGCGCCCGGGCTGACGAGCCGCCGCAGCCGCCAACGCAATAAGAAAGCCGCCATTTTCTATTCCAAACGGAACGGGGCACTCACAGGTTATTCCGCGAATATGGCGGGCTTGTTCGGCATAATTTAGCATAATGAGTGCGTAAACGTCACTTTGAAGTGGCGGTTTTTGAGCATTACTGATGTCGCTTGACAGGCAGGAAAAATGGGCGCGGCCTCAAAAAGTTCGACCAATGAGCGAGGGGTGTCGGCAATTTTGGAATAGAAACAGAACGGAATAGCTTCACGCTATACCTACCCTGGCTTACCGCAGCTTCTTCTTCATTAAAATTGTACCCCGGCGGGAAAGACGCCATCCTGACAAACTGCGCGTATGGCTACATGGAGGGATCATCGAAAGACTGGAGCCTGTGTACGTGTACAACCTCACGACCGCAGTGGCATCGATCAGAAGGCTGAGGCACATGCTTGGTAGCAGAGTTCACAGGAGACAAATATATCCCGAGTCTGTAAGGGAGATGCACAAAGAAAATATCCCACGCGAGCAGTAGGGACACAAACCTGTGAACAGCGTGAACTGACCCAGTACAAAGCCCAGCCAATGAGGCTGGCTCAGCGACGCTTCTTTTTCGTTACACCAGGCGTTGAGATGTAAAAGGGAAGTAGCTTTTACAACAACTACATGTGTTTTTGCAAGAGTAAGATGTTTATACAAGGATTAAGTAAACATTTGTGACGCCGCGGAATGACGCATCACTATACAAGCTTGGGCTCTCCAGACGTACAGGAAAAAACAGAGAAAATAATAGTTTAGTGCAAAACTTTATGCTTTAAAAACCTTATTTGTTTAACCAGATAAACGTGAACAAATGTAAGATAGTATGATCTTCTAGTCTGTCTGATAGCAATAATAATTATTATTATTATTATTATTATTATTATTATTATTATTATTATTACTACTATTATTACGGAAGAATGAACGAAGAGAGGAACAAGATCGCGAGTCGCTGGCTGCTGCGTGTTGTTGGTGGTCAGGCATGCTTACTCAAACTCATTTTGTATATATATTGTAAATATAATCTTCTATACTCCCAACATCCCCGTAGCAATATTATTATTGTTATTATTATTATTAGTAGTAGTAGTAGTAGTAGTACAAGTAGTAGTAGTAGTAGTAGTAGTAGTAGTAGTAGTAGTAGTAGTAGTAGTAGTAGTAGTAGTAGTAGTAGTAGTAGTAGTAGTGTTTGCTTTGAGAACATCTATACACTAGACAGGACAGGGAAAGCGAGGAGCCGGCTGGCAACTGCTGCCACCGGAAGGGGCACAACGCCGGCCTACTCCTCAGAAAGGAGGAGACAGAAACACACAAATAGAAGCTAGGAAGGAGGAAAAGAAAGAGGAAAGAAAGAACAAGATGGCAGAACTCGAAGAGTTAAGAAGAACGCAGTGAGTACAGGAAACACCCAGTAGGGCCGGTGACTGCTGGTCATGCCACTAAAGAATGTCGAAATAGAAGAAATATTGTTGGAGGTCCCGTGACCCGTAAATAGAAATACGTTACAAACGTGAACCTGGTTAGTTTCTTTTAGAAGAGTAAGCAGAGTGCTATGCGCCTGATTGCGTCGAGACGCACAACCACTGGGGTACAAACATTGATCGAGTGTCGTGCACTCCACGCCAGGAAGGTGATAATCCCGCACTAGCGAATTCTGCTGAGGGATGTAAGGCGGAACACTCCGATATTACGTGCTGAAGCATCTCGCAGCAACCGCAAAGCGTACACGATGGCCTGGCCACACGTCCTTGTCGGTATGAACGTTCCCACAGCCAACCCTATGCTTGAGTAGTCGTGGTTTAGCGCGATGAGTTGTTTCGATATCGCAATCAACATGTGCATTTAAGCAGAAGCAATCGTTACTATAGAAGGGCACCGTGACAGTTAGAGTGCATTACCGTACGTGGCCCTAGGAGAGACCTTTGATATTTGGGTGATGTCACAAATCGAAGCATCGGTCTCATATTTATGCCGCCGTGGTCGTAGAGCTCTCAAAGCTGCCATTGGCGACGCGCATCCACGTATGCCCCCTTATCACGGAGCTTGAGATTGCGTGGCCCAAAGCACATATGGAGGGGCGGAAGGGGATGAGGGGAGCACGCCTGCCGAGCACTCGCGCGCGCTGCGCCTACCGATAAAGGTAAGTTTCCATGTCGTAGCGTTGCCCACGGTCAGGGTGCAAGCGGCGCCCAACGTCTAATCTGTGACTCCTCCACCTCCCCTGATAGAGAGGAGGAATTCGTGTGTGACGGAACGTTTTGCGAAAAGGTCACACAATACACAAGTTGATAACGGCAGGCGTGTCTCGTACAATGCTTCCGCAGCTAACGGAGGAATGGTATCGCTCGTTTAGCAATACCGTGGGGCGTAGTATTTAAGGTCTCACCGCTCTACCACATCCCTCTGGTCATTTTGACGCTGCGGTTCGCTTCAGAGAATGACGATGAAAGTGTTGTCGATGCTCGCAGGGGCCCTTGTGCTTTTCGCGCCGCTCGTTGTCGCCCAAGGTAAGACACGCCTTTCCCTCGAAAATACTGCCATTCTTTTAATTTTCTGAAGTGCACTTTACCCGTGGGACACGTTTTGGTCGACTTATTTATTTGCTTAATATGATTCGGAGTGCCTAAATCTACGTTGGGCGCACGCGGGAAGAATTCAACTTGTCGCCCTAAACACGTGTCGGGATAGCGAATCCGCTAGGAGAACGCTCTTTCGCAACCGCGTTCCGTGAAGCTTTACACTACCCTCACAATACGGTGGTTAAAATAGATACAGTGATGCTTTTCATACACGCGTACCTTCTCGTCATCCACTGCAAGAGCTAGGAACCTGGGCAAATGAAAAGGACGCATACGTGCCGTAGCGCGTTTCGACAGCAATTCGTGCTAGCCTGGCTCAAAGCCCGCCTTGGTAATGAAATCGGTGTGTAGAAGCGGCTTTATGCATTACACGCTTCAGAGAACAAGGGTTTAGAGTTGAATGCACGCGAAGCGCAGGAGAATGGGGGCCGTCGAAAAGCCCAACTCAACAAAAGTAATGCGGCAATTTGTCTAATGATTTTTAGGCAGTCGTTATTATAGCAACTGAAAAAGCCCCTTGCTAAGCTTCAGCCGTGGTGATGAGGCGAGTATGAGTAAATGCCGAGCAGCGGTACGCAGCCAGCCTGCGTCGTCTAATCTGGACATGCTTGGCGTCAGTTATAGACAAGCCTCGTTTATTTCGGGCCCAGCGACTACCATTACACGTCGCTGGCTAGCTATGGCGCGCCCCTGCGTGCCCCGTTCGGGCTTTGTACACACGGGATGACGCGCACTCTTCGTGTATCGCCTTTGAGGGCACCGAATAGAATGCGTTTCTCTTGCTGTGAAAGACCGCATCAACGCTATGGAAGCAGATGAGGCAGTTCTTACGGGATTGGTTAGCAGGCCAATCTCCGCAGGCTGTGCCGAAAAAGGAATGCGACAGACATAGAAGGAGCGCTTACGCGAAGGAAGCATGTATTTGGCTGTTCAGCGTGCTTATGCCGACAATCCTAACGAAAAACAGGGAACAACCAACTGAAACATCACATCCCATCACTGTATTTTCCTTGAAGACCCCTTTCGGGGTTACATAAAGGTTGGGGTGTACAAAATCGGACGTGCTTCCATAAAAAGTGCCGCATCCATCCAACGTACCTCTAAAAGATATCCGAGGACACCTAAACACTTCTTGCGAGTTGAGAATACGAAAGCAAGAATGTCCACTTTGGAAGCCGCTGAGTGGTTCTTCGAGTTTTGCACTGCGAGTAATGTTTGCGTTAATGGTCGCTCCACACGCCCTGTGTTTGGAGAGTGTACGATGGTGGATTTGGCTGCATGCTTCTTCGCTCGCTTTCCTGCGTTCTTCCGTTCCCTTGCAAAATCTGCGGTACGTGTACCCGCGCAGACGGCCACGTTTCGCTACTGCCGAAGTTGCGGTCGCCGACGATGTAGATTGTTCAGACTCCATAGCGTCACGGGCTGCCTGAGCCAGCCAGCGTGAGCCGGCATGCGCACAGTTCAGCCAAAGTTTATAATTTCACATGGTGAAGTTGCGATAGCAATATCTTTTATCTTAACATACAAGATACATTCTTTTATGCATCAAAAATACCGATACTGATACGCGTCCTGCCAAAGGTATCGTGATACAGATACAAGATACCCAAAAAGTATTTAAGGTACGTGTTTGTTCGATGCTGCCAAGCTCTGACCTCAGTACAGCTGCACGATCTGATACCCATTCCATTACTTACTACTCAGTGACTCAAGTAGACGGGAGAACGGTTAGATACATAGACAGAAACATAAATTGATCGATAGATAGCCCGCGGAAAGTACGTGAAGCACCCTAAGAATGCTAACGGGGGGCATAAAATAAAAGCAAACAATGAAACAAATCCATGAAAACAAAATTGGGACCTAATATTTAGAGTGTAGGGCTGTGTTGCTGGGCAACTGAGTCTCATTCCCCATTTCGGACGCGCAATTCTTCATTTTCTTTCCTGTGTGTGAGCTTTGCAGCACGACCGCCTCATCCAGCAGCGATGGTCAGCAAAGGTTATAGAACGGTCTGGTAAAAGAACTGCACTTAGGTTTTTGCACTTAGGGCTGTTCTGCCTTCGGATTTATTTCACAGCGAGATCAAAGATGGTCCCTATTGGTCAATATATAAAACTCGGCAGTATTATTTGCTTGATTTTGCAAACACACACACACACACAAAACGAGAATTTGCATAAATCCTTGGGGGATTAGACAGATTATGCGCTTAAAGCGTAAACTATAGCGCCTGCGCAAACATAAACACATAATAACACAACCATAGAATGACTTTAAAAAGAACTGATAGCGGGGAAACTTATTCAAGCTATGACATGTTATCATAATGTCACTGTGCCCAGATTTCTTAAAAATGATCCTCATAAGTTTTGGAGACATCTTGGTAAAGCTACACATAAGATAGAAGAAATCATGTTGGATGGCAATAGTATTACGGATCCACAAATAACTGCAGATAGATTCAAAGTTTTTACAGTGCCCCTACAACTGATTTCACGCATGCAGAACCCAAATGTGTCATTGATATATTAATGTGCGAATAGTTGCTGCGGGTGTCTTTGTGTCCGTTGTACGGAAACTGAGCGATAAAAAATCCCTGGCCCCTACGGACTGCCGAAGTCGTTTTTAAAGTGTTTTGCTTTACAGCTAGGCTTGTTCTTGGCGAAATTATTTCGAGTTTGCTCAAATTCTGCAGACGTGCTAAGTGATTAGAATAAAGCAAAATGTTTACCAACTCACAGATAAAAAAGAGATAAGCTACTAGTTTAGAATCACAGGCCTGCGTCTATTACTCCACCGCGTTGTAAATTGTTGCAGCATATCGTCGCAAGAGAAATTAGGACATATCATAGAGAAAACAAGATTTTGCCAAATTATGAGCATGGGTTCCGGGAGGGTATGTCTACAGTAACGCAATTAGTAACAACTCCATGCGAACTTTGAGTGGTTCTTGACAATGGTGAATAGGTTGATATTCTATTTCATTACTTTTGTAAGCCTTTGATAGAGTTTCACATTCCAAACTTTTGCACCAACTTGAACCTTACGTTGGCTTATTCATTGGATCGCATCTGGTTAACGCTGGTGCGCCGCCAGGCAGTGTACTGGAGCATTCGATGTTTTTAATTTATAATAATAATTTACCAGAGGACGCCTCATCAGTGTCGACAAAGTTGTTCGCAGATGACTGTATTACCTCTGAAGACGTAACTTCTACTAGTAACCACGGTATCCCCCAACAATCTGTTTTTAGCTTAAGTTCTTGGTGTCGAGCTTGGGATACGCAGGTAAACGTACATAAAACAGTTTTACTAAGGCTCACTAGAAACAAGACCCCGAGAGTATTAAGTACTGCTCCAGCAACATTGCCATCCAAACCGTTCACAGTTATGAGTATCTTGGAGTTTATTTTACTAGCAAAGTAATCTGGGCTAAACGTACATCTGACATACATTTGAAGGCATTAAAAAGGCTGTGCTTCTCACGCAGAAAGCTTTGTCATGCTCCTTCTCATGTGCGCTTGTTCGCTTAGTGCGGTCGAAATTAGAATACGCGTCCAAAATTTGGGACCCACACACGATAAGTGATGTTAATCAGCTCGAAAGGATTCAACGTAAAGCCACCAGATTTATTTTTAATAAATACAAAAGATCAGATTTCTGAAGTGAATTCATGACAGAACTCTTTCCTTGTATTCTAGAAGGAAATCAATCTCATAAAATTTCTTAATAATATATTGACTGGCTACACGAAGATAAGTGATCTTCCATACCGTCGCCCTTTAGCAACAAGACAAACAAGATCCAGAAGAGCTCGTTTTTTGCAACCAATTTTCCCAAAAGCTAAAGCATATTTTTCCCAACACCTATTGTGGACTGGAATAGATTTCTATATTTAGTAATTATGTCGACAAATTTCGTTCAGTCTCGGGAAGAACACATTGTATGTTAGAATTTAGGTTTCCTTTCCCGGCTGATGTTCAGTTTGATTAAATATATGATAGCGCGTTATTAATTATTATGCATTCATTGTAGCTTTTGGTTAATCCATAATGTATTGTAGGTAACGCGCAATGTTGTCTATTACTTGACAATTGTACGATTGCGTGTACATATCTATCATAGTCTTTATTATAGCTTATCTGCCCCTCTTGCTTGGGCCAGGTTGGCCAGCCGTATTTTAAAATGATTAAATAAATAAATAAAAATAAATGGTTTTGGATGCCTCCGTTGTTCATGGTCTCTCTACTGTTTCGCCACAAAACCTGCAATCGCCCCTTACTGGCCTCTATCAAGGACATGTTTTCTTTCCCCTTGTTACCTAAACCCAAGGGCTTCAAGCAGGCCAGATGAGTCTAGACCGGCAGCTGGGTAGATATCTTCACATTCTAATGAACATTCTCCGCCGTTTCCATAGCTTTACCGCAGCAAACACATCCGCCTTCTTCATTGGTGTACCACGCTTTATAACTAAGCATTTTAAGGCACCGCGATCTCGCTTCGAAAAGTGAAGGGCTTCCCTTCGAGTTAGCATATATTCGTTTATTGTGACAGCAATTGTATGGACACCACAAGAGCATTGCTGCCGTCGCCGTCACCGCGAGCTTGCGTATAACATGAGGTTCCGTATAAATGGTCCTAGCACGCCGTATGCTGTATGTCACATACAGCATACGGCGCGCCGTATGTTTGTGCGAGGGAAAGTGTGCGAGGGTGAGCAGGCGATCGCGGCTCAATATCGCGCACGCAACGGCGGAAAGCGGGGAGGAAGTTCGCCGCCTTCCATCGTACACAAGCCTTTGATGAGACGGTAGGGAGGGGAGGGGGGAGCGTACTACGGCGAGTGGCCTAGCCAGCCTCGCGCGCCTGGCCGGGCCGCTGTATTCCTAAAGCCATCTTAGACAGGTACAGAGAACGCGCGGCGCGGTGTTTTCAAGGCGGAGTTCGCATTGATGGGAGCGGCTGCACGAAGGTCAATTCTCTCGCTGCTGCTGCCGCGTTTCCTCACTGCGGCGTTTCGTCAGCGGTTTTCCGAGGTCATTGAGTGAGATGTGTTCATGTTGCCTTGTGCGCGCGTGACACTATGCTTGTTAATTTAGTTGTACTAGAGGATAACTTTTTGTGGCTATGAAGGGAAAGCTAAGAAGGCAACGCACGCACAACTGAGACCGCTTCTGAAAAGTTCCCTTCGTTTTAATCGACGTCAGTTCAGACTGGCGAAGACAAAACCTAAACACTTCATTAGCGACAATTAGAAAAGACAGAACACACCACATTTGAAATTTTTACTTATTTGGAGGCTTTCCCCCTCAACCTCTGGGGAAACGCGAAACCATCACACGTGGGAGCTGTGCCTATTCAGCGTCTGTTCCGAGCAACCAAAAGCACTGTCAAACAGTGGCGGTCTACTTCGCGCGGTAACACATATGTAGCAGCCACGCGCCCGTAGCTTTCCCGTCATTAGGACAGAAAGTTGTGCGCGAGTATAGTACGCCTATGCTTACAAGTTTATACGGCCGATAAAAGTACTTTTAAGCAAAATTACACCGTTAGTGTCGTATCTTACCGCACTATAACAATCGTCGTCTCTCTTGTTCGCATTTCCTTTCTTTAGCGCTGCAGGTATTTCCAAGTCATGAACGGCATGCGCGCTATCAGCAAAACCGAAAATTTTCGACAGGAAAGTAGCGAGCGTAGCCGTTTCAAGAAAGGAAAGGCGAGCAAGACAGATGACGATTATCGTTGTGTGGCAGGGCACAACCCAAAGGGCGTGTAATTGTTTGGGAGTGTACTATCGTTACTTCGTATGGCTATCCACCGATTTGCTGTCCCAATCGATGCTTTGCCTTTGTGGTGAAACTGCCGCTTTTCTTTCCCTGATTTCGATTTTTCCTTTGAGCCAGTTACTTATAGCCGGTATCTTTTCCGTTGCCGCCACCCATGCGATTGTCTCAGCCTCTCTCACTCTGCGTTTGACGTTTCTCGCTGCCATGTTGCTGACCATACAGGTCGTATATATACTTGCTAGTAAGCTTTTAGTTCTACCAGTATGCGTGAATCTTCTTGCGCGCAAGCGTAACTGGCCAGCTCGTGAGTCGGCTGTGTCTGAAGCCGCGAAGCAAGCGAAAGAGGAAGGCGCCAGGGCCTCCATGGTCGCTTCGGTTTGTGTGCAAATTTCTTCTGCACATTTAATTAGCACTGCGGGCAGTGACAAAACAGAAATTTGAGATATACAAATCGTTAAGCGTCCTTCATACTACCTAAGCTAACACTTTGCACACAGTAACACATTTAACAGAGTGTCTGAGGCGATATTCCTGAATTTACACTGCCGAAATGTTTGATATTATTGAATAATGAAAAAAAATAAAGAACCAACCCCGCTTACTATTCAAAAATACGTGGAGGGTGTTTATTTGCGGCACAATATTGCAGTCTGCCATGGGGAATGCTCCCCCTTGCCACCGTGCCTTCTAAGTACGCGGAAGCCAACCGCTACTTAGAGCTCCAGTTCCTCAAGCAACGCGTTCGAAACCCTGTGCAGCGCCTGTCACTGCCTCTGATCGCAGAGGTTGTGACCAGAGGTGCATCGTCTCAACGAAGCGTCCCAAAACTCTAGCTGTAACGAGGGAAGAAGTTCGAAAACGGAAGGATAGATGGATGGATGCTATAAGCTTCCCCCTTGGAAAGGGGCGGTGGGTTGCACAACCTAGCTCTTGTTATTGTATTGCCCAATGTCCTACGAATCTTTAAAAAGAAAAAAAGGAATGAATAAAAAGAACACGGAGAATTGTCATAACCAAACTTTCCGAACCCCTATTGGGAACATTGATTTTGTAAGCCTCCGTTGTTCATCGTTTCCCTATTTTCCTTCCACCAATCTTTCAATCATCTCTTACTAATCTCTACTGCGGACATGTTTACTTTTCCCCTGCTCCCGCTGAACCCAAGGGATTCAAGGAGGCCAGAGGTGCCTATATCGACCGCTGTGCAGATATCTTCACACTCTAATATAATGTGCTCCATTGTATCGCTAGCTTTACAGCAGCAAGCAGATGCTTCTACTTCCTTCATGTACCTCACTTTATAAGTGCGTGTTCTAAGGCATCCTGAATTCGCTTCGAAAAGTAATGAGCTTCCCTTTGAGTTATAAATTCTTTCTCTACTGATTTTGCTTTTTCCTCTTAAACAGTCCCTCTTAAATACCTTCTCTGGCTAATCCACCTCCATATGAATGCTTCGCCCCGAAATTTTTTTTCTGTACAAATACCTGAACACTCTCCCAGCCCATTTACTTTCTCGCATATTCATCAGCCGTTCTTCAAAATCAAATTTACTGTGAGCTTCTCTCAGTTCAAAATTTCTCCACACCACATCACCCTGCACAGATTCATTAGTGGCCTTCCTGTGAGCGCCCGATGCGAGGCGTTCCAGCGGCCTTTGGTGGCCACCGTGTACAGAATGTACGTACCTCTGACTTTAAGGAAACAACCGCATTTCCGGATTTAGGTCCTGGAGCCATAGCATATATTCACATACCAAAGAGCACATCGTACCTATTGCATCCCAATTGCGCTCTGTGTTTTATTATGGCGGCATTTCTCTTCACTATGGCTGTTTTTTTTTCCGTGTCTGCAGACATACGCCGCCTTGGTTTATCCATAAATCAAGGTGTTTGTATTCTATTATTCGAGGTATTTCCTGGCCCTGCATTAACACTGTGTATTTACTCTTTTCATTGAATACCATAAATTGTGATTCTTTAAAGCGAAATCTTAGTCCTAAATTTTCAACTTCTTGTCCACAGATATCAGCCACTCGACGCATATCGCTTTCATGGCGTTGCGAGAGGCTCCCTCCTAACGTTTTCCTTTTTCCATGACATCGTGCCAGTTGTCACATGATGTGAGAGGTGCACACCGTAGAGTTGATACGCGCACACTTTGTATCGCTGTTGCATATTTTTACACCAGGTGGCACGCCAGGTAGAAGTTCCAAAGGTAGTAGTATAAAGTAAATAGAGAAGGCTTGAGGAAAAAACGTAAGATTAAGGAGATCTACAAAAAATTTTTGAATGAGAAACATGCATAGCATTCGTGAACAAATCAGGCAGTCTAGATGACTGCTTGTCCGCGTCCCGATTCAAGGGGAATGCCGATAAATCAGCATCATCATTATTAACACTGCGTCACGGGATGTGACATGCGCGGCGCATAGCGTCGATAGCTACAAACTTCGCAGGACAGTTGTGTTGTATTCCACCAGGTGTCCGGACATGTAGCAGTTGGATGTAGCAGTTGCATGGAACGTGTAGCTCGACCTGGTTAACTCAAGCAGGCGAGGTGACTATTTGTCATCGAGAAAAGGTTGTTTCGAAGGGGTTGCCAATAAATGATCAGCGTCATCATCAACAACATCGCATCGTGCCACAGGCCAGGGGATGTGACATGTGCGCCGCGTAGTCTGGATACCAGTGTTCACTGATCGGTACACGTTATGGCGCCTCCTCGCAATTAAAGTACGAACCGCTGCTGAAGAAGCAAATCGTAGAGCTACGAACGCGGCTACGACCGGGAAACGTAGGGTTTAGCAGACCGCTATGCAGAGATCAGCACAAGCCGCAGCTCGCCGTCGATGCAACAGGGCGGATAGTTAGAATACAACAGTATCTTCAAAATGCAACAAGTTTCATTAAAATTGGCCCAGTGGATATCGTAGAAAAGCATTTCTGTCTTTTACATGTATTTGAATAAGCAGCATTGGAGTAGGACCCTAGCTAAAGCTCCCTCTTAAGAAACAATAAGGAAGCGCCAAGGGCAAAATTTTTCATGTGACACGTCAAATAGGTCATTGAGCGAAAAAGCCGGCGTCTGTAGCAGCGAAATCGAACCTAAGTTCTAAGTGGCTGCCACGTTGCGTCACGAGCGTGCCTCAACGGAGTTGCTATTGGCTGCGACGCCAAGGCACGAGCACACCTTCACGGAGCGGAGTGGGCGAAAGGAAACGCCTGCTAGCCAGTAGCGCGCCAAGTCTTGCGTGAGGGGACCGAGCATCGCTGGCGCTCCATGTCGCCCTCGCTCTCGCTCTGAGAAGCCTGTGTTATAGACCGTTTTATCGGCGAGGAGGAACGAAGCCTCGAACCAGGGCGCCGCGCCGCTCTCCTCCTCGCACTGGTATGTGCCGGTTCCGCTTTTCTCCCCGCGACAGTTTGGAAAGGTAGCGGTTTAATTGCAAATTAGTGCGGTTCTAACGCGTTCTGTTTGAGATTTCTGTGATGTCAGATTACTCAAGGTCGATGGGCTACCACTCTGCTGTATTGGGATGCAAAAATAACTTGAGGAAGCAAGCGTGAAGTGCATCATCAGCTGCGGAGACATCGTCGAAACCACCGCTGCGATAGCAGAGAGGCGTCCGTTTCGTATTGCCAGCATAAACAGAAAGGGCTTCATGCTATCGTGTGTGTGTACGGAAGGTTTTGTTCCCGGTGAGCGCTCAGCAGCGAACTTGCAACGAAAGCATGCCAAATTGCTTGCCATATGTTTTACATCTTCCTTCTCTCGTCAACCTCACCCATCATGCGCCTCTTTCTTTCCCTCTTCCCCTTCCCCCAACGCCGAGTAGCTGGCTACAGGAATATACCTCAGGCCGACCTCTCTGCTTTACGTATCACTAAACTTCTCTCTTTCTCTGTCAAAAAAAAAAAAAAAAACTCGGAACAGGGCAGTCTCATGATGAAATTCAGATATGAAAGAAAGGTGCTTATTACAATCGTTCAACCATTGCGAATGAAGCTAACTCTTTCTTCGTGCACGCACAGTAAGCTTATTCTGTTCAAACGTGTTCTAAGATTATGATGGTTGGCAACCAACGTTCTGGCGGAAGTTGACCGAGGATGTATTACGAAAAGAGTACATGCCGAGTAATAAATGATGGTGTGTCTTTTCTATTCTGTAAGCAAAGCCATACCTACCGTGTGTCGGCTGGCACTAGTTGACGTGGTTTTCCTGTGCTTCCAAAGCTCGCCGGCAATCTGCCGACGGCGCTCATCGCGCGCTGTTTTGTTGAAGAAAATAAAGTTGCAGCCGTTGCAAAAAGAAAAGTTCGTTTCTCATCTCACTGGAGTAGGCCAGGTGTCCTTGCGCGCACAGGCACCATTGGAGACCTAAGAGTGCGCACACTCTTTCAACGCATCCCGTGCGTCATGTATCGCGTGGAAAATTTGCAGCCACTATCATCTGCTCATTTTACCCATGTTAACAGCCATTTCGATCGAGTTATTTTACTGCTCCTCATTTTGTAAAGCTTGATACCCTGTTGCCACATAAACGATGTTTCGAAAATCGTACCGCGGAAATTGTAGCCCCACAAAAGCTAGCAAAACGCGCTACCACGGAGATTCCCAGTTACATGGATTGGGATGTACGCTGATGCGGCGCACCGCATGACACGGAGACACCTCTGATTGTTGTCACCTTAGTGATCCCTTAATAGAGTTCAAGTCTAGAGATACATTAACAACACGTTACACGCACACATTACGTATCGACACTATTCAGACTTGACTCGCATCCTATCTCGGGCGTGGGGAAAGCTGCGGGAGTGCGTCTAGGCCCATCGCCGTTCGATCTTGCGGCTATATCGACGCCAACAGCTTAGTGACGACACGCTAAGATGTTCTCCAATCCAAACAGCTTGTTGAAACATCCGGAAAGAGAGATAACTTGCCACTTATCGTGAAAAGCCCCTCAACCGCGCATACTCCAGCGAGGTTCCACATACCAGCATGGCGCCACACGATAGACGGCGCTGCAATCGCAAAATGGCGGCATCCTCAATGATCCTGTCTATACGCGCGTTCCTTTTCGGCGTAAGATCTCTCCCACGCTCTAAACTGCGCCTCGGTAAGGACAAATCAAAGCCTCTTTCATTTCTTTAGATCATCATCATCGTCAACAACAACAACAACAGGAACAACAACATCATTATCACCATCACCACCAAAACGCGCCAATAGTCTCAACGCGCTCGCTTTCCCACGAGGCCCTCATAACTCGATGCCTATCTCAGCGGCGCCCGGTCGGAAAATATTGCTTTCGCATTCACAATTCATAAGTGCTTAGGTGCCATCGGATATTTTTTTCTATGTTAAAATAAAAACACAAATTAGTGTATTTTTCAATGTCCATGGCTCTTATCTGCATCCTGCACCTCAACCTTCACTTGTGCTTGCTTTGAAGGTGGCGGTGGACAACAACTTTGCGACAAGCAGGGCATATCAGCCTGCTATTGGAGAGTTGCCGACGACTATGGGATGGCTCCACTTGTAAGAAGTGCTGAACGAAAAGATAGTTATCTGGAAAGCTTATGCAACGGGTGAGATATGTGTTGTTTCTTTCGCCTAGCTGCAACAACCAGAAATTCATTCATTGCAGTGTTGATCCGTTTATTGATTTTCGTGCCTCTCGAGGCAAGTCATGTTCTCTGTTCTCTGACACACCACTAAGGCAGTTGGCCGATGTAGAAACGACGAAAGGGGATTTCGCATGCATTGTTGCAGCCGCCAATAGTAATTTTTCTATGCTTCTTACCAACACTAGCATAGTCCCACTCTCACTTCCATTCACTTTCCGCCACATAGTGTAAAATTTGTTTTTCCTTTCTCGCTCCCCTTTGACGCTGTGAGCCACACAGTGCAAACAAGGAACGACAGTGACGCGTTACTGCGTAAGCTTTTTTGATTGCCGTTGTCAAGTTTTGGTTGTTAAAAGTATGCTAAAGTCCATCCAGCATAGTTACATAGCAAAGTGTCTGCCCAACCTGGCATTTGCAAAATGAGCGCCAGTGAGCCCAAGCTGCTGCGCACAGTGTGAAGGCAAGACCGCGACATAGCCGTTCCTCCACATAACATTATAAAGTATGAATGTCCTGAGCTATAAGGTAAGAGGCTCTTCTCTGAATGGGGGCATAATGCCCGTACACACGGCCGTTAGATAAATTATGTTCTAGGTAAGAAAGCTTAGTTTGTTGTCATTCGGAAAAACAATCGTTAGCCGTAGTTTCCTTATGCAAGAACGAAACAGTAATTAATATAGCTTTAGTGCGAAGCTGCGTGTTACAAATGTTACATTTAGAAAAACCTCAAAAGGCGCTATAAACTTGAACACCTTCACAGTACCCTTTTGTTGCAGCCTGTCCATGTTCAGACGGATGCCTCAGACATAGTTTTGAAACCTTTTTTTTTAATTTTTGTACAAATATGTAGCAGTAACAGCACGTTGCCTTTAAATATATTTAAGCACTCAACAAATGTTTTCTTGTTTGTCACATTCGCAGGCTTTGATAATTGCCGCATGCAATGTCGTCATAGACTGTTGGCCAAGGAGCGGTTAAGTTTAAGAGCATTCGCTTAAAACGAGAGTGAAAAAATAAGGCATTGCTGCAATGGCCTTTGTTCTCTTCGTTGAATAATTTGCTCATACCGCCACGGACTTAACTCGAGCGCCCAATCATTGCTGCTGTTCAGTTGATGGATCTCATTTCGCTGATGCAAGGGCCACGGTGTTCGTAGTCGGCGTTGCTATTGGCATACTATAATTGAATACTCGGGATTTACGTGAGAAAACCACCATTTGATAATGAGGCATGCCTTAGCGGGGGACTCCGGATTAGTTTTGACCACAAGGGGATCTTTAACTCCCTCCCAATGGTCGTTTTTGCATTTCACCCCCACCGAAATGCGACCGCCCTGGCCGGGTTTTCATCCCGTGACCTCGTCATAAGCAGCGCAACCGCATAGCCACTAAGCCACCGTGGCGGGTGTCTTGGTGTTCTCATGTGAGCTTCTCTGTGCTGTGACATGTTCTTCATCCTAAAGTAAAGTGTCTAAAGAATGCGAAGTTTCATACAAAGTGGAGAGTTCGGTAAAGTGCGTAATGGTAGCCGTGTGTCAGGGTATTTTTGCGGCTCTACGACAATGATGCGGAACAGTCTGTGACTGGCGAGAGTGCCACGAGTTGCACGTTAGAAAGGCACATGTCCATTTTGCTTGCAGAGGTGTTCAGAAGTTTCACGTTCACTCGGAAAACAGAAAAAGCGTGCGTGCTCTCAACCGGTGAGCAGGTATAAAGATTAAAACAGCTGTGCTGCACAATCAATCAAAGTACAGTTTTTCTCCCCTGTTTGAAGGTAAACATCACGTCTATTTACAGCAACGTCAACTGGCGTTAGGCATACCTATGCGTTGAGTAGTACCACTTAATTTCTTCTATTCTGAGAAGCAAAACTGCCTTCGAAGGCTTCCTGACAATAAATTCCGCTCAGTAAGCAGAAATCAGTTAATTCAATCGTAGTTTGGTTTTCCTAAATTAGGAAACGAAGTCGAAGCCCCAGTGTACATGGCCAAAACTGACTTCCGAACATGTCGCTCACCGCCTGGGGAATGCCCCCTTGTCAAAATCACCACAGAGGGAGACGAAGACAAACCTTTTGACTCCCCCTTTGGGAACATGTCTCTGAAGTGCATTGATGCAGCCAAGCTCTAAGACAGTATGCTGATTCCGATCAACTTTGTTCGTTGCGACATGAGCACTTGTACGCGCTAAAGATACTATAATATGCTGAACAAAACTGAATATTTCTGTAAGTAGCCGCAGGCTGCCCCATTCCAAAAGTAATAAAAGATGGCTGCTACCGACCGCTCAGGCACTGTTTACTCGCACCTGCCGGAGAGCATAGGTTTATTTCCGTAGAATAAAGCTTTTGCGTCGCCGCGTAACCTTTTCGAGCACTTTTGGCACGTTTATGACGTCGCCCAGCCAACTTTTCTTTGCTAAGGATCCTTTTTAGCGGCGTTATTAACCTTCCGTTCCATGCCGCCGCGATTTTAGACCAGCCACCGCAATCTAAGTAAGGGAAAACGGACCAGTCGCAGACGCCGGCACCGTCCTCTACATCCGGTCATCGATTTTAGTGCACTGGCTCGGCCCGAACAAATCCCTCTACATTTCAGCGCTCTCTTCGCCTCTTATCAGCCAATTAGATAACCAAGCTGCTCTGTGCAAGCAACTCGTTTTTATAGGAAACAAAAGTGTCCCCCTATAAAAGAGGAGAGTATTACATTGGTCTGTTTAGAAGACTCTGCGAGTCAGCACGCTGTGCTTGCGTCGGTGGTTACGCAAATTTGACGTCAGAAGATTGCAATAAAAAGATATTTGAATATCTTATGTTTAGGGTCCGGAATGAGGCTAGAAAATGACAATTTTAGGAACCTTATCGTAAACGTCTTGTTATTTCTCCACCGACAGCAATCCACTCGGTTTCCCCGAGATCAACCCTTGCAAGGAAGGTTTTTACGCCAGCTGCACAGACGCCGAAAAAAGGAAGTTCGCTCGCATGGAGACCGGCTACGCTGTACTTCGTAAAGAAATCACGTCTGCAGAAAGCTGCCAGTGTAAGTTTCCACTATAGACTTGTTTTTCCTCCAAACATGGAGTGGTGATATCAAAACTCCGAGAGAAAAGTATATACAAGTTTTAACGATGTACTGGGGTATCGGAAGTTATCACCAGAACTTACCAGATAAGAATGAATGACAACATGCTAGTACTAGTTCAATTACGACACTGAGCAGATAGCAATGAGCACGAGTGAGTTTTAAAGGCTGTGTGAGAAACTAATAAAAAAAAGCGCTGTATTTACACAGCTTATTTAAATGGTCCACATGTAGACTAACTAAAAAATGGTATTTTCTGTTTAGGGCCAAATCCGGACTTTCACTCACCAAAATTCTAGATAGCTGCGCTCCCTCCTAATCAAGCTTGAAAGAATCCTACTCAGCAGGGCTCACTCGGACTCAGGCTCGCGGGTCGGTCTTAGCCTACGTCTGCCTACTCATTAGTGACCTTTGCTTCTGTGTGCGCCTTCTCAGAAGAACGAAACATTCGAGAACTTAGCCTTCTATAGTTATGTTTTAACACCCTTCGTAATCTGACGTCGACACAGTCACATCACGATGCACTTATAAGCATCTCCACAGACTGAATAAAATACATGAAAATTTTCGGCATGTGGTCTTGACAGCACATCCAGTTTTGCCCAGCCAAGATAGTGGAAGCCTGGCTACATTTGGAAACAAAATAAAGGGCGACGTACAGGGCTGCAGGCATTGCGCAACCAGCGCTGCCACCCTCCTTTTCTCACATCGTAAGCTGCTTGCATTCGCCAGCACTGGAAGAAGGAGATAGGTCACATTGGTTAGGGCAGCGCTAGGCAACTAGGAAACCCGATCGCTCTGTTGGGGTTAACGAGGAATTTGCCGAAAAACCAAGTAACTACGCCGCCCTCATTTTACAACAACCACGCGATTCTACGACCAACAATCTGTGTTGTCTAATGTGACAACACATATTGCTTTGTCAGTTTTAGCGTGAACGACAAATACTGCAAGGGGAGCGCGAATTTCTATAGGATTCGTTCTTACACCGAACATTGAAATTGCAGGCTGTCCTAGCTAGCAAGTCAAAATGAGTAGTGGTCGGGAATGTCAGGAAGGAAAATGATTAGCTTAGTAAAAGGAAAAAAATAATTTCACCCTCGCCGATGACTCGGAAGCAAAATCTTCAGATAGAAAATATACCACATACACTCACTATACATACATACATACATACATACATACATACATACATACATACATACATACATACATACATACATACATACATACATACATACATACATACATACATACACACACGCGCACATACATACATACATACATACATACATACATACACACATACATACATACATACATACCTACATACATACTAAGTGGTTGCAGCGCTTATCATGCCTCGAGTTAGCTCATCATTAACTAAAAGAAGAGGTGATTACAAAAACTGCGGCTCAGTGCGTCCCCAAGACAGTGTATAGTACGCCTGTTCTTGTCAACGCTTCGCACTTCAAGCGGAAGCTCGATTTGCAAAAAAAAGCACACAAAACTGCATTTTCCGCAAGTATCTCAGTAAATATCAGTCAGTAAGCTAATATATGACCAATCTGGTTATTTTTCTCTCATATATAACGGTTTCCTTTTGCGCTTTTGTCCCTCAGCTGTTCAACAACTTCGTGAATGCATGGACCTGAGTACCATGAGCTCCTGTATTTCCAATCCAGATTTTGAAGGTGGAACCTTCGAGGCTCAGGCGGAAGCAATAGAGAGGTAAGCGTCCAAAGAAAAGTATATGCGAGAAGCCAATGACCTACTAATATTCAATCTAAAGTCACACGTCATGTCAGCGTCGGCCTCGACAGTCCTGAAATATGCAAGGCATTGGCGATCTTCCCACATGAGCGAGAGGAGTGAGGATAACCAGGGGATCTCATGTAGCTGTAACTAAAGAAAAAAAATCCAGCTGAAATAGTCTCAGGATGGCTGTCAAATTTAATGCGATCAGCATTTAAGCGGCACACCGCTTTGCCGCCGCAGAAAAGCGTCATGTCTGAAGCATAAGCAAAACGAGAACAATGTGAAAGCAGGAGCCAACATTTCGACAAGTGGACCTGTCGAAACGTTGGCTCCTGCTTCCCGTTGTTCGCAGTTTCGCTAATCCTCTTGAATTTCCATCTCCAGCATTCCCCGCGTTTTCCATGTATGAGCCATGTACTGCCACTGCCTCGTTCCTCTCTCGCGCTTATCTCTGGACAGGCTGCGCCATCTAGGGGCGCCACCGCGAATTTCACTGCTCTGCTCGTGTACGAGTATGCATTAACACAAGATTGCCTGCATGTGTATGATGCGCGTTTGATTCTGCTGAGCACGAAAACTGTGAGCGATTGCTTTGTCATTGAAGCGGCACATACTTAGTAACTAAAGATGGGTGAACGAGGTCCGCTGAAGAGTGGAAAATACCAAGGGTCACATGCCCACTGACCCAAGTTTGTGTGACAATTGGTTTCGAACCCGTTATATTAAGCACAGACGCCAGATGCTCAGGATTGTTGGATGACGTTTTGAGCACTGCTGAGCCAGGGGTAGGTTCGATCCCTAACTTCGGAAGCAGCGTGATATGGTGGATGAAAGGAAACAGTACATTCTGTACGCTCAGATTCCGGTACACGAACCCGAATGCGCGGTTGTTATCCTTAATATTGCGTTCATCTTCGCGCGGAAAAAAAATTGGCAGAGCACTGAAAGCGTCGTTCATAACACATGTGGTGTTTAGTATGGTAAACCTGATCAATCATTCCCATTTACTGTGTTTTGTATATTGCGTGTCATTTTTAACGTACCCAGAAGCTTAATTTGTACATGGTGACCTTCGGCGAGGCACAAGACGCGAAATAAGAAGAAACGTGGTGGAATGTCCTGAAAGTGTCACGAAGCCTGAAGGCATCACGAGGCTACTTGCCAAGGTTTACTGCCACTTTCAAAGAAAGTGTTGCGCTCAAGAAAAAATATTTTTGGAGGATTGTACCTGTCTCAATGTTTTCATCTCACAGCACTAGAAACAGGGAGCGTAGGGAAAGTAGTGAGTAACAACAGCATGTATCCTCCAAAAATATCTTTTTTTTTGAGAAATAGTTTCCTTGTGCATATATATATATATATATATATATATATATATATATATATATATATATATATATATATATATATATATATATATATATATATATACATTGTCACGAACACTGGCTAAGACAAAGCGGATGTAGTGAGGCTGGGTGAGAGTCTGCTGTTGGACTAAAAAACAAGCTGCTAAAACCTGTCTCCCTCGTAGGTAGAAAACGATGTCGGCGAGCATAAGCGTCTCATCTTCTATGCGGTGCTTGCTGACGCGCTCATACAATAGGAGCGAACCGTCGGCGTCATTGTTGTCCGTACCGCAAAATGTGCCGCGGTTGAAGGGATGCGAAAGGACCACCTGTACCGGAGCCGGGGGCGCGGGCTGCAATGACGGCGTACCGTCTTCGGCCATGGAGGCGGGAGAAACGCGGAGTCCGTTCCGATGATCCAGGGCCGGGACGAATAGAGTCCGCAACCTCCTCCAAAAACACGTTACGGGGAATATTTACTCAACAGCAAACGTCTAGCGCTTCGCAAATGAAGACTGCACAGGGCACACAGTTTTCTTCGGAAAGAGCCTTTTTCGTTCCGTTCGTCGCAACGTAACATCTTGTGACCTGTGTCACTGGAGAAAGAAACCTGCGACTCAACCTATTGGTCTCCTTCAGCAAACTGACGTTCCAACCCCGCCGTTCTATTGAGTGGGCCGAGACTTGCTCGGCATCTTTCCAATTCCCACGAAAGCCAACAAATGGTTTGCAGTGGCTACCAATTATACCACGCGATATGCACTTACTCGTGTTTTGCCAACCAGCTCGGCAACGGACGTAGCCGACTTCCTATTGTAAGATGTCATCCTCCAACGTGGTGCTCCACGTCACCTACTCCGAGATCGCGGTCGCTACTTCCTGTCTCGTCTGGTTGACGATTTGCTTCGATCAGATGTGCTACTAACCACAACTTTACCACCTCATATCACTCTCAAACCAATAGACTCGCTGAATACCTCAACTGTACACTGACCGACATACTTTCCACGTGCGTTTCTGATGATCACCACGATTGGGACGTTGCCCTCCCGACCGTCACATTTGCATAAAACTCATCGCGTCTTGAAACTGCCGGCTACTTACCCTTCTATCTTCTTTTTGGCCGCCGTCCCATATTACCCGTTGAAACCTTGCTCCCTTCTGATCCGGCGTCGACGTCCACGACTTGCTATGCGCAAGATTCCATCACGCATGCGCTCGTCGCACGCACAGTAGCCCGCCCTCGGCTCTCGCCATCGCAGACCGCACAAAAGTGCATCTACGATCGTCGACAGGAGAATACTGCTTTTTCACCGGGCTCTCTCGTCCTTCTCAGGCTCCCATCTCGTTGCGTCGGTCTCTGTGGAAAGTTAATGCTGCGGTACGTCGGGCTCTACCGCGTACCGGGACCCTGCGGCACCATCTGTCGGCGATCGGCTCCGCGACAGCCGCAAGAGTCATGCTGGCCTCCCTTAGCTGCCTCCAGGACCTCCGTTAACAAAACAGAGGCGGCCTCACTCTTCCCTTTTTTGCTATAATACCTTTCCACAATACCCTTTCTACGGCAGCGCTATCGGCACATTATTCTGTGGAATAAACGTCGTTTTAGTCATTCTACCCCGTGCAGCACCAGGTTACTCCTGTCACCTATGAGATAACTCCCATCGCATCCACTTCACCAACGGCCACACCACGAAATGACATCGTTCATATTTCCCGCCTCAAACGTTACAAATGAGATAACCCATTTTCACCACAACCAGCACCGGTACGCTGCTTCACCGGCCGGGGATAATGTCACGAACAGTTTCGAAGACAAAGACGGTGTAATAGGGCTGGGTCAGAGTGCCTCCAGTCGGACTAGAAGATCTGCTGAAACCTGTGTGCCCTGTGCAGTCTTGACTGGCCAAGTGCCAGCTGTTTACTGTAGAGTAAATACTCCCTTTAACAATATACATATACTGAGACTTAATATGAACGTGTATACGCTGATGTACCGCTTGAGCTAATATCGTTACGTCACACTCAATACTTTGGTGCCAAAACATCGGCCTTTCTTCGTTTACATTTCCTGGAGGTTTTCCTTGCACATTGTGTGACCGAACTGTGTCAGTTTGAGTGCAAAACTTTAGCCAGGTAAAATATCTGAAAACATTAGTTTCATGACCTTGGGTTACTGCTAATTAGCCATGCTTCCCGTATTTGCCCGTTTTCTTTCAGCCATGGGACCACATACCTAGATTTTTTAATTTTGATACTAAGACAGATACGCCTTACGATCTATCGAATAAATAATGTTACCCAGATTCCCTACCTGAGGCAGGTGATATTCAATATTTATTGAGCTTTAAGCTATACTGAATGCATAAGATTATTTTGGCTTCTAATAAGAAATTGTGTCTGATGTTTCTTTATGTTTGTTCCTGCAGGGGGGCACAAAATTTGAAGGCCTGCATCGATAAGGCGATTAAACCCTGCGATGCCAAGAAGAACGCAGCTGCCATAGCGCATTTGCAAAAGATTGCTAACGCCATTGTGGATCTCACCTCGACATCTGATAAACCAAACGGTGCTCACACAACGAAGGCCGCTACGGCAGTCGTTGCAGTATCCCTGCTGAGCTGGATAGTTCGCTACTCCTATTAACAGCTTTCGTGAGCGATGCCATCCCACAGTCATCGACCGCGTGCCCTCTTTATTATTATCAGCCATTAAACATTCTACATGACAAACGTGTTCGTGCTCGTACTTGCGATATTCGGCAACTGAAGTGGCACTCATGCTGGCTAAAAATCGTATTCTAGGTTTTTACTCCACTCAAAAAGACGGCTCAAAAGGACGGCACGTTGGACACGTTGGTAATCCTTACTGAAACTAGCAACAGCGCGAAACGTGTATTCGAAACGTGTTCGTGTATCTTTCTTATGTAGTTCGCAATGTCTCGCTCTGTACATAGCTTCAAAGGGTCGTCGAGCCTAGGCAATATATAACTAAGCGTAATATACCGGTTATTTCTTATGCTTGCAATACTGCGCGAAATTTTGTGGAAAAGATATCGATGACAAATGGCGCGTCGTAATAAAAAGTTAGGGGGATCTAATTTTTCTTCGTGTAAGGCTATCGGAAGAAGCGACGTTGGGATACATAAAGCCTGTTTAGCAACTTTGGAGGAACTAATTCCCAAAGGCCAGGAAATCAGTGTGAACCTCCTATACAGAAGAATCATGTAGATGCGCAGTCCGCCTCAATAGTCTTCTATGACAAAAATTTTAAACGTGTTGGTGCAAGTACGTCAATCATAAGACAACCAATGGCCATAAATTCCTACTAAAATATCTTGTTCATAGTGTTGATAAGCCCTATACTTTCTTTTACTAATGCATAGGGTTCGCTCTGTGTTTATTGGGCGGGCTAACAAGAAACCGACATGGGATTCTGTTTATAATCTGTCTTTCCTTTTCTTTTTTTTCAGGCGCATGTGCTGTAAGGGTTATCCTCAGGCAGTTGCATTCTCTTTGAGTTATTTTTATTTTCCTTTCGCTTGTTGCACGACTTTCAATTATCCATTTTTTGAGAAGCATTGAACTAGCCACACCTGAGCGTTAAAGGCTCTGCTAAAGGCCTCCGCTTCAATTTACAAAACAAGTACCTTCGATTGCACACTCCAAGGCCCACCGAAGCGAACTTAGCACTGGTGCTTAAAGACAAAGCTTTCATAGGTAATGTCTTTATTTACGTTGTAAGTACACTCTAAAAACAGAGAGCTCTGGGCCCTCTCTTTGAGAGTGTAGCTGCTTGTCCCATATTTCACTCTCTTTTCGAGAGTTGATCGACCCTCTTTGAGAGAGTAGGTCAACTCCTCCTGACAGAGTTTTGTTACTCCACCCGCAAGGGAGTGCTAGTACTCTTCCGTAGAGTGCTAATACTGTCCCCGCAGGGGTAATAGTGCTATCCCCAGACCGAGTACTTCTACTCCCCCAAAACATAGTGCTTGTACTCCTTCAGAACAGAGTGCTAGTACTCTTCCCAGTGCCCTCTTAGCCATGTCCTGGATGAAATCCACCCATGCAGGCAGGAAATCAGATCAAATTACGGCCGCTGATATACGGATCTTCAGGCGGCTCCCCAGAGACAGCGGGCCAATTCCAAGCGGCCTTCAGAATAGGCGTGAGCAAAGTTATGCAGGATTTTAAAGTCATTTTTCCTGGCTATTTGCTGCCTACCATGAGGCGTGACTGCTCTATAGGCGGCCTATGCGTATGCGCCCCGAACGCCACTGCGGAGAAATTATCTTGGCAAATTTCACAATCAGGAGCCACACAATCTATTAGAACATTATTGTCAAGGGAATCACGCACATATGAAGAATCACAATACTCTATGCATCACGTGGATTCGAACCCGCGACACTCGCATCTATACAATTCAAAGCACACATCCTAACCACTACACCAGAGCGCTACCAGGCCCAGTCGTGTTCTTTTAGAGGTTATATATATACCAAATGTATTTGAGGAATCGGCTGCGGTGGGTGGAGTTTCTCTGCAGTGTGCTGTGCTGTTGAGTACTGGAATACGTTTGCGTTTGCATCATTTCCATTCCTTGCCACGACTAACGAAGGAAGACAACGTAGACGACAACGTGCGAATCATTCACAGCTTGTCTTCACCGCAGGAAAATAACAAATGTGCCGTTCAGCTCACGATCGAGTGCTTCTCCAGTCCATACATTATATGTTCTCCGAAAATACGCGGATACAAAGTATCGCGCCAACCATCCACGTATGTGAATTTAATTTGCGCCTATACTGGTGAGCATTTGCGCCTATACTGGTGAGCCAGTTCCATTCGCATATGGTCAACTGCGACGCCAGTACCAGGCATTTCGACATGCCTCACGCTGCCGTGTATGCGTTCTTTTCAAGTGCATTAGTTTAGACTCTGGTTCAGTCCGCTGTAAGCTGTTGCCCTGCATTAGCAGCGCATCATTAGCGTTTTGAAGCGCATGCATTCCAGCATTTTGAGACTGCTTATGCCGATAGCCACGTCACATGCATCGGCACGCACATTTAAATTACTATTGTGTGCACTTGTTACTAGTGCTCTGCTCGTATCCTGTGGCAGTGCTCGTTCTAAGAGCTTCGAAGACCATCTACACTCATGCGTGTGTTCATTATATATGCACAGGATGGACTTGGCGGCTAGTTGGTTGAGCATTTTAGAAGAAACAGCGCAACACAAGGACGACGGGAAACATGGACCACACCACGTAGCGTACATAGTTTACCTTTATGCTCTTAGCGCACTTCACATGTCACCACAATACTAATAGCACAAATATAGCATATTTTACACTATTTACAGCCAATACGTTTAGGCCACTACACAACCTTGTGACAATACCCTTTATTATTGACTGCACCATCTCCACATCATATCATTTTTCGACTTTCCTTCCCCAACATTAGCCCTTCCGCCACAATACCCCACACAACATCAACGGAAAAAAGAACACTGGCTCAGAAATGTTTTTCCTCACGCAACATCTATGTGGCAAAATGGAATCGGTGCTGGAATTTATCATCGGCAATTTTAATCCGAAGAAGACTTTACCGTACAAAATAGTGTTCCCCTAGGTAATGTGGCGGTAGCATAAAACCACTGGTTCCGTCATCATCATCATCATCATCATCATCATCATCATCATCAGCCTGGTTACGCCCACTACAGGGCAAAGGCCTCTCCCATACTCCTCCAACTGCCGCGGTAATGTACTAATTGTGGCCATGTTGACCCTCCAAACTTCCTGATCTCATATGCCCACCTAACATTCGGTCGCCCCCTGCTACGCTTCCCTTCCCTCGGAATCCAGTCCGTAACCATTAATGACCATCGGTTACCTTCCCTCCTCATTACATGTCCTGCCCATGCCCATTTCTTTTTCTTGATTTCAACTAAGATGTCATTAACGCCCGTTTGTTCCCTCACCCAATCTGCTCTTTTCTTATCCCTTAACGTTACACCTATCATTCTTCTTTCCATAGCTCGTTGCGTCGTCCTCTATTTAAGTAGAACCCTTTTCGTAAGCCTCCAGGTTTCTGCCCCGTACGTGAGTACTGGTAAGACACAGCTCTTATACACTTTTCTCTTGAGGGATAATGGCAACCTGCTGTTCATGATCCGCGAATGCCTGCCAAACGCACCCCAGCCCATTCTTATTCTTCTGATCATTTCACTCTCATGATCCGGATCAGCAGTCACTACCTGTCCTAAGTATATGTATTACCTTACCACTTCCAGTGCCTCGCTACCTATCGTAAACTGCTGTTCCTGTCCGAGACTGTTAAACATTACTTTAGTTTTCTGCAGATTAATTTTTAGTCCCACCCTTCTGCTCTATATGAACACAACCTCCTATGTGAACACAACTGGTTCCGTACTCAATCATAACTTTTCTTCTTCATTGGCTACTGGTTTTGAGCCTACCGTGAAAGAGAATTTTGCTACAAGTAAATGTGTTCCGTGAAGAGAATTTCATTCCTGTACTGACACTGCTTTCGATTCAGGCCACGGTAATACCAGCACATGCACTCTCGCACGCGCGCTTATCGAGGTACTCGGATATGGTGCTGCAATGAGAGTGCATGGCTTGATCGGTCGCAATATTTCACTTGCACGCTGCACCTTGCAAGAAAATAAGCGGCTCTCCTCAGCGCTTGCCATGTATGCATGGAAGCTGCACCGATATAATGCAATGGGCGGCGCCCTGACGCGATCTAGTGGAACTAGACTACAAACGTGTGGAAGTGAAATATACTAAGCACGGGCGGATTTCGTGAACCGCGCACCAACGGACGCGTAAGCGCCATCTTCACGGCAAAATAATACTACCACCATCAGTTTCTTGGCGCAGCCAACGAAATCGTTTGCAGGGTATTTTAGGGCGCTGCAGATGTCATCGCAACATGGCGGTTCTTCTCGTGACTAGGCATGCAGGAGCTACTTCACTTCTCGTGACTTTCGTGCTGGCGCAAGGTAAGATTCATTTCGTTAGGGCACGTAGTTACGCAATAGGGCACTGACAACTATGCTAAAATCTTCCTCGCTGAACGAATAAGCCGCACCGCATACCTGCCAACCTGGGAACTGAAATATTCGTAAAGTTCTGTGCACAAAGCCAGAAAGAGGTGAGGAGAAAGGGAGAGGGGGTTAGTTGTAGAAAGTTTTTGTTTTTCCCTAAAGCTTCCTCTGAAGACACGCCTTTTGAGGAACACAGACACGCTTCAATGCCGATGATTTACCTATACGCGCTGCGCGCAAGCTTCATGGACCTTGCAACGACACAGAATGACAAGCGACAGCTCGCTTTCAGATCAAGGTTGCCTTTTCGGCACAATTGCTGCTGCCGATTTCGCCTGCCTAAGGAACTTATATGTGCAAATTTGCTCTACTCAAGGACCCAGTGCTTGGCGCTCTTTGGCCGTACTTGGCCTTTGCGCCATCATGCACCACATATCATCATCATCAAGGACCCAGTGGCTTACGTCCTCTCACCATCAGAAGACTTCCAAAGAAAAGCTCGCAGAGCGATCAAATAATTTTGCGAACAGAACGTAACTTTTCCGTAAGCTTACTCAATATTCGTAAACTCGTAAAAGGAGGCAAATTTGTTAACTCGACAATGAATTCGGCAGAGCTCGCAGGTTTGCGCAACGGTGCCTCACAGCTTGGTGACGTCTTGCTCGCAAATTCGCAGCAGGATTTCACCTTCTGCTTCAACCGCCTAATATCTCCAACACTACTAAAAGCAAGCGCACATCTTCAGTTGCCCCTTATTTCGTGCCGTTCACCGGCCAATCCACAGTCCTTTAGTCAGAGAAACAGGCAGGACTGAAGTGAAAGATCTTGTAGTGGAGATTTCTGCTTACTCGTACAGAAGTGTTCGTACTACTAAATGCGCATACGCGCATAATTTTGTAAATGTGCGGAATATTGGAGGTAGCAGTGCAAGAGAAAGCAACACGTAGGAACGAGGGCATTTGTACTCTGACAGGAGAGAAAGCGTTTTAATTTCTTTCTATCAAACGATCCACCATTTATTTCTGAAGTAGAATGATCATCAAAATTCCTACGCATTTTAGTCATGTGTGGAAACATAAGAGGAAATGAATTGCCGAATTTAACGCCGAATTAACCAGTATTTCTCCTCCCCGCTTTATACCAGGTTTGTGTGCTGACCCTTCCGACATTAGTGGATGAGGCGCCCATCGCTGCTTGAGCCTTCGCCCGGTGTTCTTTCATGCTGGTAGACACTGCCTCCTCCCACGGAATAGCTTTGTGGTCATTAAAAAAGCTAATCAGAAAGGGTCTAGTACCCATAGAACATGAGATTAAAGGCCCGCAGGCCCAGCATATAATGATAGAAATTATTCCTAACAGAACGCAAAAGAATAGCATCTTTATTCTGAACATATACAGTAGCCCATCCAAAAGACGGCAGCGTTTTCTCTCCCTGCTCAAAAAGGCAGCCGAGCTCGCCGGCCTGAACTCGCTAATAGTGGGTGGGGAATTCAACGCGCCGTGCCATGCCTGGGGATACGGCCACACCACAACCAAGGGCGAACAGCTATGGCAGGACTCGCAAGACTTGGAATACTCGCTCATCACGGATTCCAGCGCCCCAACGCGGATGGGCAATTCGGTTGCAAGAGATACCCCATCGGACTTAACAATGATCAAAAACATCGAGAGGTTTACCTGGAGACACAACCTAGAAGACCTAGGTAGCGACCACATGATCATCGAGATCACAATCCCCCGAGCGGCAACCACCCTCCCAGTCAAAATCTTCAAATGGACAGACTGGGACAAGTTCCGCAAGCCCCGGGATATCAGGCAAGACGAAGAGCCAATCGGTGACATTGACAGATGGATCGCGGACCTGACCAGGGATGTCGGGGAGCCCACGCAAACCATCACTCCCGAGTTCCTGACGGAGAAGATGGACAGTCGCCTCGCCCACCTCTGGGAAGCCAAGAAATACATACAAACCCGATGGCAAGGCCAGGGGTTCAATCGAAAGCTGAGAAAAAAGATAGCCGACTTAAACAACAAACAAATTGAAGAGCACTGCAAAACCTTGAGCAAGCAACAGTGGGACGAAGTCTGCAATGCCGCGGATGGCCAACTCCATAACGGAAGTACGTGGCGACTGCTGAGGCACCTGCTGGGCGAAACCCAATGCAAATCCAAGCAAAGAGCCGACATGCAGAGACTTCAGCACAAAGAAAAAGGGGCGGTGAGCGAGAAGCAAATCATCATGAAACTCTGCGACGAGTACCTCCCGCAACGACCGACGGTCGAGCCCGGCCGGTACACTGGCAGTCCTAGTCCCAAGTTAGAGGAAGACTTCAGTGAGGCGGAAATCAGAACGGCACTCCAAGGACTCAACAGGGAGTCAGCCCCAGGACCGGACAGGGTTAACAACAAAACGCTCAAAAACCTGGGCGACAAATCCATCAGGAAACTCACGGCCTATATGAACGAGTGCTCGAGAGAAAGTCGCATCTCGGAGCAGTGGAAGAGGTCCAAGGCTATCCTCATACCCAAGCACGGAAAACCGTTGAGTTTGGAGAACGTACTCCCAATCTCTCTCACGTCGTGCGTGGCTAAGGTCTTGGAACACGCCTTCCTGAACCATATCAACAGCCATCTAGAAGAGACGGAAGCCTACCCCCACACCATGATAGGCTTCCGATCCCGCCTGTCCACGCAGGACGTCATGTTACAACTAAAGAACCAGATCCTTGACGACAAGACAAGAAACACCAGAGCCATCCTAGGACTAGACCTGGAGAAAGCATTCGACAACGTCGCTCACGAGTCGATCCTTAAACAAGTGTCTAATCTGAACCTGGGGGAAAGGGCCTACAACTACGTGAGGGACTTTCTGAACGATCGCAAAGCCACCCTGACGGTTGGCGGCCTCGAGTCCGAAGAACGAACCCAGGGAAGGGCAGGTACCCCCCAGGGCTCAGTTATATCTCCGCTCTTTTTCAACTTAGTCATGCTGGGTCTCCCCAGCAAACTACGGGAAATCGAAGTAATCCACCACGCTATATACGCAGATGATATAATGATTTGGGCAGAGCGGGGCAGTGACGGGCAAATTGAACACGCACTACAAACGGCCATTCACAAAGTGGAAGAGTATCTCCAAGGAACGGGCCTCAAATGCTCCCCGAGCAAGTCCGAACTACTCCTTTACCGGCCCACGCGCAGAGGCATGCCACCAAAGAGCTACACAGGACCCCGGGAGTACGAGTAAATCGGCCTGTACACCCAAGAAGGAAACGCAATCCCCAAAGTAAACAAGATCAAAATCCTCTGAATGATCATTGATGCCAACGGAGCTAACGGCGAAACCGTGAGGAAGATCGAAGGCAAAGTCACGAGCGCCAGGAGACTCTTAAAGAGAATAACCAATAGACAAGCGGGCATGAAGGAAGAAAACGTCATTCGACTGATCCACTCATTCGTTGTCAGCTACATCGCCTATATAGCCGCCTACCACAACTGGTACGTCGTGGAGAAGAACAAGATCAACACGCTCATAAGGAAAACGCACAAGATAACCCTGGGCTTCCCGGAATCGACGAGCACCGAGCTCCTGGCTCAGCTGGGCATATACAACACCCTAGAAGAAATAGCCGAAGCACAACGCATCTCGCAGCTCGAATGCCTGTCGACCACCACGACGGGAAGGTACATTATGAACACGCTCGGCATAACGTACCACAACCAGCACGGCCAGAAAATGCAAATCCCCCAAAAAATCAGAGAGACCATTACGGTGGCAAGAATTCCAAGAAACGTGCACCGCGATTACAACCGAGGTAGAAGAAAGGCAAGAGCCGAGGCTCTGCCCCGTTCATTCGGCAGGGAAAGAAACGCGCGCTTTGTCGACGCAGCCGAATATGCGAATGGACAAAAATACACCGCCGTAGTCATAGACGCAGAGTCAAAAATCAGAACCACATGCAATGTATGCACCAAACACTCGGAAATAGCGGAGGAAGTAGCGATTGCGCTGGCTCTCGCAGAACAGGAATGCGAAGTCGTACTAAGTGACTCAGAAGCGGCAGTAAAGAATTATGCCAAAGGTCGAATTTCCAAGGAAGCGCTGTCCATTCTGGCGAAAGCGGGCATATCCAAAACCGTGAGCTCGAGGATCATATGGTTCCCCGCGCACGTCACCACGGAAGGCGACGCGCTCCTGAACCTAAACGAGACGGCGCACCAGACGGCACGAGACATGACCCGCCGCGGCGAAAAGGGCAACGCCTCTCGCACGGTATATAGCGAACGCTTCTCGAACAGAACGGGACAGGCTCGCCAGACACAACGACATAACCAGTGCATATTTGAACGCCAGAAGGATATACCCACCGCCGAGTTCCAAACTGAACAGGAGGCAGGCCGTCACCTGGCGACAACTCCAGACGAACACCTTCCCTAATCCAATCCGTCTGAAACGTATCTTCCCAGATAAGCATCAGGACGACACGTGCAAATTGTGCCAGGAAGGACCAGCAACACTCAAACACATGCTGTGGGAGTGCAGTGGAGGAGGGATGGCAGTTACTCCGGAGACACTGTCGTCGAGGTGGGCCGCCGCTCTGCGCAGCTCAGACCTCGGAATCCAGATGTGGGCAGTCCAGCAAGCCCGTGAGGCGGCATTGAGGCAGGGCCTTGACGTTCCCCCGTGGAGGACCTGAGCCCGGGTCACGTTAAACCTTGCCGGACGTACAAGAAAGTTGCATCCATCCATCCATAAAAAAAGCTAATTTGAATGTTTGTAGTATATTTATGTACCTCTTTCCTCTTTATAATATTGGAATGCAAAAAGCACCCACGCTTATATCAGTCTTCAGTAAGGTGGGTGATTTATCAGAAGGAAACAATCTCGTGTCATCAGCAGAAAAAAATAACACATGAAGATAACCATTTGGGGATGTACTTAATATGTGCGAGGAAGAAAATGGGCTTCTTTCTGAACGAATGTTTTTTTTTTTTTGAAAGAGGGTGAAATTGGGGTACTTAATATTCGAAGGTATAGACTGATTTTGTAGCTTCTTGGCCAGGTCTTGCTGTCTATTTGTATCTACGCTTTATTCGTCTTCAATGTAGGTAGAGTGGAACTGCTCAACATTGCTCCCAGTAGGGCAATATTAGACGATACTAGTTCCTGTATTGCCTTTATCTAGTGCCTTTATCTAAATTATCTCAAGAATATAGCTGTTTCATTTATTTTGTCGTCGTACTCACACGATGCCAGCGCAACACGCTTAAAAACCAAAGTCTGCATGGCCCACTTAGAAGTACGAAGCAATGTTCACAGGTTTTGGCATTTTTGACAACTTCCACCATTCAGAACCTCCTAAATTGTCTCATTACTTAGCAGTCCGCCATACCTCAGGACATACCAGCAACCAGAGGCCAGTGTACTCACTACATGTTCGCGATTGTTTCAGCACCATTCAGGGAGTAGTTAAGCCGTTCTACTTTACAGGTGAGAAATTTTCAGTTATATTAGTCCTGCATGAATACGTCGACACCTGGCTATAGGACTGGACTTGTAGTACAGGCGCATCAGTAAGCAGGAATTGTTCTCGCAATTTATTCGAAGCATGTCTTTGTTGAAGCATGGGAAGGTCATTGAAAGTAAGCGTTACTTAAAGACGAGATGGGAAACCTGCAAGTGTGCATCTCCAAATACGCTCTTTGACATGGCCGAGATGGAAACCCTCGGGATGGAATTGTAATTGAACTATTGGAACGCAGATCAGTGACCTCATTCCTGCCATCGCCAGAGCTTTCAAAACGCTGGAATCCACTTTAACTGGGTTACTAGCAGGAGCGCGGCCACCTTGTTTAAAAAGTACATTGCGGGAAAGCCCCCTTATAAACTTTTGCATATCCTCTAAACCACGTTTAATTTGTGCTTTCTATGAGCCTGATCCTCACTTTCCTGTAAATGTTTAAAGGAAACGTGGATATTCCTGAATCCAGAAATCCTCAATTGTTTGCGTACTGTAACCATATGGTTCGCGTCGCCAAGCCAAAACGCTAGTTGTCGGACAGGGCGAAGCCCATCCAGCCAAGCGGTCACGTTTTGTTAAGGGACAATCTAAAAGAACGAACGGACGCAGAGAGATCATGCAGTGTTGTGATAGTTGATGGACACGGCGGTTGTTCAAGACGCGTCGTGACACAATACAGTGCTGCAAAGCCTAGGATGAGCGTAGGGGCTACAGATTTGTTAGTACGAGGCGAGGACTGGCGGCATTTTTCGATGCTCGCTTGCAGCCTCCATGGGAGTTGCTTTCGACTCAGTTGTGCTCAGCTGCCTTTGAGCGAGTTCTCCGCGAATAAGCTCCACGTTAAAAACCTGGAGCATATGCTCGTCCAGGACCTTTCATAGAATATGCGCCATAACTCCAACATTAGTCAAGGCTTAAGAGCAAAGCGGTTCACCGCCAATGTGACTTGAACCATTCCAAGCAGGATGAACTTTATCACATCGAGAGGGTCACTGTCGACTGCCCCCGATTTCATATGCGGGGCTTGAGCCAAGGCTCATAGGCTTAAGAATAATGAAGAAAGGATCTTATGGAATAGGCACGCTTGATATATGGAGAGAACCGGCTTCGCACAAATGCTTCCACACGCCGTTAAAGTCGACTGCTTTATTGCGCGCGGACTTTGCACCTGGATTTAGCAAGATAATATGTCGGCACACGTGAAAAATATAGTTTATAAATGTTAACAATTTGGCCACTTGTTATACATTCATAATGGTAACAGCGTGAACAAAATGACGATGTAGTGAAAGGACACAGGACGAGCGCAGACCTGGGTCCTCTCACTTCGTCATGGTTTTGTTAGCGCTGTGTTCATTATGAAAAATATGGTTGTCGGAGATAAGCGTTCTTTAACTTGCACCCAGTGCAAGGTAATCAGATGGTTTTGTTATCCGACCCCATCGACATTCGAATCCGCGAGTCTGTAGTTAGCAGCGTGATGCCAAAGCCGCTAAGTCACCACATCGCGGAAGATTAACGGTGCCTGTATGTATCAGACACGACACCAGTTTTCCTCCAATTGGCCGGTTTGTGTCCATTTCGAGTTGGTGCTTTGTTGATTAAGTAAAGTATTATATCGGGAATGCGAGTGTATCACTACTAATAGGACTTCGTGCGTACACACTGCAGTCAGCGATCAGTATTTGTGAACCTTTATATTAAACACTTCCAACTTCCGTGTTCTGACGCCAAGGACCATCTAATAGGACCATGTTCATTGAACAACACGCCTCGAATGGCTGTTTGTAGCAGGGATATATTTGCCATTCGTTCTGTCTTTTAAGTGTAGTGGTGGTTATGACCTGTAAAACTTGGGAATAATGAACCTCTAGTTCGGTTAAGCCAAGATCCTATCAAAAAAGGTATACAAAAAAGTCAAGGACAGAGAGAAATGTTTTTATTGAAATGCAAGTAACAAAGCGTCACGTGATCTTTCGTGGTATCCTTTGGCCCAAGGTAAAATACGGCTCTAGCGTTTTGCTGATTGTGGTATGTCTCTGCCAAAGTATTCCTTCAATAAAAAGTACATCTCATTCACGAATACTTTGAGCAAATTGCACACATCGCAAAGTTGTAGAATTTTATTGTCGCTTAAAAATTGTGTCTTCACGCCTTGATGCTCCCGCCATAAAATAAAATCCGTAAGTGCTGTTGTGGTGGCAATGGGAGCTATCGTTTGGGCGCCTAAATTGTGGGCCGTCCCACGCGCGGTATCGCGATGACATCTATTGAGAGCGGCGTGATTAACCGAACCGGTCTTCCGAGATACCTAAGTTGAAACAATCAATGATGTTGCGAGCAAGGAACCACGCACCGCTTCGGAGTTTGGAGGCTGTGTGGCAGATAGGCATGCCAGTTTGAGCGGAATTTTACTGCATGCGGGTTATGGTCCTTTTCCGCTTTGTAATTCCAGCGGTTACTGCGTGTGTTGACGAGATACCATTCAGAGGTATTGTTATCGCACACGTAGCCTTTTTTAAAGTCCGTCCATGCACTCAAGAGAATGTGACTTGCATAGACCACGGATTTAGAGCAAACCAAATTTTAGAAAGAATGCAAAGCGCCTGTTCAATGGCATTAATAGCAAAACACTTGCGTGGCATAACTTCTAGCTTTCTTTGCTTAAAAAAATAATATCAGCAAACAACGGCAGAGCGGCTGGAAAGCCACAAAAACAAAAGCAGATAAAAAAACAGAAAACCCAGTTTCTGCGGTTCACGCTGCTTCGTAGATTCAGTGCATTTTATAACACCGAAGCACTGTACGACATAAAAGAACTATAGGTGATGATGATGTTAGATGTTAGCAGAAGAATGTATTCACTGCTAACATTAAATAGGTCAAGCTCTATGAATTGTGCGTTGTATACAGTCGTCAAACGATGACCAGGGGAGACTCGAGGAACCTAATGACAGCGATGTTGCAGCGCCATTGGTAGAGTTGACGTCGGTTATATCGCTAAACCATGATGTCTGTGGCATGGCATCGTGTGGTATAGACACATTGCTGGAATGGGCACACTGCTGAGGGGTGTATGCAATGTTTTATTGTTTTTTGTAAATGGTTAGTAATGCTAAGTTTGACAGCACGCAACCGCCCATACCATTGCTGCGACAACATTGAACTGAGTTGCTAGGCTGGTTATATTAAAAACGAGAGGCTATGGAGGTCACTCCCACGTCACAAGCTGCCGTCGCCGCGGCAGCTAGGGCAACAGTAGTCCTTGCCGGGGAACGTCCGCGGGGAGCATTACGTGCTCCGCATTGTTATCGGGAGCGCCTTATTGTCAAATATGTGGTTAGGATGATTGTATTGTAATTGTTTTTCATTGAAACGTATGCTACTTTGTACGTCGTATGCGGAATTCCAAAGAATGTTTACACAGTTCGCTTCGCATTTCTGACTTCGTGAATCCTTTGCCTTACGGGGCGCGAGCCACGGCTCCTGGCCCTGCACTGCCTCCAGGATCGGTCCACATTTTTTCCACGGACCCAGACAGGAAAAATGCCGACCATCTAGGGGCTAACAGCTTCGCTCTAAGAGAGGACCGTATTGATAGGGCGACACCAACAATAATTACGCGAGTTCGCTTGTGCGTCTTGTCATGTCCGTCGACTTTTTACGAATGCTAATATGAAAGATTTAGAAGGTTCGTTTTTAACATCAAGGAACATTTGAGGAGGCCGCGTCAAAAAAAGATAGACGCCCTAAATTCTAACCGCTCTCCATGGTAGTGATACTTATTACATCATTTCCGGCATATTTATAGTTTTGATGTTTATTGAAGAACCTGAAAAAGCTAGCATTTAATAACACAGCCGAATTGAGCGAATATGCAGCCGAAGAATTCATGCACGCAACAAACGGAGAGACAGACAGAGTGCTTTATTTAAATACAAATAAAATAGACTCGCATCGGAAGTTTCGTGGCATTACTTGATGCGACATAATTTATGGCCCGAGTATTCAACCCTTCGTGCTGTGCTATGCCCAAATAAACCTCCGTGGAAATTCCTGTAAAACAAAATGTACCCCCACACCCCTTTTGTATTGTTTTTAGATGACTGCCTACATCAGACAGTAGCACTTTCTGGCATCGTAATGACCAAGTCTTCGATGCATCGATTACAGTATTTTCTCATATACATCACTCCAATCAGGATAAGGACGAGCGGCTCCTTGAGGGGCTCCAGCCTGGACCACGTGCAACCTACTGAGAACTGGCGGACTAAACGATACTGTCTCAAGAGATCTCCGTGTAAGAGAAAAGAGAAGTATTTTGAGTTCCACGTCATTCCCCGCTTCGCGGACTTTGGTGCGGTTATCGCAGCTAGGTTTACTAATGAACGGCAGATTACAGTCGGCGAGATCCGCTTCAGTATAGAGTATTCGGCGTTTCGCGTGCTTACACTTGGAATAGTTCCTCACGTGGGAATTTTTTTTTTCACATTGCTGCTGATATCATATGCGTATCGGCCATTGTATCCTGTTTCTTTCGCAAACCAAAAGAAAATCTGCTTTAGCGCACATCAGCGATATTGTTTTAAAGTAATCTATTCAATCGCATCTTGCTTTAGAAAACAAACATTTTAAGTTTTTACTGTCCTCCAGCATAAACAAAAGAAAGTGAAACAATGGCACTAAATTCGAGGTCTAGAGAAATAAGTTTAGATAAACGGACGCAAAAACGAAATGGTTACGTTTGTTCAATTACGTAACCGAGGCGTGGCACACTGTGCACTTATCCTTCCAGAAATATCTTTGTTAGTATTTGGCCAGCCCATCCCTCTCTCCACCCCTCAACCTCGTCGTGACCAGCCAAGTGGGTACCTCCCATCTACCCCCTAAAAATGTTTCTGGCTACGCCGCTGGTGTAGTTGCAGGTTTGGAGTTTCAGCGAACTTTTACGGCACCGGTACATCTCGCAAGATCACAGTTTTCACAAGTGCTTGAAGGAATAGAAAATTGGCGTAAATAACAATAATAATAAACTCTTCTATTATTCTTCGAAAACATAATACATTCATCAGGCCTGACAAAGACACATTGGGCTTGACGGGCAGAACGTGACAGGCTGCATAAAAACTGTTACAATATCATTGGTGCAAAAAAACATAAGAAGCAAAAAAATATCAAAAGCGAATAAAGGTGTATATATATATATCTGTACTGCATGTACATATATGACCACAAACATGTTTTAGAAGTACATCTGGCGCGTACATTTATCACCGCGCCACACGATTACTTTGCATGGAACAATAAAAAAATTAGTACATGGTTATAAACAACAAAATGAGTTAAAGAACCAGCAATGCGCCAATAAAACATTTGCAGAAACAAACGTTCTGGTCACTTTTTTAACCAAAGCCACTCTATAGGCGTAATACTGATGGAGGTAAGTGAGATCTATTCCTTTGTGCGTTATAACCGCTGAAATCCACCCGTTTTGGTGCTTTCTTGAGCTTATATTTTTATGTTGACTGCAGCGCGTTACAATGTAAATAATTAAACAACGCCGGAACATAGCATTCGGGCATTCTTTTGTGGTATTTTGGTGCACATCGAGGTATTTGATAACGCCATTTTGGTCTAAGGCAAGGGGGTATGAGGTATCTTGAAACTATTGTCCCAGAAATCTCTCAGGGCTATGCTATGCAGCCAAACCGAAGAAAAATCATGCATTGATAATACCTTAAAATATTGTTACGGTGGAAAAAGAGGAAAAGACGGTGAAGAGGACGAAGTGGCAAGAGCCTCTCGGGATTCTCGGCAGCTGTGTATATACGCTTTGTAAATACAACGTGTCAATAGTTTTATACTTGTGACATTGTAGTGGACGTGCGGGGTACGCGTCTTCGGCACGGAGCTCCGCAGCGGACGTCTCACCCAGCCTGGGACGATGCTTCCAGTGGAAGGCACCGCATCTGCAGCTGCAATACCGACTACGCATACCCAGTACGTTGCCCTACCTCAGCCGCAAGACCCCGGCAAGTTCACTGGCCTCGTAAGTGTTGACGTGGAAGAATGGTTGAAGATGTACGAGCGCGTCAGCAAGATGAGCAGGTGGGATCCAACTATAATGCTGGCGAATGTCGTGTTCTACCTGGACGGAACGCCACGAAAGTGGTTTTACACGCACAAGGAAGAGCTCACCAGCTGGGGCTTGTTCAAAAAAAAGCTGTCCGACGTTTTTGGTAATCCGACCGGTCGACAACTAGCCGCCAAGCAACAACTCGCCACGCGGGCCCAAACTGCTACCGAGTCGTATGTCTCCCCACATTCAGGACGTCCTAGCCCTCTGCCATAATATGGACACGTCCATGCCAGAAGCAGAGAAGGTTGGACACATTATCAAAGGCATCGCGGACGACGCATTCAACCTCCTGGTCTTTAGAAACTTGACGAATGTCGACGACATCATGAAGGATTGCCGCCGTTTCCAGCAGACGAAGAGTCCCCGTACATACAAGCAGTTTACACGGCTTCCAAGTACTGCAGCGACCTCTTCTTGTACCAACCCCACCGACCAATCTAGCTCGCCACCTCCAAGCGAAAACGTGACCCGAATTGTACGCCGCAAAATCGAAGCAACGTTTCCTGCATCGCCTCAACAGACACTTTGGAACAACACTGCTGAGACGATATCGCTGATCCAGTCCGTGGTTCGCCAGGACTCATGGATGCAGAAAAAGCACCGGGACGGTGCTTTTTCTGCCGGGATTCGTGTTATGGTGGAGAAAGAGGACAAGGTCGTCGACGGTGAAGAGGACGAAGTGGCAAGAGCCTCTCAGGATTCTCGGCAGCTGTGTATATACGCTTTGTAAATGCAACGTGTAAATTGTTTCATACTCGTGAGAATATGTCGGTGTTGCCTTCAAGAGAAGTCATAACCTACAATTATCAAAATGTAGCCCATAAGTGAGTTAATTTTTTTTTGGCAACGAAGAGCGCAATGACCGTAGGCAGTAACCCCATATCGAACTGCATGCACTGTAGCACAACGCATGGGCTGTGGTTTTTCTGACTGATATCGGCATGAGGTAACGGGTTTTATAGAGCAAGCAAAGCACTGAGCGAATCCTCGGACAAACACAAGAAACATGCGAATTCCATTAAAGATCGCGGTCACAACACAACCGATATATCTTACGGATGATGTGTAGTCGATAAGATTGGAAGAGCATGGATTAGAATGCAAATTTTGTAATATAATTTCCCTAGTCAGGTATATTCTCTTTAAAGGGCTTCGAAAGCAGACCCATGGCGTTCTTAATACGCTAATGTAGATTGAATTTGTCGCGAACTAGTCGATTGCCTTCGTTGCTGCTTCTTGTAACTGAGAAGCAGCATCAGAATATTGATTTGCACGAGAAACTAACACTGTATCGTCTGCATACTGAAATATTTTAATGGGGATTATATTAGACAGATCATGAATGTAAATGTTAAATAACAGAGAGCTTTATACTGTACACCTTGTGTAACACCGGCTTCGTTTTGAACAGTACGTCCCACTTTTGAACTGAGACGTACGGAAACCGGTCCCGGAGAAAATTATTGAGAAATAGTAGAGATAAACCACGGAATCCCATCATCGAGAGCTTTGTTAACCATAGGCCATGGCAGGCACTGTCAAATGCCTTGCTTAGATCAAGAAACGATGTGCACGCTACCTGGTTACTTTCTAAGCAGAAATTCAGGAAATCGTAACAATAATCCAAACTCGCCTGAGTGCCTTTGCCTTTTATAAAGCCGTATTACCACGGTCACAACATGCTGCTGGTATAAAGGAAGCTATTCATAGTGAGCAACATGATTTCTCTAAAATTTATGTCATGCAAGTTAAAACTGATTTGGGCGATAGTTTTCAACTTTGCCTCTAGATCCTTTCTTATAGAGTGGTATAATGATTGCCATTCTCATCCTGACTGGATTAACGCCACATGACCAAGAAGTGATTAATTATTGCTCTCAAAGCGGCGTTGATGTAGCAATGGTTTCTTCGAAGCTCAATGATGGAGGTGCCATTGGTACCTACGGACTTGACGAGTTTAAGAATAGGAAGAATTCGTTTTAGGCCACAATCAGTCAGAAGCGGTAGATAAGTCGAGTGCAGGTTACTTGTTTTTAATGTACATGAATCCGGATGTGGTCTGGTGAAACCTGATATTCTAGAAAAAAAATCCTTAAGATCATTTGCTATACGCTGGCTATCAGATGAAAAGTGGGAAAGAAAGTAGTTATCGTTACGTTGTTTCAGACCAGCACCTCTGACGTCATTTTGCGGCTATCAAACCGGGAGTCCCATAACATTTTGCGAAAGTGGTTACGTTTACCGAGGCGAATAGCTGCATTAAGTTTGTTTCTGCAAAGCTTAAATTATAAACAAATTGTGTTGGAGTTAGAGGCTCGGTGACACAGACTCCAAAGCATATCTTTTTTCTTTTATAGCCGCAAGAATTTCTGCTCACAGCCAACCATCCTCAGCGCTGTGCAGTTTAACTGTTATAATTCGAGTAGATGCTATCCTGAAGTCATCGAAAAGAGGAGCGAATTTTTCATAAATTTCACATGGCGGCATGGTTGATAGAAAACTGTGCCGAGCATATTGTTGGACTAGATTATCAGACAACCTTGAATCAGTTAATGCAATTTCTTTCTTGGAGGTGCTAGAAGCAATGGCAACAGATGACTGTACTAGGGCAGTGTAAATGAAGCAGTGATCAGCTAATTTTGTTTGCACTACTGTGGAAATTACAACTAGACTGCATCACCACACGTTTATCTGGTCGATGCAAGAAACCGTATGGTTATCAACCAAAAATTCTTCGCGAGTGGCACAATGGATCGTTGTTTCTAGGCCCCATTTTTAAACAGTGTCAAGGTAATCACTCACAGGTGCCTTTGTAGGGCCGATAATGTCTATTTATTTCGCCTATCGGCGACACATATTCATCATGTTCATTCAAACACCGCGCTTCAACACGCGGTTGTTTCTGAAAGATATTCCGTACTAGAATGCGCTGGGCTACACGGCATATATGCCTGATAGGGCGATCAGGAGGAGAAGCAAGGCACCGAGGGGCAGCATTACGGCAGCGCCGCTTTGCAATGCAGGTGTTAGGGTAGGGTTGCCGTCAGTATCATTAACCTTGATTGTCGTTGTAGTCCAAGCGGAAGATACGGCCTGGGGCATGGACGCACTGTTATCCCAAAAGAGTTCCGTCAAGGCCAGTCCGTACGAGTTGATGATGTGGTCCTTGGCGTAGTGGTGTTCTCCCTTCGAACAGGATGACAAAGCGTCACGGAGGCAACCACACAGAGTCGATGCAGCCCTGCAGTTATAAAAGAAAGGAATAGACACGCAATCGTCTCGTGAGGATCCTTGTGGTTTGTAAACGCCGTCATTGAAGTTCTGACTGCAATGGCGAAAGCTACTATCTCAGATGAAATGTGCCAATTATTAGAGGCAGTATAGAAATTTCGTTAGCGGCGTAAGCGCGACCCAGCGTTCAACGTGAAGACAATGACATACAGTTGAGCAATTTAAATATGTACTCGTTTTCGCCGCGATATTTGTTATCGCTTCTCTGTTAAGCGGTGATCATAGATGATTGCGGCAGGTTCAAGAAATTAGCCGCTAGCCAGCGCTGCGTTCGCTGAATGTGATGCCACAATTGTAAACCACGGGACCCCCGAACTTAGTGCAATTGGATTCGATGACCATCGAAGCCTGCTGCTGCTATTGCGGGAAGCGACGTCCTTTGCAAGTTCCCGGCTGCAAAATGCTCACAGTTTAATTGTTCTTGGCTTCTTCGGTACCGCCCTACGCACACTTGCGGATGCATGCAAATATAGTATCGTAGATTATTGCAAGAAAACTCAGTGGAATGACCATCGAAACATTTACATTTACACCATTTGCTCGCCTGCCAATTGTTCAGGATCTGCTTACGCCCACCAAATGGGACAAGAAAAAGCATTCGGCGGATTTTAGAAGAATATACGTCATTCAATTCACGAATACGTCGCAACTAAAAATCGACCGCTTCATTGTACTATCGAAATCAAAGAGACTTTTGGAATTTGCATTCAAGGCCACAACTACAATCAAAGACTACATTGTAAGCCTAGATGAATCGAAGGATATGCCGTTATCCTGCGGAAGATGTAGCCTCTTCGTTTCTCGGTCATGGGAACCGCACTGCAACCAAGCCAAATGCGAAAACGTTTGTACACTTTCAGTAATTTACAAGCCAAGTAATACCAAGTGATCAAAAATATCCGAGAACTTTTCGCTGCGCCGTCTCCGAAGACTACTTTGAGACGTTAAACCTGAAAAATTATTTCCATTTTGAAAAACTTCTACTGGCACAAAGAGGACGAATGTGTTTAGTTTTGGAAGCGTGGTGTATATTTGGTTTTAAAGACGTATGCGATAAATGAGCCTTGGGATAAATAGAATGACAAAAAAACATTCCGGGAACAAGTCATTTCACAATGACTTCAGATATTAGGGCGATTAGCATTCGTACAAGGTAGCAACACATTGTATTGCTGAAGACACCTTTGTTGAGAAAATGCAGTGCTCATTCGGACATTTCCATTCGTTCGCCTATATGTGACATGCACTATTTCCCAGATCAGCCCATGTCGCTGAAACTCAGTCGGCAGGGTCGGCCGTGACCATGACCGCAAGATTACGACTGTATGACGACGACGCAATGAAAACGACGAAACCAAAAATAAGGAATCATGTGGATGGACCAAAGAAGGCGGTATAACAGCGATGGCATGGCAACAATGAGATGATTCTGGAATGATGGCCATAGTATAACAACGACAGTGTGACAGCGATGTTATGAGGGTTATAAGATGATGACGATGGAATGATGCCAATTGCATGATGACGATGGTATCACGACGATGGATGGACCAAAGAAGGTGGTATAACAGCGATGGCATGGCAACAATGGGATGATTCTGAAATGATGGCCATAGTATAACAACGGCAGTGTGACAGCGATGTTATGAGGGTTATAAGATGATGACGCTGGAATGATGCCAATTGCATGATGACGATCGTATCACGACGATGGATGGACCAAAGAAGGAGGTATAACAGCGATGGCATGGCTACATTGGGATGATTCTGAAATGATGGCCATAGTATAACAACGGCAGTGTGACGGCGGTGTAATGAGGGTTATAAGATGATGACGATGGAATGATACCAATTGCATGATGACGATGGTATCACGACGATGGATGACAAAGAAAGCATTACTACCACTGTAAGACACGACTGAGTGGCGGCGATAGTATAATGATGGAGGCATAATCACGATAGAATCATAGCCACATCATTACGAAGGAGTGATAAGGAAGGAATTACATCATTGGAATGATCTAGGCTGTATGACAAAGGCAGCATGACGAGACTGGCATGCCGTTTCTGAAAATTTATTAATTTACCTGGTTATTTATTTATTTACAACACTGCCCATTTAAGTCTGAGGACATCGCAACGGGCATATGGTTCAATCAGGTTGGATTTACACACTCAAGAAAGGAGAACGTGCCTATTCATAGAATATCTGAATAGGTGGAAGGTTAACAAGGCGGGTAAATGTACGTATCTACAACAATATTTGCGTCCACGTACTTCCGCCATTGCGTCCACGTAGTCCGCCATTCGTCCGGCAGGGTGCCGGACGAATGGCGAACTGCCAATGCAGTCATCATCCTCAAACCCGGAAAACCTCTCCGTGCAGTAAATCTGAGACCCACATCTTTTACGTCGTGTCTCCGCAAGGCCCCGGCACATGCCCTCCCCAATAGAATCGGAGAGCACATTGAACGAAACGGCCTATTCCGCCACAATCTTATAGGCTACAGAAAATCACTACCCACGCAAGATGGCATGCTACTCATCACGAGCGCCGTCATAGACAACAAATCCAGGGATGTAAAAGGCATCGTCGCACTCGACTTAACGAAGGCCTTCGACACGGTCAGGCATGAAGACACCCTCCACGAAATGTCCACTTTAAATCTCGGAGTAAATTTCCACAACATTGTAAGATCGTTTTTGCCTAACCAAACGGCCACCTTAAACGTGGGACAAATCAGAAGCAGAAAGCACAGGGTAGCCAAAATCGGCACCCCGCAAGGATCTGTGGTTTTGCCGCTTCTTTTCCATATCTGAATGCCCGATGTCTCCAAAAACTCTTGAAAGTCTCGGGAGTAGGGCACGCAATTTACGCGTACAACATCACCATTTCGTCTCTCTGGAGCAGAACCTACAGCAAGCGCTGGGCACAACGGAAGCTTTCCTTACAAACACGGGACTAAAGTTCCCCAGCAAATCAGAGCTCATCCTGTGCAAACAAGGGCTCAGGGAGAGACAGCCCCTTAGCTCCCTCCCCATTCACCTACACACCATGGACGGAGGAAACATCCCCAGGTGTAACACAATGAAAGTCCTGGGCAAGGTAATTGGGGCTTACAGCAATGACAATGCGGAGGCACTAAAACGCATCGAAAAAAGCACCCTAAACTTCACTAGGGTCACATCACGGGTCGCCAGTACAAGGGACGGATTGTAAGAAGACAACCTGATGAAATCATTTCCCGTCTTCCTCATCAGCCACGTAACCTACACCGCCCCATTCCTCAACTCGAAGAAAACGGAGCTGAACGAAATCGACTCACTAATCAGAACAGGATTAAAAAAGGCCCTAAGCCTCCCTAGAAACACTAGCACGGAATGACTCCTCCAACTGGGGCTACACAACTTGGCAACCAAACTCTCAGGCAAAGCGAAACGCCCAAATTAGTCGGCCCTCACACACAAGGGCTGGGACCGACATCTTACTAGAAGCAGGAATACATCCCCGTTGGATGCCAGCAGAGAAGTCACCCTCCGTCTTTTACTCGGACGAAGATTAGCCAAGAACAGGACTCAAGAGTTGCAGACTAGAACATACATCACACCAACAACACTAAGCAGGATCAATGCAGACCTTTCTACTGACTGCCCAGAATGCGGCCACGAATACAACTTCGAACACATGCTCTGGATGTGCCCTGCCAACGCGGACACTGACTTTCCTGACCAGTCCTCCTGGGACTCAGCGCTCAGGAGCACAGAGCTCATCGCTCAGCTCAAGGCTATCAAGAAGGCCCGGGCCATCGCCGAAGGACTCTGTCTACCACCGGATTGATTTAATTCTTTCTCCTCAGGAACTAAATGAAGTTCGCACAATCTCACTCACGGCAAAACAGACACACACACACACGCATACACGCAAATTGCTTATTCAAAGCTTATCTTTGGATATAACATGGCTATATTATGCAATATTAAGAGTGGAATTGAAAAATCTTAGTTTGTTTTATGTCTTGAGATGGAATTAAAAATGCTGTATAATTCAAGAGAAACTTTTCATTGAGTGAAAAACGTCATCAACGTTGCTTTGGCGCAGAAGTGAACATACACATATTAAAATAGTGAGAATAAATTTATAACTTGAGACGTGCACTTGGAAGCCGTGTGCCAGAAGACTAACGTGCTGTATACTTGTAGCGAAAGGCTTTCCCTGAGTTACGAGCTTGTCAGGTCTGCCCGTCTATCAAATCGCCCTTTTTGCTTGCTTCCTTCGCCCCATCAGACGGCTGTAAGGTGATTTAATGAGGTAGCAGTGATGTTTCATATGGCCAGGTTTAACACTGAATCAACCAAGTTCAATTTCAGTTTCTCACAGGAGACAAAACTGTGCGGCTTGCATTGTTAAAGTGGCAGACATCACGAGAGCAGTAAAACGTTAGCATTGACAGGCTCACGTACATATCCCTCGAAACCCTTTGCCAAATCAGGCAATTTATGTATTCATCGGCACTCTCTTTCAATGGAGCGAATTTTTCAGCAACTTGTCTGGGGACATGGCTCTCGTGACGTCATTGTTTAGGTGGTCATTTTGGAGGAATCCCTTGTTTTTATAGGTCTGTTGACCCACAGCTAACACTTTGTTAAAGATGCACCACTACTTCACTGGGTGGAGTGCAGGCGATGCTGTGGGTTGTCACTTTACTACCACCAGGTTAGTTTAGATGAAATTTATTTTAGTTGCAATGGGAATACCACACATAGCTGAAAAAGCAACGTAGGCCACTGGCCACTGTGAACATAACCTGACGGATAAGGTTCATCTGGCACCCATTAGAAAGCTTTCAGCATAGCGTTGGCGAGACATTGTAAAATATGCATTTTTCACAATGTACTTTTGTAGGAGAAAACAATAATACCAATGTGACATATTTTTACTCTGAGACACAATAACGAAAAATTGTGAAATCGAAAATTGTTACTTTCGGTTTCCTCAAGCTTGGTGTAGCCTGCAGATTAGCCTGTTATTTTTGTACCCTACAATGTAGAAGCATCCTTGTCATAGGGAGACCTATGCATAAGATAAGAAAGATAAAAGAGAGATGCCTCTTTTAAAACAAATCGGTATTCAAAACGTGATCGCAGCTTTAATTTTTTTTTAAATAAAGATTTTTTTTCGATAGTTATTTCCATTTCTTGGGTACCAAAAAACAAATAATTGCACAAAATGTCAAGGCAAAATTATGCATTATTCTTGCCTTCGCATTGTTCCTTTAAAGGAACAAATGGTAAATTTAGTGTCAATCCACTCGTCTTTCTTTCTTCCTGCTCTCTTACAGTTTAAAACCCACAAATTACCTCAACGCTCTTTTTTAGCCAGGGTGAAACAGTACGTTTCGCGGAAACCTTTCACTGTCATTGCATTGTACACTTTACCTATCATACGCGAGCGTTCAGAGGAGCATTCGTGACCTGCATTGATTGCTCAATTTTAATTAGCACCTTTTCATCTCGACGAACTATTCGTGCTGCCGCCCCACCAACGAATTTCCTAGTTTCGCCCTTGCATCAGAAAATACTGCAAAAAATCTAATTTCCGCAATTTGAGTATACTGGTGCTTTGTTTGCCGTAGCACCTCACTGAAGTAATTTCAGATGCGAGCATTCAGGTTTTCGTTACATACGGTTTGTACTAACGATAGTGGCAGTATTTTAAAAATAAATGTCACTAAGACTTGCATTATCGCCTAGCTGTCAAAAAGAGTGACCTTGATTTCAGCCGACTTACTTGAAGTTATTGTGAGCATTCTCAACCGTAGGTTCCAAGGCAAGACTAATACGGCAACTGCGTAGCAAAGCAGATGAGTCGATGCAGGAGCTCAGTACGCCCAGTCCTGTAGGAGACGAAAATGAACGCATTGGTCGAATTCTCGTCCAGCATGCAGTCATACACTTATCGAAGCATAAACTGAATTGAGTTTTGGTAAAATAATAAAACGTTACCACCAAGAATAGCACTTCAAAACGAAAACCGGAAATATTACAAACAAAAGCTGAGCTTCTTCCCAAAAATGTTATGTTTTTATTTTGGATTGTTACTTCACCTAAATATATCTCCTTCTGTTGCTACATATACAAAATGGAGGCGCCATGATGATTCCTTATAATTCCGATTCATAAATAAAAAGCATACTTAAAATATACGTAACACGTTTAATGAATCTGGTCATGATTGGGCCGCTTGTGCCTTGTAATGCATTACGCCTGGACTCTGGCTAAAATACAAACAAAAAAAGAACTTGACAAGGTTAATGTCCGGGTCTTTTTGGGTCATATACAAAACTCAAAAATTGCTGGTATCGAGAAATTATGCGGTGCGCGAAATATTTTGTTCCATTTGTGAAGTATCATTCATAGCTTCATGATGGATTCCACATTAGGGGACAGCAAGAAACTTTCACAGCAATTTTAATATAATAATGTGTTGTTCCGCTGTATCAGTAAAGTTGACTGAGCCAGAAAGTCCGTAAAGGATAAATTTGAACTAAGCGCATTTATTTTTCGCCTGGAAAGATACTTGTGCACAAGAGAAGCGATGTGGCACTCCGTAATAGTGCACAGTGTTCCGGCTTGGGGTAGGGTTAGGGCAAGCAATCCACCAACCCCATCGACTGGTACGTCAGGATCTAAGAATATGGTTATTGACTTAGTTACTCGGCTCCAGTTACGGAAGACCACTCCATGCAGGAGCAAGTTAAATGTCCGAGTTGACATCAGGACCCTCTGTCCCAAACTAAAAAAGCATTCGCTTTAATACCGTTGTCTTCAATAGGCGAGTCCACTAGGGTAATCTGAAGACTGTCCAGCAGCCAACCACAATCGTCGGATTCATTTCGATACCATGCCCATACTCGCAACACTGCGCCGTAACCCCGTATCCGATGCCCGATGGTTTGCAATATGTGGCAAGAAAGCAACCTGTGAATGCAAGGTGGCCGTCATTGTTTGGTAGTATTCGATGGGGCTCACCTTTCATCCTTAGTTCAGGCTGTCAGGTAATGGTGGGAGTCGTGGCGTTTTGTGGACCCGTTACAAGAGTCGGTGCTCATGCTATGTAGACTTCGGGATAGGCGCTGATGTACGGGTGGAGGTTTTCCTCGTGGCAAACGTCTAATTCACTGCGACTCTGAGATCGCCCTCGTTGTTTGGTAGCCTTAAATGGGCCCCCCCTCTCATATTTAACTCAGGCTGCCAGGCAATGGTGGGGTGCTGGCGTTTATAGAGGGGGGGGGGGGACCCGTAAAGAGTCAGTGTCCACGCTGCGTTGATGTCTGCATAGGTGCTATGGGTGGGCAGGTATTTCCCTTGGACCGAACGTTCAATTAACGCCTTTTTGGTGTAGGGACGTAACAAACACCTCCGCGCAAAGCGATTCTACCTGAGTGTGACCAGATGTCAGGTTGCCTAAAGCGTCTATGTTCGGTCGCGGCATTGTGTATAGTTCCTAGTAGTGATGACTGATGTGACACGGCAGCTTGCGGGCCCAACCCTCGCTTCGTTGTGTCCACCATTGGGAATATCCAGACACACAAACACACACACTCGTCGGCGTGCCGTAGCAACACGCCTACCGGACGCTCTCCTTTCTAGTCGTGATCAGCGCTCGACAAGACAGAAATAGGTTGCCTAAATCAGTAACATCACTAGCGATGCGTGCAAAACCCGTTCCTAAAAAACTTTACTCTGAGTTCCTTGCTTAAAATCCCCGGCTCAAGCCATCTGCATTCTTATTCTTGCTCTCTTTTTTATACTTGACCTCTAAGTTGTATTCCTGCAAGAGGAGACTCCATCTCAGTGGTCTCCCGTTTTTTCCTGACATTTGTCTCAGCCATGCAATAGGGCTATGGTAGCTCTCGACCGTGAATGTAGAACCTTGAATATTGCATCCTAGTTTTTGAATGACCCATATTATACACAGACACTCTTTCTCCGACTTGCTAAACGCCTCTTATCGCGGTGTCAATTTTTGACTGATGTACAGCATGGGATGCTCTTCTCCGCGTTCATTTAGTTGGGCCTCATGGTTCCGCTGGATCATCCTCTTGCGCTATCGCCTTTGTTTCAGCTCACACTCAGCGCTCCGTGTTTGCTTTCATTCTTCGCGGCGCTCTTTCGCTTGGTTACGCCGATATCGAAGCACAACGCCGACGATCGACGCAGGAGGCGGCGCCTCAGAGCTGCGCTCTAAAGTATCCGCCTCCATTCCACGCTATGAAAGTGGATGTGCGGCAAAGCTATTGCCGACGTTAGACAAGCACGACCGATGTTAGACAAGCGCTGCCATTACAAGCGAAATACGGCACGCGCAAACGCACATGTGAGGAATTGCTGCATAAATTTTCGCCCTCCTGGGTCCTCCGCCAGCCAAAGGGTGTTATGCAACTGATTGAATTTATCAAAGTAAATTTCGTCAGAAAATTCGTAAAGTACGACTTATATATAAGCTACAGACATGATAGCTTTGGGTTTTAACTATCGGCGTTGTCACGTGACGATGTCGCCTGACGACGTAATCTGATCACGTTTGCACGTAATGTGTGACGTAACGCGATGGCGTCTTCGTCTATTGATGTCACCCGTATTCGTCTAGTGATGCACATGTCACCTGAAGACGTCGTGTGATGTCTGTTGGATAAGCAACACTCTGTGCCCTTGCCGTTTCTTTTTTTTTGTTTTTACTCTCTTCAGAATGGGCTCACATTTTTGTGTCAGCGCCGCGCACGCGCACTCAGCAATCCCGACGAGTTAGGGAATAACAGCTTCACTGTAAAGAACCTTGGCATTAGTGAAGTTACAAGCAATAAAAAAATTATTATGGCGTTTTAAGTGCCAAAGCCATGTTCTGATTATGGGGCACGCCGCAGTGGAGGACTCCGGAAATTTTGACCAGCTGGGCTCTTTAACGGGCACCTAAATTGAAGTACATGGATGTTTACGCATTTCTCCCCCACCGTAATGCGACCGCCGTGGCCGGAATTCGATCCCGTGACCTCAGTCTCAGCATCCCAACGCCACAGCCACTGAGAAACTATGGCGGGCTCTGAAAGCAATAGTTTCCATTTGTAGTGCAACACACGGGCTCGTCGAACTGGGCTTTTGTGTAGCCTACTTTGAGGATATCGTTGCCGGCGAGGAGGGCGCTATTTCACTATCATGCTGTGTTATTAACTGCTACCATAAAGTAGCGCAACAGTATTGCAGTTAGTTTTTTCTTCCTTATTATTGTTCGACTAGTGTAGCGTAAGTATTTCGTGTTACACGTTCTTTTCCTTTTCTTTAAGTTCCGTTAAAGGGCACCAGCACCTGAGCTGTGATGTAATCTGTGGATTGCTTGGAGCATGCATCCATGATTTCTATTTTGTCGTTGATGTCACGCGGGGGAATATCATGGGAACTTTCGAGTTCGAGCGAGACAAAATTTGAGACATGCTTATGATTTCACTAACGATAACTGTTAATAGTATATATCCCGAGAGTTATCCGAATAGTTCTTGCGTGGCCTGTGGTGAGGTAGCTACGTTGCCTCATATTCTCGGGGAGTGCGGGTCGCTGGGCCCGAAGTTCACTAAGGAAGAGTGGGACGCGCTCCTGCGAAGTCCCGTCTTTGAGGACCAAAACCTGGCCGTCCACCGCGCCCGCGATCGGGCCGGTAGACTAGATCTGTCAGTCCCGTCGTGGGATTGGCCGGGCGCGCGTTTTATCGCGCTTTGCTGGACCAAATAAAAGTTTATTCACTCACTCACTCAACTGTTATTGATGGGAAAGCATCAAATGGCCCATTGAGCAGAAAAAAAGAAGCCAGTGTCTGTAACAGCGAAACGGCACCTATATTCCCAGTGGTTGCGACGCCACGTAACGAGAGAGCCTTGACAGAGCAGTGCGGCCGAAACGGTGTTGTGTGAAGGGAGAGCGCGTTGCCGCGACTCCACGTCTCCGGTGGCGTTTTTACAATTGCTGGTAGGTACAGTAGGGCGTGGCCCCCTTGACGGCGCTCGACATTGCTGCGCAGGCGCGAGTAAGAGTGGGCGCGAGAGAGAAAATCTGGGGGCTTTTGCTTCTTGAATATATGACTCAGCCTAGGCACTACGGAAGAGGTTTCTTAGAGCGCGTTGTATTCGTTTGTCCCCTAGACATGCCGGCATTGCAGAGTGCGGTCGAGTTGGTTTATACGCTCCGCCGCTGGCTGCCCATGCGTTGAGCCAGTGGGTGCGGACGCCGCTTTGCGGTCGCTGTGTATGAAGGGACAATGTTTGACAGGTGTTGTATAAGTCGCGGGTCGTTTTTTTCGTCGCAACGATAGATCAGATTTTTTACAAGCACTGCTCCAGGAGGGCACATGTAACCGGCAAATGGAGGCATCAGGAGAGCACCTGAGGTTATATTAAAGCAGGTGGCGCAGGATCTCCGGGGCACCCAAGCGGTAGCGGGGGGATCAAAGCTGGAAGCAGGGCGGCCCGTGGGTTGGGGCCGCAGAGGCAGGCCTAGGGACAAGCGCATACAACGCGCGCCAAGAAACTCCTCCGTACTACCTAGACAGAGTCGTATTTTCAAGGAGCAAAACTCCCTACACATCCTCTCTCGCACCCACTCTTACAAGCGCATGCGCGCAAACGTCCGTCGTCTCCGCAAGTGCCACGCCCCGCTGCACCTACGAGCAATTGGAAATACACTCCCCGGCGCCCCTTAATGGAGCAGATGTGGTGACGCGATGGCGCAGGGTGAGACAGGTTGTCAACTACATTTGCGCATTGTGTTGTGAATATACGCAATGCTTCCCATTGAACTAAGTCACTTCAGTAGACGGAGTTGCCCTTCGTGTTGCAGCTATTGTAGTCAAGCCTTCACATGAAACTGAGTTTCATTTGTAGTATACTAGCATTCGAAGTAAGAAAACGCTTGCCCACTGCTTAAGTAGTGCTCTTACCTTCACAGTTGGCCCGATCCATAAGGCCGTTTTGCACTATGCGGTAGCCGTGCTCTGGTACTCCGAAGTGCCTTCGAACCTCTTCGCTGCATCCGGCATACAAGGGCGCACAGTATGACACAGGCGGCAACGCTTCCTTTCTGAAAGAAAATTTGACACTCATGGAGATTTGCTGTTACACGTTGGCGTTTTAATTGAAACTCAATGAGACTTTAGTATTAGCTTTTACAATACTTGTTTTTATTCGAGCAAATGAGTAAGAAGTGTTGCTAGCGAAGTTCGAATTTTCTACCGCAGAGGAGACAGGAGGTAGAAAAGTTATCAGTGTGATTATACAGAACAAGTTTAGTGGCGTCCAAGGCTGATACAACATTTAAGAAAACATGGGTGAGCACAGAAAATCCTCAAGCTAAAAAATTCATCAAGGTACCTAGATGAATTATCGGAAGCACCATATCTAAAGCTGCATTTAGCCTCGTCACTATCATTAATATGAACATCAGCAGCCAATTTTTATGTCTACTGGACAGGACGAAGGCCTTTTTCAGCGGTCTCAAGTTACCGTTGTCTTGCGCTAGGTGATTCCAACTTGTGCCTGTATGTTGTCCGATTTCATCGCCCCAACAATATTTTTTTGCTATCCCCGACTGCACTTCCTAAATTTTCGTACCCATTCTGTAAGTCTAATGGTCCACCTGTTATCTACCTTACGCATTACACGGCCTTCACTGTACTTTATTATTAATATTGACACGTGCACTTGTTCACCTTCATCGGGGACTCGCGTTTCACCCTACAACAAATGTTATCGCTCCGCGCAGGGCGCGGCTGTATGTATCGGAAGTTTCCGGAATGTTATCCATGAGTCTCTCCGCTGTCTGTTGTCACCGAACTTTGTGTAACCTGTTTACATGCATGCGCGACGGAAATTGTGTAGAGTACTTCTTGGAAGACACGCGGGCACCAGAGATTCCTCTGAAACCTTCGATGAATCATGTATAAAACCCAACACGCTTGATCCGCTGATCAGATTTTAGCATTCTTAGGATATCTTAGATGATTAACATTCTTAGGATATCTCGCGCGCTTTCTGGTTTGCATGGACCTAACTTTTTATGGCAACTTGGGTTACTGGGTAGCTCGACGTCAAATGAGTAAGGCACTTGGCTGCTTTCTTGAGGGAAGCAGGTTCGAAAAAAACCGTCGGACATGTTTTATTGGGATTAGCATTCATTGCGCACACCACCTGTATCAACCGTTCATGCTAGTTCCAATTACTAATTTGTTAGCTACGAACTGACAGTACATTTTATATAATAGAAAGTTGAACGGAACCATCATAGCAGTCCAGTTCTGTGTTCTGAATAACAAAGTAAGCGTGTAAGAAGAAATAACTGGCGCCAAAAATTTGCCCAGATTTTCGGATTACGCACACGGCTCCGCAAAGCGCGGCTGTTTATGCAACCAACCTGCGACGTATAGCAGAGCGGCTTAAGATAGCGCGCCACCATACCACTCGATAAAGTGATCTATCTCGTCTCTGTTGCTGAAATGACTATGCATTAAATTATCGGTAACCCAAACCGAGAATCGGAGACGGCTCATGGAAAATCCGAAATGCGACTGCAGTTTAATTTTCCGCTGCACTTTGACATCTCACAGGAGTTGGACGGGGTGCCGCGTTTGGCGGTGCAGCAGTAGTAATCACGTCCGTTATGCAATTGTTAGACGTCAGTTATTTCAGCTTACATGGCCAGTTATAATATCATAAAGAATTGTAAGTAAGCGTTTATGACAATTCCGCCCGACTCAACACTATAAACATGTGCCATAAATTGCGCAACAAAGTTGATTGTTGTGTTCACTTCAATTAGTGAATTGATTACAATGTACTTTTTGCACGTGGATTCCGTCTGGACAGATAATTCTTCTGTTGTGGCATATTCATAGCACATTTTTAGGTTTAATAAACTAAGATGCTTAAAGCAATGACATAAATATTAATTCTTTAGAATAGTAGCGCAAGTGCTCACTCACCACTGCTGGCTATATCAATAATGACGAACATGGTGCAGATAACTTAGCTATCGTATGTCGAGTTGACGGCGCCATGACGGCTTCTACCGAGCTATACGTAGCCATCAAAGGCACCACACTCAGTTCCACGAAAGATGCACGCCGTGAGTGGCCTCTAGAAGAAGCCAGAGATTGAAACTCGGAGTTAGCAAACGCAAGCAGTCTAGTGGTTACCACTTTCGTGCGCAAAAGCAATGGTACGTCATACTGGCGATGCTTAAACAGGAAAATACAGCAACCCACGAGCATTAAAAACGCAAATCTGTATCTCAGTTAATGTCGGGTTAAGGCCCTCTTGCAGCCAAGCTATCAATGCACATGGAAGCGCTCGAATTAGGTATATGCGTGCTTTCATTGAGCCGAAAATAAATAGACCTTCCACCAACTCAATATTTAGAGAAAATGGCCATCATTGTGGCATGCTCTGACAAGTTTGGAGTGACGGGGTTATTTACAGGTTAAATGAATATTGCCAAAGCGTTGTTTTTGTCAACATGCTCTATAAAGATCTGATATGGTTTGCCCGCTTTGTTTGTAGAGCCAAAGGTGACAACGACTTATTATTTAGCGAGGTCAGCAGCATTTTGTGGGTTACGTTTCAGTATATTAATATGCGTAGGGAAAATAACATCTCAAAAGAAAATTGTTTATACCATTCATTGTTTCCGATTGTTCCGGAGCTTTTCAATCACATTTTATGATTCGAGCAAGCAGATTGCCAGACATGAACACTTCGGCTGAAATTATTTATCAAGAAATGTAACAGCTAGGCTTAGGTAGTGGGACGAAAAAATAGCTACTCTGCATGCGCCGCACGAATTTATGAAAAATGGAAAAGCTTTCAGTTGTCTCCGATACTAAATTAACAGGCTGCATATTACGACGCCATCACTTCCATCTTCTTCAAATGTCTGCGTAACAATATGCAGGGTTGTATTCTGCATACTAGGCATGGCGTTGTCGTCCCCTTTTCTTGATGTTTTTAATTATGGTTATATGAGTGTACCTTGTTTTTTTTTCGTTTGTTATATGTATCACATTTATTTTATGGCTAAATTTCAATAAAGTTCTTTGTCTGGCTGCCTATTTGTCTCTCTGTCAATAAAATTTCGAGTCCTTTTGTTCTACGCGAGACCGTGGCGTTAACTTACTTGCTTCTTGTCCAAGCTGCAACTTGTATCTCTTTTCTACGCGATCTGTGCTTTCCACTGTATCCCATGTAAACGACACGGATCAAGACTGGTCTCTTTAAGGCGTTTCGTCCACGTCCCTAAACACTGCATAATGTTTTACTAAGGTGTGGTAATTCGCTATTACGCAGGTCGTTACGGTCACACTTGCTTTAGCTATGCGTACCACTTCCTTTTATGCTTGTTTAACGTGTATATATGAGCATTCTTTTCGAACTGAAGACGATTTGTAAGTTACGCCTTCTTTCGCCTCTTTTCATGCCTGATTTGTGGCTTACACCGAGCTTATTATTGCGCCTCTGTCTCTTCAATAAGTAAAAAAGCTTGTTTTTGTGCTTTGGAAAAATATATATACAACTTATAGCTGCTATGTTCTTCATTTACTTGCACTTGAATAGCGCCTCCAATTGTAAGCCCGGAGGTTTCATGGTGTCATGGCTGTGAACGGTGTTTACTTACATGCCACATAGCTTTTTCAGGTGCGCTGTCTCTGCTGCGAGCTTGAAAACTATGTCCTTTACGACGTACTTAACCGCTGTATTCCAATAGCAGGAGGCTGCTTCGAGAACGTTGCACGGTTGGTCTTCACAGTTTCCTTCAATGAAAACAAATGCCGTGTAAGCTTTCTGACCAGACGAACAAAAAATTTCGCACCTCCCTTGGAATGGAGGAATGGGTGTAAGTGAAATTTAGTTGAGCCGGCCAGATATATCAGCGAATGACGATAATAAATTAAAAGGTCATTTCGGCGACGAACACATCCCGTAACGGTCATCAGCTATGGTGGCGCACGTTACAGTGCAAGGGTAAATTTTACTCAAGGGCGCTGTTGTAAAGCGATTACATTTGGTAATACTATCACCTAAAGGACATTTCGCGTGGCTCAGCGCCGGAAGCGCGAAAGTAGACTGCCGAGAGCATTCCTGCACTTGGCAAATATATTAAGCTTTGCACAGTGCCGGAAACACTGTCAGCTGTTTATTACAACGCGCTTAGTGCAGAGTCACGCAAAGCCTCGCGAAAGTGATCATCTCACCACCCACGCGGATTCCTTCTAAAAACTCCATTTGGAGGAAGTTCTTGCACGAGCCCTGGTAACCACGTCCTCGCTGTGCTACCATGACGAATGCCGCAAGCTAACCGGTGCTTGATAAACACTTTGACGGCACGGGCGAGTCTCCTGAACAAACCCTCTTGACCTATCTGCAATGCTGGCGTTCGCTTGAGCTGGAATAGTCCTTCACCTGATGCGATGGGTATCGAGCAGAAACCGCGGACTAAAACAAGTGTCTAGGCTACTCCTCTCGCGACGCGCTACTTATATGCACATTCCAATACCACTCTTCTCACACGAACCTCCTCAAAGAAAATGCTACACGCATCGACGCGCTCATTCGGAAGGCGACCGAAATAGAATTACACCTCCTTCAACACAAGCATACAATGGCTTGGCGACACGGAGTGTCACAGCATTATCCCCACAAGAATTATGGAGCACGAACGCCAGGCAAGAACCTTCAAGTTCAAATCACTGCACAGGGTAGTCCCATAAATTTAGTTTAGACTTTCAACCATGCACTACACTCGTATCTGCCACATTACCAATGCTAGCGCAAACTATAGTGCACTCATGAAAGACGCACCACTCCACAAACACATGCGCCTTACAAATAACAAGGCTTGGCGGACACAGCAGTTCGCTGTTATAAAAAATCTTGCATAGGGTGCAAAACAAATGGCACATATACTGCTATACAGGTGATATTGTGTAAGGCAACGGCAATGCAATGGTAGATAAAGTATGCGGTAGATAACGCACTTGAAATGATACGTGACAGAATGTGAATGATTGATAGGACAACAGCAGTATTGCAAGCCGTAGTATCAGTCATGCATCTGCCAGTAGCACTTGTCACTACATCCACCCATCACATTTACTAACGCAATGTCTGCATGCAGGAAACTCCTACATAAATACTTACTTAAACATATCACAAAACAATTAAAGAAATCACACGTACAGATTGTCTGGATTTCCAGCCATGAGACAATATTGTGAAGTCTATGATTTAACGAGCTTGCCTGCGATGTGACACTCGAGGCTTCCAACATGCTCAGACCAAATATACTAGTCTCCCCAAAGCCATCACCCCAATTGCAGCCATACGAGGACGAGCACGGAATATATGCTATAGTATAGTATACCTTATGTACACCTGCCTTTCATAGCTACACCAGTACATTACAATGGTAGCAGGGCAGATCCGTCCTACAAAATGAACACTATGCACAACTCTAGCAAGACAGCACCTCCTCCGAGGTCTACTCACTGAAGATTCCCATCTCAGTAGGCACTGTGGGGTCTACCGCAACACACCATACATGCTATGGCAATGCCATTAAACACTACCCGATTTACACAAGCCCTCATCCCTCCCACCGATCTCTTGCGCCAAGTGGCTGGCCGTTACAACCACCCTTCCTATTCAATGATTTTTTGCACACTTGGCCGATCAAGCGCTGAAGCACGCTGCAGGTAACGCCCTGAACTGAGGGCACAGCATCGAGACATTTTTCTTAAGTGCAATAAAATGTTTCTTTTTCTTTCTGTTCCTCTGGAATGTTGTATGCACAAGCATTTCAAAGAGGCAGGAGTACAGTCGGCACGAGATCGTGATGAAGAATCAAACAGGAGCAGAAATGACTCGAACCCCTAGAGATTTATGCCCACGCTGTCATTGGGCTATGTAGAGAAGAGAAGAAGCTACAACGAGCCCTCTAATTGGGGCAGCGGGTATTTTAGACGTTGGTAGTCCGGTCTTGAAAGAAGAAATTTGTGTGCAAACGCGAACATTCTTATTTATTTCGTCTGCTGATGGTGCTTATATGTGTTGAAGACACCGGCCTGAACGTAATGGGAGTGAACGTGTAAGGACGCGTACATTTCCTGTTTAAAGCCTGTTTAAAGGATGCAGAACTCTACAGGAAAACCTTGATTCAGATCAGTTTCATTCTAATCTCTGAACACCACAGGGGAGCGGCACTTAAGCTTCGCATTATCTGTTCACATTAGCAATCTGCTTTGAGAAGATCTTAGCGCTACCACGTTATGACCAAGAAGTACGCGAATGAAAGAGCTCACCATGGCCAAATACAAATGCCGAAAGCAGTACAAATCCAGCTGCAAGCTTGGTAAAAGTCGTCGCTACCATCCTGGGCAGTTGCTGTAATTGACCAATTGCTGTATTGCGGGTATATGCTATTGTCTCTCAGCTTTATATAAGGACAAATGTCCGGTTCAGTGGTCAGTGCTTACTTTGGTCAGTTTGTTATTGTCATCTCACATTTAATTAGTCGTACTATCTGATTCTGTCTGCCGGCACCTACAACTTCATATTAAAAAGATTGCTTATCTATATCTCAATTGCATGTTCTTCAGTTCCTTTTTAGGAGCAATAACACTATGCCGCGGAGGCAAACCTTTGTGGTCCTTTGCCTCCAACGCGCTGACGAATTCCCACTGATACTGCACTGCCTTCCATGTATGGGTTTTGACACATGACACGCAGGACAAAACTCATAACTGGTGATATTTACATAATGTTATCTACGCATCCGCTTTGTTCTTCAGATTGCAACTAATATTGTTCTCTTGCAGTAGTTCGTTCATATTGACATAGATTGTCCTCCTCGACGTTCGGAAACACAAAATATTCTACAAACAGTGCGGTGCTTTTTTTTTCGTATTCCCTATAATGCACTAATGGTCAGCACCAAGCGAAGGCAGTCGTAGAACTGAAGACGTTGTCAAGACATTTAAGCCACCAAGATGCACGCCAAGCGTAGAAATAAAGTTTAAATGTGACCTGTGCTCGTTTTATTTTCGCTTTGTGAGGCGCGCAACAACGGCGGTTCAAGTCTACTTGAATTTGCCAGAAGTACTTTTTTTTCTACATTTTTGTATTCCCACGAACTATATTGCTTTGCTGTTTTCTTCCTGTTATTGCAGCAGTTGTGAGTGCGCCCTAATAAAAAATTTACATTACGGTTACGAGTGCCTCACACTAATATCTAAGCGTTAGCTGTGGAACGGGCTCCCGATCTCGGTTTCGTCGAATAGCTTGTGGGGCTGAATGACCTGAAGGTCCTTGTTCCTTCATTACAATTCAGTGTGAAGGGCGATTTATTGCGTTATCATTTAAACTAATACGCTTCTCCCGATGTCCGAGTGCTCGCTGGCTTTCTAAGCCTACACTGGCGCAGCCGAAGAGGGTGTACGACGATGACCGTAGGACGACAACTTTAAGAAAATTCTGAAATGAGGACGATGCTATAAGGACGGCGGCCTGATGATGATGGCATGGTGTCAATGGGATAACTACCCAAACGGCATGATTACGATAGCGTGTGACGACTGTGTGAAATAGGCGGCATGATCAGAATGAGATGAAGCTTGAATGACAACGACTTCATGAAGATGATAGCTTCACGACAGCATGACAATGACTATGATGCAAACTGCATGATGACAATGACATGACAACGGCGACATAATCACGATTGAATGACAAAAGCAAGCGATGGAATAACGACGAATAAATGGAGCCGACTCAACAACGACGTGCGCTATCGTTGGGTTACGCAGGCCATGATGCGAGACGGGCAATATTAACCAATGGCGTTCCAAAGAATGAGGGAACCGAGCTTTGCAACGCCATGACCAAACTGTCTTCTCTCATTAGGGGAACCACCCACATCATCGCGGGCATTTCAACCAATGAAAGCCCGTTCTGGCGTGGCTGAGGTCTGCGCCGTGAATGGCACCAATGTCTCGAAACGCAGCTGTCGTATGTTGTGTTGAAGTCGCCCTGACGGCTTCTACCAAGCTATGTATAACCATAAAAAGCACCACTGAGCGCCACGAAAGACGCACACGCCAGTGGCCTCCAGAAGAAGCCAGAGATTGAAACTCGTGCTCACTCTTCTCTCTGCGGTGCGTGCTAATGCCGCAAGACTGAGCAACTGTCTAAGAGCTAACACTTTAAAGCATGAGACTGTGTGCCTGGCAAATATCTACTCAATATTACGAAGTCCCCGAATGGTTCAAGTTACCCAAAGCACTGGGGAGGTATTCTGTAAGAGTCCAACTGGTGGACATGTCCATTTCGTCTGCTGCTGAATTGAATTGCTTTGGCGCCTCGCTGCTGCAGACGCGCAGCATTTAGTACACGCGAAGCTAACTGCGACACAACGCCAGGCGTGGCTACTGTTCGTGAAAAGTGAACTAACAAGTAACGAAATTAGTTGCAAAAATTTTGTGGGTCAGAGAAAGCTCCAAAATATGTCCCGGTAAGATTCAGTACACGCGAAGCTGCGTCACACGACCGAGGTGCTTTTGGCTAACTGGGTCACAAAGCCAGGTGCGGCGAGCGCGCCCAAAAAAGCACCGAAATAAGTTATAATAATGTTGGGGCTCATGGAAAGCGTCGGAAACATCTCCCATTACGAGTAATTAACTCAAATTAACCAGACCAGCACGGCCGACTTGGTTTTCGCTAACTGCATCACGAGTCTCGGTTCTGAGCCGTAAGCCTAAAATTGACAGAAATGCGTCGCAGACTGTCAGACAAAATTTGTCACCTTGTCCTAGTCCAATAATGCAGTGGTGCCGCGTAGAAGTGGAGAAGGAACGCAAGAAAACACCGGGAGCCCAATAAACATGCTACATCCAACATAGACGGGTCGCCGAACAGGCGAACTCCATATGCACAACCGGCCTCGCTGGCCTCGGTGGACTGGCATATGACGCATGCATCTGTCGTGCCTGACGTGCCGTTAGCTTGTTGCTACGTAACGCAAGAAAAATAAGCCTCAATGCAAAAGTAAATTGACACGCAAAACTTTCTAGTTTTAGCGGGAAAGAATAAATAAAGCATTGTCTGTAAGTTCATTTTACATTCTTTTATCGGATGCTCGCGTCAACTAAAGGATGGGATTAGCACTAGCCGGGAAGTGTTTCCCGTTGCCAGTTTTCGCCGAGTGTCCCCTCTTGTTGAATTTCTTTCTCTATGGTGGCACGCGGAAAGGAAGCAACGTCGTCCCAAATAAGCGATAGGCTCGACATGCGGTTGAGAGCGCTGCAGTATGATAGCGCACGATAGGACTCACGTGGTTTTATTTCATATTTCATGGGTTTGCTTTGAACGCCGAATAAAATCGCCACGCAGCGTGTGCGTTGGCACTAAAAATTGGATCGTTCGTTTCTGAAACCCGTCTACAACACGACGAAACGCACTTCACCCTAAACGAATATTAAACATTTCGCATAATTGAGCCAAGTTAATTCACTCATTAGGCGCAGTATAAGACCTATACTATGGAGCACCACATGACGGCAAACCATATGTCGTGGGTTCACTCAGTTGAAGGTTGTACAAGGTGAAAATGAAGGTTGTGCAGGTCTACGCCCCTACATCCAGTCATGATGACCAGGAAGTCGAAAGCTTCTATGAAGACGTGGAATCGGCGATAGGTAGAGTGAAAACAAAATATACTATACTGATGGGCGACTTCAATGACAAGGTAGGCAAGAAGCAGGCTGGAGACAAGACAGTGGGGGAATATGGCATGGGCACTAGGAATAGCAGGGGAGAGTTATTAGTAGAGTTTGCGGAACAGAATAGTATGCGGATAATGAATACCTTCTTCCGCAAGCGGGATAGCCGAAAGTGGACGTGGAAGAACCCGATCGGCGAGAACAGAAATGAAATTCACTTCATACTCTGCGCTAACCCTGGCATCATAAAAGATGTGGACGTGCTCAGCAAGGTGAGCTGCATTGACCATAGGATGATAAGAACACGAATTAGCCTAGACCTCAAGAGGGAACGGAAGAAACTGGTACATAAGAAGCCGATCAATGAGTTAGCGATCAGAGGGAAAATTCCAGATCAAGCTACAGAACAGGTATTCGGCTTTAACTCAGGAAGAGGACCTTAGTGTTGAAGCAATGAACGACAATCTTGTGGGCATCATTATTCAGTGTGCAATAGAAATCGGTGGTAACTCCGTTAGACAGGATACCAGTAAGCTATCGCAGGAGACGAAAGATCTGATCAAGAAACGCCAATGTATAAAAGCCTCTAACCCTACAGCTAGAAGAGAACTGGCAGTACTTTCGAAGTTAATCAACAAGCGTAAGACAGCTGACATAAGGAAGTATAATATGGATAAAATTGAACATGCTCTCAGGAACGGAGGCAGCCTAAAAGCAGTTAAGAAGAAGCTAGGAATTGGCAAGAAGCAGATTTATGCGTTAAGAGACAAAGCCGGGAACATCGTTACTAATATGGATGAGATAGTTCAAGTTGCGGAGGAGTTCTATAGAGATTATTACAGTACCAGTGGCATGCACGACGATAATGGAAGAGAGAATAGTCTAGAGGAATTCGAAATCCCACAGGTAACGCCAGAAGAAGTAAAGAAAGCCTTGGGAGCTATGCAAAGTGGGAAGGATCAGGTAAGAGCAGATTTGTTGAAGGATGGTGGGCAGATTGTTCTAGAGAAACTGGTCACCCTTTATACGCAATGCCTCATGTCCTCGAGCGTACCGGAATCTTGGAAAAACGCAAACATAATCCTAATCCGTAAGAAAGGGGACGCCAAAGACTTGAAAAATTATAGACCGATCAGCTTACTGTCAGTTGTCTACAAAGTACTTACTAAGGTAATCGCAAATAGAAGCAGGAACACCTTAGACTTCTGTCAACCAAAGGACCAGGAAGAATTCCGTAAAGGCTACTCGACAATAGACCATATTCACACTATCAATCCGGTGATAGAGAAATGTGCGGAATATAACCAACCGTTATATATATAGCTTTCATTCATTACGAGAGAGCGTTTGATTCTGTCGAAACCTCAGCAGTCATGGAGGCATTACGGAATCAGTGTGTAGGCGAGCCGTACTTAAAATACTAAAAGATATCTATAGCAGCTCCTCAGCCACCGTAGTTCTCCATAAAGAAAGCAACAAAATGCCGATAAAAAAAGGTGTCAGGCAGGGAGATACGATCTATCCAATGCTATTCACAGCGTGCTTACAGGAGGTATTCAGAGACCTGGATTGGGAAGAATTTGGGATTAAATTTAATGGAGAATACCTTAGTAACTTGCGATTCGCTGATGATATTGCCTTACTTAGTAACTCAGGGGACCAATTGCAATGCATGCTCACTAATCTGGAGAGACAAAGCAGAAGAGTGGGTCTAAAAATTAATCTGCAGAAAACTAAAGTAATGTCTAACAGTCTCGGAAGACAACAGCAATTTGCAATAGGTAGCGAGGCACTGGAAGTGGTAAGGGAATACATCTACTCAGGGCAGGTAGTGACGGCGGATCCGGATCATGAGACGGAAATAATCAGAAGAATAAGAATGGGCTGGGGTGAGTTTGGCAGGCATTCTCAGATCATGAACAGCAGGCTGCCATTATTCCTGAAGTGAAAAGTGTATAATAGCTGTGTCTTACCAGTACTCACCTACGGGACAGAAACCTGAGGCTTACAAAAAGGGTTCTACTTAAATTGAGGACGACGCAACGAACTATGGAAAGAAGAATGATGGGTGTAGCGTTAAGGGATAAAAAAGAGCAGATTGGGTGAGGGAACAAACGCGAGTTAATGACATCTCAGTTGAAATCAAGAAAAAGAAATGGGCATGGGCCGGACATGTAATGAAGAGGGAACATAACCGATGGTCATTAAGGGTTACGGACTGGATTCCAAGGGAAGGGAAGCGTAGTAGGGGGCGGCAGAAAGTTAGGTGGGCGGATGAGATTAAGAAGTTTGCAGGGACGGCATGACCACAATTAGTACATGACCGAGGTTGTTGGAGAACTATGGGAGAGGCCTTTGCCCTGCAGTGGGCGTAACCAGGCTGATGAGGACGATGATGATGACTTTCTTTAAATCCTTGATTCATGTTACGTGAAGCACCCTTCTTACATTTCGCACATATATACTTTCATCCACTTTGAAACTCCTAATACTACCGCATAAGTAAGAGTAAATCGAATTCATTTAGTTGAGGTTCATCATCTGCGATCTTAGAACTCGGCTTTCATCTAGAAAATATTTGCCGCCCTCGACCTATTGTCATGGTCATGCGGTGTCGTCGTCGCCCTGTCGCAGTCATTGCGACATACTTGCATCAGAACCAGTTAGACAACGCCGCACATTTAGACAATGAAGGTTTCGTGTTGTGAGCAATTGGACTCGGGAAGATTTCTGATAATATGTAAAGCGAAGTTGCGATTATGTTATCTTTCATTGTGACAATGTAGCATTGCAATACGCTGTTTTGCCTGTTTTTCAGTATGCAACCACATAATCAAAAATGCCTTTAGGTTAATTCTTTCAGAATGTGAGACGTGATAAAATATTGATTGCGGTCCTACATAAGATCATTTCAACCGGTTTACATTAGATGACTCTTTTATGATGATACGTTCAGAGAAAGCTCCGGTATTCAATAAATCTTGTTCCGACAAACGCGTTCATGGCTTTTGAATTGATGGGAAGAACTTCTATTCTTGTATTCCTCGTGAGCACCTGCTCATGACTATTAAAGAGTGTCATTCCGTATAGTTATGTAAGCTTTCTAAGCATGTCCGGTGTACCTGCGAAGAGCTTAAATGTATTTTCTTTCTATTTGAAGACAATGTGCACCTTTTCTTTCTTTATTTATTGATTTATTTAAGAGAATATTCGAATTGTCTTGGGGACACCGCTAAAGGCAAAGATTGGCCTGACTAGGCCATGCCAGCCGTACACTGGCAGCAGTATGGCAATGGCAGGCGTTCAAAAGAGCACGCATGAAATTAAACTAGTACACTTCTTTAAACACTTAAGTACACAATTCATGTGAAAAGAAAGGATACCTTAATCTTACACACTTTGCTTGTAGGATTGAAAACATTTTATTCAGAAAGCCAGAAAGTGCATTGGGTCCTGTATTATTCTTGTCTTGGGTGATATTGTTGCGTGAACGCTCAGTAGGGAAACTGTTTACAGGGTGTATTCACAAAGCTAACAAGCACTGGCCAACATGGAAGCCAGCCAACATCAAGCAGCGCACGTTGTCGTAATCAGATAAGCAGTGGCTACTTAAGGGCACGTCCCACTAAATCTAAGAATCGACGGCATCGTCTTCGAGCAGCACGTAGCATGACCCCCGCCGGCAGAAGCACCGATCCGAAGCCACTGAGGACCCAGAGAAGAAGAAGGGTGTTATGCTTGTCTTGAAGCGTGAGGTGAATTTCGGAGCACAAACAACATCATCGAGATAGCACAGGCATATGTGCAAATTCAAGCCGCGCAAAACACATAATAGTCCATGATGCGCTCAAAGGTTGTGGGCACATTAAAAAGTGCATAAGGCATCACGTTAAATTCGTATAAGCGATCAGGCGTAACAAATGCTGTCTTCGGCCGGTCTACTTCAGCCACTGACACTTGCCAATATCCTTACGCAAATCTAGTGAAGAAAATAATTCCGCACCTTGCAGACTGTCAATGGCGGTGGTGGTGGTGGTGGTGGTGGTGGTGGTGGTGATGTTGAAGCAGGCGGGGTTAGCCTGGCATACATAGCCGGCAATTGTTCCGCCTGATCCTCCTTCGAGTTGAGATCAGGGGTGTGTCACCAGGTTTCGATGAGCCCCGTGTCTCGCAGGAAGGCTATCAGCAGTCGTTGCGCTCTCTTCCTGAATGCCGCGGGCCCTCCGGGGAAAACAACGTCTTCAAAGGTCCTGTGCGTGAGACCGCTTTTTTGCAGGTTGTCGACCAACGCTTTTCTTTCTGTGTCAAACTGTGGGCATAGCCAAATGAAATGTTCGATGTCACCAATGTCACCACAGAAAACACAGAGTGGGGAAGCCCGAAGCCCAGTCTTGAATAACCAAGCTGGGGTGTATGCGGAGTCGGTCCTGATGCGGTATAAAAGCGTCGCTTGTTCGCGTGTAAATCCATGAGTCACACAGGATTCGTTTGGATTCTTGTGCATCTGTCTAAAGTGAAGGCGGATTGCATCCTTAGGGTTTTGAAAAGCTTTTGGAGCTTTCACTTTTGGGACACATGTCAGCGCTAGGCGTGCAAGGGCGTCAGCTTCCTCGTTTCCATCAATTCCTACGTGTGATGGAATCCACTGAAACCTTATGTTGAATCCTTTGCTCGTTAGGTCGTCAATCAGTGCCAGAGACTGCCTTGTAAATTTCTCTAGAGGTAGGCCCCGATATAATCTTTGTAATGCTGACTTGGAATCCGTCAGCACCACGACATCTCGTGCAGAAAAGGCACGTAGTTTCCGCAAAGCCGAGGTGATGGCGTCATCTGTGCGCGGTAGGGAATAGATATATTTGAGAGTGATCTTCATATGACGTCGGTAATCTACACAGAAGCGAAGAGAGCTATCCATCTTAGTAACAAGGACCACAGGAGACGCTCACGGAATATATGATGGTCGAACGCCCGGATGGCAAAGCATCTCACCGACATTCTCGTTGAGGACATCATGCTCTGAAGCAGATACGCGATACGAGATGTGTCGCAATGGCGGGTGGAAGCCGGTATCGATGGCAGGCGTAACGCTGGACGTGCGGCCCAAACAAGTTTGCGTGACATCGAAAAAAGAACGAAATTCGTTTAAGACGCATAGAAGCTGTGAACGCTGAGCGAGTGTAAGATCATCGTCGTTGGAGAGACCAAACACATATGTGGACAATGCTGCAGACGTAGATAAAGCAATCCGGGAAGGTTGGCTGGCAGAAGCGGCATAATGCGATACGTCAATGACTTGCTCGTCAATGACTTCCACACTGCCCAAGCATTCGCTTCAAAGCAGTAACACAGAATACGGAAGCGGGTTCGAAATAGAGATTGCTGCTACCTTGCTTAATGTCAACAGCAGCGAAGAGTAGCACAACAGCTTTTCGTTTGAGGAACACGCCAGATGGAGACAACAGTGCTAATGCGTCGGAGAATCTGCTTCATACGCAAACAGAAGAGCGGAGGCGTAGGGGGAATGTTCATAAGTTTAGGGGGATGGGTGGAACATTGGCTGAAGTCACATTTACCATGGTGATAGTTCAAGTTCAGTACGTGTGCAATGAATGGTGGCGTTATGGTGCGAAAGAAAGTCTCAACAGAAATAAGAACAAGCCCAATGATATACAGGGCATCCTCAATGACTACACGCGCGATGCACACCGCGAGAGGTTGAAACTTCTGAGCGCTTGCTGCGTGACGGGTGAGCCAAGAAGGTGGCATCGTAATTTTCCGAAATGAGTGACAAAGCTTTGCATACATAACCGAGACGACGGCTCCTGTGTCCACGAGAGCAAATGCGCATACACCTGCAACACAAACTTTGATAACATTTGATGGGAGACGGCGAGGGCTATCGTAGTTCAACGGCGCTGCAGTCTTTGCCTCGCGGACTGCGACGATCAGTTTCCCTCTTCTATAGCTACACAACGAGGTCGCATCAGTATAGTGAGCGGCGACGCAGACATGGTGAATGGCGGGTAACGGGCATCGGTAGAACTGCTGACGGGACCGAAGATGACTCATAAAAGCTGCAGAATGGCCTTGGTACACCTGTATCACGGGAAGTCATGGGTCATGCGGCACCAGCCAATTGAGCGCGTACACAAACGCGGGCAATGTGACCGGCGCAGCCACAGGCAAAGCATATTGGCCGATCATCGCACGTACACCACGACGGCAAATCCAACCCGGGTCAACAGAACGCAGTGGACGTGGCGTCTAGAAAAACAATGGCACGGCGACTTGTGGTCAGGGACTAGGGACCACGTGGGAGTAATTGAGGGGTGGAGCTGCAGGTGCAGGGGAGAGTTTGGCCCTGGTGAAGACTTCAGCATAACTGAGCGGCGCCTCTGCAATGATCTGTTGGCGGTGGAGAGGCAAGACAGAGGAAATTTCTTCCTCTCTTGCGTCGCGGAGTGAAGGCCCGAAATCTTGACCAGGCTGTTCAATCTGCTGCCGCTGAGCGAAGTACTATGAGGAGAGCTGACGGGAACCTTCCCTCCCGCAAAAACGCCTTTATCTCGGCGAGAAGCGTTGACTTGTCGGAAAGGGCAGCCAACCCCGCCAGATGTTGGACATGGGAAGAAGGTTGGCGGGTCAATGATCGCTGCCTTTGCAACTCCTCGTAGCTTTGGCACAGAGTAATTATTTCTGCAACAGTGCGCGGATTCTTTGGAAGTAGCATGTTGGAAACGCCGTCCTCTATTCCATTCATAATATTCTTAATTCTAGAATGAAGTCTAGAATGTCTTCGATGTAGCTCAGGAATGATTCACCCAGCTACTGAGCTTATTTATGCAAATGCTGCTCTGCGTGCAGCTTGCGAACAGCAAAGAGGCCAAACACGTCTAGGAAAGAGGTCTTAAGCGCTTACCACGTCTGGAAATCCGTCTCATGGTTCTTGTACTGGAAGCTGGCCACTGAAAACAGCGCCACTGGAAACAGCAAGGTCCCTTTTCCAGAGCACATAGGTGAACGGACCCAATACAGGACCCAAGAAAGGCGTCAGGCAGGGAGATACGATCTCTCCGATGCTATTCACAGCGTGTTTACAGGAGGTATTCAGAGACCTGGATTGGGAAGAATTGGGGATAAGAGTTAATGGAGAATACCTTAGTAACTTGCGATTCGCTGATGATATTGCCTTGATAGTAACTCAGGGGACCAACTGCAACGCATGCTCCCTGACCTGGAGAGGCAAAGCAGACGGGTGGATCTAAAGATTATTCTGCAGAAAACTAAAGTAATGTTTACCAGTCTCGGAAGAGAACGGCAGTTCACGATAGATAGCGAGGCACTGGAAGTAGTAAGGGAATGCATCTACTTAGGACAGGTAGTGACCGCGGATCCGGATCATGAGACTGAAATAATCAGAAGAATAATAATGGGCTGGTGTGCGTTTGGCCGGCATTCTCAGATCATGAACAGCAGGTTGTCATTATCCCTCAAGAGAAAGGTGCATAACAGCTGTGTCTTACCAGTACTCACGTACGGGGCAGAAACCTGGAGGCTTACGAATAGGGTTATACTTAAATTGAGGACCACGCAACGAGCTATGGAAAGGAGAATAATGGGTGTAACGTTAAGGGATAAGGAAAGAGCAGAACAAACGCGAGTTAATGACATCTTAGTTGAAATCAAGAAAAAGAAATGGGCATGGGCACGACATGTAATGACATGTAATGACATGTAACCGACGGTCATTAAGCGTTACGGACTGCATTCCAAGGGAAGGGAAGAGTAGCAGGGGGCGGCAAAAAGTTAGGTGGGCTGATGAGATTAAGAAGTTTGCAGGAACAACATGGCCACAATTAGTACATGACCGGGGTAGTTGGAGAAGTATGGGAGAAGCCTTTGCCCTGCAGTGGGTATAGCCAGGCTGATGATGATGATGATGATGATGATGATGATGATGATGATGATGATGATGACAGGTGTACGCGACTGACGGAGGAGGAGGCGCCTGCGGGAATGCTTGTCGCGTATTTTAGACGATAGTGTGCGGGATTGTAGTTCCAGCGTGGTGGCTTTCAGAGTACCCTGCACTTTCCACCATTTGTGAAGAGGTTTACGGGCTGCGGACTGCGAGGGGCTAACGCGCCGCTCAAGCAGCAGCAAGAGTACTAGTACGAGCGACGAACCCAATGCCCAGCGGTGGCAATGATGGTTGGCCAGCGTTCGTCGTTTTCACTAGACTAAATTTAGCTCCGATTTCGTCATGCGTGGCACGACAACGGTGACATTTGTGCGCGCGGCGAATACATTATCAAGTAATGGCTTGAGTCTTCTACAGAACAATACCAAAGTAAGGCGCGGTAATAGTATCGGTTGCACACATATAACATTACAAGTACATGTTTCATTACATTCATTTGTCGTTAGATGCGCCTTAGCGGGCGAAGGACCGTGCTGACCAAAATGAAATGTGTTTCACGTTAAAACTAAATTATCAAACTGACAAACACGCAATTCAGCAATAGACAATGATACGACAATCCTATAAAGTGCGCATATCAGGACATCTAAGGCAATGAACTTGATGTATTAGTAAGGGCTGTACTACTGATTTGCCATTGCTCGACCCATTTCTGAGCACAACTATTTCGAGAGCCTCCAAAATGGTGTAATACTCTCACGTAAAATTTGACTTCACAAGAAAACCTTCCGCTTGAAATATTCAACTGATGCAGTTTACACACTGTGCTATATGTTTTAATGTGGAGTTTAGTAAATGTGGACTTCCTACAGTTTTTTTGTTTACCGATTTCGACACTTTTAGTTGATAGTGTGATACCCTAAATAATGCTTCGATTGCCCCACTAACTATACTTTACCCATTTGTTTTTTCATATCAACAACTTTTTTTGAGATCAGCCATGCCGCTGCCTCACGAGAGCGTTTCTGCATTTTACATGTATTTCTATAAGTAAACCGCAGTTTGCCTGGAGCTGGAGCTTCCTCTTTAGTGACCAGATGTTTCTCCCATCTGTGCGATTGCCGCTCGTCAATCAGCTGGCATCGCGTGTGATGACCCATTAGATACAACCTTTATTCAAAGTGGGCGCTTGCAAAGTGAAGTCCAAGAATTGTTGTAACCAATACACCCGAACATGAAAACGTGCGAGAACGGGATACAACTCTGCGCACTGCGGCATACCATTCCGTGACTTTATGGTTATGTTTTTTTGCTATAGTTGTAACAATAGCACGGTCGTCAATCGTTAAGTACACTCTAAACACCGTAACATTTGCTAAGGTGCACATTTTCACACTTTCGTGCACCTTTACCATACAGGTTACAACAATGTAACCTTTACATTTTTAACCTTTGCAAAAGTTGCAATGAAAAGGTTACTTGTTTGTGTATGTGGGTTACATGCTTTTTTTGGAATGTAACCTTTACGAAGGAATAAAACCTTCAAAAAGGTTACTTGCTAAAGCCCATATAACCATTGGACGGCGCAATGCTTCTCGTAAAAAAACTTATTAAAATGTCCTTGGTGTTTGATCAGGGTCACGAAATACAGAAGTCCCATGGGCTGCGATTTCACGTGCACGAATAATACCCATCGAAAAAAAAGGTCTAGAGACAAGACAGACAAAGATATTTAAAAAATGCTTACCGCCTTTAATATCACTGATGACAGACATATATGTACACAAAGCACCTTAACCACAATACCAACGCATACCTCCCACAACAACAACGCTTTCAATTACACAATGTAGCCTGACATCTTGAGTCTAGGCTATAATAAAGAAAACCTACGTTATACAGGTGATGCATATAAGGTCAAGGCACTATATTTGTAAAATACATTTCTTATGTAGTGAACAGGTACTAGAGCAAATATCTATCACAATAAGTGCTGCATATAATGCACTATAAGTCTGAGCTCATAGTATATCACTGTTTGCAATGCGAAAAAAGAAACCAGGATGAAGGCGCCGTGTAATAAAGCAAAGTTCTAACATGAAATCACAATTTCCAAAAAGTCCACAACAGATTGCTCCCCTCACAATATAAATAAAAGTAGACACTGCTATCATGATGTAAAAATATGCACACTAAAAAGCCATGTTTTTAAATGAGGTATTAAGTCAGCTTGACTTCTTTATGAATGCCACAGTAAACATACAACTGGTATAAAAAGTGGCAATGTAGTATTGTGACTATAGACTTTAGCACATTTCTGAGGAGACATTAAAGCAGACACATGTTGAAAGCTCAAGAATGATGCTATAAGCACAGACAACACAAAGACCGTCAAAGCTTGTAGCCAAATACAAAAATAATGGAAGAGGGCCGTGATTTTAAACAACTATGCTAACCTATATGTATGTCACGTGCATGCGCCTGCAGTTTTTAGAGTATGAGTTTAGCAAATACAGCACGTATCGCCAAGAGTATACCAACATATACCTGCACCTTAAATACCATAGTAAAATATAACATCTCGTATCATCTCGAGCAAACACGACATCAACTTGTAACTCTAATAGCATTTTAAGTTTGACAACACGCAATGCAACAAATGAAACAAATACACTGAAGTTCAGAAAAAGACTGAAGCCATCCTTTGAGAACATCATTCAGCATCTTGGTACGTACCCTGTCTTAGCACATTTGTTTCTTGAACTTAACACAAATTCTTCTTTTTCAAGAGTATCAGAAGATTCTTCAGGTGGTTTGTGAGCAGTCCACGAGGCACTGTTGTGTCAGGCACGGCAATTTTTTGCAGCAGCACAAGCGTCGGTGAGAATGCCGGCGGGTACTCAAGGTTTTTGATGTTGGAGCCCGCACGTGGATTACATGAAACGACGCCTCACAGCAACCTCCCAGTTGTTTAAATACCTGACAGGAAAGACGTGGGGGATGTCAGTAGACGCAATGCTGAGACTCTACAGAGCTCTCTTTCTCGGTTTTTTAAGATACAGTCTACCTGTACTGAACAACACCTGCAAGACAAATATTCGTGTTCTGCAAGCAGCGCAAACTCAAGCACTCAGAGTTTGTCTTGGTTTGCCGAGATGCACGTCAACTGAGGCAACTATTGCGATTGCTCGGGACCATCCAATGCAGACTCACATCACGGTGGAAACCCTGAGAACGCATATCAGCCATTTGGCACGGGCCCCCTATCACCACCTTGCAACACTACCTTCAGACAGGCACCAAGCATCATTCTCAAAAACTATCTTCAAGTACAACGACAAACTTCCCTCGGGCTTCACCGCTGCATCTAAACCATCGATACCCCCTTGGTGCCTTGTCAGCCCCACAGTCCATCTCAGCGTACCAGGAATCGGGAAAAAGTCTGAGCTGTCGTCGCCTGTGCTGAAACAACTGTCTCTGTTTCTTCTGCACGAGAGGTACGCAGACAGTGCACATATTTATACTGACGGTTCCACAAACATCCAGTGTTCGTCCGGTGCTGTAGTCGTCCCAGAAAGAGGTATTACCATCAGCTTTAGGACTGACCACCCAACGACATCTACATCTGCGGCACTAGTTGCTCTTCGAGCTGCACTTTGTTTTGTCAATCGGGAACCACCTCGACAATGGTCGATTTTCAGCGACTCAAAGGCAGCCCTACAATCTGTACTATCAGCTCTGCGTCGCGGGCCATTCGAACAGCTCGTATTCGATATTAGATGCCTACTCCATACATCACATGAGAAAGGACATCACGTGACGTTTCAGTGGCTGCCAAGTCACTGCGGCGTCATCGGAAATGAAGACGCCGATAAAGCCGCTCGGACAGCTCTTGAAGACACACAGGAAGAGGCCATACCACTTTCACGGTCCGACGCAGCCAGCAGACTTCAAGTGCTTGCACGGGAGATCACGCTCTCTCTATGGTACACACCAAGCAGCCAGACCAACCGCAGCAATCATCAACATGACCTGCCCTCCTTGATGCATCTGTGTATGCCAACTGGACTCCGCCGAAGTAAGGCCACCCTGCTTTATCGCTTATGGCTAGGGGTGGCCTTCACGAAATCTTACTCGTTTCGCATTGGAATGGCCGACAACGCTCTCTGCAATGCCTGTCTTTGCGAGGAGACGCTGGAACACATTCTGTGCGACTGTCCTGAATATAATGTTCAGAGACAGTCCATGGCGTCCGTTCTAGCTCACCTTGACAATAGACCATTGTCAGTTGCAACCATTTTCATATATCGCCGACTGAAGACATCGCAGCTGAAGGCGACGAAGGGACTACTTCGGTTTGTGAAGGATACGGGCTTGGACAAGCGGCTGTGACAGTGATGTCACGTACCGCACAAGAGTGACAGACTGTAACCAACGATGTGTGTGCCGTGTTATGTGCCCTCTATCTCTTCTCCCCATCTTTAATCCCCCCCCACCCCGCTCCCATGTGTAGGGTAGCAAACCGGTTAGGCTAAACTGGTTAACCTCCCTGCCTTCCTTCTCCACTTTTCCTTCCTTCCTTGATGTAGCAGATAAGCAGGCAGAACATGAGGGCCCGCTCTATTTTTCCACTTGTGATCCATGGAACTACATCAGGGCTTCCAGCTTAAACACAAGTGTGTGCAAAGGCGACATACACATGAAATGCTATGATTTGCAGCTAATTAGGCAGAGCAGTCTCTGGAATGTCACATTAGAGGCATGAGTAAACATCCATCAAAAAACCATGGCATAAATGCTCCCCAGTGTGAAATAAAGTCATCGAAAATGCTACGTTAATTTCAGAACATTCATATATTCACTGAATATGAATTTTAAATAGTGACAAAGCACGTGTTGCCACAGCAACTGCTAGATAAATGCAAAATTGTCCCACAAACCTCGTTAATGAGTGCGTGATTTAAATGGCCTTGTAGATGCTTGCCAATGTCGATAACTGTGCACACACGTTGCTCTTTGCATGAGAACGCTTCTGCTATTGCCTCTAATTTTTCCTCCAGGTCACCAATCTTGCATTTAAACTTGAGGTCGACTTCGATGTAGAGCTGGAAAAGGGAGGTATGATGAAGCGAAAGTTGTCAATACCATTAAATGCAAAATCAAACTTTTGATACCCCTCGTACCATCAGGGTTGAAAGCAATAGAAATTTTAATTTCAATCACTTCACTAACAGTTGACCTGATGGCAAGTATTCTTTCCACAGTTGATAATTTTATAAACCAGTGACTTTCCATTCCCTACAGTAAAGAATTAGACAAGACGGTGTTTCTCTTTTTTTCTAACACTGAGACATAGACATGCACTAACAATGTTTTCCGACAAGAAATACTGAGGCAAATATTCACCTGTTACGCACCGTGAATTCTTGAATAGCACATGGTGACCTATGTGGACGAATGTCCTACGCGTCGTTGCAGCAAATGAAACACTCCAGAAACCAATATTCTACGTATATGGTGCGTTTACGTTCAGAAATCACTAAAAAACCCGCAACACTAAACATGCAAAGTGATCGGCGAGTAACGCGCAGAACTCTAAGAAAAAAAAAACTTTTACAAAATTTGCATTTGTGTTCAGACCACTAACATTTCGGGCAACCTGGCTGTGGGCCCTGTTGGGGTACTTCGGCCATTCCAGTATTTTGCTCTGTGTGACCAAGGGAGAATACAGTGTAAAACACGGGGTAATTTCACAACAAAGCGCGATATTATGCCATGCTATCCAGAGTCGCTACCGCGATGGAAGGAAGTGAGCTGCTACGACGGCACGGCCACGCTGTGGGGAGAGCGCCGCACTTAAAAGGCCACTGAGAAAAATATAACACATTTTTGTCGTTTCCAAAATCTCATACTGAGCCTTTCATAGCCTTTTTTTTTTTCGCTTGGCCAAAGTCGAAATACGCACTTATTCTTGAGAGACATAGAAGTTTTTCCCGCCGCTCTGATTCAACCCCGGACTCGCTGGTGATGCCAACTGGAAGAGTGACGTACATACATTATGAACACGCTCGGCATAATGTACCACAACCAGCACGGCCAGAAAATGCAAATCCGCAAAAAATCAGAGAGACCATTACGGTGGCAACAATTCCAAGAAACGTGCACCCCGATTACAACCGAGGTAGAAGAAAGGCAAGAGCCGAGGCTCTGCTCCGTTCATTCGGCAGGGAAAGAAACGCGCGCTTTGTCGACGCAGCCCAATATGCGAATGGAGAAAAATATACCGCCGTAGTCATAGACGCAGAGTCAAAAATCAGTACCACATGCAGTGTATGCACCAAACACTCGGAAATAGCGGAGGAAGTAGCGATTGCGCTGGCCCTCACAGAACAGGAATGCGAAGTCGTACTAAGTGACTCTCAAACGGCAGTAAAGAATTATGCCAAAGGTGGAATTTCCAAGGAAGCCCTGTCCATTCTGGTCAAAGCGGGCAGATCCAAAACCGTGAGCTCGAGGATCATATGGTTCCCCGCGCACGTCACCACGGAAGGCGACGCTCTCCCGAACCTAAACGATACGGCGATCCGCGCCACGCCGAACAGGGCAACGCCTCTCGCACGATATATAGCGAACGCTTCACGAGCACAACGGGACAGGCTCACCAGATACAACGAGATAAGCAGTGCATATTTGAACGCCAGAAGGATATACCCACCGCCGAGTCCCAAATTGAACAGGAGGCAGGCCGTCGCCTGGCGACAACTCCAGTCGAACACCTTCCCTAATCCATTCCGTCTGAAACGTATCTTCCCAGATAAGCATCAGGACGACACGTGCAAATTGTGCCAGGAAGAACCAGCAACACTCAAACACATGCTGTGGGAGTGCAATGTAGTTATAGGAGGGATGGCAGTTACTCCGGAGACACTGTCGTCGAGGTGGGCCGCCGCTCTGCGCATCTCAGACCTCGGAATCCAGATGTGGGCAGTCTAGCAAGCCCGTGAGGCGGCGTTGAGGCAGGGCCTTGACGTTCCCCCGTGGGGGACCTGAGCCCGGGTCGCGTTAAACCTTGCCGGACGTACAAGAAAGTTGCATCCATCCATCCATAAAAAAAGCTAATTTGAATGTTTGTAGTATATTTATGTACCTATTTCCTCTTTATAATATTGGAATGCAAAAAGCACCCACGCTTATATCTGACTTCCGTAAGGTGGGTGATTTATCAGAGGAAACAATCTTGTGCCATCAGCAGAAAAAGATAACACATGAAGATAACCATTTGGGGATGTACTTAATATGTGCGAGGAAGAAAATGGGCTTCTTTTTGAACGAATGTTTTTTTTTGTTGTTGTTGAAAGAGGGTGAAATTGGGGTACTTAAAATTTGAAGGTATAGACTGTTTTTGTAGCTTCTTGGCCAGGTCTTCCTGTCTATTTGTATCTATGCTTTATTCGTCTTCAATGTAGGTAGAGTGGAACTGCTCAACATTGCTCCCAGTAGGGCAATATTAGACGATACTAGTGCCTGTATTGCCTTTATCTAGTGCCTTTATCTAAATTCTCTCAAGAATATAGCTGTTTCATTTATTTTGTCGTCGCACTCACGCGATGCTAGCGCAACACGTTTAAAAACCAAAGTCTGAATGGCCCACCTAGAAGTACGAAGCAATGTTCACAGGTTTTGGCATTTTTGACAACTTCCACCATTCAGAACCTCCTAAATTGTCTCATAACTTAGCAGTCCGCCATACCTCAGGACATACCAGCAACCAGAGGACAGTGTACTCACCACATGTTTGCGATTGTTTCAGCATCATTCAGGGAGTAGTTAAGCCGTTCTACTTTACTGCTGAGAAATGTTCAGTTATATTAGTCCTGCATGAGTACGTCGACACCTGGCTATAGGACTGGACTTGTAGTACAGGCGCATCAGTAAGCAGGAATTGCTCTCGCAATTTATTCGAAGCATGTCTTTGTTGAAGCATGGGGAGGTCATTGAAAGTAAGCGTTACTTACGCTCTTTGATATGACCGAGATGGAAACCCTCGGGATGAAATTGTAATTGAACTGTCGAAACGCAGATCAGTGACATCATTCCTGCCATCTCCAGAGCTTTCAAAACGCTGGGATCCACTTTAACTGGGTTACTAGCAGGAACGCGGACACCTTGTTTAAAAAGTACATTGCGGGAAAGCCTCCTTATAAACTTTTGCATATCCTCTAAACCACGTTTAATTTGTGCTTTCTATGAGCCTGATCCTCACTTTCCTGTAAATGTTTAAAGGAAACGTGGATATTCCTGAATCCAGAAATCCTCAATTGTTTGCGTACTGTAACCATATCGTTCGCGTCGCCAAGCCAAAACGCTAGTTGTCGGACAGGGCGAAGCCCATCCAGCCAAGCGGTCATGTTTTGTTAAGGGACAATTTAAAAGAACGAACGGACGCAGAAAGATCATGCAGTGTTGTGATAGTTGATGGACACGGCAGTTGTTCAAGGCGCGTCGTGAGACGATACAGTGCTGCAAAGCCTAGGATGAGCGTAGGGGCTACAGCTTTGTTAGTACGAGGCGAGGACTGGCGGCATTTTTCGATGCTCGCTTGCAGCCTCCATGGGAGTTGCTTTCGACTCAGTTGTGCTCAGCTGCCTTTGAGCGAGTTCTCCGCGAATAAGCTCCACGTTAAAAACCTGGAGCATATGCTCGTCCAGGTCCTTTCATAGAATATGCGCCCTAATTCCAACATTAGTCAAGGCTTAAGAGCAATAAAACACGTTGTGGGGCTAGTTGGTGCATAGCTTTCAATAGATTAAGAGCAAAACGGTTCACCGCCAATGTGACTTGAACCATTCCAAGCAGGATGAACATTATCACATCGAGAGGGTCACTGTCGACTGCCCCAGATGTCATATGCGGGGCTCAAGCCAAGGCTAATAGGCTTAAGAGTAATGAAGAAAAGATTTTATGGAATAGACACGCTTGATATATGGAGAGAACCGGCTTCGCACAAATGCTTCCACACGCCGTTAAAGTCGACTGCTTTATTGCGCGCGGACTTTGCACCTGGATTTAGCAAGATAATATGTCGGCACACGTGAAAAATATAGTTTATAAAAGTTAACAATTTGGCCACTTGTTATACATTCATAATGGTAACAGCGTGAACAAAATGACGATGTAGTGAAAGGACACAGGATGAGCGCAGACCTGGGTCCTTTCACTTCGTCATGGTTTTGTTAGCGCTGTGTTCATTATGAAAAATATGGTTGTCGGAGATAAGCGTTCTTTAACTTGCACCCAGTGCAAGGTAATCAGATGGTTTTGTTATCCGACCCCATCGACATTCGAATCCGCGAGTCTGTAGTTAGCAGCGTGACGCCAAAGCCGCTAAGCCACCACATCGCGGAAGAGTAACGGTGCCTGTATATATCAGACACGACACCAGTATTCCTCCAATTGGGCGGTTTGTGTCCATTTCGAGTTGGTGCTTTGTTGATTAAGTAAAGTATTATATCGGGAATGCGAGTGTATCACTACTAATAGGACTTCGTGCGTACACACTGCAGTCAGCGATCAGTATTTGTGAACCTTTATATTAAACACTTCCAACTTCCGTGTTCTGACGCCAAGGACCATCTAATAGGACCATGTTCATTGAACAACACGCCTCGAATGGCTGTTTGTAGCAGGGATATATTTGCCATTCATTCTGTCTTTTAAGTGTAGTGGTGGTTATGACCTGTAAAACTTGGGAATAATCAACCTCTAGTTCAGTTAAGCCAAGATCCTATCAAAAAAGGTATACAGAAAAGTCAAGGACAGAGAGAAATGTTTTTATTGAAATGCAAGTAACAAAGCGTCACGTGATCTTTCGTGGTATCCTTTGGCCCAAGGTAAAATACGGCTCTAGCGTTTTGCTGATTGTGGTATGTCTCTGCCAAAGTATTCCTTCAATAAAAAGTACATCTCATTCACGAATACTTTGAGCAAATTGCACACATCGCAAAGTTGTAGAATTTTATTGTCGCTTAAAAATTGTGTCTTCACTCCTTGATGCTCCCGCAATAAAATAAAATCCGTAAGTGCTATTGTGGTGGCAATGGGAGCTATCGTTTGGGCGCCTAAATTGTGGGCCGTCCCACGCGCGGTATCGTGATGACATCTATTGAGAGCGGCGTGATTAACCGAACCGGTCTTCCGAGATATCTAAGTTGAAACAATCAATGATGTTGCGAGCAAGGAACCACGCACCGCTTCGGAGTTTGGAGGCTGTGTGGCAGCTAGGCATGCCAGTTTGAGCGGAATTTTACTGCATGCGGGTTATGGTCCTTTTCCGCTTTGTAATTCCAGCGGTTACTGCGTGTGTTGACGAAATACCATTCAGAGGTATTGTTATCGCACACGTAGCCTTTTTTAAAGTCCGTCCATGCACTCAAGAGAATGTGACTTGCATAGACCACGGATTTAGAGCAAACCAAATTTTAGAATGAATGCAAAGCGCCTGTTCAATGGCATTAATAGCAAAACACTTGCGTGGCATAACTTCTAGCTTTCTTTGCTTAAAAAAACAATATCAGCAAACAACGGCAGAGCGGCTGGGAAGCCACAAAAACAAAAGCAGATAAAAAAACAGAAAACCCAATTTCTGCGGTTCATGCTGCTTCGTAGATTCAGTGCATTTTATAACACCAAAGCACTGTACGACATAAAAGAACTATAGGTGATGATGATGTTAGATGTTAGCAGAAGAATGTATTCACTGCTAACATTAAATAGGTCAAGCTCTATGAATTGTGCGTTGTATACAGTCGTCAAACGATGACCAGGGGAGACTCGAGGAACCTAATGACAGCGATGTTGCAGCGCCATTGGTAGAGTTGACGTCGGTTATATCGCTAAACCATGATGTCTGTGGCATGGCATCGTGTGGTATAGACACATTGCTGGAATGGGCACACTGCTGAGGGGTGTATGCAATGTTTTATTGTTTTTTGTAAATGGTTAGTAATGCTAAGTTTGACAGCACGCAACCGCCCATACCATTGCTGCGACAACATTGAACTGAGTTGCTAGGCTGGTTATCTTAAAAACGAGAGGCTATGGAGGTCACTCCTATGTCACAAGCTGCCGTCGCCGCGGCAGCTAGGGCAACAGTAGTCTTTGCCGGGGAACGTCCGCGGGGAGCATTACGTGCTCCGCATTGTTATCGGGAGCGCCTTATTGTCAAATATGTGGTTAGGATGATTGTATCGCACTTCTTTTTCATTGAAACGTATGCTACTTTGTACGTCGTATGCGGAATTCCAAAGAATGTTTACACAGTTCGCTTCGCATTTCTGACTTCGTGAATCCTTTGCCTTACGGGGCGCGAGCCACGGCTCCTGGCCCTGCACTGCCTCCAGGATCGGCCCACATTTTTTCCACGGACCCAGACAGGAAAAATGCCGACCATCTAGGGGCTAACAGCTTCGCTCTAAGAGAGGACCGTATTGATAGGGCGACACCAACAATAATTACGCGAGTTCGCTTGTACGTCTTGTCATGTCCGTCGACTTTTTACGAATGCTAATATGAAAGATTTAGAAGGTTCGTTTTTAACATCAAGGAACATTTGAGGAGGCCGCGTCAAAAAAAGATAGACGCCCTAACTTCTAGCTGCTCTCCATGGTAGTGATACTTATTACATCATTTCCGGCATATTTATAGTTTTGATGTTTATTGAACCTGCAAAAGCTAGCATTTAATAACACAGCCGAATTGAGCGAATATGCAGCCGAAGAATTCATGCACGCAACAAACGGAGAGACAGACAGAGTGCTTTATTTAAATACAAATAAAATAGACTCGCATCGGAAGTTTCGTGGCATTACTTGATGCGACATAAATTATGGCCCGAGTATTCAACCCTTCGTACTGTGCTATGCCCAAATAAACCTCCGTGGAAATTCCTGTAAGACAAAATGTACCCCCACACCCCTTTTGTATTGTTTTTAGACGACTGCCTACATCAGACAGTAGCACTTTCTGGCATCGTAATGACCAAGTCTTCGATGCATCGATTACTGTATTTTCTCATATACATCACTCCAATCAGGATAAGGACGAGCGGCTCCTTGAGGGGCTCCAGCCTGGACCACGTGCAACCTACTGAGAACTGGCGGACTAAACGATACTGTCTCAAGAGATCTCCGTGTAAGAGAAAAGAGAAGTATTTTGAGTTCCACGTCATTCCCCGCTTCGCGGACTTTGGAGCGGTTATCGCAGCTAGGTTTACTAATGAACGGCAGATTACAGTCGGCGAGATCCGCTTCAGTATAGAGTATTCGGCGTTTCGCGTGCTTACACTTGGAATAGTTCCTCACGTGGGAATTTTTTTTTTTCACATTGCTGCTGATATCATATGCGTATCCGCCATTGTATCCTGTTTCTTTCGCAAACCAAAAGAAACTCTGCTTGAGCGCACATCAGCGATTTTGTTTTAAAATAATCTATTCAATCGCATCTTGCTTTAGAAAACAAACATTTTAAGTTTTTACTGTCCTCCCACATAAACAAAAAAAAGTGAAACAATGGCACTAAATTCGAGATCTAGAGAAATAAGTTTAGATAAACGGACGCAAGAACTAAATGGTTACCTTTGTTCAATTACGTAACCGCGGCGTGGCACACTGGGCCCTTATCCTTCCAGAAATATCTTTCTTGTTAGTATTTGGCCAGCCCATCCCTCTCTCCACCGCTCAACCTCGTCGTGACCAGCCAAGTGGGTACCTCCCATCCACCCCCTAAAAATGTTTCTGGCTACGCCGCTGCTGTAGTTTGGGTTTTGGAGTTTCAGCGAACTTTTACGGCACCGGTACATCTCGCAAGATCACAGTTTTCACAAGTGCTTGAAGGAATAGAAAATTGGGTAAATATTAATAATAATAAACTCTTCTACTATTATTCTTCGAAAACATAATACATTCATCAGGCCTGACAAAGACACATTGGGCTTGACGGGCATAACGTGACAGGCTGCATAGAAACTGTTACAATATCATTGGTGCAAAAAAACCTAAGAAGCAAAAACAAATAAAAAAAGTGAATAAAGGTGTATATATAGACGGATACGCACATGGTACGCATCTGTACCCCATGTACATATATGACCACATAGATGTTTTAGAAGTACATCTGGCGCGCACAATTATCACTGCGCCACACGATTACTTTGCATGGAACAATAAAAAAATTAGTACATGGTTATAAACAACAAAATGAGGTAAAGAACCAGCAATGCTCCAATAAAACATTTGCAGAAACAAGCGTTCTGGTCCCTTTTTAACCAAAGCCACTCTATAGACGTAATACTGATGGATGTAATTGAGATCTATTTCTTTCTGCGTTATAACCGCTGAAATCCGCACGTTTTGGTGCTTTCTTGAGCTTATAGTTTTATGTTGACTGCAGCGCGTTACAATGTAAATAATTGAACAACGCCGGAACATAGCATTCTGGCATTCCTTTGTGGTATTTTGGTGCACATCGAGGTATTTGATAACGCCATTTTGGTCTAAGGCAAGGGGGTATGAGGTATCTTGAAACTATTGTCCCAGAAATCTCTCAGGGCTATGCTATGCAGCCAAACCGAAGAAAAATCATGCATTGATAATACCTTAAAATATTGTTACGGTGGAAAAAGAGGAAAAGACGGTGAAGAGGACGAAGTGGCAAGAGCCTCTCGGGATTCTCGGCAGCTGGGTATATACGCTTTGTAAATACAGCGTGTAAATAGTTTTATACTCGTGGCATTGTAGTGGACGTGCGGGGTACGCGTCTTCGCCACGGAGCTCCGCAGCGGACGTCTCACCCACCCTGGGACGATGCTTCCAGTGGAAGGCACCGCATCTGCAGCTGCAATACCGACTACGCATACCCAGTACGTTGCCCTACCTCAGCCGCAAGACCCCGGCAAGTTCACTGGCCTCGTAAGTGTTGACGTGGAAGAATGGTTGAAGATGTACGAGCGCGTCAGCAAGATGAGCAGGTGGGATCCAACTATAATGCTGGCGAATGTCGTGTTCTACCTGGACGGAACGCCACGAAAGTGGTTTTACACGCACAAGGAAGAGCTCACCAGCTGGGGCTTGTTCAAAAAAAAGCTGTCCGACGTTTTTGGTAATCCGACCGGTCGACAACTAGCCGCCAAGCAACAACTCGCCACGCGTGCCCAAACTGCTACCGAGTCGTATGTCTCCCCACATTCAGGACGTCCTAGCCCTCTGCCATAAAATGGACACGTCCATGCCAGAAGCAGAGAAGGTTGGACACATTATCAAAGGCATCGCGGACGACGCATTCAACCTCCTGGTCTTTAGAAACTTGTCGAATGTCGACGACATCATGAAGGATTGCCGCCGTTTCCAGCAGACGAAGAGTCCCCGTACATACAAGCAGTTTACACGGCTTCCAAGTACTGCAGCGACCTCTTCTTGTACCAACCCCACCGACCAATCTAGCTCGCCACCTCCAAGCGAAAACGTGACCCGAATTGTACGCCGCAAAATCGAAGTAACGTTTCCTGCATCGCCTCAACAGACACTTTGGAACAACACTGCTGAGACGATATCGCTGATCCAGTCCGTGGTTCGCCAAGACTCATGGATGCAGAAAAAGCACCGGGACGGTGCTTTTGCTGCCGGGATTCGTGTTACGGTGGAAAAAGAGGGCAAGGTCGTCGACGGTGAAGAGGACGAAGTGGCAAGAGCCTCTCAGGATTCTCGGCAGCTGTGTATATACACTTTGTAAATGCAACGTGTATATTGTTTCATACTCGTGAGAATATGTCGGTGTTGCCTTCAAGAGAAGTCATAACCTACAATTATCAAAATGTAGCCCATAAGTGAGTTAATTTTTTTTTGGCAACGAAGAGCGCAATGACCGTAGGCAGTAACCCCATATCGAACTGCATGCACTCTAGCATAACGCATGGGCTGTGGTTTTTCTGACTGATATCGGCATGAGGTAACGGGTTTTATAGAGCAAGCACAGCACTGAGCGAATCCTCGGACAAACATAAGAAACATGCGAATTCCATTAAAGATCGCGGTCACAACACAACCGATATATGTTACGGCTGATGTGTAGTCGATAAGATTGGAAAAGCATGGATTAGAATGCGAATTTTGTAATATAATTTCCCTAGTCAGGTGTATTCTCTTTAAAGGGCTTCGAAAGCAGGCCCATGGCGTTCTTAATACGTTAATGTGGATTGAATTTGTCGCGAACTAGTCGATTGCCTTCGTTGCTGCTTCTTGTAACTGAGAAGCAGCATCAGAATATTGATTTGCACGAGAAACTAACACTGTATCGTCTGCATACTGAAATATTTTAATGGGGATTATATTAGACAGATCATGAATGTAAATGTTAAATAACAGAGAGCTTTCTACTGTACACCTTGTGTAACACCGGCTTCGTTTTGAACAGTACGTCCCACTTTTGAACTGAGACGTACGGAAACCGGTCCCGGAGAAAATTATTGAGAAATAATAGAGATAAACCACGGAATCCCATCATCGAGAGCTTTGTTAACCATGGGCCATGGCAGGCACTGTCAAATGCCTTGCTTAGATCAAGAAACGATGTGCACGCTACCTGGTTACTTTCTAAGCAGAAATTCAGGAAATCGTAACAATAATCCAAACTCGCCTGAGTGCCTTTGCCTTTTATAAAGCCGTATTACCACGGTCACAACATGCTGCTGGTATAAAGGAAGCTATTCATAGTGAGCAACATGATTTCTCTAAAGTTTATGTCATGCAAGTTAAAACTGATTTGGGCGATAGTTTTCAACTTTGCCTCTAGATCCTTTCTTATAGAGTGGTATAATGATTGCCATTTTCATCCTGACTGGATTAACGCCACATGACCAAGATGTGATTAATTATTGCTCTCAACGCGGCGTTGATGTAGCAATGGTTTCTTCGAAGCTCAATGACGGAGATGCCATTGGTACCTACGGACTTGACGAGTTTAAGAATAGGAAGAATTCGTTTTAGGCCACAATCAGTCAGAAGCGGTAGATAAGTCGAGTGCAGGTTACTTGTTTTTAATGTACATGAATCCGGATGTGGTCTGGTGAAACCTGATATTCTAGAAAAAGAATCCTTAAGATCATTTGCTATACGCTGGCTATCAGATGAAAAGTGGGAAAGAAAGTAGTTATCGTTACGTTGTTTCAGACCAGCACCTCTGACGTCATTTTGCGGCTATCAAACCGGGAGTCCCATAACATTTTGCGAAAGTGGTTACGTTTACCGAGGCGAATAGCTGCATTAACTTTGTTTCTGCAAAGCTTAAATTATAAACAAATTGTGTTGGAGTTAGAGGCTCGGTGACACAGACTCCAAAGCATATCTTTTTTCTTTTATAGCAACAAGAATTTCTGCTCACAGCCAACCATCCTCAGCGCTGTGCAGTTTAACTGTTATAATTCGAGTAGATGCTATCCTAAAGTCATCGAAAAGAGGAGCGAATTTTTCATAAATTTCACACGGCGGCATGGTTGATAGAAAACTGTGCCGACCATATTGTTGGACTGGATTATCAGACAACCTTTAATCAGTTAATGCAATTTCTTTCTTGGAGGTGCTAGAAGCAATGGCAACAGATGACTGTGCTAGGGCAGTGTAAATGAAGCAGTGATCAGCTAATTTTGTTTGCACTACTGTGGAAATTACAACTAGACTACATCACCACACGTTTATCTGGTCGATGCAAGAAACCGTATGGTTATCAACCAAAAATTCTTCGCGCGTGGCACAATGGATCGTTGTTTCTAGGCCCCATTTTTAAACAGTGTCAAGGTAATCACTCACAGGTGCCTTTGTAGGGCAGATAATGTCTATTTATTTCGCCTATCGGCGACACATATTCATCATGTTCATTCAAACACCGCGCTTCAACACGCGGTTGTTTCTGAAAGATATTCCGTACTAGAATGCGCTGGGCTACACGGCATATATGCCTGATAGGGCGATCAGGAGGAGAAGCAAGGCACCAAGGGGCAGCATTACGGCAGCGCCGCTTTGCAATGCAGGTGTTAGGGTAGGGTTGCCGTCAGTATCATTAACCTTGGTTGTCGTTGTAGTCCAAGCGGAAGATACGGCCTGGTGCATGGACGCACTGCTATCCCAAAAGAGTTCCGTCAAGGCCAGTCCGTACGAGTTGATGATGTGGTCCTTGGCGTAGTGGTGTTCTCCCTTCGAGCAGGATGACAAAGCGTCATGGAGGCAGCGATGCAGAGTCAATGCAGCCCTGCAGTTATAAAAGAAAGCAATAGACACGCAATCGTCTCGTGAGGATCCTTGTGGTTTGTAAGCGCCGATATTGAAGTTCTGACTGCAATGGCGAAAACTATTATCTCAGATGAAATGTGCCAATTATTAGAGGCAGTATAGAAATTTCGTTAGCGGCATAAGCTCGACCCAGCGTTCAATGCGAAGACAATGACATACAGTTCAGTAATTTAAATATTTGTTCTCGTTTTCGCCGCGATATTTGTTATCGCTTCTCTGTTAGGCGGTGATCATAGATGATTGCGGGAGGTTCAAGAAATTAGCCGCTAGCCAGATCTGCGTTCGCTGAATGTGATGCCACAATTGTAAACCACTGGACCACCGAACTTAGTGGAATTGGATTCGATGACCATCGAAGCCTGCTGCTGCTATTGCGGGAAGCGACGTCCTTTGCAAGTTCCCGGCTGCAAAATGCTCACAGTTTAATTGTTCTTGGCTTCTTCGGTACCGCCCTACGCACACTTGCGGATGCATGCAAATATAGTATCGTACAGTATTGCAAGAAAACTCAGTGGAATGACCATCGAAACATTTACATTTACACCATTTGCTCACCTGCCAATTGTTCAAGATCTGCTTACGCCCACCAAATGGGGCCAGAAAAAGCATTCGGCGGATTTTAGAAGCATATACGTCATTGAATTCACGAATACGTCGCAACTAAATATCGACCGCTTCATTGTACTAGCGAAATCATAGAAACTTTTGGAATTTGCATTAAAGGCCACAACTACAATCAAAGACTACATTGTAAGCCTAGATGAATCGAAGGATATGCCGTTATCCTGAGGAAGAAGGTGTAGCCTCTTTGTTTCTCGGTCATGGGAACCGCACTGCAACCAAGCCAAATACGAAAACGTTTGTACACTTTGAGTAATTTACAAGCCAAGTAATACCAAGTGATCAAAGAATATCCGAGAACTTTTCGCTGCGCCGTCTCCGAAGATGTATTACTACTTTGAGACGTTAAACCTGAAAAATTATTTCCATTTTGAAAAACTTCTTCTGGCACAAAGAGGACGAATGTGTTTATTTTCGGAAGCATGGTGTATCTTTGGTTTTAAAGACGTATGCGATAAATGAGCCTTGGGATAAATGGAATGACAAAAAAAACATTCCGGGAACAAGTCATTTCACAATGACTTCAGATATTAGGGCGATTAGCATTTGCGCAAGGTAGCAACACATTGTATTGCTGAAGACACCTTTGTTTAGAAAATGCAGTGCTCATTCGGACATTTCCATGCATTCGCCTATATGTGACATGCACTATCTCCCAGATCAGCCCATGTCGCTGAAACTCAGTCGCCAGGGTCGGCCGTGACCATGACCGCAAGACTACGACTGTATGACGACGACGCAATGAAAACGACGAAACCAAAAATAAGGAATCATGTGGATGGACCAAAGAAGCCGGTATAACAGCGATGGCATGGCAACAATGGGATGATTCTGGAATGATGGCCATAGTATAACAACGGCAGTGTGACAGCGATGTTATGAGGGTTATAAGATGATGACGATGGAATGATGCCAATTGCATGATGACGATGGTATCACGACAATGGATGGACCAAAGAAGGCGGTATAACAGCAATGGCGTGGCAACAGTGGGATGATTATGAAATGATGGCCATAGTATAACAACGGCAGTGTGACAGCGAAGTTATGAGGGTTATAAGATGATGACGATGGAATGATGCCAATTGCATGATGACGATGGTATCACGACGATGGATGGACCAAAGAAGGCGGTATAACAGCGATGGCATGGCAACAATGGGATGATTCTGAAATGATGGCCATAGTATAACAACGGCAGTGTGACGGCGATGTAATGAGGATTATAAGATGATGACGATGGAATGATGCCAATTGCATGATGACGATGGTATCACGACGATGGATGACAAAGAAAGCATTACTACCACTGCAAGACACGACTGAGTGGCGGCGATAGTATAATGATGGAGACATAATCACGATAGAATCATAGCCACATCATTACGAAGGAGTGATAATGACGGAATTACATCATTGGAATGACCTAGGCTGTATGAGAAAGGCAGCATGACGAGACTGGCATGCCGTTTCTGAAAATTTATTTATTTACCTGGTTATTTATTTATTTACAACACTGCCAATTTAAGTCTGAGGACATCGCAACGGGCATATGGTTCAATCAGGTTGGATTTCCACACTCAAGAAAGGAGAACGTGCCTATTTATAGAATATCTGAATAGGTGCAAGGTTAACAAGGCGGGTAAATGTCATCATCATCATCATCATCATCAGCCTGGTTACGCCCACTGCAGGGCAAAGGCCTCTCCCATATTTCTCCAACAACCCCGGTCATGTACTAATTGTGACCATGCCGTCCCTGCAAACTTCTTAATCTCATCCGCCCACCTAACTTTCTGCCGCCCCCTGCTGCGCTTATCTTCTTTTGGAATCCAGTCCGTAACCCTTAATGACCATCGGTTGTCTTCCCTCCTCATTACATGTCCTGCCCATGCCCATTTCTTCTTCTTGATTTCAACTAAGATGTCATTAACTCGCGTTTGTTCCCTCACCCAATCTGCTCTTTTCTCATCCCTTAACGTTACACCTATCATTCTTCTTTCCATAGCTCGTTGCGTCATCCTCAATTTGAGTAGAACCCTTTTCGTAAGCCTCCCGGTTTCTGCCCCGTAGGTGAGTACTGGTAAGACACAGCTATTATACAATTTTCTCTTGAGGGATAATGGCAACCTGCTGTTCATGATCTGGGAATGCCTGCCAAACGCACCCCAGCCCGTTCTTATTCTTCTGATTATTTCCGTCTCATGATCCGGATCCGCAGTCACTACCTGCCCTAAGTAGATGTATTCCCTTACGACTTCCAGTGCCTCGCTACCTATTGTAAATTGCTGTTCTCTTCCGAGACTATTAAGCATTATTTTAGTTTTCTGCAGATTAATTTTTAGACCCACTCTTCTGCTTTGCCTTTCCAGGTCAGTGAGCATGCATTGCAGTTGGTCCCCTGAGTTACTAAGCAAGGCAATATCATCAGCGAATCTCAAGTTACTGAGGTGTTCTCCGTTAACTTTTATCCCCAATTCTTCCCAATCCAGGTCTCTGAATACCTCCTGTAAACAGGCTGTGAATAGCATAGGGGAGATCGTATCTCCCTGCCTGACGCCTTTCTTTATTGGGATTTTGTTGCTTTCTTTATGGAGGACTACGGTGGCTGTGGAGCCGCTATAGATATCTTTCAGTATTTTTACATACGGCTCGTCTACACCCCGATTCCGCAATGCCTCCATGACTGCCGAAGTTTCGACAGAATCAAACGCTTTCTCGTAATCAATGAAAGCTACGTATAAGGGTTGGTTATATTCCGCACATTTCTCTATCACCTGATTGATAGTGTGAATATGGTCTATGGTTGAGTAGCCTTTACGGAATCCTGCCTGGTCCTTTGCTTGACAGAAGTCTAAGGTGTTCCTGATTCTATTTGCGATTAGCTTAGTAAATAGTTTGTAGGCAACTGACAGTAAGCTGATCGGTCTATAATTTTTCAAGTCTTTGGCGTCCCCTTTCTTATGGATCAGGATTATGTTAGCGTTCTTCCAAGATTCCGGTACGCTCGAGGTCATGAGGCATTGCGTATACAGGGTGGCCAGTTTCTCTAGAACAATCTGCCCACCATCCTTCAACAAATCTGCTGTTACCTGATCCTCCCCAGCTGCCTTCCCGCTTTGCATATCTCCCAAGGCTTTCTTTACTTCTTCCGGCGTTACCTGTGGGATTTCGAATTCCTCTAGACTATTTTCTCTTGCATTATCGTCGTGGGTGCCACTGGTACTGTATAAATCTCTATAGAACTCCTCAGCCACTTGAACTATTTCATCCATATCAGTAATGATATTGCCGGCTTTGTCTCTTAAGGCATACATCTGATTCTTGCCAATTCCTAGTTTCTTCTACACTGTTTTTAGGCTTCCTCCGTTCCTGAGGGCATATTCAATTCTATCCATATTATTAAATTATATATTATCCATATTATATATCATATACTATCCATATTATTATATTATATATTATAATAATAATATTTTAATATGGGTAAATGTACGTATCTACAAAAATATTTGCGTCCACGTACTTCCGCCATTGCGTCCACGTAGTCCGCCATTCGTCCGGCAGGGTGCCGGACGAATGGCGAACTGCCAATGCAGTCATTATCCTCAAACCCGGAAAACCTCTCCGTGCAGTAAATCTGAGACCCACATCTTTTACGTCGTGTCTCCGGAAGGGCCCGGAACATGCCCTCCACAATAGAATTGGAGAGCACATTGAACAAAATGGCCTATTCCGCCACGATCTCATAGGCTACAGAAAATCACTACCCACGCAAGATGGCATGCTACTCATCACGAGCGCCGTCATAGACAACAAATCCAGGGATGTAAAAAGCATCGTCGCGCTCGACTTAACGAAGGCCTTCGACACGGTCAGGCATGAAGACACCCTCCACGAAATGTCCACTTTAAATCTCGGAGTAAATTTCCACAACATTGTAAGATCGTTTTTGCCTAACCAAACGGCCACCATAAACGTAGGACAAATCAGAAGCAGAAAGCACAGGGTAGCCAAAATCGGCACCCCGCAAGGATCTGTGGTTTTGCCGCTTCTTTTCCACATCTCAATGCCCGATGTCTCCAAAAACTCTTGAAAGTCTCGCGAGTAGGACACGCAATTTACGCGTACAACATCACCATTTCGTCTCTCTGGAGCAGAACCTACAGCAAGCGCTGGGCACAACGGAAGCTTTCCTTACAAACACGGGACTAAAGTTCCCCAGCAAATCAGAGCTCATCCTGTGCAAACAAGGGCCCAGGGAGAGACAGCCCCTTAGCTCCCTCCCCGTTCACCTACACACCATGGACGGAGGAAACATCCCCAGGTGTAACACAATGAAAGTCCTGGGCAAGGTAATTGGGGCTTACAGCAATGACAATGCGGAGGCACTAAAACGCATCGAAAAAGCACCCTAAACTTCACTAGGGCCACATCACGGGTCGCCAGTACAAGGGACGGATTGTAAGAAGACAACCTGATGAAATCATTGCTCGTCTTCCTCATCAGCCACGTAACCTACACCGCCCCATTCCTCAACTCGAAGAAAACGGAGCTGAACGAAATCGACACACTAATCAGAACAGGATTAAAAAAGGCCCTAAGCCTCACTAGAAACACTAGCACGGAATGACTCCTCAAACTGGCGCTACACAACTTGGCAACCAAACTCTCAGGCAAAGCGAAACGCCCCAATTAGTCGGCCCTCACTCACAAGGGCTGGGACCGACATCTTACTAGAAGCAGGAATACATCCCCGTTGGACGCCAGCAGAGAAGTCGCAACTATACACAAACGCCAAGAGGGCAATAACACTTGATCCAATCACAATAAACATGCAGCCGACCCACAACGAAGGGCGGAGAAAAGCGAGAGTGAACGCAATCCTCAACAACGTCAAACGTTACGAAACGCAAGTCCTTTTCGTTGACGCGGTCAAATATTGGAATAGAGGCTCCTACGCCGTCTCCGTGGTGGGCGCCCATGGCTCACTCGTCAACGCAGCCACGGTGGTTACCAACCTCACTCATGAAGTAGAAGAAATGGCCATCAGGGTGGCCCTTCGACGAAGATTAGCCAAGAACAGGACTCAAGAGTTGCAGACTAGAACACACATCACACCAACAACACTAAGCAGGATCAATGCAGACCTTTCTACTGACTGCCCACATTGCGGCCACGAATACAAAAACTTCGAACACATGCTCTGGATGTGCCCTGCCAACGCGGACACTGACTTTCCTGACCAGTCCTCCTGGGACTCAGCGCTCAGGAGCACAGAGCTCATCGCTCAGCTCAAGGCTATCAAGAGGGCCCGGGCCATCGCCGAAGGACTCTGTCTACCGCCGGATTGATTTAATTCTTTCTCCTCAGGAACTAAACGAAGTTCGCACAATCTCACTCATTGCAAAACAGACACACACACAAACGCGCATACACGCAAATTGCTTATTCAAAGCTTATCTTTAGAGATAACATGGCTATATTATGCAATATTAAGAGTGGAATTGAAAAATCTTAATTTATTTTATGCCTTGAGATAGAATTAAAAAGGCTGTATATTTCAAGATAAACTTTTAATTGGGTGAAAAACGTAATCAATGTTGCCTTGGCGCAGAAGTGAACATATGCACATTAAAATAGTGAGAATAAATTTATAACTTGAGACGTGCACTTGGAAGCCGTGTGCTAGAAGACTAACGTGCTGTATACTTGTAGCGAAAGGCTTTCCTTGAGTTACCAGCATGTCAGGTCTGCCCGTCTATCAAATCGCCCTTTTTGCTTGCTTCCTTCGCTCCATCAGACGGCTGTAAGGTGATTTAATGAGGTCGCAGTGATGTTTCATATGGCCAGGTTTAACACTGAATCAACCAAGTTCAATTTCAGTTTCTCACAGGAGACAAAACTGTGCGGCTTGCATTGGTAAAGTGGCAGACATCACGAGAGCAGTAAAACGTTAGCATTGACAGGCTCACGTACATATCCCTCGAAACCCTTTGCCAAATCAGGCAATTTATGTATTCATCGGCACTCTCTTTCAATGGAGCGAATTTTACAGCAACTTGTCTGGGGACATGGCTCTCGTGACGTCATTGTTTAGGTGGTCGTTTTGGGGGAATCCCTTGTTTTTATAGGTCTGTTCACCCACAGCTAACACTTTGTTAAAGATGCACCACTACTTCACTGGGTGGAGTGCAGGCGATGTTGTGGGTTGTCACTTTACTACCACCAGGTTAGTTTAGATGGAATTTATTTTAGTTGCAATGGAAATACCACACATAGCTGAAAAAGCAACGTGGGCCACTGGCCACTGTGAACATAACCTGACGGATAAGGTTCATCTGGCACCCATTAGAAGAAGAAGTATTTTAATGATTGGCAAATGTAGAGAGGTCGGCCGGATAATGGAGCATCTGGCCTTCTACTCTACGTAAGGGAAGGGGAAGAGGGGCAGAAAAAGGGTCACAATGGGGGATGATAATAGGAGGAACGAAGTGAAGGACATATTACACAACTGGTATCACAGGCGTGAGTCCAGGCCCGAGTCACCTAGGAAACGTGAAAGTGCACGCATTGTCTCTGTCGTCTGCCAACTCTGTGGCCATTAGAAAGCTTTCAGCATAGCGTTGGCGAGACATTGTAAAATATGTATTTTTCACAATGTGCTTATGTAGGAGAAAACAATAATACCAATGTGACATATTTTTACTCTGAGACACAATAACAAAAAATTGTGAAATCGAAAATTGTTAGTTTCGGTTTCCTCAAGCTTGGTGTAGCCTACAAATTAGCCTATTATTTTTGTACCCTACAATGTAGAAGCGTCCTTGTCATAGGGAGACCTATGCATAAGATAAGAAAGATAAAAGAGAGATGCCTCTTTTAAAGCAAATTGGTATTCAAAATGTGATCGCAGCTTTAATTTTTTTTAAATAAAGATTTCTTTTCGAAAGTTATTTACATTTCTTGGGTACCAAAAAACAAATAACTGCACAAAATGTCAAGGCAAAATTATGCATTATTCTTGCCTTCGCATTGTTCCTTTAAAGGAACAAATGGTAAATTTAGTGTCAATCCACTCGTCTTTCTTTCTTCCTGCTCTCTTACAGTTTAAAACCGACAAATTACCTCAACGCTCTTTTTTAGCCAGGTCAAACAGTACGTTTCGCGGAAACCTTTCACTGTCATTGTATTGTACACTTTACCTATCATACGCGAGCGTTCAGAGGAGCATTCGTGACCTGCATTGATTGCTCAATTTTAATTAGCACCTTTTCATCTCGACAAACTATTCGTCCTGCCGCCCCACCAACAAATTTCCTAATTTCGCCCTTGCATCAGAAAATACTGCAAAAAACCTAATTCCCGCAATTTGAGTATACTGGTGTTTGTTTGCCGTAGCACCTCACTGAAGTAATTTCAGATGCGAGCATTCGGGTTTTCGTTACATACGGTTTGTACTAACGATAGTGGCAGCATTTTAAAAATAAATGTCACCAAGACTTGCATTATTGCCTAGCTGTCAAAAAGAGTGACCTTGATTTCAGCCGACTTACTTGTAGTTATTTTGAGCATTCTCAACCGTAGGTTCCAAGGCAAGACTAATACGGCAACTTCGTAGCAAAGCAGATGAGTCGATGCAGGAGTTCAGTACGCCCAGTCCTGTAGGAGATGAAAATGAACGCTTTGGTCGAATTCTCGTCCAGCATGCAGTCATACACTTATGGAACCATAAACTGAATTGAGTTTTGGTAAAATAATAAAATGTTACCACCAAGAATAGCACTTCGAAACGAAAACCGGAAATATTAGAAACAAAAGCTGAGCTTCTTCCCAAAAATGTTATGTTTTTATTTTGGATTGTTACTTCACCTAAATATATCTCCTTCTGTTGCTACATATACAAAATGGACGCGCCATGATGATTCCTTATAATTCCGATTCATAAATAAAAAGCATACTTAAAATATACGTAACACGTTTAATGAATCTGGTCATGATTGGGCCGCTTGTGCCTTGTAATGCATTACGCCTGGACTCTGGCTAAAATACAAACAAAAAAAGAACTTGACAAGGTTAATGTCCGGGTCTTTTTGGGTCATATACAAAACTCAAAAATTGCTGGTATCGAGAAATTATGCGGTGCGCGAAATATTTTGTTCCATTTGTGAAGTATCATTCATAGCTTCATGATGGATTCCACATTAGGGGACAGCAAGAAACTTTCACAGCAATTTTAAAATAATAATGTGTTGTTCCGCTGTTTCAGTAAAGTTGACTGAGCCAGAAAGTCCGTAAAGGATAAATTTCAACTAAGCGCATTTATTTTTCGCCTGGAAAGATACTTGTGCACAAGAGAAGCGATGTCGCACTCCGTAATAGTGCACAGTGTTCCGGCTTGGGGTAGGGTTAGGGCAAGCAATCCACCAACCCCATCGACTGGTACGTCAGGTTCTGAGAATATGGTTATTGACTTAGTTACTCGGCTCCAGTTACGGAAGCCCACTCCATGCAGGAGCAAGTTAAATGTCCGAGTTGACATCAGGACCCTCTGTCCCAAACTAAAAAAGCATTCGCTTTAATACCGCTGTCTTCAATAGGCGAGTCCACTAGGGTAATCTGAAGACTGTCCAGCAGCCAACCACAATCGTCGGATCCATTTCGATACCATGCCCATACTCGCAACACTGCGCCGTAACCCCGTATCCGATGCCCGATGGTTTGTAATATGTGGCAAGAAAGCAACCTGTGAATGCAAGGTGGCCGTCATTGTTTGGTAGTATTCGATGGGGCTCACCTTTCATCCTTAGTTCAGGCTGTCAGGTAATGGTGGGAGTCGTGGCGTTTTGTGGACCCGTTACAAGAGTCGGTGCTCATGCTATGTAGACTTCGGGATAGGCGCTGATGTACGGGCGGAGGTTTTCCTCGTGGGAAACGTCTAATTCACTGCGACTCTGAGATCGCCCTCGTTGTTTGGTAGCCTTAAATGGGCCCCCCCTCTCATATTTAACTCAGGCTGCCAGGCAATGGTGGGGTGCTGGCGTTTCTCGAGGGGGGGGGGGGGGGACCCGTAAAGAGTCAGTGTCCACGCTGCGTTGATGTCTGCATAGGTGCTATGGGTGGGCAGGTATTTCCCTTGGACCGAACGTTCAATTAACGCCTTTTTGGTGTTGGGACGTAACAAACACCTCCGCGCAAAGCGATTCTACCTGAGTGTGACCAGATGTCAGGTTGCCTAAAGCGTCTGTGTTCGGTCGCGGCATTGTGTATAGTTCCTAGTAGTGATGACTGATGTGACACGGCAGCTCGCTGGCCCAACCCTCGCTTCGTTGTGTCCACCATTGGGAATATCCAGACACACAAACACACACACTCGTCGGCGTGCCGTAGCAACACGCCTACCGGACGCTCTGCTTTCTAGTCGTGATCAGCGCTCGACAAGACAGAAATAGGTTGCCTAAATCAGTAACATCACTAGCGATGCGTGCAAAACCCGTTCCTAAAAAACTTTACTCTGAGTTCCTTGCTTAAAATCCCCGGCTCAAGCCATCTGCATTCTTATTCTTGCTCTCTTTTTTATACTTGACCTCTAAGTTGTATTCCTGCAAGAGGAGACTCCATCTCAGTGGTCTCCCGTTTTTTCCCGACATTTGTCTCAGCCATGCAATAGGGCTATGGTAGCTCTCGACCGTGAATGTAGAACCTTGAATATTGCATCCTAGTTTTTGAATGACCCATATTATACACAGACACTCTTTCTCCGACTTGCTAAACGCCTCTTATCGCGGTGTCAATTTTTGACTGATGTACAGCATGGGATGCTCTTCTCTGCGTTCATTTAGTTGGGCCTCATGGTTCCGCTGGATCATCCTCTTGCGCTATCGCCTTTGTTTCAGCTCACACTCAGCGCTCCGTGTTTGCTTTCATTCTTCGCGGCGCTCTTTCGCTTGGTTACGCCGACATCAAAGCACAACGCCAACGATCGACGCAGGAGGAGGCGCCTCAGAGCTGCGCTCTAATGTATCCGCCTCCATTCCACCCAATGAAAGTGGATGTGCGGCAAAGCTGTTGCCGACGTTACACAAGCACGACCGATGTTAGACAAGCGCTGCCATTACAAGCGAAATACGGCACGCACACACGCACATGTGAGGAATTGCTGCATAAATTTTCGCCCTCCTAGGTCCTCCGCCAGCCAAAGGGTGTTATGCAACTGAATAAATTTATCAAAGTTAATTTCGTCAGAAAATTCGTAAAGTACGACTTATATATAAGCTACAGACATGATAGCTTTGGGTTTTAACTATCGGCGTTGTCACGTGACGATGTCGCCTGACGACGTAATCTGATCACATTTGCACGTAATGTGTGACGTAACGCGATGGCGTCTTCGTCTATTGATGTCACCCGTCTTCGTCTAGTGATGCACATGTCACCTGAAGACGTCGTGTGATGTCTGTTGGATAAGCAACACTCTGTGCCCTTGCCGTTTCTTTTTTTTTTGTTTTTACTCTCTTCAGAATGGGCTCACATTTTTGTGTCAGCGCCGCGCACGCGCACTCAGCAATCCCGACGAGTTAGGGAATAACAGCTTCACTGTAAAGAACCTTGGCATTAGTGAAGTTACAAGCAATAAAAAAAATTATTATGGGGTTTTAAGTGCCAAAGCCATGTTCTGAGTATGGGGCACGCCGCAGTGGAGGACTCCGGAAATTTTGACCAGCTGGGCTCTTTAACGGGCACCTAAATCTAAGTACATGGATGTTTACGCATTTCCCCCCCCCCCCCCCGTAATGCGACCGCCGTGGCCGGAATTCGATCCCGTGACCTCAGTCTCAGCATCCCAACGCCACAGCCACTGAGAAACTATGGCAGGCTCTGAAAGCAATAGTTTCCATTTGTAGTGCAACACATGGGCTCGTCGAACTGGGCTTTTCTGTAGCCTACTTCGAGGATATCGTTGCCGGTGAGGAGGGCGCTATTTCACTATCATGCTGTGTTATTAACTGCTACCATAAAGTAGCGCAACAGTATTGCAGTTAGTTTTTTCTTCCTTATTATTGTTCGACTAGTGTAGCGTAAGTATTTCATGTTACACGTTCTTTTCCTTTTCTTTAAGTTCCGTTAAAGGGCACCAGCACCTGAGCTGTGATGTAATCTGTGGATTGCTTGGAGCATGCATCCATGATTTCTATTTTGTCGTTGATGTCACGCGGGGGAATATCATGGGAACTTGCCAGTTCGAGCGAGACAAAATTTGAGATATGCTTATGATTTCACTAACGATAACTGTTAATAGTATATATCCCAAGAGTTATCCGAATTGTTCTTGCGTGGCCTGTGGTGAGGTAGCTACGTTGCCTCATATGCTCGGGGAGTGCGGGTCGCTGGGCCCGAAGTTCACTAAGGAAGAGTGGGACGCGCTCCTGCGAAGTCCCGTCTTTGAGGACCAAATCCTGGCCGTCCACCGCGTCCGCGATCGGGCCGGCAGACTAGATCTGTCAGTCCCGTCGTGGGATTGGCCGGGCGCGCGTTTTATCGCGCTTTGCTGGACCAAATAAAAGTTTATTCACTCACTCACTCAACTGTTATTGATGGGAAAGCATCAAATGGCCCATTGAGCAGAAAAAAAAGAAGCCAGTGTCTGTAACAGCGAAACGGCACCTATATTCCCAGTGGTTGCGACGCCACGTAACGAGAGAGCCTTGACAGAGCAGTGCGGCCGAAACGGTGTTGTGTGAAGGGAGAGCGCGTTGCCGCGACTCCACGTCTCCGGTGGCGTTTTTACAATTGCTGGTAGGTACAGCAGGGCGTGGCCCCTTTGACGGCGTTCGACATTGCTGCGCAGGCGCGAGTAAGAGTGGGCGCGAGAGAGGAAATCTGGGGGCTTTTGCTTCTTGAATATATGACTCAGCCTAGGCACTACGGAAGAGGTTTCTTAGAGCACGTTGTATTCGTTTGTCCCCTAGACATGCCGGCATTGCAGAGTGCGGTCGAGTTGGTTTATACGCTCCGCCGCTGGCTGCCCATGCGGTGAGGCAGTGGGTGCGGACGCCGCTTTGCGATCGCTGTGTATGAAGGGACAATGTTTGACAGGTGTTGTATAAGTCGCGGGTCGTTTTTTTCGTCGCAACGATAGATCAGATTTTTTACAAGCACTGCTCCAGGAGGGCACATGTAACCGGCAAATGGAGGCCTCAGGAGAGCACCTGAGGTTATATTAAAGCAGGTGGCGCAGGATCTCCGGGGCACCCAAGCGGTAGCGGGGGGATCAAAGCTGGAAGCAGGGCGGCCCGTGGGTTGGGGCCGCAGAGGCCGAAGCTTGCCAGGCGCTGTTCGCATAAAACATTGGCTGTCCGTGATAGCGGACAGCCGATCTTATACTTCACTGGCACGCTTCGGCCTCTGCGAGCCCCAACGCACGGACCAGTCCGGCTTCTAGCTTTGGTGTCCCCGCTGCCGCTTTGGTGTCCTGCAGTCGCCGCCAATAATGCGAAAAAATGACACCTTGTTTTCATTGGCAAAAACATGATCGAATAAATATAATTGCGTCGACCCGCCAACTTGCGATGCTAAGTTCAGCCCTACCGCGCCCCGCGACTTCTGCCGGCAGGCCTAGGGACAAGCGCATACAACGCGCGCCAAGAAACTCCTGCGTACTACCTAGACAGAGTCGTATTTTCAAGGAGCAAAACTCCCTACACATCCTCTGTCGCACCCACTCTTACAAGCGCATGCGCGCAAACGTCCGTCGTCTCCGCAAGTGCCACGCCCCGCTGCACCTACGAGCAATTGGAAATACACTCCCCGGCGCCCCTTAATGGAGCAGATGTGGTGACGCGATGGCGCAGGGTAAGACAGGTTGTCAACTACATTTGCGCATTGTGTTGTGAATATCCGCAATGCTTCCCATTGAACTAAGTCACTTCAGTAGACGGAGTTGCCCTTCGTGTTGCAGCTATTGTTGTCAAGCCTTCACATGAAACTGAGTTTCATTTGTAGTATACTAGCATTCGAAGTAAGAAAACGCTTGCCCACTGCTTAAGTAGTGCTCTTACCTTCACAGTTGGCCCGATCCATAAGGTCGTTTTGCACTATGCGGTAGCCGTGCTCTGGTACTCCGAAGTGCCTTCGAACCTCTTCGCTGCATCCGGCATACAAGGCCGCACAGTATGACACAGGCGGCAACGCTTCCTTTCTGAAAGAAAATTTGACACTCATGGAGATTTGCTGTTACACGTTGGCGTTTTAATTGAAACTCAATGAGACTTTAGTATTAGTTTTTACGAGCAAATGAGTAAGAAGTGTTGCTAGCGAAGTTCGAATTTTCTACCGCAGAGGGGACAGGAGGTAGAAAAGTTATCAGTGTGATTATACAAAACAAGTTTAGTGGCGTCCAGGGCTGACACAACATTTAAGAAAACATGGGTGAGCACAGAAAATCCTGAAGCTAAAAAATTCATCAAGGTACCTAGATGAATTATAGGAAGCACCATATCTAAAGCTGCATTTAGCCTCGTCACTATCATTAAAATGAACATCAGCAGCCAATTTTTATGTCCACTGGACAGGACGAAGGCCTTTTTCAGCGGTCTCAAGTTACCGTTGTCTTGCGCTAGGTGATTCCAACTTGTGCCTGTATGTTGTCCGATTTCATCGCCCCAACAATCTTTTTTTGCTATCCCCGACTGCACTTCCTAAATTTTGTACCCATTCTGTAAGTCTAATGGTCCACCTGTTATCTACCTTACGCATTACACGGCCTTCACTGTACTTTATTATTAATATTGACACGTGCACTTGTTCACCTTCATCGGGGACTCGCGTTTCACCCTACAACAAATATCGCTCCGCGCAGGGCGCGGCTGTATGTATCGGAAGTTTCCGGAATGTTATCCATGAGTCTCTCCGCTGTCTGTTGTCACCGAACTTTGTGTAACCTGTTTACATGCATGCGCGACGGAAATTGTGTAGAGTACTTCTTGGAAGACACGCGGGCACCAGAGATTCCTCTGAAACCTTCGATGAATCATGTATAAAACCCAACACGCTTGATCCGCTGATCAGATTTTAGCATTCTTAGGATATCTTAGATGATTAACATTCTTGGGATATCTCGCGCGCTTTCTGGTTTGCATGGACCTAACTTTTTATGGCAACTTGGGTTACTGGGTAGCTCGACGTCAAATGAGTAAGGCACTTGGCTGCTTTCTTGAGGGAAGCAGGTTCGAAACAAACCGTCGGACATGTTTTATTGGGATTAGCATTCATTGCGCACACCACCTGTATCAACCGTTCATGCTAGTTCCAATTACTAATTTGTTAGCTACGAACAGACAGTACATTTTATATAATGGAAAGTTGAACGGAACCATCATAGCAGTCCAGTTCTGTGTTCTGAATAACAAAGTAAGCGTGTAAGAAGAAATAACTGGCGCCAAAAATTTGCCCAGATTTTCGGATTACGCACACGGCTCCGCAAAGCGCGGCTGTTTATGCAACCAACCTGCGACGTATAGCAGAGCGGCTTAAGATAGCGCGCCACCATACCACTCGATAAAGTGATCTATCTCGTCTCTGTTGCTGAAATGACTATGCATTAAATTATCGGTAACCCAAACCGAGAATCGGAGACGGCTCATGGAAAATCCGAAATGCGACTGCAGTTTAATTTTCCGCTGCACTTTGACATCTCACAGAAGTTGGACGGGGTGCCGCGTTTGGCGGTGCAGCAGTGGTAATCACGTCAGTTATGCCATTGTTAGACGTCAGTTATTTCAGCTTACATGGCCAGTTATAATATCTTAAAAAATTGTAAGTAAGCGTTTATGACAATTCCGCCCGACTCAACACTATAAACATGTGCCATAAATTGCAGAACAAAGTTGATTGTTGTGTTCAGTTCAATTAGTGAATTGATTACAATGTACTTTTTGCACGTGGATTCCGTCTGGACAGATAATTCTTCTGTTGTGGCATATTCATAGCACATTTTTAGGTTTAATAAACTAAGATGCTTAAAGCAATGACATAAATGTTAATTCTTTAGAATAGTAGCGCAAGTGCTCACTCACCACTGCTGGCTATATCAATAATGACGAACATGGTGCAGATAACTTAGCTATCGTATGTCGAGTTGACGGCGCCATGACGGCTTCTACCGAGCTATACGTAGCCATCAAAGGCACCACACTCAGTTCCACGAAAGATGCACGCCGTGAGTGGCCTCCAGAAGAAGCCAGAGATTGAAACTCGGAGTTAGCAAACGCAAGCAGTCTAGTGGTTACCACTCTCGTGCGCAAAAGCAATGGTACGTCATACTGGCGATGCTTAAACAGGAAAATACAGCAACCCACGATCATTAAAAACGCAAATCTGTATCTCAGTTAATGTCGGGTTAAGGCCCTCTTGCAGCCAAGCTATCAATGCACATTGAAGCGCTCGAATTAGGTATATGCGTGCTTTCATTGAGCCGAAAATAAATAGACCTTCCACCAACTCAATATTTAGAGAAAACGGCCATCATTGTGGCATGCTCTGACAAGTTTGGAGTGACGGGGTTATTTACAGGTTAAATGAATATTGCCAAAGCGTTGTTTTTGTCAACATGCGGCGCCTCTCTATAAAGATCTGATATGGTTTGCCCGCTTTGTTTGTAGAGCCAAAGGTGACAACGACTTATTATTTAGCGAGGTCAGCAGCATTTTGTGGGTTACGTTTCAGATATATTAATATGCGTAGGGAAAATAACATCTCAAAAGAAAATTGTTTATACCATTCATTGTTTCCGATTGTTCCGGAGCTTTTCAATCACATTTTATGATTCGAGCAAGCAGATTGCCAGACATGAACACTTCGGCTGAAATTATTTATCAAGAAATGTAACAGCTAGGCTTAGGTAGTGGGACGAACAAATAGCTACTCTGCATGCCCCGCACGAATTTATGAAAAATGGAAAAGCTTTCAGTTGTCTCCAATACTAAATTAACAGGCTGCATATTACGACGCCATCACTTCCATCTTCTTCAAATGTCTGCGTAACAATATGCAGGGTTGTATTCTGCATACTAGGCATGGCGTTGTCGTCCCCTTTTCTTGATGTTTTTAATTATGGTTATATGAGTGTACCTTGTTTTTTTTTGTTTGTTATATGTATCACATTTATTTTATGGCTAAATTTCAATAAAGTTCTTTGGCTGGCTGCCTATTTGTCTCTCTGTCACTAAAATTTCGAGTCCTTTTGTTCTACGCGAGACCGTGGCGTTAACTTACTTGCTTCTTGTCCAAGCTGCAACTTGTATCTCTTCTACGCGATCTGTGCTTTCCACTGTATCCCATGTAAACGACACGGATCAAGACTGGTCTCTTTAAGGCGTTTCGTCCACGTCCCTAAACACTGCATAATGTTTTATTAAGGTGTGGTAATTCGCTATTACGCAGGTCGTTACGGTCACACTTGCTTTAGCTATGCGTACCACTTCCTTTTATGCTTGTTTAACGTGTATATATGAGCATTCTTTTCGAACTGAAGACGATTTGTAAGTTACGCCTTCTTTCGCCTCTTTTCATGCCTGATTTGTGGCTTACACCGAGCTTATTATTGCGCCTCTGTCTCTTCAATAAGTAAAAAAGCTTGTTTTTGTGCTTTGGAAAAAGATATATACAACTTATAGCTGCTATGTTCTTCATTTACTTGCACTTGAATAGCGCCTCCAATTGTAAGCCCGGAGGTTTCATGGTGTCATGGCTGTGAACGGTGTTTACTTACATGCCACATAGCTTTTTCAGGTGCGCTGTCTCTGCTGCGAGCTTGAAAACTATGTCCTTTACGACGTACTTAACCGCTGTATTCCAATAGCAGGAGGCTGCTTCGAGAACGTTGCACGGTTGGTCTCCACAGTTTCCTTGAATGAAAACAAATGCCGTGTAAGCTTTCTGACCAGACGAACAAAAAATTTCGCACCTCCCTTGGAATGGAGGAATGGGTGTAAGTGAAACTTAGTTGAGCCGGCCAGATATATCAGCGAATGACGATAATAAATTAAAAGGTCATTTCGGCGACGAACCCATCCCGTAACGGTCATCAGCCATGGTGGCGCACGTTACAGTGCAAGGGTAAATTTTACTCAAGGGCGCTGTTGTAAAGCGATTACATTTGGTAATACTATCACCTAAAGGACATTTCGCGTGGCTCAGCGCCGGACGCGCGAAAGTAGACTGCCGAGAGCATTCCTGCACTTGGCAAATATATTAAGCTTTGCACAGTGCCGGAAACACTGTCAGCTGTTTATTACAACGCGCTTAGTGCAGAGTCACGCAAAGCCTCGCGAAAGTGATCCTCTCACCACCCACGCTGATTCCTTCTAAAAACTCCATTTGGAGGAGGTTCTTGCACGAGCCCTGGTAACCACGTCCTCACCGTGCTACCATGACGAATGCCGCAAGCTAACCGGTGCTTGATAAACACTTTGACGGCGCGGGCGAGTCTCCTGAACAAACCCTCTTGCCTACCTGCAATGCTGGCGTTCGCTTGAGCTGGAATAGTCCTTCACCTGATGCGATGGGTATCGAGCAGAAACCGCGGACTAAAACAAGTGTCTATGCTACTCCTCTCGCGACGCGCTACTTATATGCACATTCCAATACCACTCTTCTCACACGAACCTCCCCAAAGAAAATGCTACACGCATCGACGCGCTCATTCGGAAGGCCACCGAAATAGAATTACAACTCTATCAACACACGCATACAATTGCTTGGCGACACGGAGTGTCACAGCATTATCTCCACAAGAATTATCAAGCACGAACGCAAGGCAAGCACCTTCAAGTTCAAATCACTGCACAGGGTAGCCGCATAAATTTAGTTTAGACTTTCAACCTTGCACTACACTCGTATCTGCCACATTACCAATGCTCTCGCAAACTATAGTGCACTCATGAAAGACGCACCACTCCACAAACACATGCGCCTTACGAATAACAAGGCTTGGCGGACACAGCAGCTCGCTGTTATAAAAAAAATTGCATAGGGTGCAAAATAAATGGCACATATACTGCTATACAGGTGATATTGTGTAAGGCAATGGCAATGCAATAGTAGATAACGTATGCGGTAGATAACGCACTTGAAATGATACGTAGTATCAATGAAATGAGCCGTAGTATCAGTCATGCATCTGCCAGTAGCACTTGTCAGTACATCCACCCATCACATTTACTAACTCAATGTGTGCATGCCGGAAACTTTTACATAACGACTTACTTAAACATATCACAAAACAATTAAAGAATATAATTAGGAAGACCAAATATACTAGTCTCCCCAAAGCCATCACCACAATTGCCGCCATTCGGGGATGAGCACGGAATATATGCTAGAGTATAGTATACCTTATGTACACCTGCCTTTCATAGCTACGCCAGTACATTACAATGGTAGCAGGGCAGATCCGTCCTACAAAATGAACACTATGCTCAACTCTAGCAAGAAAGCACCTCCTCCGAGGTCTACTCACTGAAGATTCCCATCTCAGTAGGCACTGTGGGGTCTACCGCAAAACACCATACATGCTATGGCAATGCCATTAAACGCTACCCGATTTACACAAGCCCTCATCCCTCCCACCGATCTCTTGCGCCAAGTTCCTGGCCGTCACAACCACCCTTACCATTCAATGATTTTTTGCACACTTGGCCGATCAAGCGCTGAAGCACGCTGGAAGTAACGTCCTGAACCGAGGGCACAGCATCGAGACATTTTTTTTTAAGTGCAATAAAATGTTTCTTTTTCTTTTTCTCCCTCTGGAATGTTGTATGCACAAGCATTTCAAACAGGCAGGAGTACAGTCGGCACGAGATCGTGATGAAGAATCAAACAAACGAGCAGAAATGACTCGAACCCCTAGAGATTGATGGCCACGTTCTCATTGGGCTATGTAGAGAAGAGAAGAAGCTACAACGAGCCCTCTAATTGGGGCAGCGGGTATTTTAGACGTTGGTAGTCCGGTCTTAAAAGAAGAAATTTCTGTGCAAACGCGAACATTCTTATTTATTTCGTCTCCTGATGGTGCTTATATGTGTTGAAGACACCGGCATGAACGTAATGGGAGTGGACGTGTAAGGACGCGTACATTTCCTGTTTAAAGCCTGTTTAAAGGACGCAGAACTCGACAGGAGAACCTTGATTAAGATCAGTTTAATTCTAATCTCTGAACACCGCAGGGGAGCGGCACCTAAGCTTCGCATTATCTGTTCACATTAGCATTCTGCTTTGAGAAGAGCTTAGCGCTACCACGTTATGGCCAAGAAGTACGCGAATGAAAGAGCTCACCATGGCCAAATGCAAATGCTGAAAGCAGTACAAATCCAGCTGCAAGCTTGGTAAAAGTCGTCGCTACCATCCTGGGCAGTTGCTGTAATTGACCAATTGCTGTATTGCGGGTATATGCTATTGTCTCTCAGCTTTATATAAGGACAAATGTCCGGTTCAATGGTCAGTGCTTACTTTGGTCAGTTTGTTATTGTCATCTCACATTTAATTAGACGTATTGTCTCATTCTGTCTGCGGGCACCTACAACTACATATTAAAAAGATTGCTTATCTATATCTCAATTGCATGTTCTTCAGTTCTTTATGAGGACCAATAACACTATGCCGCGGAGGCAAAAGTTTGGGGTCCTTTGCCTCCAACGCGCTGACGAATTGCCACTTATACTGCACTGCGTTCCATGTATTGGTTTTGACACATGATACGCAGGACAAAACTCATAACTGGTGATATTTACAAAATGTTATCTGCGCATCCGCGTTGTTCTTCAGATTGCAACTAATATTGTTCTCTTGCAGTAGTTCGTTCATATTGACATAGATTGTCCTCCTCAACGTTCGGAAAGACAAAAAATTCTACAAACAGTGCGGTGCTTTTATTTCGTATTCCCTATAATGTATTAATGGTCAGCACCAAGCGAAGGCATTCGTAAAACTGAAGACGTCGTCAAAACATTTAAGCCACCAAGATGCACGCCAAGCGTAGAAATAAAGTCTAAATGTGACCTGTGCTCGTTTTATTTTCGCTTTGTGAGGCGCGCAACAACGAAAGTTCAAGTCTACTTGAATTTGCCAGAAGTACTTTTTCTCACGAACTATATTGCTTTGCCGTTTTCTTCTTGTTATTGCATCAGTTGTGAGTGTGGCCTAATAAAAAAATTACATTACGGTTACGAGTGCCTCGCGCTAATATCTAAGCGTTAGCTGTGGAACGGGCTCCCGATCTCGATTTCGTCGAATAGCTTGTGGGGCTGAATGACCTGAAGGTCCTTGTTCCTTCATTACATTTCAGTGTGAAGGGTGATTTATTGCGTTATCATTTAAACTAATACGCTTCTCCCGATGCCCGAGTGCTCGCTGGCTTTCTAAGCCTACACTGGCGCAGCCGAAGCGGGTGTACGACGATGACCGTATGACGACAACCTTAAGAAAATTCTGAAATGAGGAGGATGCTGTAACGATGGCGGCCTGATGATGATGGCATGATTCCAATGGGATAACTACCCAAACGACATGATTACGATAGCGTGTGATGACTGTGTGAAATAGGCGGTATGATCAGAATGAGATGAAGCTTGAATGACAACGACTTCATGAAGATGATAGCTTCACGACGGCATGACAAAGACTATGATGCAAACTGCATGATGACAATGACATGACAACGGCGACATAATCACGATTGAATGGCTAAAGCAAGCGATGGAATAACGACGAATGAATGGAGCCGATTCAACGACGACGTGCGCTATCGTTGGGTTACACAGGCCATGATGCGAGACGGGCAATATTATCCAATGGTGTTCCAGAGAATGAGGGAACCGAGCTTCGCAACGCCGTGACCAAACTGTCTTCTCTCATTAGGGGAACCACCCACGTCATCGCGGGCACTTCAACCAATGAAAGCCCGCTCTGGCGTGGCTGAGGTCTGCGCAGTGAGGCACCAATGTCTCGAAACGCAGCTGTCGTATGTTGTGTTGAAGTCGTCCTGACGGCTTCTACCAAGCTATGTGTAGCCATAAAAAGCACCACTGAGCCCCACGAAAGACGCACACGCCAGTGGCCTCCAGAAGAAGCCAGAGATTGAAACTCGGGCTTCTCATTCTCCTCTCGTGCTCACTCTTCTCTCTGCGGTGCGTGCGAATGCCGCAAAGGTGAGCAACTATCTAAGAAGAGCTAACACTTTAAAGCATGAGACTGTGTGCCTGGCAAATATCTACTCAATATTACGAAGTCCCGAATCCTTCAAGTTACCCAAAACACTGGGGAGGTATTCTGTAAGAGTCCAACTGGTGGACATTTCCATTTCGTATGCTGCTGAATTGAATTGCTTTAGCGCCTAGCTGCTGCAGACGCGCAGCATTTAGTACACGCAAAGCTAACTACGGCACGACGCCAGGCGTGGCCACTGTGCGTCAAAAGTGCCCTAAAATGTAACGAAATTAGTTCCAATAATGTTGTGGGTGAGAGAAAGCTCCAAAACTTGTCCCGGTATGATTCAGTGCACGCGAAGCTACGTCACACGACCGAGGTGCTTCTGGCTAACTGGGTCCCAAAGCCAAGTGCGGCGAGTGCGCCCAATAAGCTACCGAAATAAGTTATAACAATGTTGGGGCTCATGGAAACCGTCGGAAACATCTCCCATTACGAATCATTAGATCAAATTAACCACACCAGCACGGCCGACCTGGTTTTCGCTAACTGCATCACGAGTCTCGGTTCTGAGCCGTAAGCCTAAAATTGACAGAAATGCGTCGCAGACTGTCAGACAGAATTTCTCACCTTGTCGTAGTCCAATAATGCAGTGGTGCCGTGTAGAAGTGCAGAAGGAACGCAAAAAAACGCCGGGAGCCCAATAAACATGCTACATCCAAAACAGGCGGGTGGCCGGACAGGCGAACTCCACATGCGCAACCGGCCTCGCTGGCTTCGGTGGACTGGCACATGACGCATGCATCTGTCGTGCCTGACGTGCCGTTAGCTTGTTGCTAGGTAACGCAAGAAAAGTAAGTCTCAAAGTATAAGTTCATTTACACGCAAAACTTTCTAGCTTTAGCGGGAAAGAATAAATAAAGCGTTGTCTGTAAGTTCATTTTACATTCTTTTATCCGATGCTCGCGTCAACTAACGGTAGGGATTAACACTAGCCGTAACGTGTTTGCCGTTGCCAGTTTTTGCCGAGTGTCCCCTCTTCTTGAATTTCTTTCTCTATGGTGGCACGGCGAAAGGAAGCAACATCGTCCGTAATAAGTGATAGGCTCGACGTGCGGTTCAGAGCGCTGCAATACGATAGCGCACGATAGGACTCACGTGGTTTTATTTCATATTTCGTAGGTTTCCTTCGAACGCCGAATAATATCGCCACGCAGCGTGTGCGTTGGCACTAAAAAGTGGATCGTTCGTTTCTGAAACCCGTCTACAACACGACGAAACGCACTTCGTCCTAAACGAATATTAAACATTTCGCATAATTGAGCCAAGTTAATTAACTCATTAGGCACAGTATAAGACATATCCTATGGAGCACCACATGACGACAAACCATATGTCGTGGTTTCATTCAGTTGAAGGTTGTACAAGGTGAAAATGAAGGTTGTACAGGTCTACGCCCCTATATCCAGTCATGATGACCAGGAAGTCGAAAGATTCTATGAAGACGTCGAATTGGCGATGGATAGAGTGAAAACAAAATACACTGTACTCATTGGCGACTTCAATGCCAAGGTAGGCAACAAGCAGGCTGGAGACAAGGCAGTGCGGGAATATGGCATAGGAACTAGGAATACCAGGGGAGAGTTATTAGTAGAGTTTGCGGAACAGAATAATATGCGGATAATGAATACCTTCTTCCGCAAGCAGGATAGCCGAAAGTGGACGGGGAGGAGCCCGAACGGCGAGACTAGAAATGAAATAGACTTCATACTCTGCGCTAACCCTGGCATCATAAAAGATCTGCACATGCTCAGCAAGGTGCACTGCAGTGACCATGGAATGGTAAGAACACCAATTAGCCTAGACATGAGGAGTAAACGAAAGAAACTGGTACATAAGAAGCCGATCAATGAGTTCCAGATCAATTCCAGATCAAGCTACACAGCAGGTATTCGGCTTTAACTCATGAAGAGGACCTTAGTGTTGAATCAATGAACGACAATATTGTGGGCATCTTTAAGGAGTGCGCAGTAAAAGTCGGTGGTAACTCCGTTAGACATGATACCAGTAAGCTATTGCAGCAAACGAAAAACCTGATCAAGAAACGCCAATGTATGAAATCCTTAACCTTACAGCTAGAACAGAACTGGCAGAACTTTCGAAGTTAATCAACAAGCGTAAGACAGCTGACATAAGGAAGTATAATAGGGATAGAATTGAACAAACTCTCAGGAACGGAGGAAGCCTAAAAGCAGTCAAGAAGAAACTAGGAATTGGCAAGAATCAGATGTATGCGTTAAGAGACAAAGCCGGCAATATCATTACTAATATGGATGAGATAGTTCAAGTGGCTGAGGAGTTCTATAGTGATTTATACAGTACCAGTGGGACCCACGACGATAATGGAATAGAGAATAGTCTAGAGGAATTCGAAATCCCACAGGTAACGCCAGAAGAAGTAAAGAAAGCCTTGGGCGCTATGCAAAGGGGGAAGGCAGCTGGGGAGGATCAGGTAACAGCAGATTTGTTGAAGGACGGTGGGCAGATTGCTCTAGAGAAACTGGTCACCCTGTATACGCAATGCCTGATGACCTCGAGCGTACCGGAAACTTGGAAGAACGCTAACATAATCTTAATCCATAAGAAAGGGGACGCCAAAGACTTGAAAAATTATGGACCGATCAGCTTACTGTCAGTTGTCTACAAAGTTTTTACTAAGGCATTCGCAAATAGAATTAGGAACACCTTGGACTTCTGTCAAACAAGGGACCAGGCAGGATTCCGTAAAGGATACTCAACAATAGACCATATTCACCCTATCAATCAGGTGATAGAGAAATGTGCGGAATATAACGAACCCTTATATATAGCTTTCATTGATTACGAGAAAGCGTTTGATTCTGTCGAAACCTCAGCAGTCACGGAGGCATTACGGAATCAGGGTGTAGACGAGCCGTACGTGAAAATACTAAAAGATATCTATAGCACCTCCACAGCCACCGTAGTCCTCCATAAAGAAAGCGACAAAATCCCACTAAAGAAAGGCGTCAGGCAGGGAGATACGATATCTCCAATGCTATTCACAGCGTGTTTAGAGGAGGTATTCAGAGACCTGGATTTGAAGAATTGGGGATAAAAGTTAATGGAGAATACCTTAGTAACTTGCGATTCGCTGATGATATTGCCTTGCTTAGTAACTCAGGGGACCAATTGCAATGCATGCTCACTGACCTGGAGAGGCAAAGCAGAAGAGTGGGTCTAAAAATTATTCTGCAGAAAACTAAAGTAATATTTAACAGTCTCGGAAGAGAACAGCAATTTACAATAGGCAGTGAGGCACTGGAAGTCGTAAGGGAATACATCTACTTAGGGCAGGTAGTCACGGCGGATCCGGATCATGAGACGGAAATAATCAGAAGAATAAGAACGGGCTGGGGTGCGTTTGGCAAGCATTCTCAGATCATGAACAGCAGGCTGCGATTACCCCTCAAGAGAAAAGTGTATAATAGCTGTGTCTTACCAGTACTCACCTACGGGACAGAAACCTGGAGGCTTACGAAAAGGGTTCTACTTAAATTGAGGACGACGCAACGAGCTATGGAAAGAAGAATGATAGGTGTAACGTTAAGGGATAAGAAAATAGCAGATTGGGTGAGGCAACAAACACGAGTTAATAACATATTAGTTGAAATTAAGAAAAAGAAATGGGCATGGGCAGGACATGTAATGAGGAGGGAAGATAACCGATGGTCGTTAAGGGTTACGGACTGGATTCCAAGGGAAGGGAAGTGTAGTAGGGGGCGGCAGAAAGTAAGGTGGGCGGATGAGATTAAGACGTTTGCAGGGACGACATGGCCACAATTAGTACATGACCGGGGTTGTTGGAGAAGTATGGGAGAGGCCTTTGCCCTGCAGTGGGCGTAACCAGGCTGATGATGGTGATGATGATGACTTTCTTTAAATCCTTGATTCATGTTACGTGAAGCGCCCTTCTCACATTTCGCACATATACACTTTCTTTCAATTTTAGGCTCCTAATACTAACGCATAAGTAAGAGTAAATCGAATTCATTTAGTTGAGGTTCATGATCTGCAATTTTAGAACTCAGCTTTCATCTAGTAAATATTTGCCGCCCTGGACCTATTGTCATGGGCATGCGGTGTCGTCGTTGCCCTGTCGCAGTCATTGCGACATACTTGCATCAGAACCAGTTAGACAACGCCGCACATTGAGACTACGACGCTTTCGTGTGATGAGCCATTGGTCTCGGTAAGATTTCTGATAATATGTAAAGTTGCAATTATGTTATCTTTCATTGGTGACAAAGTAGCATTGCAATACGCTATGAATTTGGGCTTGTCGTTACATGATATTCCTATTTACTAGCTCAAGACAACCACAGGCAAAAGAAAGTACTACGACAGCACCAGCCAACCACTCCCACCCCTCCACACAGTTCAAACAAATTTTACTTCCACATATACATCGCCTCATTCAGTGTAACATAACCGGCACGACAAAGATGGCTCGTACGTGTCTTGGAACGATAAAGCCTATACGGCCGTGAGCCCCATTTTCGTCTACCTCAATGATGCGTGCATTTCAAAAGTCAAGGCCGAATCAATAAAGTTTTGTACAGACTAAAGCCTTCCTGGGGTAGTAAATGAAATCGCTAACTGCAAGCAACAGTTCCTTAGGCTGTTTTTCAGTATGCAACCACATAATCAAAAATGTCTTTAGGTTGATTCTTACAGAATGTGAGACGTGATAAAATATTGATTGCGGTCCTACATAAGGCCATCTCAACCGGTTTACATTAGATTACACTTTTATGATAACACGTTCAGAGAAAGCCCCGGTATTCATTAAATCATGTTCCGCCAAACACGTTCATGGCTTTTGAATGGGTGGGAAGAACTTCTGTTCTTACATTCCTCGTGAGCAGCAGCTTATGACTATGACAGAGTGTCATTCCGTATAGTTATGTAAGCTTTCTAAGCATGTCCGGTGCCTCTGCGAAGAGCTTAAATGTATTTTCTTTCTATTTTAAGACAATGTGCAGCTTTTCTTTCTTTATTTATTGATTTATTTAAGAGAAAATTCGGATTGTCTTGGGGACACCGCCAAAGGCAAAGATTTGCCTGACTAGGCCATGCCGCCCGTACACTGGCAGCAGTTTGGCAATGGCAGGCGTTCAAAAGAGCACGCATGAAATTAAACTAGTACACATTTTAAACACTTAAGTACACAGGTTACGTGAAAAAAAAGAAAACCTTAATCTTACACAGCTTGCTTGTAGGATGGAAAACATTTTATTCAGAACGCCAGAAACTGCATTGGGTCCTGTCTTTATTCTTGTCTTGGGTGATATTGTTGCGTGAAAGTTAAGTAGGGGAACTATTTACAGCGTGTATTCACAAAGGTAACAAGCACTAGCCAACATGGAAGCCAGCCAACATCAAGCAGCGCACGTTGTCGTAATCAAATAAGCAGTGGCTACTTAAGGACACGTCCCACTAAATCTAAGAATCGACGGCATCGTCTTCCAGCAGCACGTGACATGACCCCGCCGGCAGAAGCGCCGATCCGGAGACACTGGGAAACCACAGAAGAGGAAGGGTGGTTATGCTTCAGCCTTGAAGCGTGAGGTGAATTTCGGAGCACAAACAACATCATCGAGATAGCTCAGGCACATGAGCCCCTTCAAGCCGCGCAAAACACATATAAGCCCATGATGCGCTCAAATGTAGCGGGCACATTACAAAGTGCAAAAGGCATTACGTTGAATTGGTATAAGCGATCAGGCGTAACAAATGCTGTCTTCGGCCGGTCGACTTCAGCCACTGGCACTTGCCAATATCCTTACCGCAAATATAATGAAAAAAATTCCACGCCTTGCAGACTGTCGGCCACGGCGGCCGCATTTCGATGGGGGCGAAATGCGAAAACACCCGTGTACTTAGATTTAGGTGCACGTTAAAGAACCCCAGGTGGTCGAAATTTCCGGAGTCCCCCACTACGGCGTGCCTCATAATCAGAAAGTGGTTTTGGCACGTAAAACCCCACAATTTTTTTTTGCAGACTGTCAATGGCGTCATGTATGCGCGATAGTGAATAGACATCTTTGAAAGTGATCTTGATAAGACGTCGGTAATCTACACAGAAGCGAACAGAGATATCATTTTTAGTAATAAGGACCACAGGAGACACCCGTGGAATATATCAAGGTCAAAAACCCTGGCGGCAAAGCATCTCGCCGACTTTCTCGTTGAGGACATCATGCTCAGAAGCAGATACGCGTTACGAGCTTTGTCGCAATGGCGGGTGGGAGCCGGTATCGATGGCATGTGTAACGCTGGACGCGCGGCCCAAAGAAGTTTGCGTGACATCAAAAAAGAACGAAATTCGTTGAAGACGCATAGAAGCTGTGAACGCTGAACGAGTGTAAGATCATCGGCGTTGGAGCGACCAAACACATATGTGGACAATGCTGCTGATGTAGATAAAGCAATCAGAGAACGTCGGCTGGCAAAAGCGGCATCATGCGATACGTCAATGACTTGCTCGTTGTCAATGACTTCCACATTGCCCAGGCATTCTCTTTGAAGCAGTATCACAGGATACGGAAGCGGGTTCGAAATGGAGATTGTTGCTACCTTGCGTAATGTCAACGCCAGCGAAAAGTAGCACAACAGCTTTTCGTTTAAGGAACACGCCAGATGGAGAAAACAGTGCTAATGCGTCGGAGAAGCTGCTTCATACGCAAACAGAAGAGCTGAGGCGTAGGCGGAATGTTCATAAGTTTAGGGGGATGGGTGGAACATCGGCTGAAGTCACATTTACCATGGTGATGGTTCAAGTTCAGTACGTGTGCAATGAATGATGGCGTTATGGTGCGAAAGAAAATCTCAACAGAGGACAACCTTATGAGAGCACGAAGAAATAACAAGCTCATTGGTATACAGGGTGTCCTCAATGACCACACGCGCGATGCACGCCGCGAGAGAGAGAGTGAACTTTAGTGAGCACCAGCAGTTCAGTCGGCTGGGCCTAGGCCTCCCACGCCGCGAGAGGTTGAAAATTCTGAGTGCATGCTGTGTGAAGGATGAGCCACGAAGGTGGCATCGCAATTTTTTTAAATGAGTGACAAAGCTTTGCATACATAACAGAGACGACGGCTCCAGTGTCCACGAGAGCAAATGCGCATACACCTTCAACACAAACTTTGATAACATTTGATGGGTGACGGCGAGGACTCTCGTAGTTCAACGGCGCTGCAGTCTTTGCCTCGCGGACTGCGACACTCAGTTTTCCTCTTCTCGAGCTACACAACGAGGTCGCATCAGTATAGTGAGCGGCGACGCAGACAAGGTGAATTGCGGGTAACGGGCACCGGTAGAACAGCTGACGGGACCGACGATGAGTCGTAAAAGCTGCAGAATGGCCTTGGTACACCTGTATCACGGGACGTCATGGCTGATGCGGCGACAGCCAAGTGAGAGCGTCGACAAAAGCGGGCAATGTGACCGGCGCAGCCACAGGCAAAGCATATTGGCCGATCATCGCACGTACGCCACGACGGCAAATCCAACCCGAGTCACAGAATGCAGTGGACGTGGCGTCTAGAGAAACAATGGCACGGCGACTTATGGTCAGGGACTAGGGACCACGTCGGAGTAATTGAGGGGCGGAGCTGCAGGTTCAGGGGAGAGTTGGGCCCAGGTGAAGACTTCAGCATAACTGAGCGTCGCCACTGCAAGGATCTGTTGGCGGCGGAGAGGCAAGACCGAGGAAATTTCTTGCTCTCTTGCGTCGAGGAGTGAAGACCCGAAATCTTGTGCAGGCTGTTCAATCTGCTGCCGCTGAGCGAAGTGCTATAAGGAGAGCTGACGGGAATTTTCCCTCCCGCAAAAACGCCTTTATCTCGGCGAGAAGCGTTGACTTGTCGGAAAGGGCAGCCAACCTCGCCAGATGTTGGACGTGAGAAGGTTGGCGGGTCAATGATCGCTGCCTTTGCAACTCCTCGTAGCTATGGCACAGAGTAATTACTTCTGCAACAGTGCGCGGATTCTTTGGAAGTAGCACGTTGGAAACGCCGTCCTCTATTCCATTCATAATATTCTTAATTCTAGAATGAAGTCTAGAATGTCTTCGATGTAGCTCAGGAATGATTCACCCAGCTGCTGAGCTTATTTATGCAAATGCTGCTCTGCGTGCAGCTTACGAACAGCAAAGAGGCCAAACACGTCTAGGAAAGAAGTCTTAAGCGCTAACCACGTCTGGAAATCCATCTCATGGTTCTTGTACTAGAAGCTGGCCACTGGAAACAGCGCCACTGGAAACAGCAAGGTCCCTTTTGCAGAGCACACAGGTGTACGGACCCAATACAGGACCCAAGAAAGGCGTCAGGCAGGGAGATACGATCTCTCCGATGTCATTCACAGCGTGTTTACAGGAGGTATTCAGAGACCTGGATTGGGAAGAATTGGGGATAAGAGTCAATGGAGAATACCTTAGTAACTTGCGATTCGCTGATGATATTGCCTTGCTTAGTAACTCAGGGGACCAACTGCAACGCATGCTCACTGACCTGGAGAGGCAAAGCCGAAAGGTGGGTCTAAAAATTAATCTGCAGAAAACTAAAGTAATGTTTAACAGTCTCGGAAGGGAACAGCAGTTTACAATAGGTAGTGAGGCACTGGAAGTGGTAAGGGAATACATCTACTTAAGACAGGTAGTGACTGCCGATCCGGATCATGAGACTGAAATAATCAGAAGAATAAGAATGGGCTGGGGTGCGTTTGGCAGGCATTCTTAGATCATGAACAGCAGGTTGCCATTATCCCTCAAGAGAAAAGTTTATAACAGCTGTGTCTTACCAGTACTCACGTCGGGGCAGAAACTTGGAGGCTAACGAAAACGGTTCTACTTAAATTGAAGACGACGCAACGAGCTATGGAAAGAAAAATGATAGGTGTAACGTTAAGGGATAAGAAAAGAGCAGATTGGGTGAGGGAACAAACGCGAGTTAATGATATCTTAGTTGAAATCAAGAAAAAGAAATGGGCATGGGCAGGACACGTAATGAGGAAGGAAGATAACCGATGGTCATTAAGAGTCACGGAATGGATTCCAAGGGAAGGAAAGCGTAGCAGAGGGCAGCAGAAAGTTAGGTGGGCGGATGAGATTAAGAAGTTTGCAGGGACAACATGGCCACAATTAGTACATGACCGGGGTAGTTGGAGAAGTATGGAAGAGGCCTTTGCCCTGCAGTAGGTATAACCAGGCTGATGATGATGATGATGACAGGTGTACGCGACTGACGGAGGAGGAGGCGCCTGCGGGAATGCTCGTCGCGTACTTTAGACGATAGTGTGCGGGATTGTAGTTCCAGCGTGGTCGCTTTATGAGTACCCCGCACTTTCCACCATTTGTGAAGAGGTTTACCGGCCCCGGACTGCGAGGGGCTAACGCGCCGCTCAAGCAGCAGCAAGAGAACTAGCACGAGCGACGAACCCAGTGCCCAGCGGTGGCAATGATGGTTGGCCAGCGTTCGTCATCTTCACTAGACTAAATTTAGCTCCGATTTCGTCATGCGTGGCACGACAACGGTGACATTTGTGCGCGCGGCGAATACATTATCAAGTAATGGCTTGAATCTTCTACAGAACAATACCAAAGTAAGGCGCGGTAATAGTATCGGTTGCACACATATAAGTAACATTACAAGTACATGTTTCGTTACATTCATTTGTCGTTAGATGCGCCTTAGCGGGCGAAGGACCGTGCTGACCAAAATGAAATGTGTTTCACGTTAAAACTCAACACGCAATTCAGCAATAGACAATGATACGACAATCCTATAAAGTGCGCATATGAGGACATCTAAGGCAATGAACTCGATGTATTAGTCAGGGTTGTACTACTGATTTGCCATCGCTCGACCCATTTCTGAGCACAACTATTTCGAGACCCTCCAAAATGGTGTAATACTCTCACGTAAAATGTGACTTAACAAGAAAACTTTCCGCTTGAAATATTCAACTGATGCAGTTTACACACTGTGCTATATGTTTTAATGTGGAGTTTGGTAAATGTGGACTTCCTACAGTTTGTTTACCGATTTCGACACGTTTCGTTGAAAGTGTGATACCCTAAATAATGCTTCGAGTGCCCCACTAACTATACTTTACCCATTTGTTTTTTCATATTAACAACTTTTTTTGAGATCAGCCATGCCGCTGCCTCACGAGAGCGTTTCTGCATTTTACATGTATTTCTATAAGTAAACCGCAGTTTGCCTGGAGCTGGAGCTTCCTTTTTAGTCACCAGATCTTTCTCCCATCTGTGCGATTGCCGCTCGTCAATCAGCTGGCATCGCGTGTGAAGACCCATTAGATACAACCTTTATTTCAAGTGGGCGCTTGCAAAGTGAAGTCCAAGAATTGTTGTAACCAATACACCCGAACATGAAAACGTGCGAGAACGGGATACAACTCTGCGCACTGCGGCGTACCATTCCGTGACTTTATGGTTATGTGTTTTCGCTATAGTTGTAACAATAGCACGGTCGTCAATCGTTAAGTACAGTCTAAACACCGTAACCTTTGCAAAGGAGCACATTTTCACATTTTCGTGCACCTTTAACATAAAGGTTACAACAATGTAACGTTTACATTTTTAACCTTTGCAAAGGTTACAATGAAAAGGTTACTTGTTTGTGTATGTGGGTTACATGCCTTTTTGTGGACTGTAACCTTTACGAAGGAATAAAACCTTCAAAAACGTTACTTCCTAAAGCACATGGAACCTTTGGACGGCGCAATGCTTCTGGTAAAAGAACTTATTAAAATGTCCTTGGTGTTTGATCAGGGTCACGAAATACAGAAGTCCCATGGGCTGCGATTTGACGTGCACGAATAATACCCATCGAAAAAAGAGGTCTAGAGACAAGACAGACAAAGATATTTAAAAAATGCTCACCGCCTTTATTATCACTGATGACAGACATAAGTACACAATGCACCTTAACCACAATACCAACGCATACCTCCCACAACAACAACGCTTACAATTACACAATGGAACCTGACTTCTTGAGTCTAGGCTATAATAAAAAAAATCTACGTTATACAGGTGATGCATATATGGTCAAGGCACTATATTTGTAAAATAGATTTCTTATGTAGTGAACAGGTAGTAGAGCAAATATCTATCACAATAAGTGCTGCATATAATGCACTATAAGTCTGAGCTCATAGTATATCACTGTTTGCAGTGCGAAAAAAGAAACCAGGATGAAGGCGCCGTGTAATAAAGCAAAGTTCTCACATGAAATCACAATTTCCAAAAAGTCCACAACAGATTGCTCCCCTCACAATATAAATAAAAGTAGACACTGCTATCATGATGTAAAAATATGCACACAATAAAAAGCCATGTTTTAAAATGAGGTATTAAGTCAGCTTGACTTCTTTACGAATGCCACAGTAAACATACAACTGGTATAAAAAGTGGCAATGTAATATTGTGACTACAGACTTTATCACATTTCTGAGGAGACATTAAAGCAGCCACATGTTGAAAGCTCAAGAATGATGCTATAAGCACAGACAACACAAAGACCATCAAAACTTCTAGCAAAATACAAAATTAATGTAAGAGGGCCATGATTTTAAACAACTATGCTAACCTATATTTATGTCACGTGCATGCGCCTGCAGTTTTTAGAGTATCAGTTTAGCAAATAGAGCACGAATCGCCAAGAGTATACCAACATATACCTGCACCTTAAATACCATAGTAAAATATAACATCTCGTGTCATCTCGAGCAAATACGACATCAACTTGTAACTCTAATAGCATTTTAAGTTTAACAACACGCAATGCGACAAATGAAACAAATACACTGACGTTCAGAAAAAGACTGAAGCCATCCTTTGAGAACATCATTCAGCATCTTGGTACGTACCCTGTCTTAGCACATTTGTTTCTTCAACTTAACACAAATTCTTCTTTTTCAAGAGTATCAGAAGATTCTTCAGGTGGTTTGTGAGCAGTCCACGAGGCACTGTTGTGTCAGGCAGGGCAATTTTCTGCAGCAGCACAAGCGTCGGTGAGAATGCAGGCGGGTACGCAAGGTTTTTGATGTAGTAGATAAGCAGGCAGAACATGAGGGCCCGCTCTATTTTTCCACTTGTGATCCATGCAACTTCATCAGCGCTTCCAGCTTAAAGACAAGTGTGTGCAAAGGAGACATACACATGAAATGCCGTGATTTGCAGCTAATTAGGCAGAGCAGTCTCTGGAATGTCACATTAGAGGCATGAGCAAACATCCATCAAAAATTCATGGCAATAATGCTCCCCAGTGTGAAATAAAGTCATAGAAAATGCTACGTCAATTTCAGAACATTCATATATTCACTGAAAATTAATTTTAAATAGTGACAAAGCACGTGTTGCCACAGCAACTGCTAGATACATTCAAAATGGTCCCACAAACCTCGTTAATGAGTGCGTGATTTGATGCTTGCAAATGTCGATGAATGTGCACACAAGTTGCTCTTTGCATGAGAACGCTTCTGCTATTGCCTTGTAATTTTTCCTCCAGGTCACCAATCTTGCATTTAAACTTGAGTTCGACTTCGATGCAGAGCTGGAAAAGAGAGGTATGATCAAGCGAAAGTTGTGAATAATATTAAATGCAAAATCAAACTTTTGATACCCCTCGTACCATCAGGGTTGAAAGCAATAGAAATTTTAATTTCAATCACTTCACTAACAGTTGACCTGACGGCAAGTATTCTTTCCACAGTTGATAATTTTATAAACCAGTGGCCTTCCATTCCCTACAGTAGAGAATTAGACAAGACTGTGTTTCTCTGTTTTTGTAACACTGAGACATAGACATGCACTAACAATGTTTTCCGACAAGAAATACTGAGGCAAATATTCACTTGTTACGCATCGTGAATTCTTGAATAGCACATGGTGACCTATGTGGACGAATGTCCTACGCGTCGTTGCAGCAAATGAAACACTCCAGAAACCAAAATTCTGCGTCTATGGTGCGTTTACGTTCAGAAATCCCTAAAAAACCTGCACCACTAAACATACAAAGTGATCGGCGAGTAACGCGCAGAGCTCTAAGAAAAAAAAAACTTTTACAAAATTTGCATTTGTGTTCAGACCACTAACCTTTCGGGCAACCTGGCTGTGGGCCCTGTTGGGGTACTTCGGCCATTCCAGTATTTTGCTCTCTGTGACCAAGGGAGAATACAGTGTAAAACACGGGGTAATTTCACAACAAAGCGCGATATTATGCCATGCTATCCAGAGTCGCCACCGCGATGGAAGGAAGTGAGCTGCTACGACGGCACGGCCACGCTGGAGGGAGAGCGCCGCACTTAAAGGGCCACTGAGAAAAATATAACACATTTTTGTCGTTACCAAAATCTCATACTGAGCCTTTCATAGCCTTTTTTTTTTTCGCTTGTCCAAAGCCGAAATACGCACTTATTCGTGAGAGACATTGAAGTTTTTCCCGCCGCTCTGATTCAACCCCGGAGTCACTGGTGATGCCAACTGGAAGAGTGACGTACACCATGACATAAGCGCGTTAATTCACACTAACCGCCCGCACCTTGCACAGCCGTCGTATAACTTCCGTCTTCCACCGTGGTCATGCCGTTCAGGCGGCACTGGCCCCTCAGTCGAGCAGTCTTTCTTTTGTTTTGCATAAAAAATGGAGTGTGCCTACACCGGTTCATTATACAGCCACACGAACACGAGCCCGGAGTGTGGCGATGAAAGCTTGCGGAACAGAAATCAATACACAAGGTGCCAACATACGTGCAGAGTTCTATAAAACAGGTTGAATAATACTAATACAGTAGCCGTACATTGAAAACGTGCGCGTTCGTGAACATACAAAAGCAGAGACATAACCAGTAGCGCACACGCATGCAATACCGGCAGGTGAGGGGCAGTGGTTTCACAAAAGTACAGGGTGTTCTTGTTTTTCACAGAAGCTTAAACTTATCAGGTGTGCTGAACCCACTAATCTTTCGAGCTGCCAAGCTGAGAACTCTGATGCGGAACTGCGGCAACTCCACTATCTTGTTCCGGACCACCTAGGTAGAGTACAAAATAAAACACGCGATGGAAATTTCTTCACAGCATAACGACAAATTCCGTCAGGCTATCCATGTTCGCCGCACGCCGTCTATGTTACACGGAAGTCTCAGTCACGGCCGCTCAATGGAACGCACTCCATTGAGCGGCCGTGCCTCAGTCGAGCACGTCGTTCGCTTACGTGCTGCATAAAGCATGGACGATGGTTCTGTAGTGTCACACATATTTTCAATCGTAACCGGCGCACAAACCATTCAGAAGCAGCGAAATTACACGCAGAGTTCTAGAAATCAGGTTTAAAACACTAGTACTGCAGTCGCGTGGTGGAAGCGTGCCCATTTATCACTGCACGAAATCTCGCACACCACCACCACGTGCACACACAGGAAATGTATAAATAACTGTGGATTACCACTATGTTGTTCATAGAACGCACGCGACGACACTAGGCACCTCAGGCACTACTTGATTAAAAGAAGTATATCACAGATAAGCAGGTATATCGACCCAATGTATCGCGAGCTAGGTCAGTCATGCACTCGTATAAACAGAGTAAACCTCATCTATGTTCGAAATATACTCACAAAAGAGCTCTGCAAACAAGCCCGCTTTGGAAAGCAACGCATACACTCGATTTGAGGGGCATTAAACCAACGAGGACCTTGCACGCCATAAATGCGGCTCTGAAACAAAGGGCACTTACCCAAGTCCGTAATTCTGCCATGGGCACCTGGACAGTGGTTGCAATAGTCGCAACGGCTGGAGTTCTCTGCTGAGTCGTCCGACGAACAGACAACGATGTTGCGCCGACAGTCGCAAAAAGGTTCGTTGCAGCTGCCGCGCAGCACACCCCACAAGTCCTTGCTGCTTAACGCCATTACAGATTTTGTCGCGCGCACACACATCAAGACTTCAAAATGGCGAACAAAGCAGAGAAGAAACGCCGCCAGAAAGCGGCGCGGCTCGCCGAGCAGTTTGAAGCGTTCAAACGACCAGTGTTGCCAGGTCGGACAACGTGGCGTAGCCCAAAACGAGAGAAACTGTAGCCCAAATGTAGCCAAACACAAAAAAGAGCAAAACAAATTTGTAGCCAAATATAGCCATTGTTATTTTCAGTTTTATATGTATATACATTTTCACATTCGACTACGGTAATCGCTTTTTGTACAACCCGTCGTAAAAAAAAAAAATGTCCGTGATGCCGTGACGGTCGAGCCTTGACATCTACAACAGCTAAGCATGTTTAAGGGGCAGCGCAATATGACGAAGACAGAAGGCAGGAACACACCGGACAGCGCTGATCTCACAAATAACTTCATTCGAAGGCATGCACAAACTTATATACACAACCCATAGCCAGGTGCTCTCCCATCGATGGCGTCATTAACAGTGCGCAGGCGAAAAACGCAAAACCCTGTAATCTAATGCTACACTATGAGGCGGCTTAAAAATTCAAATTCACTGTCATGCAAATTTAACGATGGCGTGCTTACACAACGCGACCCTTTTTTCCTGATATAGTAGGCCTCCATAACCTCCCTCGTGGTTTGATTTCTATGCGCGGAAAGTAGTGTGGTGTTTGCTCAGAGCAATGCCGCGCGACATGTGAGTAGGCATTACCCGTTAGCGAGCGCCTATGCTCAGACACTCTAACGTTCAGGCAACAACCTGTTTGGCCGATATAGATGTGATCGCAGGAAAATGGAAGCTCGGAAACAACTCCCATTCTACAGTGGACAAACAGGGAAGTATGCTTAACAGTACAGCCTTTCCCAAAATGAGTGAAGGCAGCCTGGGCCTAGAAATCCGCGCATAGAAATCAGACCACCAGGGAGATTATTGAGGCCTACTATATCAGGAAAAAAGGGTCGCGTTGTGTAAGCATGCCATCGTTAAATTTGCATGGCAGTGAATTTGAATTTTTAAGCCGTCTCATAGCGTAGCATTAGATTACAGGTTTTTGCGTTTTTTTTTTTGCCTGCGCACTGATAATGACACCATCGATGGGAGAGCACGTGGCCATAGGTTGTGTACATAAGTTTGTGAATGCCTTCGAATGAAGTTAGTTGTGAGATCAGCGCTGTCTTGTGTGTTTCTGCCTTCTGTCTTCGTCATATTGCGCTGCCCCTTCAAAATGTTCAGCCAGTACCAACTCGCCCAAATGTCGATCCTTCCACAACAGCTACATGATGCTTGCACACAGAACATTTTTTTGTTGGCCCCGGAAACTCAAGTTCCAGCGAATCGCTGCTGAGGGAGAACCTATCGAAATGAATGTCGAATGGAAGCACGCACAAAAAACTTGGAGGACGCTTGGAGGACAACTGGTCAGAAAGTGTTGTGGGACGTTGATGGAAATGAACTGATCATGATTTATGCCGATAGAAACAGGCACGCTGTTCGGGATTGAAGTAGGGATTATAGTTTTAAATTGGCAAAGAATATCTAAAAGGCCAGTAAGTGGCGAGGCCTGGCAATGAAATATTGGTACTTCGAATGTAGTCTATGCGAATACTGTAAGTAAGTCGGCTGTTATGTAGTACAACATAATTATTGCTTAAATTTGCATTTGCTATAGTATTAGACACTTGCGCTTTATTCTATGCTTCGGAAATCAAAAGCGCACGCATGGCTACGGCAACACGCTGAACTGCGTATCACGCGTAAAATCGTCGTTTCGTTTTCAATCCGATTGGTTTCGCTTTGACTGTTTAAATACCAAAGCAGTTGGGCAGGAAACAATGGAAACACGTAGCTGTTACCGCAAAAGTACTTGACACTTCGGAAAACATAAATCGCAGGAACGTCGAATGGTTAGACAAACTACTTTGTCACACCTACGGCCGCACTTGTCTGCCTCCCACTAATGCCGGCGTATAATCACTATCGCGCTGACCTACCACCGCTGCCAACAATCTACCAGTGAAACACTACATCCTCACTGCAGATCAAAAAATTCTGATAAAAAAATGTTCCACGGCGTTTTCCGCGTTAGCACTTCGTGATTACACACTCTGACTAGCAAACTTTCCATTGCATTAAAAATAGGTACCATGAAAATTGCCTCTCAGCTCTTTAATATTCACAATTAAGAGTGGAATGTGATAGCATTCAAAGATCCCTGACTGCTTCTCACGCTTCCCGGCAACTGCAGCGTATGCAACCATGTTTACCTGCAAACGCTGGAGGCGAACAATATGCATGAAGGCGAGCTTTCTGGTACTTTTTTTTCATTCCAGTCGCATGGCAGGCGCCGCCGCTGCTGCGGAGGCGAGTGCCATCTGGATGGTGTTGCATGGAGCCGAGCGGGGCGCGCCGCTCCTACTTGACAGCAACCGCTTGTCCTCGTTTTTTTTCCTGTGTCCCCTGTCCTGCTTCCCGCTGCACCACTCAGTCTCATGGAAAACCAACTAGCCCAAACCATTGCCCCCCCTACTAAGATGTCGAACAGCAGCTGGAAAAGGGGTTTGTGTTCGAGGTTCCGCGTAACAAACGTATGTTTTCTCGTATAATCAAATTACAATTCGATGCTACCATGTCTATAGAGTGAGTGTAAGTCGTATTTTATGAATTGTCTGAGGCGTTTTACTTTGAGAAAATCAATTACTTCAGTAATGCATATGCGCCAGCCGAAGGGCCTACGTGGTTCGGGATCATTTTTTCACAGGGCAACGGTGTTGACGCCGGATTTTCTGCGACACGGGGCCCTTAACGCCTGTCGCATTAAAGTTCATTTCACACGCAAAGGAAAATGGCAATAAAAAGCTTACCGTGGGAAATGCGGATTATGTCGAAAACTGTGCCCAGCGCGATACTTCAACCAGACACCTTCGCCTTGGACACACTGGAGCGTGTCATTTACCCAGCCTTCCCTTCTTTCATGTCGGTGCCACGATGGCACAACCATATTTCTCTCTGTTTCTCAGCATAGCCATGTTAGTACAGTGCACTGTGAAACACCCTCCACTCCCAGGCTCATCCCGATGCCCGGTGATTGGGTGTGGGGATAAGACGAAGATGAGATTGCTGGAGCAAATGTTAGCACGGTGAAGCGCGGTGTAAATTTAAGTTCGTCAAGGATAAAATCATCGGCTCAAAGAATGATGCACTGAGGGGGAGTGGGAGGGGGGGGGGGGGCATTTCGCGCACACACGCACAGCCGCGCTGCTGGCTCAGCCAGCTAAAACATAGCCTTCACGTTTTGTTTCTACTCTATGAGAGTCACCTCTGGAGCGTGGATTAAAGTGCCACTCATAGCCCAAACAAAGCCAAGTCGCAGATTTTCAGTAGCCCAAATATAGCCACGTAGCCAACTCACCCAAGTCGACGCCAAACATTTTTTTCTGTAGCCCAATTTGGCTATATATAGCCAAACCTGGCAACACTGCAAACGACGCGTACGAAGCAGCGCGGGCGGCGCCTGCGCCTTGGCGCCTTCCCGCCGTCTAGACTTCCGTGGTTTCTCTGCGCATGCGCGTCTAGCCCGTATCGGAGCGACCATCGTGCGATATTTTGAGCACTTCTTACAGTTTAGTTACCCGTTTCTCGCGTGCTTGCTGTTCTCATTTTAGCTTAATTCTGACTTGCCACGTTGACTGAAATATTGGAAGGGCCGGCGGAATGTAACAAAATAGCCAGTCGAGTTGCTCACTCGGCCTCGCACATCCGGTTACATCTTCTGCCGCCCTCTCAGGTGCTGCCCTTCTCCGTCTGTGCTATTAGAACGTTAACTGCGACGGTGTTTAATGCATTTCGGCTTACATGGCGAAGAAGACGCAAAAGCTGTATTGTATCATGCCAGGATATTACGCGGTAATTGAATGAATTGCGATTTTACGTCAATTAAAGTGGAGAGCTGGACGAGTTGCTGCATATTTGTAGGAATATAAACAAGTGCAGAGGACGGAGACACAGCATAGAAAAACGCAGAACAACGGTTTCTTTTTCTCGTCGTTTTATGTATCTACTGTGTCTCTGCCCTCTGCGATAGTTTTTATTCCTGCAAAAACGAAATTTATTTGCGAGGTAAATCATCTCGCCCCGCAGTGAGAGCGGGCTTAGAATAAATAGCACATCGACCTCGTTTTGCAGCTCACTTACAGACCGAATAATCAAGCTGTGCTAGCATACTGAACCGCAAAATACTACCATTGCGTTGCCTGCGACAGCTTCTTTCGACGCAGAAATCAGACTTTTAATCACGCGCAAGTCTGCTTGTAACTGCCATCCAAAACGACAGTACTGAGCTCATGCGGCAGACTATCACAAAGAGTTTGTAGTAGAATAACATTTATCCTGTGGCCAAAACCACACCCGCGCTGCCTCTGAAATAAATATATTTGCGCACTTCAAGCAACAAACGTCCTCTCTATACGTATATATGCGCAGCTCCTTGCTTCTGGAAACATGTTACCGCGCTGCTCATAGGTTACGGCGCAAAGGTTACATGGCGCCATTTGTGATGGTAACCTATAGATTGCTTGCATTTTGGATGTTTTAACCTTCAGAAGGCACAAAAATATAAAAAACAAGAAAACAAACCCCTTGTAACCATTATTTCACAAGTTACTCGTGCCCAAAAGTTACATTATAGGTTACTCTGTTTACAGTGTAGCTACGACACTCTATTTTTAACTACAACGTTTACGGGATTCATTCCTGCCAACGGTGGCCGTATTGCAGCTGTAGCGGAAAGCAAGAAGACTCATGTGCAAAACTTTTAGTGCGCTCTAATACCCAGGCATCCGTATTTAACACGGAGCTCTGCCCTTTCACGTCTCTCGCATACATGTGGACACGACGACATTCGTGTCGAATTTAGTCGCCACCTCTGCCCGCGTAGCCTCTGCCGAATGAGCCTGAGCCGAGTCATATGCTGCGGACATCAAGCTGCAAACGATGGGAATTTAATCGCTTTTTAACAAGATCTTGCGGTGTTGAGGCCCGAACAATGATAGTGCAATCAGAGCTTTATTTTGCAGTGATACAGGGGAGGTTACAAGTAGGAAGCTCGTCACGTAAGGCCTTGCGTCGAATAACAATCCTCAAAAATTACGCAAAGCTATGGCCGGCAGTGAAGTGATAGTGATGAGGTCGACCAAACTGACAGCAAACGAGACAGCTGCGCCACCTGTGGCCGACGGCAAAGTGGTACCCTTTTCAGATGCCGTTCCCAGAGGCTTGTGGGTCGTAGTCTCATTTGTCAGGCGTTGCGCAGATATATACTTTGTTTGTGGCTTGTTACTAACTTCTCGAATGTGCGGCTGCATCGTCCATTGCTCGCTAACGGTTGATTCACGCGACCTAACTTCATTTGTTGCCGATGTAACGTTGTGCACATCGAGCATCGTCGGCTCCATACTTGACCGACCATGTGTCGATCCATTGGCTGGTGTCTGATCCTGCGTAATTATTGTGCCAGCTGATGTAGAAGCCACTCTCGTCCGCTTCATAGTTGGTTTTTCAGTGGTGGGCTTTTGAGTATGGCCATATGCAGTTGACTTCCCCTGGTTTGCAGACGAGACAGTGTGTATGCCTACTGTAGACGGGTCTCTCGTTGTGCTGTGCGTATTTATTTTTCGTGTTGGTGGGTCAGATGCCGATGTGTCGAGCCCTATTTGAGGAACAGCCGACGTCGTTTTGGTGAGTGTGTTCGGTGTAGGAGTCTCTACGGGATCATACCACTCTTCATTATACCGAAAGAGTCCTGCAACGTCTCTGGTGAACAATTCAATCAGCAGCCTTGTGTCCCTTTGTTCCGTGTTAGGGCATGGCTCCGCGGCTTTTTTCATGCAGTCCGTTAAGTTCTTCGACGCCCTGCAGCAAATAAAACGCATGTTTAATCACCTGAGCATACAGAGACCCCTGGATACACCTGAGAGTGCAACCTGGTTTTCAACTTATGTGGAGAAAGTTTTAAGGCGCTATGGAGCTTCGTTTTTCATTACAAGGGTACAATCACTTATTTATTGCCTTTATTCTCAAGGCTTTTTGTTTTTTCCAAGCGATGAAATACATTGAAAAACGAACAACGTATTCTAGGTGTCAGTGATTAGTTACCGTTACAGTGTGTTCTCTCGGATTTTACACGTTCACTTTTGTTGTTTCATATCACTTCCCATGATCTTTACTACATTATTCAAAGGACCCCACAGGACTTACAGAAAATTCTTCCTCGCAGCCTTGGAATTGGGTTTCATTTGAAGGCGCACACGGCAGCATTTCATAACGTCCTTGTTGACACAATCGGCGGCCTCATCGAGCACTGTTAAATAAATAAAATAACATAATCACTGTTCAGCTGAACACAAAGTCGACAGTAGTGTGTAGCGAAAGTAAATTTATAGAATAAAACGGTCCATGACTTGTCAGCTCGAGAATACGCCAGAAAACCTTTCATAACCGGCTGACTACGAAGCACATTCAATTCCCCCTCAGAAATGCGACGCGCAATGTTGTGGCAATGCAAATAACCTTTTAGAATAACTCCACATGTGCCTTGTGGGACTTATACGACACCGTGAGCCCTTTATTAGCCATGGCTATAAAGTTGAATGGTGTAGATGTAGAGCCTAGTTGAATGATGTCCTACGTTGTATGGCGGTTATTACCTCTTTTCTCTGTTTTTACATTCTCTGGTTCACTTTTCTTTGCCATAAGCTTTCTGCCTTGTTTGAAGTGGCTTTCCTTTTTCCAACGTTGCTCACCTAAATAGTGTTCGCATATTTTGTTTGTTAAATTTGATTTGATTTGATGTTTATATCTTTCAAACGAAAGGGAAAGCCAAGGCAAAAGGCGGTAGGCCTGACTGGACCTTGGCTCCCTGTTAAAGACAACAGCACACACCTCCACTTCATATATACCAACAAAATACGCGTGTAAATCAAGTACACAACTTGACATAAAACACAGAAAATACATTAGTAATGTGCATTGAAAATAACTATGACGAAGCATCACTACGATAACTGAATATTTATATAAAGATCACGAAACAAAAACATTTCCTGCACCGTGTACAATACTACACCGAGTACAATTATATGGAATATTTACACAAATAGGGCTTGATATTATTTTAAAACACCTTTGCTGAAGCCGAGAATTGCATATCTAGTGAAGTTTGGTTGATGACAAATGGTTCTAGAAAGGTTAATTTCTGTTTCCCGTAATTAGCCCGAGTGATGGGTATTAATTTTCTGCGTGTTCGCAGATGGTACGTTACCGCAGGCCTGTCAGGTAGAGCGGCGCAATTTGTTTTGTGAATATATTGCGATAGACGATAGTAATAAAGTTGATGTGCAGGTAGAATAGTATATTTCCTAGTAAAGTAAGCAATTCCCGCGGTCTGCCATAATAAGCACCAATGCTCTGAGAGTCTTTTTCTTCTTTTTATTGCATAACAAGCAGCCTCTTAAGTTTTCAGATGCAATGGTTCTCCACAGAAGAATACAGTTTGATATTTCAGAATAAAAAATGGCATAAGTTCTGAGTCATGTGTCTACTAAATTAGTAATTTTATCAAGACATCCTATAGTTTTACTCAAATCTTTTACTAAATTTAAAATATGCACATTCCATGAAAGGTTTTCATTAAACAAACACGTGAAACCTGTGCCTGGTAACTTGTTTTATGATATAATTTCTATATTTGAAAACCACAGTACTTCGTTCAGTAGTATTGATCGGCCTAAATATTACGTATGTAGTTTTAGTAAGATTCGAACTTAGCTTATTTGCCGTCAACCAATTTCCCAATCTATATGAGTAATCATTGACCCTTATTTCTAATTTAGTTAAGGAACAGTCAGTGAAAAAGGCATTGGTGTGCTCTGCGTACATTACAAGATCCGGTGAGTCAGGAATATACGTGCTTCAGGGGAGATGCTATGATGTCATCATGCCGGGCTGATGCATTGTCTTTTAAATTTTTAACTAAACTAGCTACTTCAACGGTAGTCGCAGAATAGAAAGTAGCAGAGTAGGATAGTGGGTTTATCAGATTTTGGAGAGTACGCCCTACACGAGATTGGGTCATTGTACTCCACAGTGCCAACATTAACAAAATGCATTCGTTGCTGTAGCTAAATCAGAACAAGTGAATATTCCGTCGGATGTAGTTATCTCTCTTAGGACAGGTTGAGCTTTCTTATTCAATAAACAACTTACCTACCGCCATCCTTTCTTGGCATCATTGCGTATCAGTGTAAAGCGCTCAACATAGTAATTTGATTTCGCAGTTTTCAGTTCTATGTTTAGTTTCTTCCTATATTTTTTGTATTCTGAAGAAAGGAATGAGTTTTTAGTTCCAGTAAACCCATGGTACAGTTTATTTCTCGTTTTATTTTTTCATAGAAGGTTTTCTTTATCTATGGTTTTCTATACTTGTTACTTTTAATTTTCCTTTCTCTCAACAGGAATGCTTCATCATAGTGTTACACATGAAGAAAACGAAGACCAGTGAACGTGCTTGCGGTCCCGAGTGGAAGAAGGAAGAAGAGAACGACGCTCAGTTGAAAAACCAGCTGACCGCTCTTGCGCTCACCTTCGCGACTTAAAGTAAACGGTCCCCTTCATCCGTAAGGGTTACAAACGGTCTCCTTCGCGCGCAACAAAGTGGTGGAGGTGCTGGGTACCGCTCACAACAACGGAACCATCACTGCCGCAGCTTCGTCGAAGCCGTCGACTTGCCGGCCTCCCGCCATCAGCCGTGACCATCTTCGACATGCCAGAAGAAGGAGCCACTCCGAGGGCAGCGCCTAGCAGTCCACTGCCATACTACCGAGTTCCACCCACCTTCGGAGGCAAAGCGGGGGAAGATGCCGACGAGTGGCTCGTCCACTACAAACGAGTGAGCAAATCCAACGGGTGGGATGCAACCGCTCAGCTCACCAATGTGGTGTTCTCCCTGACCGATACCGCCCTCGTGTGGTATGAGAACCACGAGGACGCGCTTACGACGTGGGAACATTTTGTTGACGAGTTAAAGGCATGTTTCGGGGACTCAGTCGCCAAAAAGAAGCGTGCGGAGCAGACACTGTCGCAACGGGCGCAGCTACCAGGTGAGACATGCACAACATACATCGAAGAAGTGTTAAAGCTGTGCAAGGTGGTCAATGCTCGCATGTCGGAAGGAGATAAAGTTGGACATTTGCTGAAAGGAGTGGCTGAGGATGTCTACAATTTTCTAATTGGAAAGGAGAGCCTCAGTTCTGTGTCCGACGTCATTCGGCACTGCAGAACTTTTGAAACGCTCAAGATGCGTCGGATTGCGCCAAAGTTTGGTCGGTTGGCAAACGTTACGACGGTTGCCAGTGTGGACACGAGTCCTTGCCTCGAGCTTCCTTCGACCATCCGACAGATTGTCCACGAGGAACTTTCCCGCCGCGAAGGGTTGTTGCATTCAACTGTTGACCACCATGGCGTGTACACGTCACGAGAGGCTATGACGGCGCCACATTCGGCCCCTTGGCAACCGATGGTTACCGCAGCGGCCGTGGAGTACAGCGCAGCCCCACAGTCGAGGATGACAACACGCCCGCCGACTCCGCGCTATGACCAACGCAATCAGCGCACGCCTTCTCGACGCCCGATGTATCGTCGTGACACACGCCACGAACCAACCCACTACACGAGGGAAAATGATAATATCCGCTTCATCGACGAACGACCAAGGTTTCAACCTCTCCCGGTGTGTTATTCCTGTGGTGTCCCGGGTCATATATCGCGGTTTTGCAACCAGCGTATGACCACGTGGTATGGCCAGCCGTCAGAGTTTTCTCGGCCCTCCGAACGGCCACACGGTGCCCCGTGGCCAGCACACGTATCGTCTGGCGACGAGTATTGGCCGAGCAGCTCCCGGAATCGCTCCCCAGCATGTGACAGAAGTTTGACACCCCCACCGCAACGTCCTGCTCCCCGTTCTCCCTCACCGCTGCGTCGCACCGCGTACCCTTCGTCACCGGAAAACTAGCTAGCGCGGCCGATGGAGGTGAGGTCGCTGGAGACGTGCTACTGACAGAAATACCTCCTGTGTTGATGCTGAAAAACAAAGTGCGCGTGCTTGTAGATAATGTCCCTGTGATGGCTCTGGTGGACACAGGCGCAACAATTTCGGTCATGAGTGTCTCTTTTAAACACGTGTTAGGGCGAAAGGTTTTGTTTAAATGGGACGAAGATTCAAAGTTCTGTGGAGTGAGTGGTGAGCCGTTGCGACCTATTGGTGTCTGTAGTGCTGACGTATTTTTGGGAGGCCATGTTATTACGACAGAGTTTGTAATTATTCCTCGGTCGACCCATGATGTTATTCTCGGCATGGACTTCTTGCGGGAGTGTGGTGCTACTGTCGACTGCCGCACAGGAAAAGTATTCTTAATTGGTAGGATTCCATCAGGACTCCTGGAGAACCCTGTAGATCGCGAAACTACACTGTGTGTTTGTGGTGATACGGTCATACCTGCATCATCTACCGTTTGCGTTCCCGTTGTCTGTTGCGGCGCCGATTCCGACTGCTTCGAAGCTACCGTAGAACCGATTCACTTTAACTGTATGAAGAAGAATGTGTTGGTGCCACATTGTGTGGTGTCGATCAAAGGCGGACGCACTGGCTTATGGACCGTAAACTGTTCTAAGGAGCCCGTTATACTATCAGATGGCATGAAATTAGCATTCGCCAGGGAACACGCGTCCTTATCAGTGGCTGAACTTACAGATGTGCCGGAAGAACCTGATGGCCACAGTTCGGAAACGGCCCTTTTGTCGATGGTAAATAAATCGCTCAGCACGAGTGAACGCCGAACGTTAGTGGGTGTGCTTTCGAAGCACGTTTCGGTATTCGACTTTGCGCAGAAGGACAATATACCTGCAATCCCTGCGTCTCGAACGCGCCATACCATCAACACGGGTTCGGCAAATCCGATTAGACAAAAGCCATATCGTGTTTCACCATCAGAGCGCCAGATTATCAACGAACAAGTGCACGAAATGATGAAAAAGGGAGTCGTACAAGAGTCAGCAAGCCCGTGGGCAGCTCCAGGGATTCTTGTTAAAAAAAAAGATGGATCTTGGAGATTTTGCGTCGACTATCGCCGTTTGAATGCTGTTACAAAAAAGGACGTGTACCCACTCCCACGTATTGATGACGCAATAGGCTGCCTTCATTCCGCCTCTTACTTTTCCTCAGTAGATTTACGATCCGGCTATTGGCAAATTCCGATGCATCCTGACGACAAGGAGAAGACTGCCTTTGTAACCCCTGACGGGCTCTTCGAATTTAATGTGATGCCATTTGGATTGTGCAACGCTCCGGCAACTTTCGAGAGATTTATGGACACTGTATTGCGTGGCTTGAAGTGGAACATCTGCATGTGCTACCTCGACGACGTCGTCATCTTTGGTCGCACCTTCAGCGAACACAACTCGCGTCTGGATATTGTCCTCAACTGCATCAGAAACGCTGGTCTAGTTTTAAACTCTAAGAAATGCCACTTCGGAGACCGCCAAACCCTTGTGCTTGGGCACCTCGTCGACAAGGATGGCATCCGCCCTGATCCCCAGAAAACAGCAGCCGTTGAAGCGTTCAGTGCACCGCGCTGTGTCAAGGAGCTCCGTAGTTTTCTGGGGCTTTGTTCCTATTTCCGCCGATTTATTCCTAAATTCGCCGACGTTGCGTATCCGCTGACATGCCTGCTACGAAAGGACACCCCCTTTGAGTGGACTCCGGAGTGCGACTCTTCTTTTCGTCAGTTGAAGTTCCTGCTGACGTCACGACCGGTTCTTCAACGCTTCAGTCCTTCAGCTCCGACAGAACTCCATACGGATGCCAGTGGCATAGGTATTGGTGCCGTCCTAGTTCAACGCTACGGTGACCGCGAACACGTGATCGCATATGCAAGCCGCTCATTAAGTAGGCCCGAGCAGAATTACACTGTGACGGAACAAGAATGCCTCGCGGTAATATTTGCGGTTCAGCGGTTTCGTTCTTACCTGTATGGACGCCCCTTTACAGTGGTCACCGACCACCACTCATTGTGTTGGCTTGTGAATTTTCGTGACCCTTGTGGCCGCCTTGCGCGCTGGGCGCTCCGACTGCAAGAATACAGCTTCACCGTCTCTTATAAGAGTGGTCGACGACACGCTGATGCGGGCTGTCTCTCGCGTATGCCACTTAGTACTACGGACTGCGACGCCGACGACTTCGATCACCTCGTGGCTTCTGTGTCGCCGCGTTTTCCAGACGTCGACTGCTTCAAAACCGAACAGCGAAAAGCCGATAAATTAACACCGCTCTTCACCGCTACGACCACCTCGACGACAGCAAACCATTTCTGTGTACGTGATGGACTCCTCTATAAGAAGAACTTTTCCAGCACTGGCGCACGTTTTCTCCTAGTGGTGCCGGAGAGCCTTCGCACAGCGATTCTGAGTGCTATGCACGACGACGCTACGTCTGGCCATCTAGGTTCGGCGAGGACGCTCTACCGGATTCAGGAACGCTTTTATTGGCCTGGAATGCGACAATCTGTTGAGACGTATGTGGCCAGCTGCATGCAGTGTCAGCTCCACAAACGGCCATCTACTGCTCCAGCAGGTCTTCTGCAGCCGATCCCGCCTCCAAGCACGCCTTTCCAACAAGTGGGCATTGACTTCGTAGGCCCATTTCCAAAATCAGCCAAGGGAAACCGTTGGATAGTTGTTTGCGTCGACTACCTCACACGCTACTGCGAGACGGCGGCCGTGCCCTCCGCAACTGCCACTCACGTTTCAACATTCCTGCTGAAATATGTGATCCTGCGACATGGTCCGCCTCGCGTGATCATCAGCGACCGTGGACGACAATTCACAGCAGACGTCGTAGAGGAGCTGCTTCGTTTGTGTGATTCCCACTTGCGTCACTCGACACCATACCATCCACAAACGAATGGGCTTACGGAGCCACCAACCGAACAATTGTAAACATGCTATCTATGTACGTTTCATCCGACCACAAGAACTGGGATGACGTACTGCCTTTTATCACGTACGCGTTCAACACCGCCAAGCACGAGACCACCGGCTATAGCCCTTTCTTCCTGCTGTACGCACGGCCACCCCGGTACACAATCGACACTGTTTTCCTCTTCTGCAGTCACGAAAATCCCACTGTCGCCGAGACTCTCTGCCTCGCCGAAGAAGCTCGTCGTATTGCTCGTTTGCGCACTTTGGCATCGCAGGACAGATCAAAAGCACGCTACGACATTCGCCACCGACCGGTAACCTATCGCCCTGGTGATTTAGTTTGGCTGTGGACTCCAGTACGGAAACGCGGGTTATGCCAAAAGCTTTTGGCCACCTACGATGGACCGTTTGTGATTATTAACAGACTCACGGAAGTCACGTATAACATAGCTCGCCTCACGGCGAGTGGTAGAAGAGCTGCCAAGACACAAGTGGTCCATGTCGCCCGCTTGAAATTGTTCACGTCAAGACACATGGATTGACTCGCCCGGCGGGCTTCGTCTGCGACGAGAGGAATGTTACACATGAAGAAAACGAAGACCAGTGAACGTGCTTGCGGTCCCGAGTGGAAGAAGGAAGAAGAGAACGACGCTCAGTTGAAAAACCAGCTGACCGCTCTTGCGCTCACCTTCGCGACTTAAAGTAAACGGTCCCCTTCATCCGTAAGGGTTACAAACGGTCTCCTTCGCGCGCAACAATAGCATGAGATACATTTTTGAAGGAGCGCCTCGTATGCTTCATTTACATAGGACATGTCGTACATGCTACCCCAAGAAGCATCGTCAATCAGTGATCTGAATTTATCCAAGGACTGTTCACTAATGTATGTATACAATATTATAACGGGGAAATTAGGCTTATATAGTCTAATAGGAACAAAACAGAAAACAGGCAAATGGTCCCTAATGTCGTTGGTCAGCACACCAGACACACTTTCAGAAAACAATATATTTGTGACGCATATATCTAGCAAACTAGAAGTAGTTCCAGTTACTCTTGTGGGCAAACCTGCAGTGTTCGAACAGGATACAACTATTTAGGTCCCGTGCCAAATTATCGAAAATTAGGTATATATTCCATAAGAACAAACGGAAATTTGGTGGGCATTAGGAATTCCATAGGATATACTAAGAACCGGAAAAAATTGCAATCTCTTGTCTGCAGGTGATCTGTATATGGTTGCAACGATAATGTGGGACAGCGCTAGGACCAAACATTCAAAATTGGAAGTTATGGTTGAAAAATCTTCTATCACACTATGTGGATAGCCAGTTTTAACGTATACTGCAACGCCACCACCCCTGCAACTCGACCTAACTAGACCATTATCATTGTAACCATGGAGGGGAACGTGATCATCATGAGTGTTCAACCAAGTCTCTGTAAATATAATTACATCGAACTTTACTTTTAATGATTCCAAAAAAGTCAGGCAATCTCCCTTATTCTTCTGCTACGGACATTAAGGTGACTTGCGGGAAACCTAGCTCCGTTTGAGCAATAAGTTGAGGTGAGACATTCATTGTTATAATATTGACATATTATAGAGGAATGCACGATAAAAACAACATAACATGCATAGCAACACACCTCATTTAGTACTCTTATTCAAATCAGATAGAGCTGGGACCTTTAGCACATCTGTTTCAGTCTTTGGCGCGAGCACCTTGTCTCCAGAGCTCCAGACAAACTTCAACCCGACGTTATTTTTACGTGCAAAAGCAGCTCCGTGTAGCTTCTTGTTGGCCTCAGTGAGGTTTTCATTAACGAAAGCTGGACCCTCTTCAGAAGAGCCGAGTTTGCCGCTTGAACTCCTGTATTTCCTGACTTTATATAAACAAGCATGACGCTTGTCCCTTCTCACAAATCTAACAACTATATTGGTCTCATCAGCCTTTCGAGTTGGTGCCCTGTGCCATGTATCGCTGTCCGTCTCAGAGACTCAGATCGATTAGCTCACCTAATGGTCAATAATGTAAGGAAAAATGAAACATCCACCCATTTGTAGCAATTGCTACAAAGGAAAGCCATACGACTTCCTCGAAAGAGAAGCCTCGCAGTTGCAGAGAAATTCTTCTTGGTCCGGGACTCAAACCCGGGCCCACCACCCTTACGGCACAGCCGCTCTACTATCTGAGGTAGCCAGGCGGCTAGCAGATGATAGGGCCTAGTCGAACTTATCAACAAACAACTCGAAGAAAACACAAGAGTTTGACGTAATAGTTCTGCGGAAACTTGCAAGGTGGGGAGAAGTAATTATTAAAGGCGGCGGCGGCCGCAGCCGGCGGCGGCTCTTGCTGGTGCTTTTGTGATGATGGTGGTGATCTTGTTTTTTTAGTGTTATATGGAATTATATGTCCACCAAAATGAAGGTCGTCGTATTTAATTGTTTTTTGCTTCGCAAAATGGTTTGTCAAATGCCAGTGGAGTTAACTAGTATAGCATTCTCCCATGGTTCGTTCACTTCCTTGACCTAGGTATGTTTGATTATCAATAAAAATTTCAAAAATTTTGAATATTCAAGTTCGGCATTCAAGAAGGCACAAATGGCATGGTGCTTCCATGGGCATGAATTCAACGCTGAGCACGCTGGTACGACCCTTTCACGCCATGCAATTCACGCACAAAATTTGGCTCATGAGCACACTTCCCAACTGCATTTTGGGCTGTTCGTCATCGAACGCTGAGGCAATTCAAATACAAGTTAACACGACATTTACAGAAATATGCTGACATTCCCGGTTGACTTGTGCAAACGTATTGCTTTTTGTTCTTAGCGCAGCTTTCCGTCTCTCTCGTTCGAGCGAAACGACATGCACGGATATAGAGGAAAGAGACATTCTGTTTGGCTAGACACACGCCTGATAGGTGACTTGACCGCAGTGTGGTGATGCATGAAATGGACCACACAAACACAGCAAACACGCAGGCTACACGCACAATTAAGAAACAGACTCATGCACCGTAACAAGCACCTAAATCGTCTTGCTCTAGGCAGTGTCTCGGGGCATCTACCACAGAGTTTAGCTATGCCACCAGGCAGAAATGCGATGTTTAACTTCGAAGCCACAGTGAAAAACGTAGCGACGAGCTATCCAATCAAAATTATAAGTGGAACGCGACAAAGGAAAGACCCGTGATTGTATATATAGTTTGAGTGGCACCTCATTGCAGACTGAGCCTAAATTAGACTTGCTCACTCAACATGAAATCATAGGAGAGGTAACCAAGTGTTGAGCACAATGGACGGAGAAACGAATTCCAGGATGGTGTGGAAATAGAAGGGCAGGTGTTATCACGAAATTTCTGTCTACACAGTGGGTGCTATTCCCCCCAAAAATAGGCACTGGAATTTCTCTCAGAGAGTCTTCCTTAGCAATAGACTCAGGCTGCAATAGAGACAACAGATATAATTGATCAAGCCAGTTTGCTCCTTTAGTTACCCATAAGGCTCCTGAAAGTCTACGAGCAGAAAAATCGCACTGGCACAGTAGTAAAGTGTTGAAATATTCCGGAAAATTCGCAGGAAAGAATATTCCTGAATTGAAGCCCACCCAATATGGTATTATCGACAAAGCAAGGGTGAGATCTTGCTGTGCCACGCTGACAACCCGACACGTTATGGCTAATTAACGAAAAGCAGCGTATGATATCTCGCCAAGCAAACCATTCGGGAATACATCAGCAGGAGTGCCTGTAAACCAACAGCTTGACTTTGCTCCACCCTTTTGTTGCAGTAGTGAACCGGCTCAGTAAAGTGATAAATTCATCCTTATAATTAGGAGAACTGTGCAGTTAATACTTTAACGCAACTAAAATTGCAAATTTAAGTGAGAGGATCTAGAGCAGAAATATTTCCTGAATTGTAGAGAAAACAATCTCTCTGTATACACAGTTTTGCTTTCGCGATTCGTGTAAGCATACCATTTCGCCTTATTGATGACATAGAGCAACAAATGATTCCTGTGCTTATACTCACAAGATAGCTTCTGTATTTAACGATGTACAACGATAACCACAATTCGAAGCCTGATCAAGCCCGGTCTCTTTTTGAACACGGAGGTATTCTTACGTAATCTCAGAAAAAAATAAGCCCCTGCCACGGTTCCCACTTGGTCACCTCTCTGGGTGGTCATCTCTCTAACCCAGAAGCACAAGCAAAGCCTACCAATACGAAGTAGGCAGCATTTCGTGAATGTCACTGCTATACCGATTCAAAATAATAATGTCTTCTGCTACACCTTTAAACCTTTATCAAAATATGCGATAGCTGGGGCAATTACTGCACGTATAATATATATGATAATGGACCTACACCCGTTTCTGCTGACGGGAGTAGTCTATTATACAGTCTACTTACGTTCACACATAGTTGGGCAGACGAGATCCCACTGCACTCTCTGGTAGGCTTCTTCCTGTTTCTTCAGGAGCGCTTTCTCCTGGCTGCTGCATGACGCGTAGTACTGCATGCATGTTGTTATATGAGGCAAATCCTTCTCCCTGTTTTGGGAAAAGCAATTACGGTGTTGCAACATTAGAATTCCAGACTTCCAAGACAACTCACTTTCAGTTTGCGGTTTCGTACAATGTGATTTGGCAACTTTGACAGCTGAAGCTTTAAATCGCAACTATTCTGGCTTACTAGTGCGGCATTCCTAAGAGAATGACAACGATCGGGAACCACCTTGTAATGCATGCGCATTTCTAAGTAAGGACAATGACAGGCTGACATGCAATATTGTTCAAGCTGTTATCACTCTATAGCTTGCGCCAAATTGCGTAAGTACCTCTTTTGGAAATTGCAATGTTAAAAAGTTGTAATTCATAACGATATGATCCAAACCCGCATGTCGTGTATATTCACTGAAATCTGTAAATGACTGGTTCTAGGCATGAAATGATAAAGGTTCTTGCCTTGGTTGGAGAATATTTATTGTTCACCTGCTTGTACAAGTTCTACAGCCATCCACTTAGGTTTCACAATGGTTGGGCGGAGTTGTGGTGCCGTGGAACGCCTTGTATTTACGATGTATTTCCAAAGCAGTAATTAACACGGCCCACAAAGCATCTCACAAAGATAGACGAGCACATGGCATGCCACATTCGCTGCACAAGTTAGTGGGATGCCGTGATGCCGCATCATGCATTGCTTTTACTTCGAGTTAACTGTGCTTATCGAAAACCAGGGTAAGAACGCCAAACTAACTTACTGCACAATATTGACAGTTTGCCAACATAGTTTTTGTAACTGCATTACATTACAAACTACAACCTAAAGAAAGATTGCGCGCGCACAAGGCAGGAAGGATCATCGAATGAACGTACAGTTCTCTACCCTCCACTTGAGGAGAGCAATTTGATTTCATCTAGAGAACTAGCACATAGCTCCTAAGGGGATTGGCCTAAATCTAGAGAAAGCCGAAAGTAGTGTCTCTCCCCTAATCTTCTCTTGGGCCTTTACACAAGCTCAAAATTCACTGCAGGGAAAAGGAACATGCTACAGACCTCAGCAGAAATTCATGCGTCTGGGCAAGCTACAGGTAATAAGGCTAATAATTCACATAATAAGGGCAGACTATAACAACAAAATAAGACCGTAACTTAACTTTGGGTAGTTTAGATCGGAACAAAAGTGAAAAAGAACACAAACAGAAAGAACTAGCAACGGCGCACAAACCGACATTGACGCCGAGTTTATCGACATTCGTACACTCTATCGAGCTGAATTGCGGCATATTTAATCGGCATATACATCTTTTCACAAACAAACACGCATGTACAGTTCCAAGTAGTTTAGTCTTAAAAATATTTAGTTTGCTTCAACTTACGTAACGCATAGGTTCTTCAGGTATGCTTCATCCTTTAATGGCTTTGGAATGAGCGTGTTGACGCCGTATTTTTTTCCTATTTTCCAGTAGCATAGGGCGGCCTTTCCCACGTTGCATCGCTGTTCAGTAGACGTGGCTTCCGTGAATGGAAATAGACGAACATGATTTGCAAATATCAGCGTCAATTAACGTTTAGGCATGACTGTGCATAGCACAAGGTTTACTTTGCTCGAGCTCAAGGCACTGTTGCTGAAGACAATTACACACGACTTAGTCTTGTCGACATAATTTAATAGAATGGATTTACAACAATGATACTGTCTCTCATAAGAATTACTACTTCCAGTCAGACAACTACAGATCTGTACGTCGTCAACGCGGGCGCTGCTGTCGAATGGGGTCCACTGTCCAGTTTTTGTGTCAGTTGTAGAAATACTTTCCACGTGCACTAGAAAAGTCCCTACTACATATCAGTCGTTTCATGACACAAATCCTAATCCAAATGCAAATCTTAATATATTTATAGAAATGATAAGCAGTGCCGACTGGCCCAAGATTTATACTCATAGCAGTGTAGATTAAACGTACCATAATTTTGTAAACAAATTTCATGAAATGTAGGATGCACGTTTCCCGTCGACAACAAAGCGCCACTCTAAAGAAATAAAGCACCCACGCATTACGCCATCTCTTCTTAAACAGATAAAAAATAAAGACAAGATGTATCAAAATTTCCATCCAACCGAGACTGGGCCGGCCTGACTGCACTCGAACAGTTTAGAGAAAAGTTATAGAGTGAATTGTGTAAGGCGCATAAGGAATATATTATCCGAAAATATTGAACAATACAACCGCTATGCGAAATTAGCTTGGAAAACAATAAACGCCGTTATTAACATACCCAAGCACTCCACTTCTATAGGAGAACTTACAGTAAGCGGTGTAACCTTATTGAGTACAGAACTAGCGGATAGTTTCAACAAGCACTTTATTGGTCTCCCTAGAACAGACAACAAAGGTGCGACCTGCCTAATTTCCGTAGAGACACCTGACACATTCTTCTCCACCCCACCCACCCACTTCAAGTTTTTGCTACACTGATGGCCTTCAAGAACAGCTCCGGCCTTGACGCGGAAGGAAAAACAAATTTGTGGCTGACCTTCTTGTACTTCACTTGTATATATTTAACCTATCGACATTTCCCTCTGCCTTCCCAGACAGACTGAAAGCAGCCAAAGTGATTGTTGTCCGTAAATCTGGGACAAGACATGGGCAACTATCTACCAATATCGATTTTGGCAGTTTTCTCCAGACCTCTAGAAAAAATTTTGCTGAAGCGTTTCGAAATTTTCTTCATTCATAATCCCCCTTCTTAGATTCAAATTTCGGTTTTAGACAAAGTTAAAGAATCTGCGCTAATAAAACTAAAATACCTAATTTTGAAAAACATTAGAAGTAAACTTCTAACACTCCGTATTTTTGTTGATTTCACCAAAGTATTCCATTGTATTAATCATGACATTCTTTTAAATCAACTTAACGCATACGGTATAAAACGAAAGCCGCTTAAGCTGATAAGGTCATGCCTGTAAAAACAGTAGTAATCTGTATGTGTCACTGATTTGAGCTCAAGTTTTGAATGCATAAGACGCTAAGTGCACCAGGGCCGCATCTAAGACGCTGCCGTGGCCGGTTTCTGTCCGCCCTGGTTCGTTTCTTTTGTCGATCTTGTCTAAATTTCCAAGAAAGCAAAATTTATGGCCTATGCCGACAACACTAGTTTATTTTTATCTGAAATCTCATCCAATGAACACCTGCTAGAAGCAAACGTCTTATTAGCCTCCATAGCTGGTCACCTGCAAACTGCTTAAATATTAATTATTATAAAACAAACGGAGATATTTTTTGTTGAATCAATTGTAAAGTTAAAATATCGATGTCACTGTTCATAGGAGAATCTTCCATCGAAAGCTTAACTAAATGTCAATATCAGGGGGTATTTTTTGGCAGACAACTTAAATTGGCCTATCACTTCCGTTACCTTTTTTCAAACTTGTCAAAATCTGTAGGAGCTCTTTCACGAGGTCGCGGCTCGTTTCCCGCTAAAGTTAAGTAAATGATATATCATTATTAGATTCTCAATCAAGCTCATGTCGTCTTGTCTGAGGAACGGCGACTCGTGTGTATCTAAACCATCTAGTACTTTTGACCCCGCGAAGCTGCTTCAAGGCAGATTTTTCTCCCAAGCTTTTTTTCTCGTGCAGGAATAAATAAATGAATCTTCAATGTTTTCGCACTCGTAGGAGCCAAGAAAAGGTGGCCAGGTTTGTCGAAGTTATCGCTATAACCCCCGTATACCGAAATGCATTTTAACTTGAAGCCCATGCTTGGAGTCACGCTTGCGCTTCAAGTTAAAATGCATTTCGGAATACGGGGGCCACAGCGATAATTTCGACAGACCACTGCAGCTCAAAAGCGCGAAGTGGATGCGTACATCGTGCCCGCCTTGAGCCACAACTGCTCAGCACGGCAACGTGAGTTCAACACGAAGTGACAACGCCGAGAAAAGGCTGTAGTTCTAGCCGATGCCCTTCTCGCGGTCTTCCAGTTCTCTCTGTTCATGTGTCTGCACAGGGAACACCATGCTTGATTACTTAGTTTACGATCGCTGCAATTTACAATACCACTACCATTACTATTACGCTACGTGTAATATTCTGGAATGTTCCCATCGCATTCATTCGTTCGCCCCTATGGCGAAACTGTGATTCTCTCTTAGAGGAAGTAGACATCTTCCCAAGAGATATAAAAGGAATTTGTTTTACTGCTCGCTAACTCCAAAAAAAAAACGAAAGTATTCTCGAACTTCAAACCCAACAGTGCCGTAGAAACGAACAAAAGCCTGGCCTTAAATTGAAATATCCTACACTCAGTTATTCCACTGAACTCACTACATAATGGGACTGTTTATTAGAATAAACCAAGTCCTACAAGAAATTTGTAACTTTCGCATTACATTCTAAAGTGACGCAGTTTATTAGTGTTAGGCAAATTATAAATAAAGATGCTGGGAAGGCGAGAAACACCTTTTTTTTAATTATCGGAAATAACGGAAAAATTAAGTTTATAAAGAATTCATTGAATATAGCCTCCCAAATTACCTTAAGCGTCGTAAGACATATTTTCTTGCATATAAGAAACGACGTCATGAAGAACCAGTTTGCCTGCACTCAGTCCCCAGGAGGTCTCTTAACATTTTGTTCGGATAATAGTGTAAGCAGCACAACCACCACGGCAAGCCCTGTTTCTATCAGGTTTGACATCATTTGAACTGTGCACGAACACCGGATAAGTTCAAACAATGGGCCATATTGAGACTGGCGATGCTTTATAGAGATCAGTAGTTCTCGCCTTTTTGCACCACATGATGCAACGTCCTTTGCGATAGTGTTTAGTGAGCTTCTCTATTCATGTGTGTTGCGGTCAACCATGCTTATTAGTAGGTTTATTAGAGAGAGGAATATTCCCGAGAGGGGAATCCAAACGTTTGTGCGCAACACTGCATGGTGAGTCATTGCTTCGCTAAAGCAACCAGACACAAACACCGTTTATTACTGGCGATGTCGCGCTTCCGCCCGATGTGCGGAAGTTGTGTAATTAATATCCAGTCTGCTCAATTAGGTCGCTTCAAGGCGCACATGTCTTCATGTCTAGCGGGTCACATGGCTACAACATGGCTACATGCCCTTGTACTAGGTGCAACTCAATCTGCGTATTGTTACACTTATTTCGCGGATAAAACTACTCAAGCGTGTTTTGAACTCGAACTCCCAATAAAATGAAGATAGAGATCCCGACCTTTTTTCAGATACAATTGTTTCGCACGAGCAATTACTTCTGCATGCGCGTCATCTTATCGAGCTGCTCAGAGTGTTCTCTTATGAAACGCATTTCTCGCATACTTTGTGGCGGGAAATGAAAAACGCGTGCCTAGATTTCTTCATCTCGAGGGCAACGTTTCATCTAGGTGAGCGACGCCGGTAGCAAAAGGGGAGTTATTCACGCTCCTGCGTGGCTCCTTGTCCTGGTGGCTCCTTGAGAGTAAATCTCCTGACCCGAAAGCTCAGGAGAGCACCAGAATGCCGCAGCTGCCGGCATAGATAGGCTGCAAAGCTGTTTACAGGTAATTGATTTTACAGTTGTCAGGGAAATTGCGCATAAGTAAATTATATTCGAGCTTCATTTGTTAAAATTGTTAACATGCTTGGCACTCATTGTTGGCCTACATGCAATCTGACTATTTCACTTAATGGGCAAAGTAGTCGCATCATTTGCGAATCACTTGCGAACAAAAAAAAAATTCTGGAGATTTACGTGCCGAATCCCCAATATTATTTCAAAGCACTCTGTAATGAGGGACTTCGAAATAATTTTGATCATGCGGTGTTCTTTAACGTACGCTCAATGCATGGTGACCGTGTTTTTTTTTTTGCATTTCGTCCCCATCAAAGTGCAACCGCTGCGGCAAGAGTTTCATCCCGCGACTTCATTATTAGCAACGTATTCTGAAAGCCGCTAAGCAGCCGCAGCGCGTGGGAGTGCAATGACTCAACGCAGCGATGCTTAGTGTCTCCCAAATTAGCAAAGCAGAAATCGTTGAGGTTTGACATCATCTGTATACGCAGCAATGTATGAGCGTTAAACAGCAACATTTCGTGGGCAAACATGGTCGTGTTTCGCGCATGGCATAACTCATATGAGAATCAGGAATGGTTAGCTAACGTTGCTAAGCGTCTTTACGGAAAATGAAGCTTCAGATGAAAATTACGCTCCAATATGTAAGATTTTTTTTCTCACATTGAAATTTAAACATGAGATATTACAATGAGTTCCGTGCTTTATTACGTTTGCATTAGGAGTGTCACAGTGTAAAATGGTTTGTGAAATGCGAGAAGCCGATACCGTTCAAACCCTTTTACGCCACTGATAACTTACACCATCACCAGACAGTAACTTTAATGTCATGAGCTTGTACAATTTCACTTGATGGATGTCACTTTGGTGTTACATGACAAAAAAGTGCCACCTGATATTGAGGGCTATGGTGCTTATCAGAGTAGTATGCACTTGAGCTTTTCCTCTGCCTTTATGCTGTGTGTAGAAATCATGAATGGATATGAAAGTGCCAGAAAAACCAAACTTGCCTCCGGTGGGAGCCGAACCCACAACCTCTGCACTACAAATTGCATTACCGCGGCAACTGTTCCAACTTCTAGATTCTTGGGTATTTTGTTTATGTGTAACCGTGGGTTTGTTAGCCAGTTCTACTCATGCCAATCCATTGGATGTGGAACATCCTTTTGGCCAATGGTGACGCATATGTGATCTTTATGAGCAGGCAGCTGACCAATAAACTCTTGTATGCTACTTGAAGACATCAAACCTGCCTGATTCAAGACCCTCATTATGAAATTAAAGACAAATGGAACTGAGGGGCCCAATTTTGTTCAACACAATCATGTGAAACCAACAGATAAGCCAAATAAAGCATAAAGGAAGTTATCTGTATTTTTTTATTTAAGTGTAGAAATGATAAAGCAAAATGATAGTGGATGAAAAACAACTTGCTGCTGTAAGCCATGTCAGTAACTGCTGCAGGTTACCGCATTGTTTCTCTCCTTTAAACTTAGCTATTTGTTCCTAGATGTGTCGCCCGCTGTGGTTGCTTAGTGGCTATGGTGTTGGGCTGCTAAGCATGAGCTCGTGGGATCGAATCCCGGCCACAGTGGCCGCATTTCAATAAAGACAAAATGGAAAAGCGCCAGTGTACTTAGATTTATGTGCACGTTAAAAACCCCAGGTGGTCCAGATTATTCAGGAGTCCCCCACTACACTGTGCCTCATAATCAGATCGTGGTTATGGCATGTAAAACAGCATAATTTAATTTTTTGTTAGATATGTCATTGCCAGCAAATTCTGAATCTTATTCTGCAAAAGTTGATGGGCTATACAGCTCCCACATAATTTTTTTTTCATGTTCCCAGGTGGACATTGGGGCCGGTGTGAGTGTTGAACAAGGTACCCTAGAGAAGCTATGCTGAGCTTGCGAAAGTGGCCTTGGTAAGTTTGCCAGGGCTCTTTTCTGGAATGTATTCACCCCAGAGGAGCTACGGGACAAACCGCTCCTGGGTGGGAAGAGCAACTTGCAGTTAAACGAGCCATTCAAGGAGGCCTTGGACCCTATTCGTATCCGAGCTGTGATTGGTATGTACGTCAGTCCTAGTGGTACAGCTCCAAATTCCAGTCTTGAACATTATTTTAAACATTCGCATCTCCTCATGCGTTACTTAGCAAGAGATATGCGCCAGCACAGCAATATTAACTTTTAGTTTGACTGGTTAAGCTCGGCGCCACCAGGTAGCTAGGCCGTACAGAGCGATCAGGCCACTCACGGACGTCTAGGCTAAAGCTCCTTATCACAGCAATAGTAGCATGGAGAGGATTTAGTTTACGCCTCCACCTATCCGTCAAAATCTCCAAATTTTGCCTGTGGTTAACAGAAAACCAAACACGCTCGGCACTGCAACAGAATGCTCGCAACACATGCTGCTTCGACAGCTAGCTCGCTTGGGATCGACTGCCAGTCAGCTGGCGGAGAAGTTTGAGAGGCTTGGTGCGCTGGCTCAAGACAACTAGAAGGAGATGACAGGATGTCCCATCACGATGCAGAGCCAGTGAAGGCTGAGCTTAGCCTGGCGAATGAGTTGGAGAAAAAGCATGTTTATGGAGGAGGGTAACTTGTAATTGGCTAAAGTTCTCTTAAAGGGCCCCTGAAACGGTTCGGACAAATTTTGTAGACGCGTAGGATACAGCTGCGCTTCTGCTCATCCTGTGAAACGGCACAGTCAAACGGCCAGGCCCTGTCTCCTTGTGCTTGCATTTACCCAAATACCGGACTCGCGAAACACTATTGTGATTTTTAGTAATCCTCTGGTGTAAAGTGACAGCTGCAAACGTGCAAATTCTGGCGCCGATTCGATATCGACAGTCTGATGCGCTGCAGCCACTTCGCTCGTCTGCTGCCTTGCAGAGGGACATGTGTCGCAGCTTGACATATTGCCAGTTACTACGTTTGCAGCCTTCAACGTAACAAAGGCGAATCGTGTTTCTTGCGAAAGGACTGAGACCGACAATGACTGCGGAGCTCTCGTAAAAATGGAGCACGTTGCAACACAAGCAGACGACACTTGCTGTGTGCCGGAAGTGTAGTGAGAAATTTTTCTTGTGCATTCTCTTTCTGTTAGTTTCTTTTTATAGAAAAATTAACTAACATTCCAACTATTAAGAACAACATTGGTTCACCATAAAGTTAAAAAAATTATTGATGAAGCACGCTGGGCGGCCAGTCGGATAGCTTGCCCTACCAGCATCATTAGGACAGTTTACATCAAATGGTTAGATGCGACTGAAAATTCAGCCGAGTGGTGTGCTGTGATCGGCAGCAATGTAAATTTTTGAAATCTTATAATAAATTATGTGCTTTAACCGGAGCACTTACATGTGTCAAATAATGATCAGAAGGACCTATGCTCCAATGGCTCAGTATGTTTGTACGGAATCATCAAAATCATTTCGGGATCCCTCTAATGTGAGATGCTTTACACAGATTGTTGTGCGAATGTTTTACTGTAGCTGTGCCCCACGTGCCTACAAAATTTGTCCGGACCATGTCGGGGACCCATAAGTGTGTCTTACCAACAAGGCTGTATGTCAATGCTTGTTAGCCTTCATATAGCTGTGATACTTTAGTGTTGCCATCATTGCTTCCACTTTTGGGTGAAGCTTCAACTTTTTTTGTCATTGAAATTCATTTTTTCCGATCGCACGATAATTTGATGAGGTTTACGCGCCCTTTTGGGTAAGAGAAATTTTCTTTGAGGATAAATTTATAAAAGGTCAAATTTTCATTCAACGAAATTTTTATACAACGAAGTAAAGTGCTGGTTTTACTGGCTTCCTTATAGAGGATTACCTGTACGTGCAAATGAATTAAAATTTCAATGAATTGCTGCTAACACACTGACCTATTCTTTATGCATGCCAAAGAGCTTGGGGCCGGTACTGGGATGTTTATCTTCATTCTGCCTCTGCTCTCTACAATATTGTGGTGCACACCTGATAACTGCAGACCCTGGCTCAAAGTACACAATGTATAGGTAAATTACTGTGTGATGATGTTTTATGACTGACACTAGCAGTGTGGCCTGCACTTAAACATAGCATAAGGCTTCAATTTGTTATTTTTTTATTAGAAAGCTAGAAAATCCTGTATGCATCGGTAATCTTATGCTGTATTTCTTTTCCAGACTACACATGCTTCAAGTTTCCCTCTGCCAGCCTCTCCTACGTAAAGAACATCATCTCCTCAATGCTCGAAAGAGAAATGAAGGAGCCTGAAGCTCAATAAATTTGTGGACTATTATATAAAAGGAATGATTCACATGCTTTTTGTTAATCACGAAGTTGTTTCTTTTCATAACACCACAGGGAAAGAGGCCTTGCAATGGAAAGCTAGAAAATGCACCTTGAAGATGTCCCGAGACCAAGCGATGCCTCAACGGCGAATATCAACATTAGTTAATTTCATGTTGCATTGCACCTTACAATCCATAAATTTAATATTGCATTCCACTTTACAATCCATAAACTTAATGTTGCATTCCACTTGAAAATCCATAAACTTATTGTTGCATCGCACTTTACAATCCATAAACTTATTGTTGTATTCCACATTACATTTCATGGAAATACAATTGTTCATCCATGGGAATTCCATAGAAAGTCAAGACAATAACTGGTAAATGGAATTACAATGGTTTCACGGTGGCCGCTTTTCAATGCTGGTCAACAAATCTGCAATAGTGGGACAATGATATTTCAACAAAAATTTTGTTGATTGAGCAATAGGACGGCAATGGAATATCTACTAAAATTCAACACTAATTTTCATAAGGGGAATGGGACAGCTTAGAAGAGCATAGATGTGTATGAGCCTGTATGAGCGTGTATACATATATGTGTTATGCAACTGACGGGTGGTCTGCTCCGGAGCGCAGATAGTTGCACTTCGCTCTTCGAATAGGCAGGAGGTGTGCCGAGTGAACTCGTAAATATTTTTCAATCTCGTGAACGCGGCTTAAATCATGGATCCGGGGCCTCAGATAGGTGCGACGTAATGCTAACCCATTTCTTCTGCGGTTACCGCTAAATCGCCACTAACTTCTTTCATGGTATATGTATTTTAAGCATTCTTCAGCCTGACGTCGCGGCTGAAGAAGGTGACGCTCATGAGTAGCTGAAGAGGTGTGGCACAATCACACCTTTTCGACTGCATTGGCGATGCAGCAGTGCGGAAAGAGCGACCGGGGCGGAGTCTTAAAAAAAGCCGCTAGCGTGAGAGGCACTAATGAAAGCCTTCGAATGACTCTCGAGCACCGGAAACAAAACGTGTTCTATTAAGACGTCGAACCGCCGTATGTAATCGTAATTTGCTTTAACAGCTTCGTGTTCGGCGAAACAACATTAAATAACCCTCCGTGGCCCATGAAACAATACCGGCGCTCAACACATCTGATGAGACGGGCTTCAACTGAAAAAATTTCGCAGTGACGAAAGTTACCCATCAGCTTTCTACATGATAGTACACTTTCACTAAAAAGTATTGGGTGGTCCCAAATTTATTGCCTCATTCTTTTGCGTCGGTGGCAAAACATCACACATCGGCTTTGCTGTTTGTGGTGGTAAAGGTTAAAGCGTTGCTGAACACATTTTGCCGATAACATACGCAGCTCTTAACGTCACGTGGAGCTCACAAACAGAGCGCGAAGTTGCTTTTTTGTCAAGCACACCTTTTTAAAGCAGACGACGTTTCCTCACCCGTTTCGAAGAAGCTGGAGACTAGCATATGGCGTCATATGCAAGATGCCACAATGGCCCCTCTAACGCTCCGTAGGGCTAAGCCAGCAACTCTAATAAAGGTCCCACCCCCACTTCGTTGTGAAAATTTCAACCCTGTTTACTAATAAGAACGACTGTTGCGCCTGTTGACATGCATCAGCTTACAAGCGAAACCACTCAAAATTATTATTCCGGAGTAAATTGGGAACCTATTATATCTGTCTGTGAACCTGGTGTCGACGTTGTTGGCAAACGAACGAACCTAACTCGCAGGATGAATTATGTCAATCCAAAAGCAAATATTCAAGTTGATGCGTCACTGACACATGCAAATGCAGAAAGTATATTTCAGTGCAGGCACATCCAGCGTTAAGACCCTATCTATTTGTGGATTAAACAAGTTCGTTCTGCTGAGTCCATTACCTGCTGCATGCATCAGTCTCAAGGCTGCATGGAGCGAGAAATTGTGCGACAAGCGTGAAATAATAAATGCGCGTTTGCTTACTCGTTTATCAGTATATGTAGTTGTAACCGAAGCAGACGTTACCATAGCTAAACCTGTAAGCACGAAAATGTTAATATTCATTGAACAGAAAAATTCCAGTGGCTGTCCAGTACGTAAGCTTCCGGCATGTTTATATTTTTATTTATGAATACCTTACATCGGCCCTCTGGAAGACGTTGGCTAAGGGAGGAACATGGTTACAACAACATAAAACAAGCGTTATTCAACAAGGAAAAACAAAGCACCACATACAAAACAATCTGTGTTACTCAAATATACGAAAAGCGAAAAAATTGGGCGAGTTTGTGCTGATTCATGGCGTTTCCCGTTACCATAAAAAAGCCTTATTCGCACAAAGCAATAGCACGCAACATCAAACTAAGCACAATAAAAAATACTCACGGGAAGGTAATTGTAAATCTAACATGAACGTCATTGCCCTACAGCGTAAGCGTACAAACGCGGAACGGCCACAGCAAGGGCAGAATCACCGATAAAATAAATAGAAAGCAAGAAAAAAAGAAAAAGAAATAAAGAAACAGCAGGCAGGAAACCAAACGTACTGGTGTTCTCACATAGAAAATATCGTAACTAATGGGAGACGAGCCGTAGGCATTCTACGTAAAATTAGTAACCAGCGTTCTGGTATGCGAAGTGACCCACTAATCACGAGTTACTGTATGTATGTACGAGCGATTCCAGGATTCGGCTGCTTTTTTTTTCCGGAAGTGCAAAATATAAACTAAGACCACTTGTTCTTTCAGAGGGAGGCTGTTCGAATATGTTGAGGTCGTTTTAAATTCGTTGCTCACGATGTGTTATAACGAGAAGCGTGCCCATAGTCTCTTAACACGAGGTTCCGCATGCCTACGGTTCGAACCTACATAAGAACTTATGACTCTCCTTTACAACGTACACAATATGCATTTTTGTGTGAACCACGTTCATTTATCAGTACACTTGGCCACATTTGCACATCCCCCAAGTTCTATTTGTGCAGGCCCAATTAACTCATTAAATGTTAATATTGGGGAAATCATCCCGTTTGTAGGTGCAAGTTGTCACTGAAAGTTGAGTTTGCAGACACTTTTCCCAATAACGCTGAATTGCTGCCCCCAACATATTTTAATGCCTTTTTGCAAGACTATTTGGCCCATTTCCCAATAAATTAAACAGCGAATGATGCCTCCTAGTGTGAAGAGAAGGCAGGTGTGGGAATCTACTCACCATCCCTCGAATGGTCTTTTCAGTGGGATTTCCAGATTATGCATCAGTTTTCCAGGCCGAACTCCTGCCTATCGTTCTTACGTTACGAAAGTTACCCTTTGGTGCTACAACAGTTGTTATCGTCACAGATTCTCTTTGTCTATGCAGCGTGCTTAACACGTCTACAAATTCAACAGGTTGAAACACGTTTTAGGCATTAGCTCCACGCCACTTAAGATTAGGTTATTTAGTACTGGCGCCGGGCCACCAGTAGAGCTTAGCCAGAAATTGCGTACGGAAGAGGGGGGGGGGGGGGGGGGGGGGGCTAGCCTTCCAGCTTGGCCTGCTCCCTGACGAATTTGTCAAGGAATCAAATACATCAATGATAACTGCATTGTCATTGCCAAAGATACTGCAAACGAATGCTCGAACGATACGCAGTGTAAAGACATGTAATATATGTTTTTTTTTTCTAAAAAGTATATTCGGTTACCCCAAAATATGGTGTCAAGAACAATTGATATCAATGCTTGCACCTTTGTTTTTGTCCATTAAAGAAGTAAAGAATATATCACAGGAACTTTAGAACTATATAAGTTCAAAACCAGCAAAGCAGTGCATGCCGCTGATACGGAAAAACGTGAAGGACATAAAATGAACAAGTTTAGCGCAAACATTTTAATGAAAATTTGTCATTCAAGAACCTTGTTTACATTTTTGCAGATATGCAACGGTCAGGAAAAAGTCTCAGTGACGCTGTCCTTCATTCCAACGTATTACGCAGGAACATCTGTCACCGATTGTGTACTGTGAGTCATTCCATCAAAATTATAATCATAACGGAGAGCCCATATTGAAAGCACCCGATCTGCAATATATACATTAGAAATGCGAAGATACAATGGAATAAACAAAGGTGAAGATACGGCTTGATAAAGGGCAATAAGTTATCACTGGAAACCACGTTCATTGCACGTATATACAAAACCTCGCAACAAGATATTGAAATATGCGTGTAAGTTTCCAATAAATCTACTTAGCTAAGCAAAGATCACCTATACAATGCATCAAACAAGGCAAATTAACATGTGGCATAGTCACAGATTCACAGATCACAGAATCCTAAAGCCCGCCCCGCCTCCCACCGCTCTGCCCGATACATCGCGTGGGACGGAAGGCGGAGCGCTTCCTTCCCACTTTTCTCCCTGGCGCACACAAGGCTGAGCCACCGTCGTCGGCTCACCCATCCCCTCCTCCCTACCTACGCTTTCACTCGCACATAAACGATGCGGCGCGCAATTACGATGTTATCGCCCTTGAAGTTTATGCCGAACATGATGGCGATGGCGATGGCAGGAATGCGCCGGGAGTGTGCGTACAATTGCTATCGCAATAATATAATAAGGGTACCCGGCAAGCAAAAGGTCCCGTGGACCATTACCTTCCGCAAAGAAGCAGAAGTAACAAAATCTAACTTTCCCCATCCGACAGTTCCTTGTCACTCGGGAGAACAACAACAATTCGCTGCGCCACAACAATGTCTTTTCTTCTTTTGTGCGGTGCACCAAAATGAAAAAAAAAACGCGAAGGAAAGCATGTTGGCCACAATAGTATGCCTAATTTGGCCGCCAAATAGGGCTACCGATGTAATATCAAAGAAAACGTCAGATGCTTGGTCCACAGGCAACTATAGGCATACTGCTTGCTATCCACCGGCAAAACAAAGGACTTTCCGGAGAAGTTGCAATGACATCGAAGTGAAGATGATGCCCTCAAGCGAACGCGCTGAAATCCGTCGAGTCCCCACAGTCATTGCGGCGAGTGACAATTGTTGCTTTTTCTCACGTGCCAGCCAGAAAGCGTCATAATCCAGGCCATAATCCAGGCCATAATCGACTCGGCCAGAAAAAATGAACGCACACCGAAGTGCGCCGCGCGGTGGTCGAGGCAACAACAGGAAAACGCATGCGCTCTGTCTGGCTGTGGAAGCCTGCGGTTAGATAGGAGAAGAAAATTGAAGAGTCGAAATTTGTGCTTGCGAATAAATATCTAAGTATAAATAAGAGCGTAGTTACCTTTGCTGGCTACAGTGTCTCAGCATAGATGCTTTGGCGAAGGTGAAACAAATGTTGATATTGCGACATTTGTTTGACAGTGCGGCACACATGAACCACCACAAAGCTTCATCTCGTCGGACCTCGCTGTGTGCGTTGTCAGCTTGTCTGTTTGTGGGTTGATTTGTCATGTCTCGTTGCATGGTCCGATGTACAACTTTAGAAAAGTCAATACACCTTCGACGTAAAATTTTTATAACAAAAAACTCCCAATGTTTCGTTATTGAATTTCTAAAGCACGACTTTGCAAATGTCAATCCACCTTTCCCATCAAAAGCTTATGAGAATTTTATGTCCATAATGTTTCGGAATTGAAATTCATGCCCTCCGTAGATTCCGCGGCCTCCGCGAGATGCCGCGACGAGACCACTCACCATAAAAACGTGCTTGAAACTTTGTGCTCGGATTCTTGCGTTATGCGACTCCAAGTTCATGGGCGTTGCCACGAAATCCAGCTCGAGCGTTCACTGTTCGTGTCGAAGTGTCTTTTCGAGCATGAAACAGATAATTCTAGACAAAATCCAGAATGATTTCTGGCACCGGGGCAATTTTGGTCGGCGGTGCGTGACAGCACGAAAAAATTTCGGGGGCAGGGGCTGAAGACCCATGAGCACACCCCTACCCGGCTGCGTCCCCGCAGGCCACCGAGACATTGATTGAAAGAGCTGGTCCTCTAGCACGAGCTTCTTTAAATGGACCGGTAATATTTCGGGTGCCCGCCACTCCACATATCACTGGGGCTAGATATAGGCATTTTTGTTTGACCGAAGATAGAAAACTCCTTTTATTAAAAAAATCTATTGACTTTGTGAATCTAAATTATTTTTGGAACCGAAAAACGGGTCCCAACCGACAATTCGAAGTATCATTTACAAGGCTACGTTGCCGTATTCCACAACTTAATTTTTACTTGCTCCGACGTAGTCCGGCGCATATCCCCTTTATGCTACGACTGTAATCAGTTAGAATCCCCCCCCCCCCCAATCGATCACTTTTTACTATGTTACGGCCAGTTTTTTACTCAAATAAAACGGCGTTCGCTAATTCTACTGCGTAAGCTAAGGCTGCCTTTGTGCATTACGGTTCTACTCTAAATCACAGCGACGGTAATACTGTTGCTCTGATACAGCGACAGGAACATTTGCCGAGCCATTATAATTATTTCTGCAACACTAAAATATAACCTTATTAATATTTCCCATTTCAATTATTCATTTATTTCTTTTTAATAAATTGTCAATTTAGCAAATTTAGATATCAAAAACGCATTCAGACTAATTATTGAAATAATTACTCAAAATTTAACTAGCTCATTCATTACGTCTACCCTTTAGGTATTTTTAATATTTAGTTCCTGTGGCTGAGGAGTTCTAAAGAGATTTTTGCAGTACCAGTGGCACCCACAACCATAATGCAAGAGAGAATAGTCGAGAGGAATTTGAAATCCCACAAGTAATGCAGGAAGAAGTAAAGAATGGGAGATAAGCAAAGGGGGAAGGCAGCTGGGGAGGATCAGGTAACAAAAGATTTGTTGAAGGATGGTGGGTAGATTGTTCTAGAAAAACTGGCCACCCTGTATACGCGATGCCTCATGACTTCGAGCGTACCGGAATCTTGGAAGAACGCTAACATAATCTAATCCACAAGAAAGGAGGCGCCGAAGACTTGAAAAATTATAGACCGATGAGCTTACTGTCCCTTGCCTACAAAGTATTTACTAAGGTAATCGCAAATAGAATCAGCAACACCTTAGCCTACTGTCAACCAAAGGACGAGACAGGATTCCGCAAAGGCTACTCAACAATAGACCACATTCACACTGTCAATCAGGTGATAAAGAAATGTGCGGAATATAACCAACCCTTATATATAGCTCTCATTGATTACAAGACAGCGTTTGATTCAGTCGAAACCTCAGGAGTCATGCAGGCATTACGGATTCAGGGTGTAGACGAGCCGTATCTAAACATGTTGAAAGATATCTATAGCCGCTCCACAGCCACCATAGTGCTCCATAATGAAAGCAGCAAAATCCCTATAAAGAAATGCGTCAGGCAGGGAGATACGATCTCTCCAATGCTATTCACAGCGTGTTTACAGGAGGTATTCAGAGACCTGGATTGGGAAGAATTGGGAATAAAAGTTAATGGAGAATACCTTAGTAACTTGCGATTCGCTGATGATATTGCCTTGCTTAGTAACTCAGGGAACCAATTGCAATACGTGCTCACTGACCTAAATAGGCAAAGCAGACGGGTGGGTCTAAAAATTAATCTGCAGAAAACTAAAGTAAAGTTTAACTGTCTCGGAAGAGAATGGCAGTTTACGATAGGTAGCGAGGCACTGGAAGTAGTAAGGGAATACATCTACTTAGGACAGGTAGTGACCGCGGATCTGGATCATGAGACTGAAATAATCAGAAGAATAAGAATGGGCTGGTGTGCGTTTGGCAGGCATTCTCAGATCATGAACAGCAGGTTGCCATTATCCCTCATGAGAAAAGTTTATAACAGCTGTGTCTTACCAGTACTCACGTACGGGGCAGAAACCTGGAGGCTTACGAATAGGGTTCTACTTAAATTGAGGAAGGACCACGCAACGAGCTATGGAAGGGAGAATGATGGGTGTAACGTTAAGGGATAAGGAAAGAGCATATTGGGTGAAAGAACAAACGCGAGTTAATAACACCTTAGTTGAAATCAAGAAAAAGAAATGGGCATGGGCACGACATGTAATGACATGTAATGACATGTAACCGATGGTCATTAAGCGTTACGGACTGCATTCCAAGGGAAGGGAAGAGTAGCAGGGGGCGGCAGAAAGTTAGGTGGGCTGGTGAGATTATGAAGTTTGCAGGGACAACATGGCCACAATTAGTACATGACTGGGGTAATTGGAGAAGTTTGGGAGAAGCCTTTGCCCTGCAGTGGGCGTAACCAGGCTGCTGCTGCTGCTGCTGCTGCTGCTGATGATGATGATGATGAATATTAAGTGCATATTACTGTTCCAACCTATGCGAGGCTGACTACATCATTACACACTGTTTTATTACGTTTATTGTTGGTTTCCTTCTCCTCTTCGATTATTCAGTTATTGTCCGTTGCTGTGTTGCTTTTATCGTATTACCACCGGGTTCGTGGCCTATCCCCTATACCGGGTTTGTGCCACTAAGTAAGGCAACGTCATTATCATAAGCATCATCTACGATAACTTACGTGGTGTGCATGGTACGTCACAATGAATGGCGCGAACTCACAACTGTCTTTTTCTTTAAAGTAATGGTTAATAAACATAAGGTAAGCACGGACTACGCATACTACAAGAATGACGGATAAGTATTCAGGACAGTACATTTAAAAAAAAAGGCATGAAAGGACAACATGGTTGACGCGGCGAAATGTTCGAGGCAGAGCTGAAAAATTTTGTGGTATATATCCTGTGAAAATATACCGCATCACGTGAAAAGAAATGCCATGCTCACTTCCATGCTGTCACGTTGGAGACTAGGAAGCCGGTGTACAGCAGGGATAAAAGCATTTCATGGCAACAGTCAATGGGACGGCGTTCTCATCGTTATTTTCTACTCTCGCGCTATCTCAGCGTCGTTTCCAAGACCTGGTACATACACGTGGCGATGACATAGGATATAGCAATATCTCGCATGGTCTGCCATCTACGGCCGCCTCCGTCGCTGCCAGAACCCTAAGCTAAGAACGCCACCTCGGGGCGGCCGAACCAAAACCTACCGACTTGACACATACTCGGAAGATAGCGCAAGTAGTAAAATGGGCCGTGGCTTAGCTCCGCTATGCCAGAATTTACATAGCGAAAGCTAAAGCGTAGCATGGTTAGCCTTGGTTAATCTTGATTGCAACTCCAGGTTAGTCTGGTTGTCTAGCTATGTTGCGGCGTTTAGGCAGTCGTTCGGCGCGCTGTTCGTCTCTTTCCTGGACGATTCATTTCCTCTTCATCTCGTTCTGATGTCGATTCCAGGCCTCCTCCTCCTTATCAGAATTGTCACCGTCCATACTGCCGCCTCAACTGTGGTTGCGGCGCACGCGAGCTCTCCTTTTCAATCCTCCGACACGTTATCAGGCATGCGACGCAGCTGGCGAAGCGAGCGGAGGCGAGCGCAACGACGAGGAACGCGGTGTTACGTCATACCAAGCGGCGGTGCTGCACAGTGGCGGAACACCTGCGGCTCGGTGCTACTAGTGGCGCATGCGCAGTAGTGACTAGGGAGAGAGAGAGAGAGAGAGAGAGAGAGAGAAATATCTGCGGTGTGGCATGCTTTCTTACGTCATGTGGCTCCTCGGAAAACCGCCACGGCGAAATTTCAAGTTTGCGGCCAGTAAAGCTTTCACCATAGGGAAAGAAATTTCAACAAGAGCGGACACTCCCATAGAGCCCAGCGGCCGAATCGACTGTAGCACACCAAGCGGATGTTGTTGACTCCCTCCGGTTTCGGTTTTGGGCGCGCGCGTTTTGAACACCAGTTGGTACACGCCGCGCCGGCTCCGCTGCTCGGCACGGCATTCATTTTTTTTATTTTCGCTTCTGCAGAACCTCGCGTGGCCTTGGCGTGGAATCGTTTCATCATTAAGTAGACATGATTGCGATTGACCTTTACAAGAATGCGCCGAATCTGTCAGGTGCAATTTCATAAAGAAAACGAAAGACGTCTTCTGAAATGATGAACTGTTTATTTTGCTCTATATAAATGCTCGTTCCGGGCTTCTTCTGCACTCATCCAAAGTTGTGGCACCAGGTAAGCAGCAGTCGTTGCCGTACGATGCTCCACCGTATGCCATCAGCTGAAAGAAAGTCAATTACAAGCATGTATCATTTCGGTATATTGACCTAACAGGAGTATTGCGTGTAGAGGCGAAACGTGCGTAAGTGGTGAATGATCGACATTACAGATAAATTCAGTTTTACGTACATTTCGCAGCAAAGACTCCTCCCAAACAATGCCATAAAATCTGAACATCCGATTTTCAAGCCCCCCTCTATTCCCGGGCATTATTTACTGCACTTTAAGTGCACAAATACAGGGGTGCACGAGTGCGCGTTTCCAATACAACTTGGCCTCAGTCGACACAATGGTACGCCAAGTACACAAACGTGGCTACAACACAGGCTCAGCCAGAACACGTTACACGCTCGCAGAATGCCTTCTAATGGCACTCAAGTCAGACTCGTGGGTGCAAAGCCTATTTTCAGTAACTCAGAATACATAAATATCATGTTCTTGAGCTCCTCCGTGTTATCTTTTACGCGTCCTGCCGGCGTATGCAACACTCCCGTGTTATCACTCTCGGCAATCGCTCGTCGCGTTTTCGAGAAGCGTGAGTACCAAAATAAGCTATATGTTGTTGCCGAGCTATAAGATGCGTCACGAACTTGTCCCACTAAAATTCAGTACACGCAAAACTAACTCACCAAGGCCGGCTTGCTTTTTTGCTAACAGCTTCACATCCGCAGGCGCGGCGAGCAAGCCTCAATATATCCCAAAAAGTTACCAAATAAATTACAATACTTTTTCGGGTCAGAGAATGCGTTACGAACTTCTACCAGTAAGATTCAGTACACGCGAAACTAACTGCGGCACACAGCCGAGCTGCTTTTCGCTAACTGCGCCACTACGCCGAGCGCGGCCACTGTGCTTGAAAAGTACCCCAAAAAGTAGTGAAATTAGTTACAATAATGTCTTGGGTCAGAGAAAGCGCCAAAACTTGTCCCGGTAAGATTCAGTACACGCGAAACTGCGTCACACGGCCAAGGTGCTTTTCGTAAGAAAGCCAGGTGCGGCAAGCGTGCCCAAAAACTACCGAAATAGGTTATAATTAGACTTGGGCTCATAGAAAGCGTCGCAAACATCTCCCAGTACGAGTAATTAACTCATATTAACTAGGCTTGGGCTGCGGAGCTGTTTTTCGATAACTGCGTCACTATATAGGTTCAGTTTTGTGCAGTAAGCCTAAATGTGCTTGAAGTGCGTCGCAGACTGTCAAACAAAATTCCTCACCTTGCTGTAGTCCAGTAGTGCAGCGGTGCCGTGTCGAAATGCAGACGGAACACAAGAGAACGCCAGGAGCCCAAAAAACGGGCTACATCCAAAAGAGACGGGTCACCGAGCACGCGAGCTTCACATGCGCAGTGGGCATCGCTCACTCCTGCGGCTTGTCTGGCGCATGACGTATGCACGCGCGTCTGGCGTGCCGCTAGCTTGTTGCTAGGCAACGCAAGAAAAAGTTGCAAAGTATAAGCTCATTTACATGCAAAACGTTTTCACTTTTAGTGGGAAGGAATAAAAAAAATAAAACGTTGTCTGGAAGTTTATTTCACATTCTTTTTTTCTGATGCTCGCGTCAACTAACGGATGGTGTTGAAACTAGGCGTGACGTGTTTCCTGTTGCCAGTTTTTGAAGAGTGTCCCCTCTTGTTGAAGTTATCTATGCTTTCACTTTAAAACGTGATTAAAGTCGTGGTACTGCGTACTTGGAGCCAACATTGAAACGCTCAACACTTAATGTCATCGTTCATGAGCCCCACAGTTCCTCTGGCAGCGTTTGTGAGTTTCAAACTAAATACTTGTCATTTGTCTCAATGTGAAGAGCCGTAATGTAACTATCGCAATCTTCTTCGCTAGACACAAAAGTCTGTAATATCAACTTGCGCGCACAACACATTTATAGGGCAAAACCGACGATTTTTTTACCATGCCAAGGTAATGGCATCTTTAGGTCCCAGAGATCCCCCTGTCGCAGGTGGTGGTGGAGGTGGTGGTGGCAAACATATATTACTTGAGCCTTGTGAGGGTGGCGGGGAGTTTACGGCCCTCGGCGAACCTCAGAGCCCAGTCCACCAGCCGTGTTTGGTCGGCTGGGGTGGGGCTAGACACCGCGGTCTCCCATCCCTCGACGTCGGTGAGTTGCCATTCAGAGGGTGGCTGGAGCTAAAGGCATACGAACATTATGTAATGGAAGTTGGCTCTAGGCGCCCCGCAGAGCGTGCATTCCTGTCGATATAGGTCTGGAAGAACCAGGGCGAGAAAAGCTGGAGAGAGGAAGGTTCGTGCGTGAAGCTGGCGCCAGGTAGTTTGCTGGAATTTCGTTAAGGATTTACGTGGCGGAGGATATCACAACCGCATTTCGTGGTAGTGGAGGGTGATCTTATGATATTCTACCAATCCATCTTTGGCGTTATCTAGGTCACCAGACAGCGTGAATTGGTTGACTCCTACTCGAGCGATAGAATGGGCCATCTCGTTGCCGGGATGGCCCGCGTGCGCGGGCACCCAGATGAGCTTATTTGGTCTGAGGGGGGTTTCACGATTGAGAATTTTCCCGGCCGGTTCATGAACTCGGTCTTTGAGTACTTGCGGATTGCAGTTTTGGAGTCGCAAAGGATAACCTCGGCAGCGGTGGCCGAGGTGGCCAGGGCTATGGCAGCCTCCTCTGCCTCTAGGGACGTGCGCGCCTGTATTGTGGCAGCTGTGGTGTAACCAAGTTGATGCGACACCACACTTACGGCATAGACCGGTTTGTGTGGGTAGCTAGTGGCGTCGACACACACAGTGAGGTGATCGTGCTGGTGCTGTTTGTAGAGGGCCTAGCCTGCCTGCGCGCCTTGTGATGCACGGGGTGCGCGTTTTTAGGCAGGGGGAGAGGCAACTTTACAAGCAGACCCCTGTCGCAGACAACTTTCTGAGGCTACGAAAGGAAAACTGCAGAGGCAAAGCGCGCACAAGTGAGAGCGCTTCAGAATAGAAACCCGCGTTTTTATCCTCGTTACTTTAAGCTGAGAAGCGAACAAAACACCTTATTAGCAACAGGTAAATAAGGCGAAACACACCGCTGAATTTAAAAGTTTACTTATTTTGCGGCTTTTCCCTTCCGCGTCTTAGCAAACGCGAAAGAGTCTCACGTTGGAGCTGCTCAGCATCTGGTCCGGGTAAACAAATCACTGGCAAACGCTGGCGGACTACATGGCGCCGTAATACATGTGCAGAGGCTCCGCCCCCCATAGCGTTCCCTTCATTGCCACAGAAAGTTGTCCGCGAGTATTGGGTGTTCCGGCGGTGCGTTGGACAAGCAATGGGAACGACGGGTCATTTCGGGGACACGGCATTTCTGGTTGCTCCAGGCCCAAAATAATAATAATAATAATATGTGGGGTTTTACGTGCCAAAACCACTTTCTGATTATGAGGCACGCCGTAGTGGAGGACTCCGGAAATTTCGACCACCTGGGGTTCTTTAACGTGCACCTAAATCTAAGTACACGGGTGTTTTCGCATTTCGCCCCCATCGAAATGCGGCCGCCATGGCCGGGATTCGATCCCGCGACCTCGTGCTCAGCAGCCCAACACCATAGCCACTGAGCAACCGCGGCGGGTAGGCCCCAAATGCCTAAATGTGGAATAGGCTTAAGAAATACTCATATCATAAGAAGCCAACAAACACTGACACCAAGGGCAACATAGGGGAAATTACTTGTCCTTAATAAATGAAATAAAGAAACGATAAATTAATGCTAATTAAAGTGAAGGAAAAAACCACTTGGTGTCAGTGTTTGTTGACTTCTTATGATATCACTAATAAAAATCGGGACCCTAGGTTAATCCCCTATCTTCTCGTTTATTACATAACGAGGGTCTCGACTACGGCAACATTGATGCCTGCAGGTAGCATATGTGGGTTTATTGACCAGTTGCCTTCACCCAAAAAAGATCACGTTCACGTGACGCCTGCGGCAAAAAGGACGTTCCACGTCCGCCGCCAAGGTCTGTGAGTGGTGGCGCTGGCTAATACTCACAGGGTTCTACTAGGACACATAAATACCCAAGAAAGTGGATGGGAAAACGGCGCCGCGGCAGCTCAGTTGGTAGAGCACCGCACGTGAACGTGAAGGTTGTTGGTTCGGTTCGCACCTGCGGCAAGTTGTTTTTCATCCACTTTAGGTAGCATTAATTTATCGTTTCTTTATTTCATTTATTAAGCACAAGTAATTTCCCCTATGTTGTCCTTGGTGCCAGTGTTTGTTGGCTTCTTATGATATGACTAATAAAAATCGGGCCCCTCGGTTAATCCCCTTTCTTCCCGTTTATAAGAAATACTCAGGAATTCAATCGAATTTCGTTTCGGACGAGAGCCGTCGAATCGACAGTTTCCGTCATTTTCGTATAGGGTAAGATTTGCTATGAAAATGTAATATTTTCACTTTTGGGTTAGCTGGCAAGTGGAACATTAAATCAAGAAATTTATTTGCGTTAGGGCAAGGGCGCAGTGACCACACACTATTTCATAACAGAATAGCCTTAGGCGACTGTATTTTAAAACTGCATTTTCTTGCCCCGTTATTGCAATCGCTGCGGCTGCCACAACCGAATGCAATGGCAAGGAACGCATGCTTGTTATTTTTTGTGAGCCCAGTCACCATATCTAGCCTTATCGGTTGATGACGTAAGAAAACTTTCCACTCTGCCATGTTGACACTAAAACGTCGATCACGCCAGGTGCTGCATATTTAAACCAATGTATTTCGGTGTTCCTCTAGCCTTGAATTGGCTAAGAAGGGTATCTTTGCGTGCGAATAATGTGTGGTGGTGTTTGTACAACGGAATATATGTATCGGTAAACTTTGAAGTCGCAGCGCTATCTCTTACTTTAAGCCGTCATAAGAGCTGGGGTGACAGGTCAATGATTAGCGTGTCTGACGCATGTTCCAACGCATGCGGTCAATTCTGAAATATTTTAAATATTCCCTCCTTCGTACGCAGTATAGCAAAGACACAAAAAGGATTTCTTTTGCAGAGCAAAAAGAGCAGTACAAACATAATGAACTTTTGGCTGTGGCAAAAGGTACGCGTGTTTCCTTTCAACTTGTTTATGGCTACGTTAGACAATCCGGCAGTGTTTCCACGGGAGTACGTCCGACATATTTCCTTGCTTTTTCCTTATTTCACGCTGTGTTACGTCGGGTATAAGCATACCGAACAGCCAAATGCACGCTTCTCTGACGACAGCGCTCGTTCTGTTAATGTTGTGGTGCAGCTTGCCTGAGTCGGTGCAGGCAGCGCAGATCGGCATGCCTATCCCTGCTGCACCAACTGCTGCATCTGCTTCCGTAGCGTTGATGCGCCGCTTTCATGGTGACGAAACACGTTCCATTCAGTGCTCCTTTCGACGCGATGCTGAGACAGCGTGCGCTTCTAGCAAATAGACCAACGATACAACTGAGTCCGCCTAAGGGTCAACTTGAATGGTGCAAATGCATCCGTGTTGCAGCATTTCGCAATCACGAAGATTACGAAGTCGAAACAGCAAATCACATGTTAACAAAAAGGTTAGCTAACGGAAGCAGAGAAGCGCAAGCCTTCTCCGAAGATAAGCTCCACTGACCGCTCTTCAAGTCACCTTGAGGTTTCGTTCGCAAACAGGTGCGGGTGATTCTTGCCGCATACACATTTCTTTGTAGCTCAGTGCAGTTTCTTAGACACTTCTTCAGGAGACTGCTTCAATCGTGATGGTACGCGGACCTCTAATATCTACCTAAATATTGGTAGCGCGAGTTATGGCATCGTATCAGACTTCGCAGTTCTGCATATGTTTAAATGTATTTTGAGCTGCATGCTTACAGTACACATGCTCTGTGTTTGATGCCGTTTCCTCTAAAGTTGTTAATGCTGATAGATGGGGATCTGTTGCGGACCGTGGACAGCTCACAAGGGGTGATTTTCACAGGCGCCTAAACCGCCAAAGTTATGCGGACGAAAGCTGTGTATTTAGAAGCCAGTGGTTCATATTACGTATGAACGTACACCTGCAAGTCTGCCGTTTTGATGATGATGATGATGATGATGACGGTGATGATGATATGTGGAGTTTTAGGGCGCAATAGCCACGTATGGCCAAAGAGTGCCATGCCAGTGTAAATGAGTTGGCAATGCAATAGTGAATTACGAGAGGCAGATACGGTGTGGCTGTAAAAGAGCCTTGAGAACAGTCGCTGTAAAATATGTAAAATATATATGTAATAATATTATGTCAATGACTTATGATGTACACTATGAACACTAAAGATGTATTCTAAAAAGCTAATACATACACTAAATATCTGTAAGAAGCACAACTGTCTTGACAGAGCCCTTGCAGCCGAAGAGCCTGGAGGCACGTGCAGTACAGAAAACTACTATCGCAGCAGCATGCATGCTCTGCCGAGAGGATACGCTATGAATTCTTTGGGCTGAGAACATGTAATACAATGTCACTCAAAAGAATCTGGAACTGCTTTGGTGTTAAAAAGCTGTTCTTCACCAAGGATTATGATGAAATGGAGGGGCACATGATACCGGGATGATAAAGGGGTATGTTTCTTTCTCTCTGTTCCGGCGTCCCGACACTACAGGAGGACGTGGAGCATGGTCAGCCGTTCACCACATCTACCACAGGTTGCTGGCTCATCACCAGTCAGCAAAAAACTGTGGATGCCATACGTGTGTCCAATTCCGAGACGACAGAATAGGACATGTTGCTTGTGTCTTCGGTTCGGAGGGCCAGGAACCCAACTGTGGCTTGGATACGTGGAGCTTATTATTTGTTTCAACGTCGCTCAAGCATTGCAGTGACTTCTCAGTTTTTTTTCGGAGAAATGTCTTGGGATCGAAGGCAGCTGGTACAGCAGCAGTAAGATTGATAGCTTGCGGTGCAATTGATGTGGCAATTTGGTCAGCTAGCATATTACCCTCAACGCCCCAAAGTCTAGGTAGCCAGCATATAATCATTTCCTGATAAGATTTATATGATGTGGAAATAACGGAATAAAGCTCGGTAAGTACAGGTTTTCTTTGCTTACGCAGTGATATTAAGGCTTTTACGACGCTTAGAGAGTCCATGTATATAATGGCTTTGTGTAGCTTTGCTTTCTTGATTTATTTAACAGCGGACACTATTGCATAAGCTTGCGCGGTGAAGATGCTTCTTTCCGGGTGCAAGGCATCAGATTCAGAGAAAGATTTTCCAATTGCTATCTAAAACATGCCGGCATATGACTTAGAAGCGTCAGTGCAAAACTCTATGCACGAGTACTTAGATGGAAGTTCTAGGAAGAGCATTCTAATATGCGCCTGCGGGACCTGTTTTGTCATCTCTACGAATGATGTATAACATTCTACGATCTGCCATTGCCCCGCCGGCAATGGCTTCGCAGCGACCATCGTGTTATGCTCGAGAATTGTAACTCCCATTTCCTCAGAAGGTTTTCTTACAAACGGAGAGAATTGTTCTCTCGCTCCTCGTCGGTTATTAAAGAGCGTTGCACATGTCACGTCATTTATGCTTACATAAGAGGGATGGTCGCAGTTTGCGGTCACTTTCCGAGAATACATGAAACTACACCATGACCTCTGAAGACGAAGCGACCACTGATTAGCTTCAACGTAGAGACTCTCTACAAGACTTGTCCTGAAGACACCGGTTGCCAAGCGGGTACCTATTGTAACATTCGCGGTGCTGGGGTGCTATGCAGGATGCGCCGAGTTTGGCGAAACTCGGGATCTTCACGAGCTCTGGCGACACCCCAAGATGAAAGCACGAATGGTACCGAGACACAGTTTATCTTTCGACAAGCCTCCAGTTTCATTGGTTTATCTAGATTCACTCTGGCTGGCTATCATTCCTTGGGCGTTGCCTTCTGCGCGGTCGACAAACTGGAGCTCACGTGATCATATCGTCGGTGCATGGTCGTGCCTTCGTTCACTTGTTTGTCGTTCTACCGAGTGCATTACATGCACAAGCAAGTTATAAAACAAATGCATTTAGTACAATATTATTAGTTACTTTAACGTGGTATAGAAGCATTTTAAAGCTTACAACATGTACACTGAATATGCATTAGACTAATTTGTAATTTAGTACGCTTCGCATTATACCACGAGGGAACGCTGTGGTGGCGTCATCACATCCATTCACCGGGCGAGCATGGCGGCTAAACATCGAAGAGGCCCAGTGTAAACAAACTCGTACAACGAGCTTGCAGTGCGTGACGTAGTGATCAGGCTCGACAATGACCACTATTTCTTGGATAGTTCTGTTCCTCCGTCAGCAATCTTTCCGGGCACACCGTAAGACTGCCAATAGCTTCGGCGATTTTACATATCGCAACGCGCACCTACTGTTCACGGCGCCGTGCTGAAGAAACAACTTGTCCGGTGCTGCTTCTGCGAGTTCATCCACTCTGCGTGACTGCGAGCGTCACGAACATTACATAGTGTGTAAAAAAGGAAGACAGCCTATATAGCTACGATGCGACAAGGAGGTGGTACCGACGATGGATCTCGCTGTCAACACAGTGAAGGAGACATCGACAAACTGCAGATAAGTATATTTCTACTGTTTCATATTTAACATAATAAGAGTGCACGGATTAAGTCACTTTCGTAGTAACGAACTGAATGTCCAGCAGCTTAAAGAAGGCAGTGAGAACCAATGAGTGTTCGTGCTTTTACATGCAAGCGGGCCAGCGAAAATATGGAAAAGATGAAGGTAACCTTCACTAACTTCGCGAGATAACAGAAATTCATGAGTGACATCAAGCCCGCAAAATTTATGCAAGAGTATCTTTATCCAGGTGAAATATCAATAGCAGGTACTGATATAAAGCAGGAAACTTATACAAAAATTTCACGGGTTGAACAGCACATGGAAGGCATTACCGAATCGTGATCGCCACGTTACCGATATCCTTGAAAAAAGTTTAGAATCATTGCATTCTACCGGTTATGCAATATGGGACATAAACCTGGAGGTTAACAAAGAAACTTGAGATGTCAAGGACTGTGCAGAAAGCGATGTAACAAAAATTGTTGGAGATAGCATTAAGGCAGGAAGACAGTGGCGTAGTAAACCGTGGCAACAGATATGCTAGTTGAGATTAAGAAAAAAAATGGAATCGGCAGGCAGGCCATGCACGTATTCGATCACTTGTTGCCAATTCATAACAGGTGATTACATAAGCGTGACAGAATAGACGTCAAGGAGAGAGAACTACAGCCGAGTATGGTAGAACATTGCGTAATGGGATAAAAATTTGTTTGTAGGCATAGGATGCAATCAGCTCGTATAAGACGGGATTGTAGGGTGAAGCATTTGATTTGCAGCGAACAAAAATAGGTTTGTGGTGCTGGCAGTAGAGACTCGTGAAGGTGGGGGGCACCTCAGCTGCTGGCACACGAATCAACATGACAATTGGCTCTGAAAAAGAAAACCCCTGTTATGAAAAATAAAGCAACGTTGTCCCGACACATTGTTTTATTATGCATACTACACTAAAGGCTTCCACAGTTAATGGCACTTGGTACTAATGGTGCAACGAGCATTTTTCTTTGTAAATAATGGTTTGTATGCGGCTGATTCATTCCAATACACTTTTTTTGCAGCAAAACATTCTGCTGCTGGAGGCACTCAACCGCCTGGCGGCAGTAGGCGAGCGCCAGGCACGTGCTCTTGAGTGTTTGGCGGAAGTCCAGAGGGCTGCTCTGCAACAGTAGTATCGGTGCCCTCACTGCTCTCCTGTCGAGCCCACAGAAGGCACCTTATAAAGGAGCTTTCAGTTTAATATTTTGTTTATTATTCAAGAAGATGAATAAAATTATTGCAGTAAGCATTGTGCTGTGCATATTAGGAGACTTGTAACATGCACTTGGTGTCGCTTCAAAATGGGCAAAAACGTAAGACAACCTGTGCCACTCTTTGACCATGTAAATAAAAAATACACTAATGCAGCATACACGTCGTTGTGCTGTTTGTTCTTTTTATGTGCAAGAATACAGTGCGTGTTGATTAGCCACAATATGAACGGTGTGCATAATTCACAATGAAGACAGGAAACAGCAGGAGTTTAATCATGCTATCACCTATAGACTGTGCATATGACTGCAACACTCCCCGATTCAAATGTGCCGTTACATACATGTTCGATACCACATATTCTTTAACATTGTCTTATAATGGCATGTACTAATTTTCACACACCTTAAGCCCTTGCATAGCACACTTCTCGTGTATCTATTTCATAGGCCAAATAATTGTACACTTTGTCCTTTCGTGTAGTATGAAAAGCAGCATCCTTTAGAGTCGGATAAAACTTCAGAAGACAGGAGAGGCCCCGCCCAGATGACCAAAGCGCAGCAGTCAATTGCCTCCATGTTTAAAAAAATAGTCCCTTTCCAACGAGCAGGTATTAGTCTGTCTGGCGGCACGACGTCAGTCTAGAGTGCGTGCCCATTGGTGCAGGCTTGTGTTCACCTGCCTTAAAGTGCAGATTCCGCAGCCTCCTAAAGTTGTATCCGACTAGAGAAACATGTCATGCCTTGCACCAGTTGCATAGACTTCTGCAACTTGATAGCACACAATGATCAGGAGCAGAAATCTATAAAGGCATCCAAGCAACGCTGGCTGGCCACACTTCCATTATGAGGGGCTGTAAAAAGGTCTCGCCAAATATTCCCATGACATCCTTGAAAAAGAGGTGGTGTTTGGCACTTCTTTAGAATCAAAAACAGGTTACAGTGAATGTTCTGTAGCACGTCAAAACAAACTGAACTTGGTTATCTGCACAGCATGTAATGGAAGGTTGTGCTTCACATAGGAAACAAACTGCTCTGTCCAGTACAATTTTGAGGCCGGTATGGCACCTATTGTGTCAACAGTGTAAATATACAAATTACACTTTTCACAGGCCATTTATTTTACCATTATTTTTGTATGATGGTTCTTTCAATCAGTGCTTGTATTACATGAGCAGGTGGATGTGAAAGCAAAGCTTTGTTCGCAAACCTTCCGACTTCCATAATTGTGTGGCAAGGCACTGGCATATTGTCGAATAGCTCACACTTCCTCGGTCCTGCACCGAGGAAGCCCAATGCTCTATTTGAACTTGGATCGCACAACAATTCAACGGCACACGAAGAAGAGTAACACATACAGCAGAGCATTCTGCTGTCTGTATTTCTCTTTGTGTCCCGTCGAACTGTTGTGCAATTCAATTTCAAGCTTCTATACCAATACACCCAGTCTTCAACCTCACCAATGCTCTAGTTATTAGGCCACAATGGCGCACATCTTTGAAATACCCGAACACAAATTAGCTCTCAAAAAAATCACAAGTGTTAAATTTTGCAGCACAGGTGTATGTATGCACGTGCCATATTTTTTACCACTAAACTCACACGAATCAAAGGGGCAAGCATTAACCAGCCTTGCTGCTGCCGTTACCATTACCATCATGACACCAACAGAAAGACAGTGCCACGTTTCAGTAAAGGGAGTGCCGGAGGGAAAGGTGTGACAGAGAGGGCTTACAATAAAAATAACGGTTACGAAACATGTTCAATGCCAATATATGCTGCATGTCGCTCATCCTACTTTGGCATTGTGGCAAGTGTTTACTCATTTGAGCATATCACATTTTGTGTAATCATTGCTCTAAAGCTGTACAAACGGTCTATATGCTCTGCAATATTTATTTTTATCATGGTGGGTTAAAGACCCACTTTTCATTGGCATCTGCCCCACATTTCTCCCGATATGTAATTTTGCCTTGGTGCTTCATGACATCTTCACGCACAGAGAGTTCTGCAGAGCATTGGAAGTGCATTGTTCTACTGCTTAAGAATTAGAGCCCCATTATGAGACGAAAATATATGATTTATCAATCCAGAATAACGCCGCCCCCCCTCCTTCCAAAAAAAAAGAAGATGCATTGACCCTCTGGCACATGCATCGACAGTGAACAGAGCAAACACTCTGAAGTATTTCCTTCATGCAAGCCAACACACCAAGATTCTTAATGCATTTTCATTTCGCCACAAATGCATAGGCACAACCGGCTTGGCGCCACATCCACATCTCGCGCTGCAACAAATTGTGCAATGCCTCGCTGTTTCATAGTGCGGCCGATAGATTACGCATGACCAAAGTTCAGCATTGTGCATACTAAGTTACTTCACCAATGAAGAACCCCAAGTTCTTTATGAAATTAGCATTCATAGGTTACTTCACACAATTTGTGATATCCACTTATCTATTTATACTTAATTAACCTCTTTCCCAAGAAAGTGAGCCATTTGGAAGGCACCCTGACAGACAAGTAGAACAACCGGACAAAAGTCATCAACCAGCGAAAAAGTCAGTATCATAAGCAGCCGCATGTGAGATGTCGCTAACACAAAATTTCAGTCGGCTACACAGAAGTGACAAATTTGGCAGTATGGCGCGTCTAAATATTGCTTCAATGTTATCACAGTAACGCTGACATTGAAGGCGAATTCATTCCTACGTACGTTCCGTCGACACACCCGACTACGTTCGTAATGTTCCCACGAAGTAGGAAGCATTCCTTTATATATGCCCGCTCAGCCGCAGTATTTGGGAAAGCTAGCCACCGCTTACGCACTGCCGCATCGATAAGCGCGTCAGACACATCTCTGACACAGTGGCTAACAGTAGTTTGATGGCGTCCAATGTAACGCTCGGCGCCGACGCTTCCCTGAAAAGTCCCAGTCCCGTAGAAACAGAGGGCACAGAGGACTTGCTCTACGACGGTGAGCGAATGAAGCCCGCCACGCTGTCTCCGCAGACGAGAGCCTTCGCCTAGCACGTCACACAGCAAGCGCACTGATGTCTTCGACAGGCGAAAATGACGCTGAAACTTTCCGTCGGTCATGTAGGTGAACGGGTCCGGACGGTCATACTGACGCTTGCTGCCGCTGGATGCATTGACACAGGCTGCTGCTGCCGCCGCCATGTTCCCGAGTTGAACTCGGAGAGGGTTTCGCGATGTACGAGTTTAGCACGAGTTCGCCTGTCAATCAAAACCAGAGGTCACGCCCCACGCGAGGCATGTAACTCTTGTGCGCGCACCCACTACAGTTGGGCCACGCCTAACTTACCTTCCGGCAACAGCGACGCGGTGTCGAGCTGAGAGGCATCAACAATCTTGACCGCCGACATAAAGCACGCACAACGCACTGTCATCGGTGATGTACTGAGCACCACTATCAAAAACAAAGCGTTGACTGTCGCTGGCTTATGCATACATCTTCTCGGGCTCAGATGGCCCCACAACACGGTTTCATTGCCTGCATTGTGGAGCGTAGCGCACAGTAAATTGTCGGCACGTCACTGTAGCTGCTTGCAAGGCGTCGATGCGCCGAGGGGGACGACGATGCTGAGGCATGCGTATCGCAGCAGTCGTATGAGATGGCTGCTCTGTCATCGGTGATGAAACGGAGCCACAGCGTCGTAAACACGATCAGCGTCCGAGAATCGCTCGTCTTCTAGACCCAGTGCAATGGCATTTCTTCATCACAAGCACTGCGCACTCAACAGTTACAACACCTCTCTCCGTTCGAAGTCTGATTTCATAACTGCACACAAGAGCCCTCACCTGCCAAATGCGATTGCTGCGGTGTCGTTACGATATCCATCTGCGATCGCTGCTGGCTCCAGCAGAGGTAATCCGCAAGCACCTTCGACTGCACAACACACTCATATACTGCGTACATGCGCTCAGAGGCACCTTCACTGGGCAAGCGATGACAAGCGATGAATTGTGTCGCTGGGAAGCACGCACTTTTCGCAATGTATCGCAGAGGCTTCGCGCACAAAGATAAACTGATACATTTTCACTGAACTGCGTCACTACGGACTCTAAAATAACATACCGCCATTTTGCAATGACAGCCGTTGTGTCGTTTTCAGTTGCTAAAGCGGGGGCCTTAATAGCCTAGTGAAGCGCCTGCGATGAACAGCCGTACCGCGGCGCTGCGTTTCTATTCCCCTAATAGAGAAAGAGTGGCCATGACCCTCCATGGATCATGACTGACTCTATTGAGAATGGTACTGCAGCGCCCCTAGGCAACTTATCACTGTATGAACGCCCTCGTGTGTGTGACCCTCTTTAATGTATCTGCTTCTAAGCTTTCGCCTCACTGTCGCCACTCGCGGCAAGAAGTGCAAAATTTAATAATTTGCTCGATCTCCGTTTGTCATCACAAATTTCTAGCACTGAAAACAAAAAAACAGATACTTAAAGCAATAAAAATGTTCGTTATTTTATTTGTTGTACTGTAACGTATTCGTTTGAGTGAAAGTGTAGGTGCAAGAATGCACCGCATGTACCCTGTTCGCATTCGAAGGAGGAAAGAATGATAGTGCACGAAAGAGGAGGCACGCCCTAGACCCGCCCGGGAAAGGCGTGGCAAGCGGTTCACGGCAAGTGTGCAGACAGACAGCGGGACAGTCACGGTATTGCTAAGTTGCGATAATCCGCTGATAACAATACGCGGCGCTGGCGCGTTTCGTTGTGCAGCCTTCTGCACTTGAAACGTGGAAGCAGCGTGCCGCGCAGGGTGCGCTCACGTTGTCATACGCGGCTTTTTGTCTACATATTTTTTTGCCTGTAGCTTTTGCGCGTTCTGCGCTATCTCCGTTCACTGACTGCCGCCGGGCAAACTCGGGTAAAACTCGGGTGAACGAGAAACTCGGCGCATCCTGCATAGCACCCCTGGTCGCATTCTACGTTGTAATCTGCAGATAAGATTGTCCCGCTTGCCACGATATCTTCCTTTCTTTTGCCACTCCCTGATTGGCTGCTTAGCGCTCAAAAAGCGCGTCGCCGAACAAATAAGCGTCATTGTCTTCCTGGCGCTGCGTGGGCCGTCTGTTCCCTGGGCCGGTCGTCCTGCCGCCCTCGGCGTCTAGCCGTCGAATACGTAACAGCTGGTGGCAGCGGACTGCGGATAGCGGATGGAGCGCACGTCGGCGGTGGCCTTGGCGTCCGGTTTGGTGAGAGCACTGCTTACTTGACTTCATTGGGAGCATTAGCGACATTTACTTGGTAGTCCAGGCATTTTGACTTTGTTAAACATTAGTACGTGTAAGAGTAGCACTTGCTCTTAGCAGTCATGAATCTCACATCGTTAACGAAACCCAACCCAGTGTTGCTAGTAGAAGAGTTAGGTATCCCTGTACAGAAGTCGATGCGTAAACCTGCAATTATTGAAGCAATATCCAAATGCGGAGCGAGCAACGACGAAGTCGAGGAATGTTAGAAGACAATTTCGCAACAGCTAAAAGAAAGAGAGATAGAACTGAAGTTAAAAGAGATGCAGCTGCATAGCCTTCAACGAACTGACAGTTTCGACATGTGCGGATACATGCAACCTTTCAAAGCAGGTAGCGACATCACTTTGTACCTTGTCAACTTTGAGAGGACGTGCACTAGAGCAGCACTTGCAGGAGAGAACTGGTCGCAACGCCTCTTGACATTGCTTCCAAACGAAGCAGCGGACGTAATCGCGAGAATGCCAGATGAAGATGCGCGTGACTACAATAAAGTAAAGCTTCAGCTGAGGCGAAGGTACAGCTTGTCTGCAGAAGCCTTAAGGATGAACTTTCGTAACACGAAGCGTAGTCAAGGGGAATCATTCTCGGAATTCGCCTATATATCCATGAGCTTGTTGGAAGAATGGCTCAAAAGTGCCAACGCACACGAGAACAAGCAACGTCCGATTCAAGTGTTCGCGCTAGAACAATTCTATGCGTCTATTCCGGAGCAAATGCGCCTGTGGATTCAGGACAAGTCTAACGTAGATACGTTGCAAATGGCAGCCACTTTGGCTGATGAGTACTGTTCCCGCAGAATGGAAACTTCAGAAGTGCCAAAGAAACCGTCGGGAGCATTGAAGGGGTTTCAGAAAGGAGCGAGAGAAGGCAACCAAGGGACATCCGACAACGTTCCCACCCAAGTGCATGCGGTCAACTCGAGTGAACCAATAAGTTCCAAGTTTGAAGAAAACGACCGTTAGTCTATCGCGAATGCCAACAACCAGGCCATATCGCAGTAGGGTGCCGACAAGCAACTGTGTCCGTTGACTTGCTAACTGAAGAGAGCGATTTACTCTTGCCTTACACCTTTGACATGACGGTGAATGGCGTCAGTTGCAAGGTTCTACGTGACACAGGGGCAACATTTGATATCGTCCACCCGTCGTTTGTTAAGCCCGAAGACTTTACCGGATCGTGTATGGGTGCGTCAGGCACTAGAGCCCGACACGAAGTGCTTGCCGGTAGCCAAAGTTGAAATGACGGGCGCCTTCGGCAAATTTCAAACTGAAGCCGCTGTTTCAGACAAGCTGCCGCCAAGAATCCGTTATATTTTTCTAGTAGATCAATGAGGGACTTGCAGAACGCCGGAATGGAACTACATGCGAACCCTGTAATGGTCGCCACGAGGTCCCACAAGAGCGCAAACTACTAACGCTACTCATGCCGCCTACATTTCAGAGCAAACTGATTCGTCACAAGCTGCCGAAACGAGCGAAGCCGTTCCAGCCCCACCATCTGTTAACTCCCCGGTCGCTTCCGCGCCCGGAGACGAAACAATCAGCCCAGTCAGTGATAGATTTCAACTTCTTGCAAAAGTAGACAAAAGCGTTCTCAAAACGGATCAAGCGAATGACGAGTCACTGCAAACGTGCTGGGAAAGGTCAAGACGGTTTCAAAAGGGACTACTATCATTCACTGTAAAAGACGGCGTCTTGTACCGAACATTCAAAAAGAAAGGCCGCTCTGGTAGCTGGTAGTTCCCCAAAAGTATCGTGCTGCACTTCTCGATCTGGTTCATAGCAATAGCTTGGCTGGCCATTTAGGAATAAATAAAACTAAGAGCAGACTATTGCACGACTACTACTGGCCGATGTGCTTCAAGGCATCTGAGGAATGGGTACGTTGTTGCAATGTTTGCCAAAGGACCGGATGGCCAAACGAAAAACTCAAGGCGCCTTTAGTCAGAGTGCCTTTGATTGGCGAACCTTTTCGCAGATTGGTAGTCGACATCCTTGGTTCATTACCAGTAATAGTGGCGGGGAACAAATACTTGCTAACACTCATTTGCCATGCCATGAAGTTTCCGGAAGCAGTGGTGTTACCGGAAATGAGCTCCACAGCTGTAGTAAACGCGCTACTCGGCGTCTGTGCCAGAATCTGATTTCCCAGTGATATCCAATGCGATTAAGGTTCTGTGTTTACAAGTACGCTTACCACGACATCTTTGTAGAAATGTGGCATATCCATTCACCACACCTCTCTCTACCACCCGCAAAGAAATTCAGTTGAAAAACTTCACTCAGTAATGAAGCGCATTCTGCCTGCGCTCTGCTTCGAGAAGGGCACCGACTGGGATGCAGCTGTTCCCGCAATGCTCTTTGCTCTGCGCTCGGTCACTCACGAAGCAACTGGATTCACCCCGGCGGAACTTGTTTAGGGTCGAGCGCTTCGCTCCCCGCTCACCTTGCTAAAGGAAAAGTGGGAAGACAAATTTGTAGAAACATCCCTTGTCGAGTACGTGCTGACCTTGTTGAAACGCCTTCGTAAATCGCAAGAATTAGCGCAGATCACCATGGCAGAAGCGCAGCAACGCGCGAAGGTGTACTACGACAGATCTGCACGCACTCGAGCCTTCAAGGAAGGCGACCAAGTGCTCATTTTGAAGTCGTCGAAGGCAAACAAACTGGAAGTAGCATGGGATGTCACGGTTAAGCGAAAGCTTTCAGACACCAATTACCTGGTAACGACGCCCGGTAAACGCAACGACGTGACAATCCATCGCTGCAATCTAATGAAGCTATTTATCGAACGCATGGAAGCGCTGAACATCGTCCTAAACGAACCAGAGGAAATAAATGTTCCAGTCCCTCAAGTACCGACCCTTTGCTCTTCCCCGTCAACAGAAGAAATACTCGAATCTGTGGCTAAACAAGCTTCCTTAAAATCGAACAAAGCAAGGAGTTAAAAGAGCTTGTACACAACTTCGTCGATTTGTTCAGTCCCTTTCCCGGTAGGACAAACCTTGTGGAACACGACATTGAGTTGACATCTGACCAACCCTTCCGTACAAGGATGCACAGATTTTCGCCCCGTCACGAGAAGCTGTTGAACGATTCCGTTCAGAACATGATGACACTGGGTCTAATTGTGCCAGCGGAAAGCGAATACGTGTCACCGATGTTTCTTGTAGAAAGTCCTGGCAAGGAACCCAGACCCTGTATTGACTAACGTAAGCTAAATGCGATACGAAAAACCAAGACTTTTCCCATTCCTAATGTTGACGCCTTGATCGAGAAAGTTTCCGCGGCACAGTAACTTTCTACGTTAGATATGGTACGCGGCTTCTGGCAAGTGCCACTCACGGAGAACCCCAGTAAGCTCGCCACTTTCATGACTCCGACAGGCATATATCGCCCTCTGGTGCTCACTTTTGGCCTCAAGAATGCACCGTTCGTATTTTCAAAACTAATGAATCAAGTGTTCACAGGCACCGAGTCTTTCGCTGCGCCCCACCCCGATGACATCGCCGTTTTCTCGAGTTTTTGGAAACAGCATTTGGAACATCTGCAGCAGGTATTCCTTCGAATCCGTGAAGCATACTTCACTCTCAAACTGAGCAAATGCAGTCTTGCAAGCACTGCAGTCTACTACTTGGGGCACGTTGTTGGCCAAGGGAAGCGACGCCCTTCCGAACTAAAAGTTGAGGCCATCACTAGCTTTCCTTTGCCAAAATCAAAGACTAACTTGCGTTCCTCTTTGGGTTTAGCTGACTATTACAGAAGCTACATTCCGAACTTCGCAGATATCGCTAGTCCTCTTACATATGCTCTGCGCAAGACCGAGCCAACTATTGGGCGCTGGAATACGGCGCGTAAGGACTCATTTGCTGTGTTTAAAAATATTCTTGTCAGCGCACCGGTTCTCGCGGCACCACATTACTCTCTCCCTTTTTTAGTTCAGTGTGATGCCAGTGACCGCGGAATGGGGATAGTTTTAAGTAAGGTGAACGAAAAGGCGAGGAGCATCCTGTTGTCTACGCAAGCCGAAAGCTAACGTCACGCGGGCAAGCCTACAGCACAACAGAAAAAGAGTGCGCTTGCTTAGGGTGGGCTCTCGAAAAGCTCTCGTGTTACTTGTAAGGTTCTTCCTTTGTTCTTGAAACCGATCACTCCCCCTTAGTGCGGTTAAACCAAATGTCAAACAAAAATGGTCGTTTGATGAGGTGGAGAATATCACTTCAACAGTTCGATATTCTAGTGGGGCACAAGAAAGGCAAACGCCATGCCAATGCGGACTGCCTTAGCCGCATTCCCTAGTTTCCTTTTTCTTTATTTTTTCTGTGGGTATGGCTGTAAATGCAAGTCTTTTTCACTCTCGTCTTCAGTTTTCACGTATTCTGCTCCCAGTGAATTCAATTGCCGGGCTTTTCTAAACTTGGGCACGAGGTTGCTTCTGACGTTGTTACTGCCTTTCTTCCCAAACGCCCCTTCAGATCCTATCGTGCCGGCTGATGGATGAACCCTGCGCCAGAGGTCTGCGGCCGGCTCCCTGTCGCTGCGGGCTCGGAAGCCTTTCGGCACTCGTCGAGCAGTGCTCATTATGAGCGTCACCTCTTCCTGGGTGTGTCAACCCCTCTCCACGGCCCTGTTCTTCGAGCCTGCAGACGCTTGGTGCACCCTTTCTGCGACATCTAGCTCAACTTGCCCGCCTGTGCCACCAAGCACCTTAACGTGTTTTCCAAGCGCAAAGACAATGTGACCTTGCAAAACGCTCGAGTGCTGTGCTTGGGCAATCTTCTTGCCCACCTGTTCCCGCCTCCACTTGTTCAAGAAGCGTCATCCTCTTGAACGCCTTCCTAAAAGGGTAGCTTCGGCCGAGCTGTAACATTCGTGGTGCTGGTCGCATTCTACGTTGTAATCTGCAGATAAGATTGCCCCGCTTGCCACGATATCGTCCTTTCTTTTGCCATTCCCTGGTTGGCTGCTTAGCGCTCAAGAAGCGCGTCGCCGAACGTATAAACGTCATTGTCTTCCTGGCGCTGCCTGGGTCGTCTGTTCCTTGGGCCGGTCGTCCTGCCACCCTCGGCGTCTAACCATCGAATACGTAATGCCGCGTTCAGACTACAGTCGCATCCGCTATAAGTGGCGTACTTATTGCAATTTACGCAACTGCTGGAACGACTGTTTACGCAGTTAGCAACCGCCTACGTTCACATTGAGCCTTTCGATAAGATACGTTTTTTACGACTGGCCAATCACCGTTCTGGGACAGCCGCGTTTCGCATTTTTTAACATGGCGCCGATCAGCAAGCGGCTGTTAGCGCAGGTCGAGGCTCTTCAAGCCCAAAGTTTTCAGGCGCTGGTCATAGAGTAACGGCCTCTGTCCCACTTCTTCAATTAGTTATTCATCGCTGCACAGCGAAGAAGCTTCCGCACTTAGCATCATCACTAGGCACGGGCAATGTACGCAACACAATGAGACTGGAAAACCGCACTGCACTCAGGGACGCCGTGCGCCTTCGGCGCGAACCCGGGAAAACGCGGATGGCGTCGGCAGCAGCAGCAAGGAACAGCGTTGCAACGCCGGATGGCTGGGAAGGCGGTCACCGGATGAAAACGCGGAATATGGGGAGACCGGAAGCTCCGTGACCGGAAGATGCAAACCGAAACTGCTTCGTGCATTGGCGGCGTCGTAACAGTCGTATCTGTGCCTGTCGTAAAAGTAGCGGGTACTCCAACATTTACGCCCAGGCTGGTTGCGATTGTTGCGTACTTTCCGCTAAATGCAGCAGTAGTGTGAACAAAGTAGTTGCGCTTTTTGCGTTTACGCTTACGTTCCGTGCGAACGATCCGTACGTAGCGCACGTAGTCTGAACATAGCATAACACTATGTGGTCAACAGGTTGAAACATCTGCAAGGCTCTCGGACTGGCAGATTGATACCTTATGGCGCCATAGTCTAAGCGTGTACGTATTAGACTTTTGTAAATGTTTATAAGACACTTTCTGTCGAAAGTGTCTGAAGGGTATTTGTTTTTAGACATTTATCTTTGAGGTGCTTTATGTATGCATGAAGGTAAGTTCCGAGTCTAATATGACGCCTAAAAATGTGTATTGTGTGGCAACTGGTATGTGTTGTCTATGTAGATCTACACTAGACTCTGCAAAGAAGCCTCTCTTTCGTGTGAAAAGGACACAGGAGCTTTTAAGAGAATTCAGTTTAAAGGCGTTTTCTCCTGCCCATTTATACATTTTGTTCAAGCCGAGCTGGACATGTCGCTCACAAATAGCAAGGCTACGTGGCTTGAAACCTAGCTGTACGTAATCTACGTATACAGAGTAAAACATACTCTGCGGTATAGATATGCGCAAGGAATTCATTTTGGCGATAAAACAGGTCCAGCTTAATACCACACCTTGTGGCAACCCAGTTTCTTTCTTCAGTAGCCTTGCTAGAGCATTTCGAACCCTAACACTAAATGTACGGTGTTTTAATTAAATTTCAAATACATTACATACTGCCTCGAATACACATCTCTGAGAGGTCTCGTAAAATAGCAAATCGCCAAGTTATGTCATATGCTTTTGCTTATTTAAAACACAGGAAGAGAGAAGTGCTTTTGCAGGAAGGCATCGCGAATGTTTATCTCGATGAGCGCAAGATGGTCGGTAGTCGGCCGGCCCTCTCTGAAGCCGCACTGATAAGGGTCAAGCATTTGGTCCAATTCAAGAAAATGTTCCCGATGATTTATCATTTCCTCGAAGAGTTTGGATAAGCAGCCTGTGAGTGCTATTGGACGATAACTTGAAACGTTGGATGGGTCCTTACCTTGTTTTAAGACCGGGACTACGATACCTTCTTTGCATAAGAATGGAATGTACTCGGCAGCCGAAATAGTGTTGAAAAATGCTAGAAGTGTCATCTGTGTCTCGGTGTGTAGGTTTTTTAATTATGTCATAGATAATTCTGTCAGCTTCCGGTGCAGAGCTCGTAAGTACGCTCGAGGCAGCTTTCAGCTCGGAATATTAAAAGGGCCGTTGCACGGTTGATTCGTTCGGTATTTGCCGTCTAGTGACTTGAGTTCGGCTACCTGTTTGTATTTATTGAATGGTTCTGAGTAGTGTGTGACGCTAGATAAAAGTTCTAAGGGAAATCCGCGGGCATCGGCCTGGTCTTCCAAGGCGTTCCACTTTTTCGTCGACCAAAGCCAGCGAGTTGCTTTGCCGCCCTTTAGATTTCTAAGCTCACTCCATATTTTACCATTCTGGGTATAGGAATTGATGCCTGAGAGAAACCTCTCTCAGCTTTCTCTCCTAACATACCGTCTCGCGCGCCGTCCTTGCGAATCCATATGTTTAAATCCAATTAGATTTTCCACTGTTGAATGTCGGTGGAGTCTGCCAATGCTTTATTTTGGCTCTTTCGTGCATCTATTCAATTCTCATTCCACCGTGCAACACGTCTTTTACATGACTGGCCACTTGTTTTAAAGATAAACATTTTGCAACGTCAATAATAAAAGCGTCAAAATATGCTACGCCGTAATCTAGAGTAAAATCGTGTATAAAATCCCGTGATAAGTAAATCTATTCTTTAAAGCATTTCCAATCAGCAGAGTCACGTTTCCAGCAAGAGACATGCGGATGATTGTCGCTGCGTTAGTAAGTTTAGAGTCACTAGGAAGTGGTGACAGCCAAACGTATTTTTTATAACACTCCACTCTAATTAAGGAAGAAGAGATGCCGAGCCAACCGCTAGGTCTATAGAAGAGTAAGAATGGTGCGAGATACTGTAATAAATCAGTTTCTTCTGATTAAAGAGGCATGTGCCAGAGTTTGTAGGAATTTTTTATGAGTCGACGTCTCGCGTGAGATCTCGAGTCTCCCAGCATTAAAATCTCCCACGAGTATGTTGGGATTACGACGCTGCTTAATCAGAGAAGTCTGTTTTCCCCGAGATGAATATTTGAGGGTAGATATATGGAGCATACAGTGACCAGCTTTTTTTTAAGTTCCCGAACAGACACTGCTTCAAGAGCCGTCTGAAACGCCACAAGTCGACAAGCTAAAGACTTGTCTGCAACTATCGTTACACCGCCGGACGACGCCAGAGCGTCGTCTCGGTCTTTACAGAAAATGGCGTATTGCCGAAGAAAGTTTGTGCAGATCTTAGATGTGTCTGCTGGACACACGAACAGCTTTGGATTATGTTTGTGTAGGGGCTCTCTAATGTCGTTGAAGTTATGAAGTCCTCCAACATTAGACGTTAGTATTTGTGTCACCATGATGTCTATAACGTTTGTGCTATATCATATGTTTAAAAAATAAAGATTAGCTCACGGGCTTTTTCCAGGCGCCATGGCAGATTTTCCTTTTATGGAGTGGTCCAGAGAATTTCACCGCTTGTTAGGCGCTGAAGGGGACACGTGGCTGGAAATTGTGTCTATCGCCCCTTCCGCAGAGCTGGGCACCCGCTCTTGCGAATGGTTTGTTTTCCTTGAGTGCCTCGTCTTAGGAGACGAAACTCTGAAGGCCACCAGCCTTGAGGTCGATGGCCCCCTTCTCGGACGGTGGCACAGCATTGGCTGCAGTGACCAAGGGGGCAGATGACGTTGCCACCGGCTTACCACGCGTCGGCCGGACAGCTGTCAGAAGCCATTGTGACGCTGGTTCCTGACGCACCACTTCGGCAAAGCTGTTCTTTGGCAGGTAAGACACCCGCTTCCATGCTTCTTTGAACGATAGGTTATCCTTTACTTTAATTGCCACGATTTCTTTCTCTTTCTTCCAGGATGGGCGAGACCGCGAGTATCCGGCGTGCTCCCCGTCACAATTTATGCAATGTAGATCGTTTTTGCAGGATTAATCTGGGTGTTCGTGAGCATTGAATTTAGCATAGGTCAGTCGGTCTCCGTTTTTCTGGTAACTGTGGCTGAGACTTCGGCATCTGAAACAAAGGAGAGGGTTTGTGGATGCATGGCCTTACACAGATTTTAATGTAACGAGCCTCGATGGTTTCCGGCAGCACAGTGGAACGGAATTAAAGAACTATGTGCTTAGTGACAATTTCTTCCCATCACGTCTAATTTTGAATTGTCTTGCGTTGATGACATTTTGTTCTTTACATTCTTCCCGAAGTTCAGACTCGCTCAGCTCCATCAAATGATCATCGGAAATCACACCATGGATGGTGTTCATGGTGCAATGTGGTGTCACTCAAACGTGTACGTCCCCAAAAGACACTACTACCTAGTTTTCCGTACTGCTTTTTGTCATGAGGTTCCAAGAAGAGGTCGCCACTTACTAGCCTAGATGCATTATAGCCTGGGCCAATAGTTTCAGTTAGACATTTGGGAACCAGGAAAGGCGAGATCATTCTCGTTGTCTTTCCAGGTTTCTCAGAGCGAATTATTTGTTATCAGGGTAACTTCTCAGTGCCTCGAGAAAAAAAATATCATTGCTTCTTCAGTGCGTCCTCATTTCTGAAGTCCATCACGGGGTGGGGGAAAGAGCTTGCCATTAGCAATAAGGAGTTTTCGGAAGCGGTGGCAGCCGCCCGCCATGGAGCCTAACAAGGAGACATGACAGAATATGTGTTCAAACATGGCCTGCCAACTCCAGCTCTACACAGCCAGTATGACCAAATGTGACGTAACCAAGTTTGGCTATCCCACACAAGGTCAACCCTCGCTGCTTGGAAGATTGGAAGTGAACCGAAGTAAACAGAAAACAGGAGAGATGAAAACTGAGAAAGAAGGGCGAAGGTTGCCGGGAAAGAGTGACAGGAAGCGGCAACTACCAATTTTTCCCGGATGGGTCTGTCCGGTGGTGCTATCTACGTGAATCCAAGGCCAAAGGCGCGTGTTGCCCTCGCCAAGGGGCCTCGCAGGTCCAAACACTCAACATCGACTCAACACCCAGGATCCCCTCATCACTGGACACGGCTAAACCGCGGTCGGATAGACGTGGGAGTGTCCAACCCTCATGTGCTCGGGTATATGGCGTGCCAGCACACCAAATACCTTCTGACGCAGACGCCCCTGCGGGGAGTCTGCATCTTGTTAGCGCCGCAGGAAGATCTACGATTATTGCGTTGGGTCTTGGGTAGGATTCCAATTCACCATTTATTTTATTTTCCCTTCATTTTTTGACTGCCGCAGTTTCCCAGACATGGCGAGGGCCTTTTTCGCCACTTTCACACATCTGAGAGGGAACCATGACAGGGAGCAGTGCGTGCTATATGCAGCAGGACAGTCGCACGCATCTAACAGTCGGGCCACTCGTTCAACTGGTTATGTTGCGACGTTCTTATATGCACTACTGAGTTCATGTAAGAACAGCGGAATAAGCGTAATGTGAAAACCGCACAATAGGCGCTATGATACGCACGACCCAACCGTGCAATAGATCAGGCTTTCGAGTGGTAGTGGCAACGCCCTTCTTCTGTCTTTGGTCATTGTCAGATCTCAGTGGCGAAAACTATTTCCTAGAGTCAGAGAGGCTGCCAATAAATAAAGAAAGAAAAAGTGACATGACATGAAAAACTACATGACGGCCCAAAATAGTCATAGCTGCGTCTACAAGCATGAAACACATACTTCACAGTACATTCATTCCAGCACATAGTTCACTAAAAGGGACGCAAACCGATACACTGCATCAACAATGGATAGCAGTCTGGTCGGAAGTCTCTCTCTGATTGTAAAGGTATTTCAGTTGTGGAGACATCCGAATGAAATGCGACTGCGATGATACAATTGGTTCTGTACTCTAATCTTACATGGCACTTTCCGTAAACTGTTTGACACCATAAGTAGGATCATGTGAAAACAAGCGCCTTCACATTTAGGTGGTTAAGGTTGAAGTTTATTTTCCTTCAAAGATGAAAGAAGGAACTGTGACAATAGGCGGTAAAGCCTCAAGAGGTCACAGTTCCCCAAAACAGTCGATACAGCAGTGAGCAACACAGCAATAAAAATTACCATAGTATGATAATGAACAAAATACACTGCATCAAACGACAGTATTACCGTGAGAAACATTACCTTTTATACAAAGACAGTGCACCAAAAATCGAAGGCAGTGTAAAAGGCATGAAATCGCTAAAGAAAACACACACACAAACAAGTTGACACAAAAACAAGAGATGCTGCGCTAAGTAAAAAGCTGAGATTATATTGACTCAGTACTGATTAGTAACTTGTTATGTCTTTTTAAAATTTGTTTTTAGGGAGATCAAACATGACACTTAAAGATGGGTTATTGAGAATGACGAATTTTGTAATCGAGCTTTTGTTTGCCGCAATTTGTCCTCGTTTTAAGGACGAAGTTTCTGTGCTCCCGAAGGGGGTATTTAGTAGGCGGGTGGTTTGGAGAAATTGAAATCAAACGATTACAAACGAGCAGCAGCAGCAGCAGCAGCAGCCGTTAACAGCAAACGGTAACATGGTTAAGTTGCAGTAACGCACGAAGTAATGGGTCTGAACAGTCTCGAAAAAAGAAGAAAGGAGGCACTAATTACTTAATATAAAGGTGAACCAGGCCAAGTCTGCCCGCGCTAACTGGTCTTGAAATATCTTCATGCCTTATTGGCTCGTAAGCTGAAGACCAACTAAAGGTTGGAAAAATTCGTTGAAAGTGCTAAATTATACTGTTCTGTGGCGACATCACCTTGAAGCTCATCTAAACGGCGTTCCGGTTATTACATATACCATTGCCTCAAAAGTGTCCTGGCTTTGGCCCCTTTATTTTTGTTGAATTCAGCGTTTTGAAGGCCGATTCGTGTGCGCTTGTGGTGCATTCTACATTGGCGCTGTGTGCTACAACGTATCGAACGTCTGAAGCCACTTATAAACGCCTCCTTCTTTAGAGTGGCGAGCCTTCCGCCTCGCTGGCACTGATTGCCGTCGGGGTTGCGCTACTAATCATAGATTGTCCCACTTGTTTACGCAGGATTCCAACTAGCACATTTGCTGACACGAATATATTCGATTATTATAAGCACCTCTGTACGTACTCTAACCACTGTAGCTATAAGGCTGCGTGAAGCATTCGCAGAATGCGGTTTCCAGTGAGCTTTCCTCTTGTGCATCGGCCGTATGTACAGGACAATGAAATGGAATGATGTTCCTGTACATCCAATGTAGCTTTAGACACTTCGTAAGTCTTTGCGCTTTTCAACTGGGACCACGCGGCCGGAATTTCCGCTGCATCCGGTGGCGTTCACGTTTGTTAACCGCGTGCAGAAAGCTGCCCACGTGTGCAATATTCTGTGGCTGTGACAGCTAATAGTGTGACAATATATAGTATGTACGATGTGCAATGCTTATGCGACCACAACGTAAAAGACAGACAAGAAGATTTAGTCATTTATTCTTCATTTATTGGTCTCAATCTCCAATTGCATAAAAAACCAGCAGAGAAGGCTCTACTGGTAATACGTATAAATGAATTAAGATTCAATGATAAATACTACCAAGTCACCAGCTAGGTCTAAGTAATTGTGCACAGTCGGGCCTGTAGATAACTCTTCCTTGACGTACGACCTCAGCGAACTTTCTTCTGCAGTCTTCAGTAGGGCCGGCACCGACAAAACAATTTCTCACTCGAAGGTCATAATGTACCGTTCTATCTAGTAACAAAAAAAAAGGACAGGGCCATATTTAGAACATCTAGTTTTAAAATTGGCGCACAATGTATGTCTACAATGAGTACCACGGGCTTTTAATACGAGCGATATGCACAACAAGCACCGTGTGATTACGAAACCAGGCGACAAGCGAAAAACATTGTGTAGTCATTGTGAAAATTTTTCAAAGAAAACGCCGTCGCCCAAGACTTCATCCATTCTAAGAAACAATGAGTTGCAATTTGAAAATATTACATATAGGTTTTTCAATCTTGCATGCTTGCAATACCTCTCTAAGTAGTCGAAACGCTTGCTCATCTCTGATCGGCGCGTTCACCTGACGCACCAAACGCGCAGCTGATGAAGTTATGCAGTCACTCCATCTCGTTAACATGGGGAAAAAACCAGGTTCCCGAACGTACCTATCTTGGTCGAAAGTTTGGCACAATAGTGCAAGCATATGGCGTTTAGAATAGCAGAGGCCAATCTCCGCAAAGCCAAAAGAAGGTTGCGACATTTCCATGCTTCCACAAGTGTTCGCTTGCCCTTAAAATTGTAGCAGGATGGTGTGATGTGAGCACTTTTTGACGTCTTGTAAATTAGGCTTGCTTTATTCTGTAGTTGCAAAGATAACCACAGTTCGGGCCTGCTAGCCTTCACAATAGTGCGTCCTTTGTCATGCTATAAGAGCACTTTACTGGCACTATGAGATTGATGTACTGATTCTCGAGACCACAAACGACCTTTTCAGAAATCATTAGCGCTCACAAAGACCGCCCACTGTCGTCTTATACACCGGCGACGGAGCCTTCGTCTCCCCTGTGGCGCCTGCGATGGCAGCAAGTGAGTTTTACTCTCTGAAATTACAAAAGAAGGACCATCATCCGTCGACCGTTCTGAAGCTATTGACGCTGCTATTACTGCACCAGACATGCCATGATCACATACGTATATGCACCGGCAGTTCGACCTCATCAACCAGCGCAACAGCCGCTTCCTCGTTCCAGCTAGCTGATTACAGTTAAATTTAAACTGTCACCAATGACTGCATCTACAGCGGCACAACTAGGAGACCTCCACGCCGCTATTTTGTGACTCTAAGGCATCTCTTCACAGTCGCAAGTCTGCCTTACATCAAAGAACATACGAGCAGATAATATCTGACAATATGGAAATACACCAGCATGTTGTCCAAACAGGGCACAACATAATCTTTCAGTGGATTCCTGTTCCCTGTGGTATCATCGGAAACGACTTTCCTGACAAGGCTGCCCGGTCTGCCCATGGACACATCCCGACGCGTCCAATACATTTGACGGAGATGGATGCTGCCAGGGAACTTCGTGTACTTGCACGCAAAAAGTCCCAAGCTCTTGGGAGTTCTAGTTCCTTCAGTTGCCGATTGCAAAAGCTGGACCCTTTACTACGGCTACAACTGCCATCTATTTTTTTTCCCGCGGCGAAACAACATTCCCGTGCCACTCGTGGCAGAAAGTGGCGTTCATGAACGCGTACTGCTCTTCTATTGGAATTGCCGAGATCCCGATGTGCGACTCCTTTACATGCCAAGAAACCATCGAGCACCTATTGTGCATCTATCCTCGCTACGACGTACAACGCCTCTCTCTCTGGAGGTTAAATCTCGAGACCATTCTCGGAGTAGAAGATAATCGGACAGTGGCCGCACCCGTCAGTTGCAGAAAAAGCGATTCGTGCGCTGGTGCACAACTTGAAGCGTACAGGTCTAAGAGACCGTTTATAGTGTCCCTTTGGATCCCCCCACATTCCCTCGGTGCAGACTCTCTTCCTCTTTTCCTCTTTCTATGCCCGTTTTCCCTTATTTCCAGTGCAGTGTTGCAAACCGGACACTGGTTTGGTTGACGTCCCTACCATTCCTTGCCTTGCTTTCGCTCTCTATATATATGCCCCGAAACACTGCACATAGGGAACATTGGCCGCTGCATAAGTACACGTCTTAGACAGTATGTTTATGTGGCAGGAAGTGGGTCTGGCTCTCACAAGGCAATGCATTGCCACCAGTGCATGTGTCAAACATTATTTGGAGAAACTAAGCAGGTCTTCAGATATATGCACTAAATCGGTATAGAAGCAGTTCAAGCCTACAACGGTAACATGATGAAAGAAGCGTCCACGAAGTGTCGGTGCTTCTACGCTAGTTTTCTAGGCTATATTATCTGGCATACCATGAGCTGTGTGGTTCACTCTTTTCCTTGACATTTGTAAGGGATTGCATGATGGCGATTTACAGTTCTATGTTTGTGTCCTGGATGCTGCCAGACAAAAGTTCCGATCTCGCTCTTTTTAATCACCGCACTTTATTTGTTATAGAGGCGTCAGCCTCTACATGGTCGTTTGTGCAAACATGCAGCTTAGCACCCATACGCTGCACTACTTTAAGCCTTGAACTCCGGAAAATATTTTTCCTCCACTTAAACATCACACTAATTAGCACACACTACCTAATGGCCCCTATTAACTGCTGATCATGTATATAGTATTCTCACACATATCCTACGATGTCTATCTCACACGTTCTTGACGCATGTAAAAGAAATTGCCGAAAAAGTATCAGTGTCATTGCAACGAGATTGGGAAAGTATAAATGACGCCAAATTGTGCCCCAGCATTTAATTTCGCAAGTGCTATTCTTACCTGCCTTTTCAGAGGGTTCTCCAGCCGCGTGGATGCTATCCATTGCACATAATAGTGGCCGGTGCGTATTGAAATACGAGATATACTCTCAAATGGCTAGATGTGGTCGATGGCACCGTGGCGCCAAACTGTTCCTCCATGTAAGCGATAAACCATTAATTGCTGAGGTTCGTCTATTGCGCTTTGTTTGAAAGAGCCCAGACAAGGGGAATACAGTGACAGCTGGCCGCATAGGACAGCCAAGAATGAGGGAGTCCTGTCGTAAGAAAACCATTAGAAAAATGTGATCACCATTGACCAGATGGGGCGATTAAAACGTTGCTTTAGGAGCCCATACAAAGAACTAAAATTACCATTAAGGGCATAAATAGTAGCCAAGTGGTGTCACTTCGGCCATCTCTTAAATTAGGTTAAATTATGACTTTCTAAGGAACGCAGCCCGTTAAACAATTTCTCTTTGGAATGGAAATAATACTTATAATGTATAATACGGAGGGGTGCAAGAGGAGTAGATTAGAACACTTCTGTTAAAATAACTTGGACAAGACACCACGAGGAAAGTTGTGAAAGCAGTTACGAACAAGCGCCATATCAACATCTTCGGGTCTCACGTTGCACTTTTTACGTGCAAGCGTGATTGGCCCACCAGAGAAATCGGCGATATTTAGTTTGAAGCCGCGAAGGAAGCGAGCGCCGGAGGAGGAAGGCACCTGGAGGTGGAGAAGAGAATCTCGCGCCGGGGAAAGTACGAAGAAACGCGCTGAGCGCTGGGTAAAACAATGTCACCTAGAGAGAGAGTGTGATTGTGAAGAGGAAGAGGCGCTATTTTCTGCGGCCCTTTAGGGAGCACGACTCAGTGTGAGTGGCGTTGAGCGAAGCGGGGAAGGAGAAAAGATGCGGAGCGTCACACAGGAAGAAGGTGGGCGGAGGCGCGTGGGTTGCCCTCCTCGGGCAGTTGCTTTGGGTGCTGTGTGCGGAATGGAAGTACCGGTTTCGTCTTGTGATCATATCGTCTCTGCGTGCCGTATGCTGTGTGTGCGAGATAAAGCGTGCGACGCTGAGCCAACTATGGTGGCTGAATATCGCGCGCGCAAGGGAGTAAAGCGGGGAGGAGCGCACCATCTTCACACCGGAGACGGGGGAGGGCTCTACCCCGGCGTCTGGTGCGTATGGTGAGGCTGCGCGAGCCCAATCTTGAACGTGATCTGCGATGCCGACAGTCTAGGCCTCTAGGAAGAAGGCGCATAACCGGTGGGACGCGCTTCACATCGGCTTCGCAGTTTTTCGATGACTGTGCCGGATTATCACCTTGTGCTACAAAAATGCTTGCACCAAGTGTTCCGTGTAGTCATCAGGACCACGAGGATACCTGCCTTTAAGGTAGGGGACCATTTTTTTGGACTTTAAGGACGCTTGTGTGCCCACCTAAGGCGAGTCGTCGCTAAGCCTAGGCTTGCTCCGCCGACCGCTTGGCCTAGCCGCCGCGGCCGACGGGCGGTCGCTGCTGGAACGCACATTATTCCGAACTCTACCTGCATCATGGCCACTACCATGAGTGTTGAAATAGAGGGGGAGGATATTCAACCCGAAGAAATAACCAGGACCCTGGGCTGGCGCATCGCCGGTGAACGCAAGTCCCGACCACGTCAGCGAGACCTAGGTCTACCCAATGCACTTCAATCAAAACCCTCCGGTGCCGGTCGTAGACCCGAGAACGCCAAAGATACGTTAATCAAGAGAGCGCGCATGCCTGCACTGCCCCGAGACGATACCAAGATCGTGGTGCGACCACGCGGGGGTCTGAATATCAGCAAGGTCGGCCATATGGAAGTTGGCCGGGCCATTTACGCTGCGGCGGGAGTCACCAAAGAAGAATGGATCCGGGACGTGATATGCCCAAATTACCAGCAAAACATCGTCGTCATCAGTACTTCAAAGAGAGAAAATGCTAACCGGTATGTTGGAGTCACCAAGATTGTCGTCCAAGGAAATGAGCACGAGGTCAGCGCCTACGAATCCGCCCCCCATGGCATGACCAAGGGAGTCATACGAGGCGTCCCCCTCGGAGACACGGTTCAAGAAATCAACGACAACATCGTCAACGAATATAATCCCACTGCTGTAGAGGCCAACCGCATCGCTAACACGACGTCTGTGATGATCGCCTTCAATGGACCCAAAGTGCCGAACTACGTTCGTTACGGGGGCCTGCTCGCCAAATGCTCGTTATACAGAAAACAGATAGATATCTGCTATCAGTGCGGTCGCCTGGGCCACCGCATGGATGTTTGCCCTGATCCAACAGACCGGATCTGCCGGGGATGTGGTGCTCGAAATCCCGATGAACAGCACAAGTGTACCCCCAAGTGTGACCGCTGTGGAGGAGAACATTTGACCGCAGACAAAGTGTGCAGAGCTCGCTTCAAGATCCCGTACGTGGTACGGAAACGCCGGTGGGAGCGGAAAGATACCAACTACACGCCTGCAGAAGCCTCCAAACCGCCACGTCGGGAGGGAGCAGCTACGTCAGGGTACCGGAATCACTCTCTTTCCCGTGAATGCGGACGAGGGCGGAGCAGCAGCTGCGCCTCAAAGCCGGGCTTGAGAGCGTCGTCGCCGGGTGACGTGGCCGGCAGCTGCTGCAGTGGGCGCCGCCGGGAGTCGCGCTCAAGGTCGAAGACCCGGAGCCAGACACCGTCGAGGAACGCCGCTAAACAGGTGGGCTGGACAGTTAGTTAGATCTCCTATCGCTCTTAGCAACAAAGATTTCCCTCCCCTTCCCCAGACTACCAAGAAAGATTGTGAGGAACGCATGCAACTCAAAGCGCTTGTAGTTAAGCAAAATGAGCAAATCAGCGCGCTTCTTGCGCGCATGGAGGCATTAGAAAAATCGAAAAGCAGCGAGGATGTCACAAAACGCAAAATTGCCAAGAGGGACGCTCAACCGGAGCCCCCGGTAACAGCAATGTAGGCAGAGAAAATTGAATCGAGTCCATCTGAGGAACCGGCGTGGGCCAAGCCCATTGAAGCCCTCACCGAGATGGTCACACAGCTTGCCAGCCAAATCGGCTTGATAACGTCCAAGATGGCCAAGTTCGACGCGCTAGAAGCTAATGTCAACCAGCTCATACTAACCACTCAAAAAGCTAAAAAGGGAGCCCCGTATGGGAAACCATGCATGGCGAGTAGTCTCACGACTTCCAACCTGAGCCAAGATGGCAGCCAGGCGTAAAAATAGGAAGGAAGATACAACGATCTTAGCCCAATGGAACTGCCGAGGAATTAAAGACAAAATAGGCGAATTAAGCAATACATAGATAATGCGGAACACAAACCGGATATCCTTGCAATTCAAGAAACGAACTCGCGACCAAAACTCGCGGGGTACGTCACATACACCGATCCCAGTGAGAAAAGCACAGCCATCCTAGTCCGAAGCTACATAGCTGCAACGCAGCACATTACCACCCAGAGAGGGTGTGAACACGTTCTCTTGGAAATTCACAGCAGAGGCATAGGAAGCAAAGACAACATCTTTATACTCAACGCATACTGTCGGCCCTCCAAGAAGAACCTCGACATAGAGGGCACATTACTCGACAGCAAGAGAGAGGCGGGCAGCCGACCCCTATTGATATTAGGAGATTTCAATGCGCCTCACACAATATGGGGTTACAAATTTCGCTCCAAGAGAGGCAGGGTGCTGGCGAACCTCATGGATCAGCACACATTAGCCCTACTCAACGAACCAGACACTCCCACCCGCATAGGCACAAGTACGACCCGGGACACCAGTCCAGACCTTACCCTGCTGAGTGGAACCTTGGACGTGTCGTGGCAGAACACAAGCGCGAACCTGGGGTCGGACCACAATATCCTCCATATTACGATCAGGGGGCCCGCGTTCAAGGCCCGAATGGGAACAACAAAGATAACTGACTGGGACAAACTTCGAAAAAGGCAAGCAGCCGATGAAGACGAGGACACGAACAGCACCAAATCGTATGGGGAATGGGCTAAGGAACAACTCGAGCTGGTAGAGAAATACACCCAGAAAATTGCGACCACACTGCAGGCACCCTGTGTGGACGCAAAGCTTGCCCACCTTTGGGAAGCACGACACAGCCTCACCAGACGCTGGAAGAAACAACGACACAACAAGAAACTTCGCAAACGCATCCATGATCTCAACAAGCAAGCAGCTGAATACGCGTCCAAGCTGTGCAGAGAGAACTGGCTGAGCGTGTGGGATGGACTGCAGGGCACCCTTTCTACCAGGAAGACGTGGTGCCTCCTTCGTCACCTGATCGATCCTCTCGGCAGCAAGAGCGCCACTAATGGAAGCCTTACGCGCACCCTCAACAACTATACTGGGGGTGCCGACAAACTCATCAACGACCTGAAGGCCAAGTACCTGAAAACGGAGAAGGGTGATATCGCACCTCCCGACTACGCAGGACCTACCAATGAAGCGTTAGACAAGCCATTCACTGACACCGAGTTGATCTCGGCAATCTCCGAGAGCAACAGGGGCAGCGCGCCGGGACTCGATACCATTACCTACAAGTTACTTAACAACCTCGAGCACAAGGCCCGCAGACAGCTGCTCGAGTATATGAACCGGGTCTGGGAGTCTGGCAATCTTCCACACGAATGGAAAGAGGCAGAAGTCCGCTTCATACCCATGCCTGGGAAGACACCTCACATCGACAACATGCGACCGATATCTCTCACGTCCTGCGTGGGGAAGGTCATGGAACGTATGGTACTTAAGAGGTTGCAGAGACATCTTGATGCCACCGATCAGATGCCAGAGACAATGTATGGCTTTAGGCAGCACCTGGGCACCCAAGATGTTCTCGTACAACTCAACGAACTGGTAATTAAGCGAGCGACGAAGCAAGCGCCGCGAGCGATACTAGCGCTAGACCTCACAGGTGCCTTTGATAACGTCACACATGAAAGTGTCCTCCGCAACCTGCGCAACACGGGTTGTGGAGTGAAAACTTACAACTACATCCGAGACTTTCTTCGTGACCGAACGGCAAGGATCAGAATAGGAGAGGAGACATCCCAACCGATCTCCCTGGGGGATCGAGGAACGCAGCAAGGTTCGGTCCTTTCCCCCCTCCTATTTAACATGGCTCTCCTGCCGTTGCCCAAGCTTCTCGAATCAATAGATGGTCTGGGCCACGCATTATATGCCGACGACATCACCCTCTGGACTGCGAGGGCAGGGTCGGATGGCTGGATGGAAAACACGCTCCAAAAAGCGGCTGACACGATCAACAGCTATGTGAAGACATGTGGCCTTTGCTGTTCGCCTCAAAAATCGGAGCTGACCATTGTCTGACCACGTGCATCAAGGACACAAGCAGAAATTATAGAAATCACTTTGGAAGGGAACCGGATCCTCCCGGTACCTCAACTCAGGATCCTGGGTCTCCTGATCCAGGCAGACGGCAAGGCAACAGCCATGATTAGAAAAATGAAGCTCACGTCAGACCAAATCTTGAACATGATCAGACGAGTGGCCAACAGGCGGAGGGGTCTGAAGGAATCGGACACCTTGCGCCTCGTTGAGGCCTTTGTTATCTCACGAATCGTCTACGCAGCGCCGTACCTGCAGCTCCTCAAGAAGGACGTCTTACAACTTGACGCAATAATCAGGAAAGCCACGAAGCAGGCCCTGGGTATTCCCATAAATTCATCCACGACAAAATTACTTCAAATGGGAGTCCGCAACACAGTAGCCGAGCTCGTAGAAGCCCACCTATCCAATCAAAGGGTACGCCTTAGCCAGACCAAGGCGGGCAGAAGCGTCCTCCGCAAGCTAGGATGGCAAGAATCGCACTACACCCGCCACGACCAATTACCCGAAAAGTTGAGTGAGAAGTTGGAATGCAAACCACTACCACGCAACACGAACCCCACAAGGCATGTCGGACGACGCGACGCCCGGGCAAGAGCCGTCTCCAGGACCCTGGAGGAAGACGACACTGTTTTATATACAGACGCCTCTCTATCGAAACGCTCCACGAGGGCAACAGTCGTGGTCACCGGGCTAGAAAAGCTGGTCACCTGCGCATCAATCTACACTACGTCTTCGGAGGAAGCAGAAGCAGCGATAGCTCTCGCACTCCTGCAACCAAACGTCACCAAGATCGTCACGGACTCACAAGCTGCATACAAGAACTACAGATCTGGCTGGGTGTCCCTTGCGGCACTAAAAATTCTTGGTAAAGCTACGCCTCCTAAACAAGCGATCGAATTAGTTTGGGTCCCGGCTCACTCCTCAGTTGAGGGCAATGAATATGCTCATCAACAGGCCCGAGCGCTAAACTCCCGGGCCAACGAGGAGGAGGCAAGGGGATGGCAACCCATTACAAATTACAGAGATATAGTCAAATATTACAGGGACGGCAGGAAGACATTCCCGCACCCCCACCACTCCTTGACCAGAGCCGAACAAACAATATACAGGCAAATCCAGGCAGGATCCTTTCCCCACCCCTGCCTCCAGAACAAGATATACCCAGAGAGATATAAGAACACATGTCCTCACTGCAATGCATTAGGCACCCTTCGGCACGTCATAGGAGAGTGCAATTTTTCCATACACCACCCCCCACCTATACCCATAACTAACCCCCCTGCTATCCCCACCCTTTACGAGCGATGGGAGATCATGCTGTCCAGCCCCGCCCTGGAAGACCAGCTCCGACTGATCCACAGGGGCCAGGCGGCTCTGGAAGCATATGGAGCCCGCGAAGAGGGAGCCACCCCATCAGACGCTTAACGCGTTTCATTTCATAATGGACCAGTAAAGTTGTTTCTCTCTCTCTCTCTAGGCCTCTAGGCGCAGCGAGGGCCGAGAGATTCGTGTGCGCTATAGCAGCTGCACGCTTGCGCGTCACACGTTCACGCGAAGTGAAACGTCACCCTAATTTTTTTCGCAAAGTACTTGTTTGCACACAGAAAACGAATGGCTAGGCATGCACCGAAGCTACCAGGATAGTTGAATTCCAGAAGCTGAAAAATGCAGAGCTTTCGCTGCTTAGAACTTCGGATAGTTGTTTAAGTACCTAGAAGCTGGGATTTTCCTCTGAATTAGATTGAGGTTTCGAACTTTATCAGCACAAGGTACACTTGAGAAGGTGGCGAACCTTTCCTAAAAGTCTGAAATGAACCTCACATTCCGAGATAAGGCTCCACCCGAGCATTCAAGTTTCCCCATGATGTGAAAATGTGAAGCGCCGCACAAGCACGCTAAGTGAACTTAAAGTATATCGTCGCGTAGGCGCAGTGTACGCTCTTCTCACAGCGATGCTTTCATCTGCTGCAAATCTGTTCAGAACAGCCTTTACAAAAGCAGTCTTTCTGACAATAAAAGGCTGCCTTTAGCCAAGTTCCCTGCGGGTACTAATATTTTAAACAAAATAATACCTAGCCTAAAAAAAGAAGAAGGTATATTTAGGCACTGATATTCTAGTATAGGCACCAACATCAATATATGGATTTATATGCACCAGTAAAAGTAGCGCTGGAATGTTCCTAGATCCGTAGTTTCTGGTTATATCTTAAGTAGGACCAATAAGGATAAAACGAAAAATATTGCGGCAGAACCCATCTCGCCAGTGCGTTATCCTTGAACTAACATTGCGACACAGCGTGCTTCCACTGTTGAAACGAATTATGTATGAAGGTGTCTACTGGAGCGCTTAAAAACTCTCGGCACCATCTTGCGCCGTAGCCATCGTGAAACTGGCGCATAGCCTCCGATATTTATGGTGTGCAGGTGCTTGCTTGCGAAACTAGTCATACAGCAACTCCTTTCTCGCACTTTTTGTACACGTTGCGCCATCTAGTGGCGCCACAAGGAAATCAGCGCATGGTCTCCGAGAAAAGAAGCGTTTCGCGCCAGTGCGTGTTACCACGGAGAATTGTTCCCTTGCTTGCCGCGCACTCAGTGGCACATGCAAAGTGATCCAAGTTGGCACACATCCAGTGCATTCCTGGCTCAGCTCGCTAAAGCGTTGGCATGAAATGCATTAATGGAAAAGTGGCACATACCAAGTGAATTTTTGGCGCAGCCAGCCAAACCGTCGGGTTGGTGTCATTGAGGAACATTTGTGACGTGGGTTCGATTAGTGCACCCCTCATACATACCTCGTTTCGATGCTGGCAATACCTTGTGCCGCTATAACAAAAGCTAAACGCAATACCGTCACCGTTATCATGAGATGGGTTCAGCGGAATGTTTTGCCTTTCGTACCCATCCAAACGCGGCAGCCGCGGTTGGAATTTGTTCCCGCGACTTCGTGCTTAGCTGCTCAACGCCCTAGCCGCTAGGCAAGCACAGCGGGTTGAACATTTTGTTGTTGATTACCCGTTATCAATGCATCGCACGTATTCATTTGGTTTACGTTAACCATTGAGTGAAATATATCTCAGCACATAGTTGAATAGGCCTTCTAAGTATAGGAAAAGAACATAAACATACTCGGACTAGCTAACGACTTGATTCTAATAACTCCACAGGAAGAGTCCCGAGCCTTGTAGAGCAATTCTTCAATAGAAATACCTTGCCGACCTGAAATAGGATATGAAAACAACCAAGGCAGTTAAATAATACATTAAATTCTTCGACATCATGTGCCAAAAACACATTATATTTCCTAGTAGGGTTCTTTCTCATAGAGATTTATACCTTTTTTATATTTCGGGAGGTTATACTTAAAGAGCGAAACCGGGCAGAAATCGGGCGTTTGTTTGTGTGCTAGGAAAACAGCAGAGAAATCAAGAGTTACGTTACCTGGCACCCCTAAAATTGTTAACTTTTACCGCGATGAACTAAAACAATGTTTTATTTTCGGATAGAAACGTTCCACTCCAACAAGTCAAGTCTCTCACACAAACAAGTAGTGGCGAACAAAGCTGCGAAAATAATCTCACATACTTATCTCTACAAATCCTTGTTGTGCGGCAATAATATTATATTTAAAATAAACCATGTTAACACAAACAACAAATAATGACCGGTTTGGTGATCCCTTCGTGAGTTTATTCTCTGCACTTTTTTTTAATAAAGCAGAGAAGTTTAAAAAGTATTACGCACGGGCATGCTTCGCAGCAGGTGTTACGCTTTTGTTTTCATCTTAAAAGCACTTTCTGTAGTAGATTACTGGTTACCAACGTATGCTCTTGCGAGAAAATAATGTAATAACCACTAGATGAAGCCACCACCCTTTGAATACACCGTAATTGCGTGAACTTCATTTTAACGTCACAGCTACCGTTTTCAGCGCAGAGCAACGTCGATACTACGTTAATTCGCTTCCTAGCGCATTACCGCGGTTTACGACTGTGCGAGGTGCGGGAAAGGCAATGCGATGTGCCATTGCTGTGTTGATGTAAATGCGACTGCAAAAGAGGCAACACGCTGTGGTGCACTCAAGGCAGGCATGCGTTCAATATATTATTTTTCCTATATGCGACGTTTCACTTTAGTGTTAAGCGAAAACGAGGCACATAGCACGTAATATAATTTTTCATATTATCATATATCTTGAGCACTTGCTTGCTGGTGAAAGGTGGGCAGCGTTAATTAGTTCTGTAACATCTGCAGTTATTATAATCATTTACCAAAGAGCAGCGATTGGGGAGAAGACGGGTAGCGACGAATTTAATAAATCTTGTTCTAGGTGTACTTCTATGTCACGAAAGACATGCGCGTTATGAGCGTTCAATAAAATTCTGATTAACTTACCATGTGCTTAGTTTTAAAGCAAGAAAAGGCAAGCAAGGCCGATCATTACTATTTTTTGGGGACAAAATGCACCTTAAAATGTACAAAATTTTTTTGCTGTTGACTGTAGACAACGTGTCGCCAAGAGGCTAGATAAATTACCACTACGCCGAAGAGTAACGAACTATTTCTCTTGCCTCCCCCATCTGCCTTGCTCCGTATGCAAAAAGTCGGAATTATTCATTTTTAAACAAAAACGAAGACCCTAATTATGAGGTACATTTTAACGGAGGAGTTGAAAATAATTTTCACCACATAAGGTTCTTTAACGCGCGCGTAAGTGTAAGTACACTAGCGTTTCCTTTCTTCTTTTTTTAATATTTTGTCAGCATTAATATTCCGCCAACGCCGCCACGACCTCTCCAGCGACCATGAGCTAAGCAGCGCAACGTTATAGATACTAAGCTACCTGGGCGGGTGATGTAGGTTTCAGCAGTCATATCTTAGTCAAGTGCGAGACAGATGGCCGACAAGAATGTAAGAAAATAAAGTGTCTATGAAATAAAAAAAAAACATCACAAGGCACCAAGAGAGCGAAGACCCACTCACTTCCAAAGCTTAGCACTTGTACAGGGCACACGAGGAGACACAAAAACGCGCAAGTGCATATTCATTGATTGGAGAGTTAATATTATCAAAAGTTTAGCTGTACAGCTAAAAAAATCAGGTAGGCTGTATCGCGGATGCAGCTGCATGAGGTATCCAAAGCGTCGTGCGCGCTCTACTCAGAGTCTATGTGAACCAGGACACATATACGCACTGCAACAACTTGCATGTAATCACGTATTACAACGCGGACATGCCTAATTTTGTTACAGATATCGTAGTGTAGCTATAGGCCGGCAAAATAAGCCAACCTCACTCAGACCCATTCAAAAAATATATTTACGAATAAAGATTACACAACCTTAGATTCCCCAAAATTTGCGCAGCAAGACTGCTCAGCACTCAGACTTTCTAGAACTCTATTCATGCGGGCTCCGTTGAACTCTGGCACACTGAAATTTTTCTCGGCCGAGCTGGCTGGGACTCGGACTCACCGAGACCAGACTAAATCAGGTCACTCGTACTCACGCATGCCCAATTAGGCTCATGCACTCACACTCACTCGCGTTTCCTCTTAAAAAAGTAATTACCGAGGCATTTATAGTTATGGAATCATGGGGTCAATGTCCCTTCAATCGCACCAAATCCCGCACTTGCTAACTTGAGTACAACGCACAGGTTAATATTTCGTTTGAATTACTAGTGCACGAGTAACCATAGTAGTCATATTATAAGAAGCCAAAAACCAAAAACCAATCCAGTGCCGCGGCGTCTCAGTTGGTAAGAGTATCGCACGCGTAATTCAAAGACGTGGGTTCGTGCCCCACCTGCTGCCATTTGTCTTTTCATCCAGTTTAATCTCTATTAATTTACCAGTTCTTCAATTTCGTTAATAGGCACACTTATTTTCCCCTATCCTGTGCTTGGTGTTCTTGTCTGTTGGCTTCTTATGGCCATCCACTAATAAGATCACTGACCCAGAACGAGATGAGATTTCCCTTCAAAATAAGGTTTACACTCCGATAAAACATGGACTGCCACGCATGCACTTGCACAATATTTTGCTCACATTCACACCTGCTCGTTACGCTCAAAATTACGTGCATTCACACTTACTGGCGCTGACTGGTGATAAGCGTTCCAGTTTATCGAATGAAAAACAAATTGCGGGTTCGGGTTCAAGGTACTCTGGTTCCATTGCGGTTCAGTTTGGTTTCGCAGACATGAGAAAAAAAGCATATTGACACGTGAACTCGTTTATCTTTTATGGCTGAGCGCTTTTACCGTCTAAGAAATGTTATCGCTCACCGCAGGAAGCGCCTACATGTACGGGAAGTTTCTAGAATGCTATGGATGCTTCTATCCGCTGTCTGTTGTCGCCGAACCTTGTGGAATGTGATTGCATGTATACGCGACGCGAATGATGTCGAACTTTCTGGAAACCCGCCGTGGTTGCTCAGTGGCTATGGTGTTGGGCTGCTGAGGGCGCGGGATCTAATCACGGCGGCGGCATTTCGATGGGGGCGAAAACACCCGGGTACTTGGATTTAGGTGCACATGAAACCCCAGGTGGTCGACATTTCCGGAGTCCTCCACTGCGACGTGCCTCATAATCAGAAAGTGGTTTTGGCACGTAAAACCCCATAATATTTTTTTTTACGTTCTGGTAGACACGCGGGCACCAGGGATTACTCTGGAACGTTCGATGGTTCATGTATAAAAGCTGACGTGATTGATCCCGCTGATCAGATTTCGAAGATCGCCGACTGTGTTCGCCGATGTCGCCATTCTTTGAGCGTAGCCTGTTTTTGTGAGCATAGGCTCGCCCAATATAAGTTAGTTTCGTCTTTCACAGTATTGCTACTGTGTTGTTTACAGTCACTACAACGTGACATCTGGTGGAGGTGCTGGGTATCGATCCCAGTGCCTCTCCACGGTTCACGAACTATTTCAGCGTATTAAAATTTTCTAAGAGCACGGCTACATGTTGCCAATGCTTCGGAAATGTTTGCGCCTTTCGAGGTTTCTCTTGTCTCCGAACAATAAACTTCATCTGCCTAGCTTGCGTTTGCTTTCGTCAAAACTCAGCACATGCCACTGTCCTGTCAAGGATTCTTTGTCACGCTGATAACATGCATGCCGTTCCTGTTTTGGAAACATTATGCACGCAGCCTCAAAGGGAGGAAGGACAAGTGAGAGGACAATTATTGTTCCTGGACAAAGGCGTGTAGGATATTACGTCATCGACTCGTGCCACACAAATCAGCTACCCGTTTCGGTTTCGGCATCTGGTTTATTCGTTATTTAAGATTATTCATGAATTTCAATGCAAATTGAATCACCCTACTGTAAATGCCATTGGAAAATGACAATATCGTAATGTGGTTAAAAAAAATGCCGGGTCAGCCCGGCATTGAACTATCTTCGGGATTGGCCCACGTATGGGTAATGCTTAACGCCTGCTTTACCTTCCCAGCGGGTCGGCCCGGCATTGCACTATCTCGAGGATCGGCCCACGTATGGGAAGTTTGCTCCTTATGACACCAAAATTTCGTTGGACGGTATTGGTATACAGCTTCGCCGTAACACGCCCCTAGTGTCACCGCGGATACGTTTTACGAAATTCGTAAGGACTATATAATTTTATAATACCTGTGGGATGAATAGTCATCCGGTCGGAATGCTGTGCATCAAAATGTCCCTCTAGGTGATGGGTAGTCCTGCGAATAAGCAAAACGAATGCCTGTATAAAAAAAGTCAAGTAACTGGAGGCAGACCGAACTCTCACCTTTCCCCATTGATTAACAGGGATCTGTTGAAAAAAATGAAAAATTGGTGTATAGTGCGCATTCGGTCGCTCTTGCAAAGGGTATTTATTGTCTTATTGCTAATGTAAGTCCAAATAGGTTCGTGGGTATTTACAAACTGAAAAAAGAAACAAAGAAAACAAATCATTGTGCCAGCATAGCTTTATGTCCTGGTGACGTTCAGCTCAGCTAAGATAAATAAATAGAAATCAAATTACGAAGATCCACTGCACATGTATTACTCTGCGTGAAGGAAGTCTTTCTACAACGTTCATGAATAATCTTGTTGATGTTGGCACACCCGTGCCTTCGCATACTTATGAAAGGAGTTCAGCAGTTTTTGAACTAGTTCGTTGGCTCTAATTGACAAGGCGCTGTCGAAATGTTTATTTTACACCTTAGCGCTGGAGAACCCTTGTCTCTCGGTGAGGCGCTTTTCGTGTTCTTCGCTTGCAAAGAGGCATCGCTGCCCACCTTTATGGACAAATATAAATTTGCGTTCACTGGAATCATGCTTACACCCCTGTTGACCTGGACACTCCTTCTTGGAGTCCATTCTCTCGGTAGTTGGAATTAACTTCAGTGTCACGACAAAGACGCTACAAAACTTTCACTCATAGTGCAAGCGTAGACGCAGCTGCTCTCATTAATCACGTGACCTACTAGCGGGAAAAAAAGACAAAGAACGCCAAACCCGGGGGACAATGGAAAGAATGCTTTGGTTTAATAGATGAAATTCTTCCTAGTCCGTGTGGCACAGTAGAGGCTTCAGTCTGGGCGATTGAACAAGAGTGGGCACATACCCAGTACCAAAGTACTCATTTAAGGCTTCGTATTCATCCTGCCGCAGTAGCACATCTATTCGGGGAGTTTGGCCAAGAATGTGAAACAAAACCGGTGGCACATACACCAGTGATACAAAAAGAGTGACCTAAGTTTCCTACTTGCTAAGGCAGCAGCAAGCACATACCCAGTGGGGTCAGGTATCTATATATATTGTCACGTCATATTCACTGGAAGAAACAAGACAGTGCCAAAGCGGTCACTCACGAATTTACCTCTGGTTGTGCGAACTTGTCGCAAAAGAAAAACAAGTGATACGCAAAACACAACGGTACAATGGCGAGTGTCCAGTGGTCAAGCAAGCGCCCGACGTGTTGGTCGTTACCTCTGTACGCACTCTACAGCGTCGGCATAGGGCTAGAAACAGGATAATAATTTCTCAAACTCGATATCATGACATCAGAAGCGCATTTCCAATCGTCATTCTGGGCTCAAAATACACAAGTGGGCTTTTTATCAGACCAAGGCCCAATTCCACCTTCATCCAATCACCTCGCAAAGAACCATTTAAAAAATTATGACGTCACTATGTACATGCGCATTTTTAGGTGGCTCCATGGTCGGCTATGAGAAAGCGCCAGCCCGCGGTTACTTTGGCGTTCACTGGGGGAGAGAGATGGTGGCTCTGTCACCTGTGGGCAGTGACAATTTAAAAATTGCCGTGCGTTTCACACGGTTCTCGTTATGATAATGAACAGTGTGTTTGTGATAGCTACGAAGGAATGGACGTTTTTAAAAAGTCACGTGCGCTTTCAACGCTAAGCCACTGAGGAACCCGGATGAAAGCACGGCGTCTGCGCTATCGTACGTTGCCACCATGTCTTCGGCGCGGACGTTGTGACGGCCACAAGCAGCATCATGCGTTTTGTTGCTATTTTAAGTCAGCAAATTTTGCGCAATGTTACTGAATTTTTTTCATAGGAACAAATTTTCGTTCATCGCGCTTCAAATGACGAAAGATCGGGTGGGCAAGCACTTCTCTACATTTTTTTACAGCAAAGCTGCCTATCGCTAGGATCTGAAAAAATTTGTTCGAGATGTTGACAAAACCAAATCATCATGTGGACCGATCCTGGTGATAGTGCAGAAAGGGTCCAAGTTCAATAGCACATAGCCCTGTGGGCTCGCTAGTCTATGATGAAGCGTGTTGATATGTCAGTGTATAAGCAGCAAGTAAAAAAGTAAACATAACAAGTAGAAAATATCAGAAGATAATAAATAAAAAAATAAGAATAACACCATTGCCCAAACGCTAGTCTAGACGATGCGTGTCGAACCGTCAGCGTATAAGTGTAAAGGAAAAGACAAATGAAATGTGAAGAAAAAAGAAATAAAATCCAACTAACAATGAATCAAAATTAAGAAAATGCACTAAAATAAAGACAAGCATACAAATAAAAATAAAAGGACGAAACAAACAACAAAGTTCTGTGTTTGTGTCTTTATTCAACCAATGTAGCATAACGACCTTATATACCTACAGTGAACTCTCAATTCAGTGAACTTTAAGGGACACAAGGAAATAGTTCACTTAACTGAAAGCTCACTTAACTAAATATTCATTTGAATATCGAACAGCATAGGGCACAGCAGACATCAAGTCAAAAGTATGAAATACAATTCGTAACAATTAACATGGACTGATGTAAATCAATATATACGTAACAAGTAACATGGACTTCTGTAAATCAATATATAAGTGCTTAACAGGTACGTTGCTGCCCATCTCATTTTGAAAAAAAATGAAACTTTCTTTGCACTGGTGCTCTGACGTGACAAGAAGTAACAAAGCTGTGCAGCCAAGAGACCCAGTCAAGTTTGTTGGAACTGATAATGTTGACCAAAAGAAGTGGTTTGCGGTCTACGGGCATGCAAGTCACACCAACCGATGAAATGATAAAGTCATGTTGGCTAACATCTTATTTTGCCTTCAAGAGAGAGCAAGGGTCTGGTTCCAGAATCATGAAAAGGAAATTGGAATATTGGTTACCTGCAAGGAAAAGATGCGTGCTCTGCTTGGCAACTCTCTTGGTCGAAAGATTGCGGCGAAGAAGCAGCTAGCATGACAATACCAAAAGTCCATTGAATCCTACCTCTCTTAGATACAGGATGTGCTGGCCCCAGCAAAGCAGATAGTATGGCCTGATGGTCTAAGAAAGTCGGACTAGTCGTAAAAGGCATAACAGATGACGCATTGTTACGATCGGCCTGCAGGGGTACTGCTCTGCAAACCTATCTCAGCCCGCTGCAGTTGTTTCGATCGACCCGCGGGAGTGGTGAATTCAGAGAGCCGGCGACGCTGGCAACGCTAACCGACCATACACTTCCTTCGGAGAACTGGAGACCACGGCAAAGTTAATTAACCATGCGCCACCTCATACAGCCCAGCGGCGTCGGCGAGGCTAGCCGTTCGGCGGACCGAGTATTGTGGGTTGATTCACCATCGGCTTCATGGTCTATTTGCAGCAAGATAGCTTCTCGGAAAAGGGTGTTTTGCGGTGCGTTTTCCTCAGAACCCAGGATTCGTCAGTCTGCTGACACTCGTGGCGGATACCGAAGAAGTCAGCTCTGGAATTAAGAGGCGCCGGCTGGGGTCAAGCGTGGCAATCTGGCTACGAGGACCCGCTCAACTCGGTGGGTTCTGGGAATCCAAAGTGCGTATGTGAGTGTGTGAGACCTCCCCATCAAAGGCGTGTTAACTACGCCCCAACGACTGTGCACGGTCCCATTGGATAAAGGTTGGACAGCAGCTTTCCCTTCCCTAAGGATCTAGGGAGGACAGATGGTTTTTAAGCAGCAGTTTGTCGGGTGATAGTAGCTTGCTTGATACTTGGAGCTCGTGTGCTGTGTGCTTCGTCTAGCGTGCTCCATTTCGGAGTCATGCTAGGCTTTTCAAATGTATCAAATGTGTTAATGTAAATATGTATATGTATAAGCTACAACGGTGGCGTAGAGGTAGAGTATCCCCCTCGGGTGCAAGAGGACCGTGGTTCGAATACCGGTGCCGCGCAATTTTCCATCGGATTAAAATAAATACGTGTGTTGATAGAACTGCATAAACAGGCCTGGAAAACGGCCTGATCCCGGTGACCCCAACAGATAACGCACTCCCTCACCAGAGCCGGATTGGCTACCTTGGTGCAGTACTTGGCCGCAACCTCCTATATGAATACAACAATCAAACCCCGGCCCTCCGTCATCAGCAGCTGCGAAGCAACTGACCACGGTGACGGTCAGACCTGTGACGCAGCAGAGGGTGCTAAGAATACCTGGGTCCGAATAGACCGCCATTGGAATCTGAACCTGGCAATGCTTAATGCTAGAACGTTATCTAGTGATGCGAGTCTAGCAGTGCTATTTGAAGCAATTAGAGGGCAGTAAATGGAATGTAATAGGGCTCAGTGAAGTTAGAGGGACAAAAGAAGCATATACAGTGCTAAAAAGTGGACACGTCCTGTACTACCGGGGCTTAGCGGAGAGACGAGAACTAGGAGTCGGATTCCTGATTAATAGGGATACAGCTGGTAACTTACAGGAATTCTATATCATTAACGAGAGCGTGGCAGGTCTTGTTGTGAAACTTAATAAGAGGTACACATTGAAGGTCGTACAGGTCTACGCCCCTACATCCACCCACGATGACCAGGAAGTAGAAAGCTTCTATAAACACTTGAAATCGGTGATGGGAAAAGTCAAAATAAAATACACTATACTGATGGGCGAGTTGAATGCCAGCCAAGGCAAGGAGGAATCTGGAGACGAGTCAGTGGGGGAATATGGCATAGGCTCTAGGAATAGCAGGGGAGAGTCGTTAGTAGAGTTTGCATAATGGAATAATATGCGGATAAAGAATACCTTCTTCCGTAAGCGGGATAGCCGAAAGTGGACGTGGAGGAGCACGAATGGCGAGACTAGAAATGAAATAGACCTTATACTCTCCGCCAACCCTGGCATCATACAAGATGTGGAGGTGCTCGGCAAGGTGCGCTGCAGTGACCATAGGATTGTAAGAACTCGAATTAGCCTAGACTTGAGGAGGGAATGGAAAAAACTGCTACATAAGAAGCCGATCAATGAGCAAGAGGTAAGAGGGAAAATAGAGGAACTCCGGATCAAGCTACAGAACACTTATTCGGCTTTAACTCAGGAAGAGGCCCTTAGTGTTGAAGCAATGAACGACAATCTTATGAGCATCATTAAGGAGTGTACAATAGAAGTCGGAGCTAACTCCGTTAGACAGGATACCAATAAGCTATTGCAGGAGACGAAAGATATGATCAAGAAACGCCAATCTATGAAAGCCTCTAACCCTAGAGCTAGAATAGAACTGGCAGAACTTTCGAAGGTAAGAACAAGCGTAAGACAGCTGACATAAGGAAGTATAATATGGATAGAATTGAACATAATCTCGGGAACGGTGGATGCCTAAAAGCAGTGAAGAAACAACTAGGAAAAGGCAAGAATCAGATTTATGCGTTAAGATACAAAGCCGGCAACATCATTACTAATATGGATGAGATAGTTCAAGTGACTGAGGAGTTCTACAGAGATTTATACAGTACCTATGCCACCCACGACGATAATGAAAGAGAGAATAGTCTAGAGGAATTCGAAATCCGACCAGTAACGCCGGAAGAAGTAAAGAAACCCTTGGGAGTTATGCAAAGGGCGAAGGCAGCTGGGGAGGATCACGTAACAGCAGATTTGTTAAAGGATGGTGCGCAGATTGTTCTAGAAAAACTGGCCTCCCTGTATATGCAATGCCTCATGACCTCCGCTGTACTAGAATCTTGGAAGCACGCTAACATAATCCTAATCCATAAGAAAGGGGACGCCAAAGCCTTGAAAAATTATTGACCGTTGAGCTTACTGTCCGTTGCCTACAAAGTAGTTACTAAGGCAATCGCAAATAGAATTAGGAACACGTTAGACTTCTGTAAACCAAAGGACCTGGCAGGATTCCATAAAAACTACTCAACAATTCACCATATTCACAGTATCAATCAGGTTATAAAGATATGTGCGGAATATAACCAACCCTTATATATAGCTTTCATTGACTACGAGAAAGCGTTTCATTCAGTCGAAACCTCAGTAGTCATTGAGGCATTACGGAATCAGGGTGTAGACGAGCCCTATGTAAAAATACTGAAAGATATCTATAGCGGCTCCACAGCCACCGTAGTCCTCCATAAAGAAAGCAACACAATCCCAATAAAGAAAGGCGTCAGGCAGGAAGATACGATCTCTCCAATTCTATTCGTAGCGTGTTTACAGGAGGTATTCAGAGACCTGGATTGGGAAGAATTGGGAAGATTGGGAAGAATTGAGTTAACCGATAATACCTACGTAACTTGCGATTCGCTGGTGATATTGCCTAGCTTAGTAACTCCGGGGAGCAATTGCATATATGCTCGCTGAACTGGACAGGCAAAGTAGAAGGGTGGGTCTAAAAATTAATCTACGGAAAACTAAAGTAATGTTTAACAGCCTCGGAAGAGAACAGCAGTTTACGATAGGTAACGAGGCACTGGAAGTGGTAAGGGAATACATCTACTTAATGCAGGTAGTGACCGCGGATCCTGATCATGAGACTGAAGTATTAGAAGAATAAAAATGGGCTAGGGTGCATTTGGTAGACATTCTCAGATGATGAAGAGCAGGTTGCCATTATCCCTCAAGAGAAAAGTGTATAGCAGCTGTCAGTACTCACCTACGGGGCAGAAACCTGGAGGCATACGAAAAGGGTTCTACTTAAATTGAGGACGACGCAACGAGCTATGGAAAGAAGAATGATGGGTGTAACTTTAAGGGATAAGAGCAGATTGTGTGAGGGAACAAACGCGAGTTAATGGCATCTTAGTTGAAATCAAGAAAAAGAAATGGGCATGGCCAGTAAATGTAATCAGGAGGAAAGATAACCCATGCTCATTAAGGGTTACGGACTGGGCGCCTTGCTTAGTAACTCAGGGGACCAACTGCAACGCATGCTCACTGACCTGGAGAGGCAAAGCCGAAGGGTGGGTCTAAAAATTAATCTGCAGAAAACTAAAGTAATGTTTAACAGTCTCGGAAGGGAACAGCAGTTTACAATAGGTAGTGAGGCACTGGAAGTGGTAAGGGAATACATCTACTTAAGACAGGTAGTGACTGCGGATCCGGATCATGAGACTGAAATAATCAGAAGAATAAGAATGGCCTGGGGTGCGTTGGGCACATTCTCAGATCATGAACAGCAGTTTGTCATTATCCCTCAAGAGAAAAGTGTATAACAGCTGTGTCTTACCACTACTCGCGTACGGGGCAGAAACCTGGAGGCTTATGAAAAGGGTTCTACTTAAATTGAGGACGACGCATCGAGCTATGGCAAGAAGAATGATGGGTGTAACGTTAAGGGATAAGAAAAAAGCAGATTGGGTGAGGGAACACAGGCGAGTTAATGACATCTTAGTTAAAATTAAGAAAACGAAATGGGCATGGCAGGACACGTAATGAGGAGGGATGATAAGCGATGGTCATTAAGGGTTACGACTGGATTCCACGGGAAGGGAAGCGTAGCAGGGGGCGGCAGAAAGTTAGGTGGGCGGATGAGATTAAGAAGTTTGCAGGGACAACATGGCCACAATTAGGACATGACCGGGGTAGTTGGAGAAGTATGGGAGAGGCCTTTGCCTTGCAGTGGGCGTAATCAGCCTGATGATGATGATGGTGTTGGTGGGGGTGGTGTTGATGCTTATGATGATGTAAATAAATCCTGTACTCCTAGTTCTCGATGAGTGCAAGTTCCTCCCTACAACCGCGCCCCAAGCGTGTGTGAGTTGGATTACGGCATGGGCCAGCTACCACATATTTCCTCCCCCACTACAAGTCTTACAACTGGGTGCCAGCGGTGAGATCGTCCTACCACTCCAACAGCATTCAATCTGCTAATATGCAAGGACTGTGACACTGTGGATGCTATCAGTGATGAGTGAGTCGTGCCTGTGCCACGGCTGCCGCTGACCATGGGGCACGTGACGAAGATCATACTGCGTGAACGTGAGCCTATATTTCCTGCTTCCCCGTGCCACCATGCCTGTAAGTCCAGCGCTACCATGATACCACTTGTCCAAGCCAGATATCCCATGCTCGCCTGTACTCTTGTGTGGTCGCTCCCTCCCGCCCGACTGACCGCTTCACAGGTTCCTATGCCCAAGGCCAGAGGCTACGTCACCGCAATCCAGCCGAATAGAGGACTGCTGACGACCTGTCCCTATGCTTTAATTGCCGTCGGATTGGTCACGTCTCCTCGCTATTGCAATAACCGGTAGTCTTGGGCCTATGCGCCCTATGCTCCCGACTGTTGCCCTGAGACCAATCCTGGCTGCTTCCAGCCTTACCGAGAGTCCCCTCAGGCCAGCGGTGATGACGCTCCGCCCATGTCGTATCGTCGTTCCCCATCTCCGCGTGGTCACCGACCCGTTCGTCGTCTTCTCGTCGCCTATCATCTCGCTCCCCACAATTAGGCCGCCCTCCGTCGCCAATTGCACGCCTGCCTCCGGAAAGCTAGACGATCCACCTACCGGAGTTGAACCTGCATTGACGACTCGACCGCAAAATCCTCTGGCCACAATTCCAACTAGACGCAACCTAAATGGTGTTAACGTGGACTGTACACTTGTGGCTCCTCTCACTGACACGGGGGCACATATATCAGTAATGCATTCGAAACTTAGCCGTCGACTTAAGAATGTCCTCATGTTACCCACGTTACCACTCATCAGAGTCGCCGACGGGGAAACGCTTCCCGTCCTGGGTATGTGCTCCGCACGAATAAATATTGCCGGTTGCTGTACGACTGCATTACTTGCTGTGCTCGAGTACTGCTCCCATCAACTCATCCTAGGCAAGGTCGTTCTATCTGCGAACTCTGCCCTTATTGGTTGTGGAACGGTATTTCTTCATCTTGACCTATCTCGCTACTATGATGCTCCGACCACCTGTGAACTGCGGTTAGTGTTCCGCGGATTATATCCGTCTGGCGAATCAATCCGTTAATTATGTGGACCTAAGGCCTCTCCCTTCAATTCCCGATGACGATTACGATCTGACTCCCATTGTTCACGTTCTATTGGCCATAAATGTCGTCATTCCCCATACCATTCTCACCGTTTCTAATAATGCACGGCATTTCCCATCTTGAACTTCAACTGACGCACGCAACTTATCCCAAACGGCATGACTGCCCAACGTCTCTTCAAGCGATGAGTACGTCGTCCCTGCATTAGTTGCCGGCGATCCTTCGCTCCGCGCTGCGTTCCCCAGCTAAAGCTATACAACTGGTCGCATATTACAATGACTGCGCCGGACCTCCTTCCAGCACAGGCTACCGGTGACAAACACATGGTGAGGTCTTATGGTGACATCTCTGACTTTGATGACGGCCCTTTGGGCCAGTCATGCGTCGTCACTCACCATGCCTCTTCTGGAATTGCCAGCCCCATCAGCTGACGTCCTTATCGTGTGTCCCACGCTGAACATCAACTAATTCAGCGTGAGGTCGAAACAATGCTCGCGAAAGACGTCATTTATATTCTTGCAGTCCCTGGGCGTGACCGGTTGTGCTAGTAAAGAAGGAAGGTAACTGGAGCCTCTGCGTAGACTACTGTCACTTGAACAAATGCCAAGCTAATGGACGTCTACGCTCTGCCAAGAATCGAAGAAGCTCTCGACTGTCTCCATGGGTCTATCAACTTCTCCGCCGACCTGCGGTCAGAATGCTGGCAGATTTCAGCAGATAGCCTGTAACGTGAAATTACCGAATTAGTTACACCGCATGTATTTTTCTTCAATTTAAGGTGATGTGATTTAGCTTAGGTAATGCCCCAGAAACGTTTGAAAGGACGATGCACTCTCTCTCTCGCGACTACAGATGGCCCATTCTTTGTTACCTAGATGACATCATCCTTTTTCTCCGACATTTGAGAGCAACCTTACAGGCCTGTGGCCAGTTCTTGATCTTTTGCGGCAAGCAGGCCTATTGTTAATCTCATCAAGATGCAGTGGTGGCGGTCGTGATATCATTGTGCTAGGCCACCTTGTCAGAGCTCGTGGCGTACAGCCTGATCCCGACAAAATTCGTGTAGTGAAAACTTTTCCAATATCACCTTCGGCCAGAGACGTCTGGAGCTTCTTCGGCTTGTGTGTTGTTTTTTTCCGACGCTTCGTCAAGAATTTCGCCGACACTGCCCGCCCCTTAATGCAGCTCCTGAAGGACATCATTTTCGTGGGGTCACGAATAAGTTGAAGCCTTTTGCACATTTACTAGATTACTTATCCTAGTCTTAATCCCGTCACAATACACTCCGCGGGTATAATAACGATTGCTACATCTTCCAGTTTCTATGGTATTATATTTTTATCAGTCTTCATTGAAACGGCATGCGGACGGTCATTTCTTGATCAAGGAAAGCGCTGCACTGCTTTGGAATGTCGTGCGTCTTTGGCAGCTGTTCGCAATTCCTAAGCAGAAGAGAGTATACCCGACAAAAAAAATTCACTGCACAAGTGATCGAGCAGGAGAGCAGGGCGTTTCTTTTAAGAAAAAGGTGGCACCGCCTTTCACGACACAATGCTTGCTCTGCACCTGTGAGTCTGCGATTCCTAGAATCCAAAGACAATGAAAAGGTTTGCATTTGTGGAACACTCGTGATGTTGCAAAGCGCTGAGCGAGTCTTCCTGAAAAAGAGTGCTGGGACTTATTTTAGGACTGTTATCATGTTTTACAAATGTTGCATCGCGTGTCCTGAACATTTTTGCATTAAATTGATGGTGCGTGCTTTGTGTGTTCTTTACTTGTTAGCAACGTTTCACCTCAATGTGTCTCTTTGTTCTCTGGCAAAATGTTCGTTACCTGAATGCTGCAGTTCAGTTTGTCGTTTTCCATGAAATATAAGCCGATGTAGAAATCTCCACTTCGTGCGCGCTTTGTTCCATCTCGGTATACAGGTGCTGTTCCCATTACTTTGAACGAAGATTTGATGACACAATGGCACATGCTCTCTGACGATTTGTGCTGCTTTGGAAACTAGATCTTTCTACACAATGTCATATACACACAAAGGTCATCGTAGCCTGGACGGACACCTTGATTTCTTTTAACTGCGTCTTTTTTTCTGCACCGTATACGGGGACTCTACAAGTCACATTCCAGGTGTAAGCATCATCCATCATGTATGTCGTAACCCAATACTTCCAAACGAAACAACTACAAAAATAAAGCTGTGATCGCAATTCTCGCCTAAACCATTAACGCGAACATCGTGGTAGTTAAAGCCTAAAGAAAGTGGCAGGATCATGACATAACACAGGCAAATAAGGGCAATTGAAAACAAGAACAAAAAAAAAACAAGGAAGACGTAAACATAGGATTGAACAAGGACAAAAATCCCTGCTGAAATTCATATTCGGAAGCACGGAAAATTAGCTCCACGTCTCCCTCTCACAAAGGGTCTATGTCATGGCGTACTGCATTGGCTGAAGTGTAGCTTTAACACAGGAGCTACACCTGTCTATACGAAAGACTACCTTACAAAGAACGACGATACAAGGAAATTTTCACGCGCTTGCATCGTCACTGGGGAAACTGTAGTGTTGAGTATGATGTTTTCGACCACGATCCACAATTTATCTCTGAAGATATCGCAATTATGCAAGTTATTATAAAGTTAAGCGATTGATTTCGAGTAATAGACCCCTTGCAAAAGTACTCCGCTCGCGGCAGCCGCTGCAACTACGTGCGCTGCCGCCATTTTAAGGGGTGCCGCCAGCTGCCGCTAAGCAAAGCGTCGCGTCGTTCACGGCTCTTACGTATATGTTTATCGACTGCGCAGGCAAGTCTTCGTTAAACTATTTATTAGGCTATGGTCAACTTTTACTGTGTTCCTGAATGTCACCAGCAGGGATACCGATGCAAAGGCGGCGAGAAGGTACGCATACGTACGTGCTATTATTACAGGCGTTGTTCGCGGACATGGCACTGTTGTCCTACTGCATTGACCCCGCGTGAACGAGCTTGGAGCTAACTTTTCCCGCTGCCGTTTCAGCTTTTTAGCGAAACATTGTGGGAACGCTTTAGAGGTAATGGCGACCACGTCGTGCGTGTGTGTGTGTGTGTGTGTGTGTGTGTGTGTGTGATTGTGTGTGTGTGTTTGTGTGTGTGCGTGAGAGAGAGAGAGAGAGAGATCACAGCAGAAATAAAAGCACTGTGCGTGCTAAATGCAGGTGTTAGGCCGCACTTCGCAAACACTGCGCAAAACTAGCCGATCGAACTTCGTTTCCCACCGCATGGGATGTTACTGCAAAGCGTTCGTTTATACACCCATGCGTTCCTATTTTGATAGACGGTAATGCTTTAGGGCACTTATATAGGGGGTAGATACGCTGTCGCTCGCTGAAACCACGGCTGTACCGCAGCGCAGCGAGTGTACTACTGACAAGACGTTAAGATAAATGACCTCGTCGCAGTGTTCGCAGTCTACAGGCACAAGCAAGCTATCACAGATACGGTGAACTATTTGCACCGATGAAAAGTCTGTGCGACCTTAAATTACACCTTGAAGTTGTAACTCGAACGTCACACTCTTAAGCCAGCCTGACTGGTACGACGCTGTGACATCAATCAATGGAAAACATGATTCCTGAATCCCGTAATTGCAGGGCGCCCACCACATTTTCCCAGTTAAATCAGACGCTGGGTCTCTTCATTACCCTTCTTTGCCCACTTGATCATTAGACTGCGTCGTGGCGAAGCAGAAACATGAGCATTTTTAGTGCAGCTTTACGAAGCAAAAGCCCGAAATTTTTCAACCGGTGGTAGCAGGAAGACCACCTTTCTTTTCGGGAGATAAAGTAAAGCTTTTTGCGGTTTAGTAATCAGTGAGCGGCTTATCAGTTCCACGAGTGTAAAACCCTGCTCAGCGATACTACTCAACAAAGTGGTTCTTTGCCGCCGCTCGAGCCTGCGCTCATGCACCGTGTATAAAGCCACAAGTACTACAACAACTAACGTTTACCACAAAAATTAAAGTGATTGCAGACGTTGAATGACCGAACTCGGTTAAATTATTCGCCTTTCATTCAGATAGCCTACTACAGGAGGTGGAAAGAGAAGACTAGAAGGCAGGGAGGTTAACCAGAATAGCGTCCGGTTCGCTACCCTACTACATGGATCCGAACAAGCGCACGGGGTGTAGGAGTTTTTAAGCCCTTCCCAAAATGCCGAATCCTTACGCGCATCAATACATTTGCGTTTCAGGCTTTCTCAGCACTGTTCATAAAGTAATCTATGAAATTGGTATCACTCAGCCGCAAGAGCTTACGTTTCGCAGGAGTACTTCACGGAAACTGTGGAGGCAACCGTCACCAACTTTTACGCCTTTCGTCGGCCCTTCGTGGACGTAGTGGAAACAAAGCTGCTGATTGCCGTCTCCCGGATTGACAGGAGACATGACAAGTCCCTCTTCCAACCGTGTACAGGGCAAACGAAATCGCTCATGGCGAAATCAGCGTCCAACTACCAGAGAAGTGACGTTGCAGCAGCGAGTCGACAGCACCTCGTTACGGCGGTTACTGCGCTCCCCCCCAACATGGCGAATTCATTTCCATGATCCTTTTCGCAACTGAAATCGAAACTCTATTTGCTCGGCAGGTGGCGCACTATTGCAAAGGGTCTATCAGCTAAGCAATGGTAACAGAAAAATTCACCAGCGTGCGCTAGGCGACTCCAAACAAAACACTATTGGTAAAATCGTCCCATCTCGTACCAAACTCCCGAAGCGAAGAAATTTAACGGTTTGGGCTCGCGTTCAACGCGATCCCATTTCCGTTCCGGTTGGGAGAAATAAAAGTTAAAACGGTTTAATCGTGAACCAGTTCGCAATACTGAACCAGAGCGCGATCTAGTTCAGCACAAATTTTATCCTGCCCCATGGCGATAAGCCACATAGTGTTATGGACTTCAATTAGACATAAATATAACTGAAACCACGAACTATTTTAGAAACCTGATATTTCAGAGCCGGATCAGCTTTTTCTTCAGTGGTGAGATGGCTTGAGGCGTACCAATGCCTCACGCCATTTGTTTTTCTTTTATTCTTTCTGTTCTTTTTCTTTTGCGATAATAATTATTGTAAGGAAGTCGGTTGTCAATGAAGAACAACGTTTATTGCTTGTGGGACGCTGGTATATGGGGGAACAGGAGCGTGGCATCACAGGTCACAATGCCACGTTGCTGGCAGCTCTGCTACATCTTCTCTTTTTTTTTAATAAACAATTAGTTCAACGTCTCTCAGGCAATGGGTACAGGCAGGACTTGCGACGTTGCCGTGTGCTTCGTCGTAGCTCTGGGAAAGGTGGTTCGACGTCTGGGACATCAGACTTTAGAGGATTGTGTGGTTGTGCCAACACGTCACGTAGATGCTCTCGGGTCCGCCTGACCTCGCGGCCGTCTTCCATTTTCAGGATCGCGGAACGTGGTGCTTCCGCTGGCCTTTGGAAGACAGAAGGTGCCCAGGTCCGGTGAAGAGTGTCGTACACTGTTACCTGTTGCCCCTGCGATAGGGGACGGCAGCTGTCTGGAGCCGCGGTTGTAGTAGGTTTTCTGGCGCTGACGGATTTCCTGCAGACCGCGGTGAACGGCTTTGCAGGGCACCGTCTCTGGCACCAGGAGCGTTGTGGGTACTGTGAGCAGGGTTCTCGTCAGTCGTCCAATGAGTCTCTGCGCAAGGGACTTCAGCACCGCATTCCTGGGGCTATTGCGCCACTCAAGTAAAGCCATTTGGAAGTCAGGTGTCCTATACGAGCACTTCTTTAGTACTTTCTTAGCCTCTTGGTCAGCCCGCTCAGCCATTCCGTTAGAGCGCGGGTAACAAGGGCTCGAAGTTACGAGTGCGATACATAATGTGCCCAGAAACTCTTTGAATTCCGCGCTGTGGAACGGTGGGCCGTTATCACTGCAGAGCTTCAGGGAAGTCCATGAACAGCAAAAATATCCGCACACCATGATATCAGCAGTCTTTCAGTGACGTTTTGAAATTGACGTATCTCAAAAAAGAAGGAATATTCGTCTACGATTATGGCAAACTGTCGGCCATCGTAAGAGAACAAGTCCATTCTTACAGTTTCCCAGGGTAAACTAGGCACTTCGTGGCACAAAAGTGGCATCTTCGGGTTCCGCGATTGATGCGTTTGGCAGATCTTGCAAGCTCTACACAACTGTTAAATATCCGCGGGCATGCTGGGCGTGAACATAACGCTTCTCGCTCGTTCTGTGGTTTTTTCTGCTCTCGAATGTGCGGCCTGAAGGAGGCTCAATATTTCTGCTCTCTTCGAGTGTGGTACGATTAACTTATTGCTGCGGAACAGTAGGCCGTCCTGGGTGTGTATGTCCTCCCGGTATGTCCAGTAGGGGCGCACGGCTTCCGGGATATCACGTTTGTCGTCCGGCCAGCTTGTTTCTGCATATCCTCGTAGCTTGAGCAGGGTTTAATCGCTATCGGTTGGTGCAAGGAGGTCTTCGATGCGTGCTTTGGAAGCAGAAACAAAATCGCGCACATTTACTTGAAACTGTTCGGTCTCTTCAGCCATGCACACATTGCCTAGAAATCGGGACAAAGCATCTGCGAGAAATAGTTCCCTGCCCGGTTTGTAGAAAACATTGATGGGATAGCGCTGCAAGGTGAGCCTCATACGTTGCAAGCGAAGGGGGCATTGGTGCAGCTGCTTCTTGAAAATTGACACCAAAAGGCGATTCTTGGTTTCAACCGTTACTTCTGGCTGAGCGTAAATGTAATCGCGGAATTTCGTGCAACCGTGCACAATCGCGAGCGTTTCTTTTTCAATTTGTGCATAGCGCTGTTGTGTGTCCGTGAGTGACCGAGACGAAAAAGCCACAGGGCGGCCTCCTTGAAGAAGCACTGCACCAACACCAAATTGGCTCGCGTCGACTGAGAGGGTGACACATTTTTTTCAGGTCGAAGTACGATAGCACAGGTACTTGCGCCAAGAACTGCCGCAACTTTTCGAAACTTATTTCTTGCTGTTCGTTCCATACCCATGCAATGTCTTTGCGCAATAAGGTTCGCAGATGGGGCAGTAACACCAGACATACTTGGAATGAATCGCTGTATGAAATTGATCATACCAAGAAACACTCGTAGCTCCTTACTGTTCTTGGGCGCCAGCATTTGTAGTATGTCTTGCCCTCGTTGCGGGTCCACTCGCAGGCCCTCTGCACTGAATGCGGCCCAGGTAATGCACATGGGACTGCAAGAATGCGCATTTGTTGAGGTTCAATCTAACATTGTGTTCTTTACAGCGTGTCAACAAGAGTTTCAAATGGTAATCGTGCTGATCTTTAGTCCTTCCCCAGAGCAGTATGTCGTGCATGACCGCCGCTACACACGGTAACCTTTCTAACAGCCCGTGCATTGCTGCTTGGGAAATCTCTGGGGACGAGGCGATGCGAAACGGCATTCGAAGAAACTGATAGCGACCATACGGCGTGCTCATAGTGCAGAGTTTTGAGCTTGACACGTGCAGTTTAATGTGCCAAAACCCAGATGCCGCATCTAAAGTTTAAAAAAAAAAACAGCCTCGGGAAGTTGCGGAACTATGTCCTCTATTGTTGGCATATATATAGGAAAGTTCTCGCGTAACAGTGACTTGTTTAGCTCTGTTGGATCCAGGCAAATTCGTACTTTGTCCTTTTTAACTACTGTGATCATCCGACTGGACCATTCCGTAGGTTCGGTTACCATTGTTATTACTCCTTGGTCTTCCATGGGCTGGAGTTTTGCTTCACCTAGTCTTGAAGGGCCACAGCAACTCTTCTAGCTGGCACGACGACACCCGCGGCACCGGGCTTGAGCTTCATCTTGTATTCGGAGTCCCTCAGCTGGCCGAGCCCTTTGAAGACTTCTGCAAAAGGCGGTGCTGGGGGGGGGGGTTAAATATGCTCGTATTCAATGTTCTGCAAGCGGCTGATGAACCGCAAACGTTCCGCCGCTGAGCCACTCAGTGTTACCGGCACGTTCTGCACTATAATGAAAAATCTATATTCGTGAGATTTGTTGTTCGCTGAAAGTCACAGCCATACTTTTTATTGCTATGCACTTTTCTGTCCAATAAATGCCGTAAGCATGACCCAGCAGGATTCTGTTGGCTTATTTGGTAGCGTCTCAATGTATCGTTCCGAAATAACGCAGCAGTTTGCGCCCGTGTCTAATTTGTACCTCATTGGTGTGCCTGCAATATGAACCCTCGCATTCCAGTTTTCTGTTGCTATAGTATGCACCGTTAAGAGTTTCCAAGAAATAATCTTTGTCTGCTAATAGGCGCCGCTCACGCACATCTCTGCGTCTCTGAACCACGTCTCGTGATGCCGGCGGCGTCTTGCATACTTGGGCAAAATGGTTCCGCCTGCCGCACTTTTTGCAAGTATTCCCGTTCGCAGGGAATATTCCGCTGCGATGTGTCTGGTAGCTGCATTTACTGCAGACCGTTTCTGTTACTTCCTACTGCATGAACTCTCGTTTCCTGAGCGGTTGCGGCTGCTTCGCTTATCTCGCGAAACTGCTTTTTCCCTTTCTCATGGGCGCGACAGATATCGACAGTCTTCTGATACGAAGGGTTTGCAGCGATCAACATTTGCTGCAAATTCTTGCTTCGAATGTCCAGAATAATGCGGCTACGCAGCATGCGATCTTCTAGCGCTCCAAATTCGCAGTTTTTAGCTAGTATACGCAGTTCCGTCAACCGTTCACTGAAGCTCTCGGTTTCCTTTTGGTTTCTTGATCCGAAACGGAACTCCTGAAACGTTAGATTCGTTTCAGGCTTGTAGAAATCCACAAGATGTCGACGACGTTTTAGCCTTCTTCTGCTTCAAACTTGAACGTGCTGTACGCCTTTCTAGCCTCCTCACCAATCTTTACAATAGAAAACAAGGTAAACACACTTTTCCAAGTTTGCCATCCAAACCAAGCGTTGTCTGTTGTGTCCAAGGGCTTCGACGGTGGAAGAATGGACGCTGGCGTCGACATGCCGAATAGGTACCGCTGCCACCATGTAAGCAAGCTGGTTGTCGGTGAAGAACGTTTATTCCCTGTGGGACGCTGGTATATATGTGAACAGGAGCGTGACGTCACAGGTCATGGTGCCGCGTTGCTGGCAGTTCTGTCCACTCTAAGCGCATTTCGGCAGTCGGAGTAGGCGTGGACGTCGGCGTCACCATCGCCGTCACCGTGAGATTCCGCATAAAGTCCAAGGGCGATAACACCATCGCCGCACGCCCTACGGTGTATGTGCGAGTAAAGGCATTCGAGGGGAGCCGACGACCGCGGTTCAATCTCGCCCACGCAAAAGAGCAAGAAGCACGCCATCTCCCGTCGTGCGTGAGGCACCCAAATTTGCGAGGCCCCGGGGGGATGAGAGAGAGGGGGCCGCGTTCTACGCCGGCTGCAACGGCGTATGTGACAAAATTTAGATGGCACCAACCAAAAAAAGTGAAGATGGAATGACGTTTCGGCTCCCCCACAGGAATCTTGTTCACAACGGGGCCGAACAATTTTGCGTCGCTGTTGTCGTTGTTTAAGAGGCCTTCGTCCTGCAGTGGACATTGCGAACGAGACTCCCGTGGGGGAGCCGAAATGTCACTGCATCTTTACTTTTTTTTTGGCCGGTGCCATCCAATTTTCGTCATGTGCCATTCCGACCAGACGAGATTCCGTCAAACCCATGACTTCAAACTGCGTGTGTGGCGGCACATGCCTTCGCCCGGCCATATCTTGAGAGCGATCTGCGTTGGGGACATAGTCTAGGTGCGTCGGCGGCTTGTAGCTTTGTGCGTACTGTGTGCTTTCGGCGCTTACGTTTCGTTGAAGTGATAGCGCAAATGTTGCTTCGCTCGCTGCTGCTCCCGCGTTTTCTAACGCCAGCGTTTTGAGAGCTTGTTTTCGCGGTAATAGAGCCAGTGCGTTCATGTTTGCTTGTGTCCACGTGACATCATGCTTGTCAGTTTACTTAGTGTGCCTATGTTTATAAGTTTATAACGCGAATAACGCTACTACCCTTACTTCGTATAGCTGTTCACTAATTTTCAATCGCAATCAATGCAGCGCCTTTCGCGTGAAAGTGCGACTTCTTTATTACATGACTCAATTTTTTTTTCAAAAGAGGAAGAAATGAGCATTCGGGCACATAGCACACAGCAATCAATGGTTTCACTTGAATAAACACGAATACCTAAAGGGACGCAAAAAAAAATATTTTCTAAGCTGTGTTGGTAAACCACATTTTCACAACGCTAAAATTGCCATTCCTACCACTAGAGGACGCTTTCGATCCAGAGAAAGACGGAAAAACGATAGACCAGTATCAACGCTGCCTTCCGATTTCCGGAGCAGCTCGCGCTGACGTCACCAATTGTCATACTCTCTGCTCCATCCTTTTATCGGTAAGGATAGACAACAGTGTAAATTTAGAGAGCGAAAAAGTGAAAATACTGATAGTTCTGTTAACTTATACTGGACTACTACAGTTGAAATGTGAATAAAGTTAATTGCAATCCGCGATGTTCCCCTAACAGACTAGCGCGGGGGTTTCGGCGCGCCATTCAAAAATGAAACTTTGATCGTCATTTGCTCCACTTGTAATCAAAACTGGTTAAAGAGAAATGGCCGCAAGCAGATTTATTCAAGAATATTTATCAATACACACGGATTCAGGTTTTCGTTTTGTTTCCCTTTAACGTTATGCAGCTACGACAGATACAAGCATGCAGACAGCCATTTTGAGCAGTGGCGTCTCTAGAGTGTGCGGTAAGAGATGCAGTGCCTTGAAGCCTGCATCCGTGCGCTCCCCCTTGGCCGCGTTTCTTTATATAATAAGTGATAGTACATGCGAAGTACTAGAAAATAGGGGTGCAATATGCATAAGACGATGGATGTCGATATTTTAAACGAATAATCTCACACTCACAGCCAAATTGTATTAAGGATTTCTCTTCTTAGATCTTACTTAGCTATTTAGAGATATACTATAGAAGACAATATAAGACTGTTTTCGGATATGTATTAAAACATAAATGAAATCATTATGTTCAGAATAGAAGAGCACATGGCACTGGAATTACAAGCCATAATATTGAAGCGAACTGACGTAAACAATTATCGAACATAAAAGAAAGCAGTTCAATTTTATGAATTACAATGTGCGCAAATCAACTGTAAAAAATAGCGTATCGCGAGCATGGAGCATGAAGTGCACAGGTTAACGAAGCGCGGAAAATAACAAGTTGTCTCAAAAGATCCGAAAAGTAAAGAAAGAAAAAAAAAACACCAGCTAAATAGTTGCCGCTCACCCGAGTTTGCAAATTTTTGACATACGGTTTCACCTTGTCAGAATAACCTTGCGAATGAGCGCAAATCCTGGCGTTGTGATACCGATCGCGCGAAGAGAACCCAAGTAAGTTATTCGAAGAATCGCTTATCTATCGAGAAGCCGTCATCGCCCTAGATCCTTGAACCATTTTGTGCCGAACCATTAACCATTATAAGTTTTCTTTCAGTTCATGTTCGCTTTGGATTCGAAAACATTCTAAGAATATTGGTGCGGGCTCGGGTTCAGTTCGGGTCGAAATACCGGATTGGGTATGGTGTTTCGTTCGCGTTCGCTTCGACATTTTTTAGAACTTGCCCAGCGGTAGCTCACACACACGGTATATTACTGTTAGTTTCTAATAGACTTTTGACCTTTAAGACCGTCAATATTTCTTAGCAATTACTGAAAGAATGGTCACAGCTATCGATTCAAACATTTTTCGAAAGCGTGCGATGACGGGTAGTTGATTTACCTTAGCGCGAAAGTCATGTGACAATGATGATAGAGAAAGACGCCCCACAAGAACTGTCACCGTCTTTGTCAGCAAAAAAATAGAAGCTGATAATGCTCGCATAGTGATGCATCTTTATTGCTGTTAACTTCGTGGACCCCGGAATACATTTTACTTATCCTGCTATATATACCTCTTGCCCTTCTACCTGTACTCCTGAGTCAGCGGCCCTCGTGGGATATCTGTCTTAGTTCTCGTTTCGCACGCAGTGATCATGCTAAAATATCTCTGTCTCAATGCTACTTCGCATATTTGTTACATAACTAGCATTAGAATGAAAACTTCTACGTGACTTGTGATTACCGATTAACACGAGGATGACCATAATCATTCGGTGCAACACGTTCGAAGCTGGGGCAACAAGAACCATGTCTAGTGTTTTCCTCAATGCCATGCATAGTTAACAGCTTTTGAATGAACACTTGTTCGCTTAAGTTCACAAGAATTAGCGCAGGTTTCGTGCCAAAGATCACAGTGCTCTTTACAAGATTACTCTGTCAGCTATGAGTGATTACAGGTTACGTTTATCTATCTTTCACATCAGAGAATCACTTATATATATATAGTCTGGAGAAAACATTCCACAAAAATTATTATTGTGAGGGCGCTGCACTTTTGAAGAGATATGTCTGCTAGCCGAGCGGGTTGTGGAGACTGCACCGCAAGGACTGGTGATATAGGAAATAGGAAAGGCAACCGATGGGCTTCATGTCTGCACCATTGTCCGAATGGAGGTGACAAGCATTATGGTTTGGCGACTTCGTCGCTAGATTTGACAATTGTCAAAATAATAAGACTCATCCATAAAATGCGTTTAAAAAGTTATTACAGCTTCAGTACATTGTATACGAACAATCATAATGGCATGTTAATGATATGAAACATTGCTATTTGGTGAATTGTTTTGAATGGTCACAAATATTAGACAGGAAATAAGCACTAACCTCCTTGATCCTGTAGGAACTCACAAAATATGACGGGAAAATGCGTACTGGGAGCTCTACATCTGTCACAAAGGTGATAAAGATGACTGCTAAAACCTGCTTCTGCATTATCTGCAGCCTTTGGTTAGTGAAATGAGTGAGCGAAAACTTTAAACTCCAGGTGTCTCGCAGAGCTTATGATTTGGTATGAAATCACACTATCTATTGGTATTTTCGTAACAATAGGATACAGCATGAAATCACTATTTGGTTATTTATTTTTATTTTTACGTGCCATAACACAATTGCGTCATGCAGAAACCAAATAGAAAAATCTTAATACCTCAAACAATATCTGTACCTGTACAACTAGAGTTGAATAAGCCATTCTTATGTATAGGCTACTTCGCTCGTCGAAACATTGGTTTCACCCTAAGCATTCCTTTGTCCGAATTCTGCGGATTACTTAACATATCGCCTTTCGTGGACTGCGAACACATTGCGCGAAAAGAAGATTGCTAATACGTTCATTTAAATGCAAGAGCCCGAATAGAGGACAGGAACTGGCAAGACAGGACACTGCGTCGACTTCCAATACGGTATTATCAGAACGAGGAGCAAATACACACGCAACCTAGCCATGATTGCGTACATGCGGCAGCCGGCCATCTCAAGATTAACATCATATGAAACATAATAAATTAAACAAAAACAGGAAACCGGCAAAAATACATGCATTTCACAATGACTAGACGTCCACATTTATATCGGAGACCTTTATGATGAGATTTTTCTCCCGAACAAAAAAAATGAATTTTCACTGGTTCCTGTATATCACCCGTACTTCATGAACTTTACCTCGCTCAAGCACACTGGAATCTTGAAAGATGACAGCAGGGAAATGATTAGCCAAGGTTTTATTTATGTGGACGATTTTCTTATCTTGCTAGATTCAAAACGTGTAGTGTTTTGATGCGGAGCAGGCTGCTCCGCATCTGTTGAACATAATTAAAGAATGCTTGCAGCAATCGAATATTACTAATGGGACGCGGGCTTATGAAGCTGAGAATTCTTATTTGAAATTTTGCTTTGAAGCCATTAACTTGTGTTGTATGTGTAAACATCACGCCAAAAGACACTCCTGCTCTTTGTTTTGTTTTTTTCCCGGAAGAAACTAATAAAAGAGCAAATCTAAACTTCATGAACGCCCTAAAGAAGTCATATTTCCATGAGTGCTATCACCCGAGTTCCTGCATTCTGTGGTCACCTCAGTGGCTAAACAGTTGCTCAGCTCGCGCCCAACTTAATTCGGCCGAGCAACCTGAATGATAAAAATTCACAATATAGTTACCAATGTGTTACGTGAATTTTTCAGCGTTAGTTCTGCGTTGAGAGGAACAAATGTTGCTTTATTTATTTCAATACAGTGGCTTGTTAAGTTCACTCTCTACAGCCGCATCTATGGCTATGGGCAGCAAGGTTGCGGGTGACTGCAATTGTCTACGCGGACAGCCGTGTTTGTTTAGGTGCTCATTGACACACCGGCTGCTTTTCTCCATGGACGAAGCACCAAGAAAATACGGGATTTTCGTAGACAGCACATGTAACGAATACAGAAAGAGAGGAAAGGCATAAAATATTAACCAAATCCCATTTGCCGGTTGGCTATCCTGCAATGAGGTTGTGGAAGCAAAAGTTGGATGGAAGGCCTATCGAGAGAGACAGAGAGAGAAAGAGAGAGACCAATTAGAGGCGTTCTCAAAAGTGAGTAGATTGCACAAAGCATACTAGCACTTGCATAACCATCTGATGTGATGGTAATTCCATTCGGTGTTGTACAACTATTGCTTCCGACAAAGCCTGATCGTCAAACCGGTTGAGTACGGTAAAAAGCGATTCTTTCTGCGCACTATACTGCGGACACTGGCAGAAAACATGGCGAATAGTTTCCTCGATTTCAAGCAGCCATGTCGGCGATCTCTCTTCGAACGCATAGGCGTTGGTAAGCCGAACCTCCAGCCATAGCCTACACAAAAGGTTCGCATTTGTCCGGGGAAGTCTCGATGGAATTCGACGGCCTAGTAATTTATCCGGGCAATATAATCAAGCATGCATGAAGTGTGGTTCATTCCGTTCGTCTATGGTGCACGGATGCAAGCATGCCTGCAAGCAGTGCACATGGTGCAAGCATGCGGAGCTTTATTGGAGCGCTTCTCATAAACGGGCTCTGTTTACTGCTCTATACTAATACACAAACTATACAACTCACAAACTATACTATACACAAACGACAAGATAAGAGGAACTGGCACATGTGACCGCAACTTATTATTGCCGTAATGACGATAAGCGTTATTGAACATATAAAGTGAGTTCATGCGTGACTGTTTCCAGCATGGGCTAAACGGGAGAGCTTGATGGGTAGTTTTATTGCTGATAACACCCCAGTGACTTGATACATACTAAAGTATTACTTGCCGCCTTTTCTCAGTCAGGAGGTGTATACTTCTGTAATTTCAAGCACCAGCTATTTTTTCGAATATCTTCCGGCTGACTTGGAGGCCTTCATGTGTACTCATGCATGCAACAATAAACCAGCTTTTGTCGAAGTGGTGCATAGATTGTAGGGGAAGTAAACCAAATAATTTTCAATATACCGGCAAAGTTTTGAAACACCCTTAAAAGGCAGTTGTGCTGCGAGCACGCGGTCACCTACAGCCAAACATATGTCACACGCAAATGGTGAAAACGGTAAGGCAATACATATACTTTTCATGAGAACGTCCGTCAAACCATCAATACGTAATAGATAAATTGAAATCCATCCAAAATCGTGCTGCCCGCTTTATAACTTCTAATTACAGTCGTCAATCTAGCATTAACCAAATTAAACGCGATGTTCTCCTGCCGGACTTGGATTCCCGCTTCTGTGTTGCTGCTCTATGTCTCTTTCATAAATACTGCTATAACTCATGGTCCAGCGGTTTGTCGCTTAAAATTCCTTCTCGCACATCTACTCGACTTCATAATCATCTCAGTTTCAGGCGCATTTTTGGCCGCACAGAATCATTCAATAACTCTCCATTACCGCGTGCCATCGCACTATGGAATAGCCTTCCAAATCATATTGTCTCAATAAAAGATCCTGCCAAATTTCGTGAACTTTTGGAACTTCGCATGTTCGTTTGAATATGTTGCACGACTTTGTATTGCATTCGCCTTTGTACCGTTTTCCGACTCTGTTTTCCATTGTATTCCTTTGACTTTGTTTGGATATTTTCCAATGTTTACCAGTGTTCCTTTCTTTTTCAATGTACAAACTTATTTGTTTCTCTTACTATGTAGTTCCCTTTTTTGCGTTAAATATTTCTCATTGTTCTGTAACCCCCCTCCCACACCCAATGCTCCTCCGCGCCTGTAGGGTAAATTGAATAAACGAATAATTAAACATATTATGAAAGCAAATGCTGCCTCAAAACGAAAAAAAAAAATCCCCGACAGTCTTTCGAATCTCGGTTCGGAACATAACGCCACCAAACTTAACTAGATACGTGCTGTGGTAAGCGTCTGAGGCTTGGGAATTTTGCAAAATAATTTTTGACATTATGTGACATACAAAATATAGGACGGCGCAGGGTGAAGACAACAAATATCACAGTAAAAGCGAAGTAAAAAATAACTTAGCGCCATTCCACTTGGTGAAGGTGGATGAACAACGAAGCTGTGTATGTAAGCCCCTTATGGCGAACTGTCCATTGCCTTGCGTCAAACGTCATATGCACATAAATGGAAGGCGAGGCACGTCTAGTCACTCCTCCATGATATTAGGCCTGAGAAGATGATCAGGCAGCGGGGGCTATACATACGGATGTATTGCTGCAAAACGTGACACGACACCTTTTACTAACGAATCCTGGCACGTAGAACAGACGCGCACCTCACCCCACCAAGAGAGCACACACTGCTTCGCCGAAGCCAAAGCCATCGTGCGTTGGTTGACGTCCCGCAATGCATTAATGGTTGTGAGGTCACACGAAAACCACTAGCGGTCACGCACAACACAGGCCACACCAAATGCCCCGCAAACTCCCTCTCAAACCTTGCCGTTGCTCCGGTGAAACGTTCTATGTTTATTAGATCGAGGCCACACGGACGGTTGACATTTCTTTTCGCCTGGCGGTCCTGGCGGGGAGCAGGCTTGCGGGATCGCCACCACAGGAGAGTGGAAGGAAAGGAAAGGAGGAACGCAAGCGCTTGGAAGGCCGGCAGAGAGAGGGCTGTGCGAACGTGGCCGACGCGGGTCAAAGTGTGCTATATGTAGCTTAATTTCTCATGCGCGTTGTATTTGCACCCAGGATGTTAAACTTAGTTTTGCAAGTTGGCGGAGAGCTTGAAGCCTACTTCACCTCAACCGGAGGTTGGCCCGGTATTGCACTATCTTCGGGATCGGCCCACGGATGTCTGTCTACGGACATCGATCCGCTTAATTCTAGCCATCTACAGCTCCACTCTAAACACAGTGTTGTCTGGCACAAGCTTGAAGTCCTGCCGCTTTACCCAGTTCACATTGTGTTTGACTGTAAGCTGATAACAATGACGGGAAGCTGCCGACACGATATTTTAGTATGCGAAGGCAAAAAAGGTTTGTTGGCGCTCTTATTATTGCTCATGTTTATAAGATTACCATTGTCTTAGCATACAACTATAAATTATTCTGATAGCGAAGTCAGGATATTTCCCTGATCACTAAGGCACGCAACCTGTAGACTGACCCAGCCTTGAAGGGGCTGTACGCTCCACGCACAAAACAAGCCATACCTGTCTGAGCATAAGCGCAATTTGGCTGCTCCTAGCGGTAAGGAATGCTTTGAAATAAACGCTTTAACAGCAGGTTAAACCCACCTGAAGAAATCGGAAAGACGAGCTAAGCCATATGGAAGAAGGGAAAAGCACGGCTTTTATGGCTAGCAGAATTTATTGAAGAGGCTCGCGTAAAATTTCAGTCCTCTCCAACCAGAAGCCGCGAAGGAGGTTTGGTGCTTGGCACACATTGGCGGTGCCCAACTTCAGTTCCGAAAGCGAAGACACACGCTGTGCGAAATGATTGCCGTAAAAATAAAATATTTATACTTAATGATGCGTAAGGGTGCTGCGCAGAGCTTACATGATGGACGAGGTAATGATTAAATGAAGAGCAAAGTCAGTGGTTATTGGTATAAGTTCATGTTTGAGTGTTAAGGCATTCGAAAAAGTAGATTTATCACAAGCCAAGCCGAACGCAAATGACAAGCCCGAGGCGATTCAATATAGCCACCGCTGATTAATCAGGCACCTCAGCCGAGTAGGCGTGGCGAATCAGGGGTAACTTCAAAACACAAAATTCCTGTAACGCTTACCGAATACCGCGGGCTCGCGACATCATCAATATTTTCAGCTTTTGGGTCATGTAAATTTGGTTTAGCAAAAACACAATCAAAACTATTGTACGTGCTTGGAAAGATATGCTATCTATGACAGTCATATGAACAATTTGTAAATTCCACATTCTTTTAATCAGTAGGGTTGAGCACTTATATTTGCCATACCTCGGAGGATAAGAATCATACATTCCATATGACGTGCCGCGTAGCTAAGTGTCAGCTCTTTTACAAAGACAAATAAACATCCTTGAGATGAAACAGGCATGGAATTCAGGAAAACAAAAAACTTACCTTAATTTAATTTGCAAGAGGATTGTATGGAAAGTTACGAACTTTGACTGTATGCAGCGCATTAGATCGACCTTGCAGCGAATGTAGGCGGCTTTAGTGGTATTGTAGGTCTATATACACTCGGACAAATTTACAGACTGAAAAAGAAACAAAACGAACGGTAAAAATAGCGCGTTTGGCGTAACTGACGCTCTTGTGCACCTGTAGGTTCTCAGAAGTTATATGAAGTGGTTATATGAAGGCTTTAAGGGAACGTGGACTTTTCTGTGAGGACCAAGCTGTAAACCAAGCTGTAAAATTAACTTTGGCTAATTTTCGTGCTAGCCATTATCACATTACATTTCACTGCGTCATTTCCAACACCTGTACCTTTTTTCTCACGCGCACACATATAACAATAACATATAACAATGGACAATGAGTCCTCTATTTTCCTTGCTACTTTCTGACAACTACGATTTGTGTTTTATTTCTTCGCAAATGTATTCGCAAGGAATACATGGGCCCGAATACATGGGCCTTCTAATCTGTTCGAAGCACGAAGCAAAGGATTTTTCAATGCTACTTTAAAGGAAATATCACACCCGATGCTCGTTAAACAGGCTAGCTAGCAAAAGCATAATCCCATGAGTTATCTTTTAACATCGAAGCTGTAAGTGCGATGAAAAGCGAATACCCAGGAATTTTCGACATTGCCTCTGTGGCCATCTGTTCAACTTCACCGCAGTTGAAAAGTGTAGGTCAATGGGCAGCATTAAAAAAAGATATTTCGAAATGCCGCCTCAATTTTAACAACTTTCAGTTAACGACATCAAGACGGTACGCCCTCTAAATATGCGTATTCCCGTAACTTATTCCTAACTTTTCTCCTGCATTAGAGGAGTGTTTCAGTCCTGAGCAATGTTATACTGCAACGCGGCAAAGACGTCACGACTAAGAGTATGCATGTTACTAAAAAGTGTACACTCTGGACGTTCCTAACCTAATGTTGTTGCACTTTGGACAGCGCTCTAAAATACAGCTTTTCTTTTAACTGCCACCCGTAGAGTTAAACTGGCGCACTACGGTAGAGTTACACACATAGCCGAAGGGGCAATGTCCGACATTCCTGGACATGCTGGAAAAGAAAACGTTATACGCATATTTTATCGATGCCCTGGCAGAGTCAAACATAGCTGAACTTTGGAAGAAAAGTTTGGAATGTTTACCGTATTCTGCGTGCGGATATACAATAATGGGGTTAATCGCCGGCTAAACTACTATCGCTATGTACTCCTTTTCACCAGGACTACAGGCGTTATTGCTAAATGTTGACAAGTTTGACTAGTGCCTTCGATAAGCAAGTGTCGGAGAAATGCTTATTTGCAGAAGTACTGGTTCATGTTATGAGCAACGTGCATCGAACGTTTGAAGACTGTGAGATAATTATGGATTTTTTTGATAATTATTCAGTCTTCGTTTTGCCCTCCCGCCCTTTCTAGACCTTATACGAGGATCGCACTCTGTCCGGTGTCTTGTAAAAATTAAAGCTGGCACTTCGAATAAGTATGCCTGGGGACAGATAGAATAGTATGCTGGATGTATAAACAGGAGCGCTTAAACTGCGTAGGTTATTTAGGTCTTCGTAGAAGTTTACGCGCGCAATTAAATCAGAGTCCGAGAATTGTGTTTTATCAACGCGTATAACCTTTCCTCTTTGCACACAGTGAACTAGGTGTGGCACTTAGTCTATATTTGATAGAGTTAGCCAACTGCTACTGTGCAAGTGCAGATTAAATCATGCGAGTCAGCTACGGCATCTTTGTAACTTACTAATGAGAGTGCTTCAAAGAATTATCTGCTGGTTTTGCCAATCCCGTGACAAGTATGCCTGTTACTCTTTCACAACCAACTTTGGCACTGAGTTCACATTTGTAAAGTTAATCCTAACAATATTATTTGTTTTCAAAACGTACATACGCTTGACAGCAGCGGAAAACCGAGGATCAAGCTAGCAACTGCCCCCGGAAGGACCACTACGCCTGCCTACTCTTCTGGGAAGGGACAGAAACATAGAAATGGAAGCGTATGAATAATGTTGACACGAACCTCGCACAACCTTTTTTACCTTAGTCAAGGCAGGTACAATCAACTCGGCATCAATCAATGTTTATTCACATCGGATATCTAGAAGTTCTGAACAGCGAGCTTCGCAGCCAGCGTCGAAGGTCCGAAGCAGCCGTATGGAGTTGGTTAGGCACTGGACGCGCAATCAACGCTCGCATCGGTAGCAGTCAGCTGGCTCAACCACTTGTACATGCCGACCGTTGCGATTTCCAGACAGGTTAGCTTCGTTTCCGCGCAGACGCTGCAGACACTTTGTTTTGTGTGTGTGTGCTTCAACAGTCTTTGTTGCTGAAGTTGGTCACCAGTGTCTAAGGGGACTTGAGTGGCGGGACAGTAGGTGACGAACACTCTCCAGAAGACACGGGCGCCATTTAGCGTTTGATGAATGTGCAAAACGTTCTACAATCCCGGGTTTGCGAAAACTCGAAAAAGCAAGCTAAAACTACCATAAAATACCAATAGCAGACTCGTGAATGTTAACTATCATGTCAGATTAGGTGCTGTGAAAAAAAAAAATCGTTTTCTATTTCTCACGTAAGAAAACGCGACCAAAACTGCGGGACTACTTCCAGCAAGCGGCGAATGAGGCGCGCTTAATTTCCGTAGCCTTCGCTTCATAGCCTAAATAAATTGTCCGTGGGTATAAAGCGCGGGTATTGTCGACCTAACGACTTCGCACTTCTCACCATTGAGCTTCAAGAAACCTGCGCACCCGTGCACAAAAAGTGTGGACGCATGGTTTGTCGGATTCGTTTGCCCTTAGGTGAGTGTACCGTTTGCCGATGGAACATCTATGGTCCGATGACCAAAAAAATAAACTTTGCCACTGTAACAGCCTGACAGCAGGACTGACGCTAGGCGCCACGCATATCACATCGCATGTTTCCTCGCACCCTAGGACGCGTTTATAGGGCAAGTTTCCCTGGCAAGCTAGGCAGCGTTAGCGTGGCTCAGGGATACAGCAACAGACTCCCGATCCCTGCGGGGACTTTTTTCTTGTTGTTATTTTTCTCATTCGCGGTGATAGCTGCGACGGACACCGACGGTAGCGGCGGCGGCGGACAACATCGCCCTCCGAAACGGCTACTGGAATGAGCCGATAGCTGCCTACTCTGTCAAATGCTAAAATGCAAAACGTATTTAGCTTACCTCAATAAATCAAGCAAGCCAGGAGACTATTTGTCACCGCCAGGTTCAAAGGGGCCTTGCCAATAAATCATCATCACCTTCATCACACAGGCACAAAAGGAGGAGAGAACAGAAGAGGGAACGACCCGTGCGTTCGCGGCTTACGTTACAGGCATGTAGTTAAAGGAGGCATTGGTTTAGCGTACACAGTATACGTTTAAGCGCCGAGGGTACCGTAAAAGTTAATTTGCCTCACAGAGAACGCACACGAAAACGAATGCACAGTAACGAGGGTACCGATGGCCTAAGTTTTCCTGAGATGCGTCTGTGTCATCGACCTTGGCAGTGGAGCCTTCAGCTACTATGATGACAAGTCTCTAGCTGGCCCGTAAGCGTTCTTTTCACTTTGTTAGCTTAAGGAACCTTCCAGGAGGTATTAAACAAAGGCACTAGCAATCTGTTACATTCAATAGAATTGTTAAAGGGATGGTGCTAGTAGCGATGTTGTGGGAAGGGTCCTTCGTTTCTGAAGATGCAAGCGGAAACCAGGCGGCGGAAAACGTAGGAGTGTGGTGCCATAGGTATGGCAAATGCATTGATGCATGTTGACTAGCGGTCTCATAAAGTTTGGACGGTCACAGCTGCTGTAGCAAAATTATACAGCAATGCTAGAGTGGCATGTCGAGGACGACGTCTAGGAGTCGATAGGATGTATGGTGCTTTGAATACGCTGACATATGATATAAGCAAGACAAATTAATCAGCCGAATAGCAAAACGCAGCAGTGATTCGGCGTTATTTATGAGATATTTTTGGGGTATCCTCGAGACATCCCTGAAATATTGAACCTTTCACGCGAGAAGTGATGTGCAAGCTAGAAACTTCGTATTATTGCTAGTTTAATTACAAGGTCCAGTAAATTAGGGTGCGTGCCTCTGTGATAAAACAATGCCCAGGTCGTAGGATTCTTATAGTGTTTTTCACCTCTTTAAGAAATTTTGAACTTAATTCGTGTAACACCTCGCACAAAAAAACGTTTCCTCTAATTTTGTAGTGGAACGCACCCGCAATTTGGAGGTGGTGATTTCGGTCCCTACCGACGACAGGTTATCGTGTGTACCCACTTTCGTTTCCTTTTTCCACATAATATTCTGCATTACAATCTCAGCCACAGCAAATCACCCCTACGCTTTCCTCGCCTTCATTACTTGCTGACTGGATTCCCCTTCGCTCTCGTGAAAATATATATATACGTATGTGCTACAAAGGAATGAAGCAAACAAGAGGCCGCACCTGCGATGGCCTGCTTCACTGCCTTCCTAATTTGCGGATTGTCCGTTTCTCTCATTGCAATATATATATATATATATATATATATATATATATATATATATATATATATATATATATATATATATATATATATATATATATATATATACGTATATATATATATGCCGCTTCGTAAAAATGAAAACTTTCCAGCTATGGCCACTGCCGCAGTAAAATAAGTTGACAGCCGGAAGCATAACTGTAGGCTGCAGTCCTTTATTCCACTGCTATTCCTTAAGACACGGCGAAGCCACAGATATAAAGTGTGGTCCTCCAAATAAGTATCTGTTAATAGAACTGTACTGTTTCCCTCACATATTCCTTCGTCATCGCTGTTCGCAAAGTTCACGACAAGCCTTTCATAGTGTGTGTGTGTGTGTGTGTGTGTGTGTGTGTGTGTGTGTGTGTGCGTGTGCGTGTGTGTGTGCGTGTGCGTGTGCGTGTGCGTGTGTGTGTGTGTGTGTGTGTGTGTGTGTGTGTGTGTGTGTGTGTGTGTGTGTGTGTGTGTGTTTTGTAAACTCAGGGTCTAGACGCCTTCGCTTAGGCAATAGACTGCGGTTTAACTTCAATGAATGAATATGGCTGGCGGCAGCAGCGATTGCAGCAATGTCTTAAAATCTGCAGGTTTAATTTAATCGTTATTATGACGATATGGGGACGCACGTTCTTTTTTATTCAAGAAACAGCTGCATTGTTCTGGATGATAACAATTAATAGGGTTTTATGGCGCAAGGGCCAGCGAAGCGAAAGAGCGCAAACAAATGGTATAATATAGCCGATGGTGTGGTGAATGTGAAAGGGTATTGGGGGCAAGCTCAACCATTGGGAAAGCTAGCGCCACCGTCGGCGTGACGTGGCATGAGGGATCAGGTGGACACAGCGGCCGCGTCGGCTGCTTCGGAAGCGCCGAAGCGAGCTGAAAAGAAACGTTTAAAGTTCCACCTGCGCCGCGGTTCGGATAAAGTGGTAAGGCTTTACCACCTTGGGTGTCTGCTTGAAACATTTGAAAGTACTATATTAGGTAGTGGCTTCCTTTGGAGGCGCGCAGCATGGTAGGCTACTTCTCGATGCCGCAGTGCCGGACGCACGCAACGGAGCCCGGCGTCAGCCTTATTCACACGTAGCCGCCGGGCAAGAGAGAGAGAGAGAGAGGAAAGGGGAAAGGCAGGGAGGTTAACCAGAAAAAAAAGATCCGGTTGGCTACCCTACGCTGGGGAGAGAGGGGAGGGGGAGGTAAAGAGGTAAAAAAGTAGAGATAAGGAAAGGAAGGAGAATAGACACACAATCACAGTCGGTCACTGTCACTGAATACTGTCATCGCACAGCACAGTGACACTTGAAGCACTGTCAACACCTGTTCAGGCTACAGCCGCCTGTCCAATTCTGTCGCCCTCAAGAACCGCAACAGTGCACTCGTCGCCCTCTGCTGCGAAGGCTTATGATGGCGGTATTTTAAAATAAGTTCCTCTGTGAGAGGTCTTTGGTCAAAGCGCGCTATCGCGGTTGCGAGTGATTGTCTCTGCAAATTATATCGAGGACAGTCACAAAGAAGGTGTTGAAAAGTCTCCTCGTCACCACAGTCCTCACACGAGGCGTCGTCGGCCCATCCAATTCGGTAAGCGAAAGACTTGGTGAAAGCCACCCCTAGCCATAGTCGACAAAGCAGGGTAGCTTCGCGACGGCAGAGTCCAGGTGGAATACAAAGGCGTAGAGAGGAGTCAAGATTGTGGAGTCGGTAGTCGTGAAAACTTCCAGCGTTCCACAAGGAGAACGTGATGTCACGGCTGATCAATCGAAGTTTTCGAGCGGCATCTGTCCTTGATAACGGTATCGGCTCCTCTTCGTCCCCTTGAAGAGCCGACCGAGCAGCGTTATCAGCGTGTTCGTTCCCTATGACTCCGCAGTGACTTGGAAGCCACTGAAATGTCACGTGGTGTCCTTTATCAGTTAAGGTATGAATGAGTTCTCTAATCTCAAATACCAGTTGTTCGTGTGGTCCGCGCCGCAGGGCCGATAGCAGAGATTGCAGTGCAGCCTTCGAGTCACTGAATATTGACCATCTTCGAGGTTGTTCTTGGCTGACGAGACGAAGTGCAGCGCGAAGGGCTGCAAGTTCCGCGGCCATCGGTGTCGTTGGGTGACATGTCTTGAAACTGATGGTGGTGGCTTTCGCTGGGAAGACCACGGCTCCAGAGGAACACTGGAGAGTTGCCGATCCATCAGTATAAATATGTACGTGTTCGGCGTACCTCTCGTGCAAAAGGAGCAGAGTTAGTTGTTTAAGAGCAGGTGATGACAGCTCAGATTTTTTCCTGATTCCTGGTACGGTGAGGTGTACTGCGGGTCGAGCCAAACACCATGGAGGAATCGATGGCTTAGTTGCGGGGGTGAAGCCTGATGGGAGGCAGGTATAATACTTCGAAATCGTAGTACAAAATGCTGCCTGCGGCCTTTCTGACGGTAGTGTTGCCAGATGGTGGGAACAGGCACGGGCAACGTGCCTAATGTGCACTCTCAACACCTCTACCGCAATGTGTGTTTGTATAGGTTGGTCCCGAGCAATCGTAATAGTCGCTGCTGTCGATGTGCATTTTGGCAAACCAAGACAAACCCTGAGAGCCCGAGCTTGAATAGCCTGTAGAGCACGAAGATTTGTCTGGCAGGTGTTGGTCAGTAAGGGCAAACTGTATCTCAAGAAGCCCAGAAAAAGAGCCCTGTACAATTCCAACATTGCATACACTGACATTCCCCAAGTCTTTCCTCCCAGAAACTTGAAAAGTTGGGAGATTGCTGTCAGGCGCTTTTTCAAGTAGGTCACGTGCGGGCTCCATGACAGATCTCTATCAATGATTATGCCAAGAAATTTGTGAGTCTTCTCATAAGAAATTATCTGGCCATTTATTGATATGGCGTAGGGTGTCATTGGTTTGCGAGTGAACGCCAGCAGTGCACATTTGTCTGACGAGATTTCAAGACCTTGGTTGCGGAGGTATATAGCTGTTAGAGTAGCAGCTTTTTGAAGTCTTGCACGTATCTGAGGACGTGTCACACCTGAGGTCCATATACATATGTCGTCGGCGTACATTGATATCTTGATCACTGCTGGCAGATGATCAACGAGACCAATGAGTGTGAGGTTGAATAGGGTAGCGCTTAGTACACCGCCTTGAGGAACACCACGGTACGTGTAGTGTAGTGCCGTTTTGCCATCACCGGTACAGACAAAGAACGATCTCATAAAAAGGTAATGAGAGATCCATTTGAAAACTCGACCACCTAGGCCAACCATCTCAAGAGCATCGAGGATAGCCTCGTGAGATACGTTATCGTATGCCCCCTTGACATCCAAGAACAAAGCTGCAGATAGTCTTTTGCGTGACTTTTGAAGCTGGACGTACGTAGCGAGATCAACAACGCTGTCTACTGAAGAGCGATCTCGTCGAAAACCAGCCATGCAATTCGGTAACATGTTGTAGTGCTCCAGGTACCATTCCAAGCGGGCAAGGATCATCTTTTCCATTATCTTTCCCACACAGCTGGCCAGCGCTATTGGGCGGTATGAGGTGGGTTCAAGTGGGGACTTGCCTTGCTTCAGGAGAGGGACCAAGCGGCTTATCTTCCATTCTTCGGGAACCATGCCATCCTGCCAAGATAAGTTGTAGAGATGTAACAGTTCTCTCCGTGCGCTATCACTCAGGTTGTTCAAGGCGCGGTAGGATATTCCATCCGGTCCCGCGGATGAAGAACGCCTGCATAGAGCAAGAGCCGCTTCTAGTTCCTCCATTATGAAAGGAAGATCCATGCGGCCGTCACGTGAAACAGGGATGCGACTGGGGGCTGGAAAGCCTGGACCGGTTGCTTGGCCAGCGATCCTTGCACAAAAGTCCTCTGCAACATCAGCCTCTAGCCGCCCCTGGAAGAGCGCCAGCGCTTTGAATGGGAAGCGTTGTTCAGGGAGGGAACGTAGACCACGTATGGTTCTCCAGATGTGGGAAAGTGGCTTTCGGGGGTCTAGTGACTGGCAAAATCTTGTCCAACGTCTAGATGCCAATCTATCCATGCGACGTTGAATTTTCTTTTGTAGTCGTCTGGCTGTCCTAAGGTCTTCGATGGATTTTGTACGCCGGTAACGCCGCTCCGCACGACGACGGAGTGCACGAAGTCGCTCCAACTCTATATCCAATTCCGTGCGCTTCGACGAAACCGTGACCGTGCGCGCGGCGTGTAGCATTGCAGACTTGATTGCTTCCTCTAATCCAGAGGACAAGCCCTCTCGACAAGCATCCTCCATGGTGGAAGTAAAAGTGGTCCAATCAATTAATCGAATGGTGTTCCGTGGGGTGGGACTGGACATTCCTTTGATGACAAGGTATGTGGGAATATGATCACTCCCGTGTGTCTCGATATCCGAAAACCATTTAACATATCTTGGGAAAGTGCTGGAGACGAAAGCTAGGTCAAGACAGCTGCCATAATTCACGCCTCGTATAAACGTTGGGCTGCCGTCATTCAGGAGTGAAAGGCCGTGGTTACAGGCGAAGTTTGCAAGTCTTTGCCCTCTTGCATTTGTTTTTGCGCTTCCCCATGCTATATGGTGCGCATTAAAATCTCCGATGATGACATATGGGGCAGGGCACACAGACAAGATGTTGGTTAATCGTTTGGGATCAAAAATACTTGAAGGCGATATATAAACGCCTACAAGTGTAAACATGAGTTTGCCCTTTTTAATTGTTAGGCAAACGTATTGATTTTTATCATGAGGCGGAATCGGCTGGCGAACATAGGTCAGTTCTCGACGAATAAAAACGATGACTTTGCTGCATGCATTAGTTGTTGCGGATATAACAGCTTCGTATCCCGATAATCTGACTGGTTTTGATACATTAGGCTCACATATGACAATGACTGGGAACAAATTAGTATATATATACTGACGAAAGTCCGAAAGGCGTGATTTTAGTCCTCTTGCGTTCCACTGTATGATTGACGCTGCCTTGACTTCCTCTCGAAACGATGGGGGATGGCTGGCCATGTCTCTATTCGAGGGACTCAAGCACTGGGCTTAAGGCGTCGAGTACTTTTAGTGCATTTTGAGCAGACGTAGTTCCAAGGTTCGACAGAATCGCTCGAATGGCATCTATGAGGGGACGCAGCATTGAAAGGACTTGACGATCTGATTTGGGCGTGGCATCAGCGGCAGGAGTAGGCTCCCGAGCGGGCTTGACAATCTGTAGTTTTGTGGGAGATTGCTGGCTCGGAAGCGCAGGCCATTCTTCTTGAGACAAATTCCTTTCAGGCGACTCCCTTGTGCTGTTCAGCCCCTTTTTGGCCTGATTGGAGGACGTGGGTGCTACAATGGAAGCGGCCCCCTCCTTTCGCGGTTCTGCCTTTTTTGAGGAGGTTCGGTGGCGCCGACGCCGACGCCGGATCGTTGCAGCAGCCTCCCTGTGTGTCGAATTGTCCCGAACCATTTGCTTGAGAACAGCGACCTCTTTCTTGATGCGAGGGCAGTCCCTAGACGAGGCAGCATGGGAACCATTACAGTTGCCGCACTTTAGGACAGTAGCCCGGCACGTCTCCTCCGCGTGAGGTTCAGCACAACGGGGACACAGTATCGAGTTTGGGCAGACACCCTTGACATGTCCCAGCCTAAAGCACTGATGGCATTGAAGAGGCTTTTGTACGAAGGGCCGAAAAGGGTGTCGGAAGTGACCGACTTTGACGTGTGTTGGTAAGCAATGTCCTTTGAAGATCAGTTTGACGCAGCGCGATGTTCCAAGGCGGCTCACACGCGTGATGACAACACCCTCACTTGCTGGTTTGACGAGGATAGGCAAGTCCGCATTGGGAATGGCGACATCGATGTCATAAATGACACCTGCTGTGGATGCGTCATCCATCGGGATATATGAACGCACTTTCATGCGCCCTAGCACCGAGATTTGCTTCAGTTTTTCGAGCGCACTCCCGTTGTTAACATCAATTGCGAGGACATTTTTGCGTGCATTTATACGAATGTCCTTAATTTCATTCGGCACGACCCCTTCCAAGAAAAGAGATAGTTCTTGCCTGTTTAGCAGTCGGAGGTTGTTTGAGGGCCCTTCGGGTACGAACACAATGGCGTGAGGCCAGCGTTCAGGCCTTGACTTCAGAGTCGCCGTGCTCGCTTGCGTTGATGGGTTCGCGTTGACAGTCCTCCTTTTGGCCCTCTTTCTGCGGACAGTGATGAAGCTATCATCCGATGAGTCTTCATCCGACATTGAGTATAGCTCAGTGTCCTCGGTGTCACTGAGCACGCTTCCTCTCTTCCTCGTGAGGGACGGCCTTGATGACCTCTGGCCAGGAGGGCCTCTGGAAGGCTCCGCGTCCATGGCCACAAAACCGGGAGCCAAGGCACCAGGAAATTCCGAAGAATTCGTCGGAAAACAGAGAACACAGATAGAAGCGTTCTAAGAAGAAGGCACTTCGTCGTCGTCCTCCCGCCGGGCAAGGAGTTGCGTGAAGCTTGGCAGGCAAAACGTAGAACCGGCAGATCGCCATCAGCTACAACTCGAGAACAACATTTCTGCTGCGGCGCCCGGGACTGCACGATGTTCGGCGACTAGCTGGAAACGCGCACTGAGAAGCTCGCCCACGCCCGCTGCCCATCTAATATAATGACGGTTTGGTCGATGAACTTGTTGGTGCTAGAAATCGGCAAATTCACTGGAACGGAAAGGGAGCGGTAAGACGCACATTAAAAAAAGGCACGGCATTTGATCATGTTTTTGTCATGAATTAATGCACTGGATTACGAAAAACAAGCAGAGGGACATCGCATGCTGAGAAGACCGATAAACATACAGTGCGACGCAACTTGAGAAATAATATTGAAATGTCCTAAATTATTACAATTCGGTTCGTTTCAGTCTTTTCTCTTCGTCTCTCAATGAGCTCCGGCTGATGTATGCGATTGCTTTGTAACACTCATGTGACTATTCTATGTGTATTCTTCCATTGATAGTCTTCATGACTTTTCAGTAATGTATATGATGTGCAATATTATGTTGTACGGTATACAAGTGTATATTTTGAATGAATGAAAGAATATGTTGCTGCCTCTGCTTAAATTAGGGATGGTAGACTTGTCAAGCTATCCAAGGGGCAGCTTTTTTTTTTCCGGCACCCCCAATCTGTACCCTACCAGGTAGAAATGCACTTTCATTTCATTTCGTTTCATTTCATGTCCAAGAATATAGAAGACAAAAAAATATTGAATTGCCGCGACGGCACATAAATGTCGCCGTAACTAGGCGTTGAAGTCTCTATAACTCAATTATTTTTGAACTGTTCTGATTGCGTCCACGCAACAATGGTTGCTAGTGTTCTGGCAAATGCTCATATGCTGCGGCCTAAAGCTCATGGCACGGTTCGAAAACGCGCTCACAGTGAAAGCAAAACATTGTGCGCGTACATGCATGCAGGCGCGCAGTCGGTCGCTGCGAACCCGTGCGATCGCTGGATTGAGGCTCCATTCTGTTATGCCCCATTTGGCTATGCAGACAACCCACTCACTATAGGACCACATTTCACATAGTTTACTCTCAGCGTTTGGCTACATTTAACGCAAGAAGCCGGTTAGGGAGACTCCATCGCAGCGGCCGCGCGCAGTGGCGTTCGCCGTACGTATTCGGTAAAGAGATAGCGTCCGTAAACAATTCTGTGCTTTCAGTTTGCCCAAGATTATTATATCAACAGTTAAAAACTTCCCTCGTTTTGAGAGTACCTACATAAATATCCAGGAGGGCTGCCGCGTGGTTTTTTATTGAGCGCCGTAAGCGAGGCCTATGAGGAGTGCGCCGCGTGATCCCTTATACTACGCAAGGGAGGCGCTTCTTTCAGATGGCGACTCCGTAACTCCTCGCCGCCAATATGCGGCATGGATGTCTAGTGGCCAAAAAACATTCGCTGTAAAATCCGCAAAAAATACATCGAAGTAAGATTATGACAGGTGCAGATACGGTGTACAATGACACGTTGGACGGAAACAAAAGATACGGTACGAAGATGTGATATACCAAAATACATTGCAATTGGTAGCACTACTGCCTCATCAAGGCCCTTCGAAAGTAAGGGCCTGGAGGCGTGCGCTATACAAAACGCCACCATCGCAACAGCGGCTGCTCAAGAGACGCCGTGCAACGAATTCTTTGGCCTTTTAACATTTAGTAAGCGTATTTCAGCACAAAAAAATTAAAACCTGTTTTTATGTGGAATAACGGCTCCTTGGCGACAAACATTGCTGCATGAAGAGCAGTACGTTGTCTGTAAGTTAGAGGAACGTGTTTCATTATGTCGATGCCTGCTTCCCTGCACTCGAGTAAGACGTGGGTGACGGTCAACTTCTCACTATATTTACCAGAGTTGCGGGGCTCACCACCTGTCAAGAAGTAGTAGTTTTGGCGTAAGTCCTTCTTGTTCTCAACCGAGTTAAGATTACGTCGGATTTTAATGATTTAGTTGTTGGTGGCCAAACGGCTAACGGTGGCTTAATTAGTTGGAGTATTGCACGCTTAAGCATTCCAAACGTGTTGCCAATAGCTTCTGTTTTCTCCACAGGAAAATTTCCAAATCTATACCTGTGACAGCTGTGGGAGCATTGCGAGTTTTCGTTACTATGGGCAAAGCAAGTTCATCGGCAAGCATATTACCCTCGACGCCTCTGTGGCCAAGAACCCAGCATACTACGATGCGCTGTTCAGCTCCATAAACACATCAGAGAACCGAATATAGCTAAATTATTACAGGATTTTTATGCTTTTGTAATGAAACAAAGCCTTAGCTACAGTTATTGAGTCTAAATATTAGAAAGTCATAGCTCATCGAGCCAGCGGGCCAGCGTCCCGAGCAGGTCAGCGTAGACGCCAGTGTGGATGGGGTATACAACATGCGCAGTGGCGTCTGCGCTGGCCCGCTCGCTCGCTGAGCTATAACTCCCTAATATTGTCTTCTCTACACTTCTTTCCAGAATATGCTTTAAGAGCCGAAAATAACGCATAGGCGTCAGCCGATAAGCTGCATATCAGTGTTGGCAGAACGTCAAATTCTGAATATAATAATACTACGGCGGCATGGACGCGAGGGCATGCGATTTTGATGCATCCGTGTAAAATACCGCGCTCGAGTATTGCGCTTGCCGTTCTAGAAAGTGCATGCGAGTGTGTCCTTGTGCAGCGTGTTTCGAGACTTCTACCAATGAACTGCCACATTCTACGTTCTCCCCATGCCACGGCGGTAAAGGCCTTGCTGGGGTCTTTAGACGCTGTTCTAGGAACGAGAAAAACGTTACTTCACTTTGTCTCCTAACACGCAGAGAGAATGTTATATCAATGCTGGGCAATTATGAAATAGTGTAGCACACGTCATGTCATTTACATTTGCGTAAGAAGGATGTTCAGGGTCCCAATACACTTTCAGGAAAAATGTAATACTAGAGTATGACAATTGCAGGTTAAGTGAGCATTCATTCGATCCACGTAGAAAATTTGTACAGGACTTGTCCTGAAGGCGCCAGTGTACAGGTGGATACCTAAATTATGAACGGCATCCAGTATCTTTATTGCACCCGGTGCGGCAGAGGGACAGACCACAGCGCCGTAGTCGAAACGGGACTGTATGAGGCTCTTGTACAGGTTTATTACAAACTTCCTATCACTACCGCAAAATTCTGTGCGTCAGCACTTTAAGAATGTTCATTGTTCGTAAACATGCCTTATTAATATATATGATATGCGCTGTGGTTTAGTTTGGAGTCAAGCATCAATACACAAAAATTTGCCCTCTGTATGCGATGGCATGCGTTGTCCATCGACTTCAATATCAGCATCTGGAACCCGGCCTGCCCTCCTTGTAAAAAGACGCAGGAGCTTGTATGGGTATTTAGCTTAAGTACATTTTCATTATCGTTTTCTGGCACCCCGTTTAGTCCTAGTTGAACCTGTCGCTCGCAAATTACGAAATTACATCGTCTGAAACCTATGTGCGCTTCCTCAACATACGCTCAATAAAATATGCCACGTTAGATTGATGAGCGTAAAGAATTCACTTTCACAATGAAAAGAGTACAGCCTAGTACGCTACCCTGCGGCACCCCAGTTTCCTGGAGAAATGGCCTGGAAAGAGCATTACCAATTCTGACACGGATATGCGGTGTGACAAGTACCTTGCAATAACGTTAAGCATATTCCCTCGCTTACCCGTCTACGAAATCTCGCGATATCCCGTAGTGCCACGTCTTCTCGTATGCCTTTTTCATATTGAGGAATATGGATAAGTACTGCTTGTGAATGAAAGCGTCACTGATGTTCTACTTTATGCGTACAAGACGGTCGATTGTAGAACGATCTTCTCCGTAACCATGCTGATAAGGATGACGCACTTTGTTAGATTAGAGGAAATGTAACAAACGAGGATTTATTATGTTCCCGAATAGCTTGCAGACAGCTTGTAAGCGCTATCGGGCAGTAACTATTACCTGAAGAAGGGTCTTTACCTTGTTTCAATATTGGAACTGTAATTGCCTGTCTCCATAGTAAAGGAAGGTACCCGCAAACCCAAATGGTGTTAAAAAGTGCCAGTAGAATTATTTGTGTGTCTTTGTGCAAGTTCTGGTCCATGCCGTATGCGATCCTGTCAGCTCCGGGTGCACAGCTCCGATGCTCTCAACTGGGCAACGCTGCAAGTATGTTTATATGGTTCGTTTGGTCTGCATTTCCGATCCAGCGTCTTACGTTCCGCTGCTTCTTTATATTTAACGTGTGGCTTAGAATAAGGAATTGAGCTAGAGACGCGCTCAAAGTGCTCCCCAGGGCCGTCTGCCTGCTCTTTCAAGGTATCTCCTTGATTATCAACTAGCGGCAATGGCTGGGCTTGCTGCCCATTAAGTCTTCAAAGCACATTCCAAACTCCTGCCTCCTGTATGTAGGAATTCATGCTTGAGAGAAATCTCTCCCAGCTTGCACTCCTTGCCTCACGTCTCAACCGCGTTCCCTGCGATTTGATGTGTTTAAATCCTACGAATCTTTCAGCAGTTGGCTACCGACGCAGTATGCCCCATGCTTTGTGTTGCTTCTTTTGTGCCTTTCTGCATTCTTAATTCGACAAAGGAGCCGTTTACGTGAACAGCCATTTCTTTGAGGAACGCATTTTCCTGCTGCGTCGATAATAAAACCCATAAAATCGCGAGGCCGAGCCAGTAGAAACGGCGGCGCACGCGTTCGTATGTGCGAGCATCGCCAAGGTGTCCGGCAGTTGGGGCGTCATGGAGCCCCTGAAGCACGGTTGAGCGGAGGTGTTGACGAATGAATATCATCGATATAATACCTCGTCTTGAATAAGTTGGTTCATTGAACCACTTCCAGTTTGCTTTTTTTAGCTTCTATCGAGGCATATGTGGTGAACGGTCCTGTTTGTCTATTAAGTTTGATGGGTAAATGGTCCCCCTCTCGTAAATTTTTTTTTAGCTCCCATTTAAGGTCAGCGGTTAATGAGGCGGAGCCAATAGAGAGATCAATGGCAGAGTACGAGTCATGCGTGATGTTAAATTATGGAAGTTCTTTGTTATTACACAGTCACGCACCACAGTCTAAAAGGAAATTTTCAACGAGTAACCCTCTAGTGCCATACTGGGCATCTCCCCAGAGACTGTTGTAGCATCTCCCCAGAGACAACATTCATTTGGGATAGATGGTGCAGTACTTAAATTAGGAAGGAACAGCGCCAACTAAGACGATCACGAGCGGGTTACTCTCGTGATCGTCTTAGTTGGTGCAGTTGCTTCCGAAATCACCAACGATCATGTAGGATTCAGGAAGCACATCCGCTAGGCAATGAAATTGTTTTTTTAGTTGTTGATTAGGTGGAAAGTTTAAGAAGCAGATGATGTCTAGCATGTTGAATAATATTGCTTGTGCTGCGACTGCCTCAAGAGGCCTCCAAAATTCAAAAGAGCGACATGCCAAACACTTATCAGCCATGATAGCTTCATCACCGCGCAAGGCTTTAGTATTATTACGATCTTTTCGAAAAACGATGTACTGTCAGAGAAATTGTCTATGGGGAGGCTTCCTGAAGTATCTTAATTTCTGCTGCAACATAGTTGTAAAATAATGGGTATGTATAGGTAGAATATCGAAGGCAATATCATCTTGCGCTTTCAAAATGTAAGCACGTGCTCGCAAGCACTACGCTAGGAAGTGTTCAGATTAATGTTGTTGCCTGACAACATGACTCATATCCACAAAGTGAATTAGCCACACTGTACGTAATGAAAAGCGCACCTAGCAAAAAAACAAATAATAATAAACTAAAAACCAGGCGATGCATACCGTTTATTTTCAGAGGGCATATTCATCAAAAGAAGAAAAAAGAGAGTACACTATGGCCGGTACCCAAGCCGCACAACCTTCCGGACGCTTCAATGAACCTATGCATAGCAGTAATTATACACCCGTGGCCTGTGCCTAATTGGGCCCCAAAGTACAGCAGGTTCGGTGTCGATAGAGTTAAACCCAGATTACCAGTAGGAAGTACGGGACTGTGGAGCCAGTGGAAATGGCGGCAGGAAAGGAAGAAATGGTCGGTTGTGCCTGGTTCGTTACAAAAATAGCAGAGGTTAGTTACATGAATGCGTAAGCATTTTTTGGAGAGTACCCCAGCAAAACATGTCTGTCACGAGAGAAGTGTAATGCCGCGTGTGTGCACAATGGGTATTTACTCGTTATAACATTGTAAATGTTAATGATTTGTAACTTTATAAGGAATAGTAACAATTGAAATAAAAAATAAAAGATAAAATTAATCCTAGAGAAAATCGCTCTCCTTATACCACACTGAAAGCTTACCTTCCCGCCCATGTGGGGCCGTGTACAGAGAAGCCTGCTGTGGGGATGCTATAGAAATAAGAACTGATTGGTGCATGCTATAATAATGTAGGATTTATTATAAAAGATTGGTGGCATTAAAATAAAACTGGTGACGTGGCTTTCGCCACGTCGAGATAGTAACATATAGGAAAAATAGAAAATAAAATAAACGTTAAAAAATGCTGCGTTAAGACTGGTTGTGACGGCGTTCGGGCTCAGTGACACTATCGCTTTAGTATTCCGCAATGGAAAAGTGATGGGTAGACATGCATAAGCTACCAAAGCAAGCAAGCAAAAGCGAAGTAACAGCCGAGCCGAATAATGCTTACGCATTGATAGACAATTCTGAGAATTTCTGTAGCCTTCCGTGAAGCAGACCTATTACGGTGAAAATTCAGCCAGGGGACTCTACAACGGAACCTTCATAACGTCCCCTCGCATTGTCGTGAAAGACATTTGTTCGTGTTCTGCGGAAATTCTTCACGCACAATATCTTGAGAGAAAATTAGGCATGCTTCATTACAATAAATATCTAAAGGCACTTAAATATAGCTCCTACTATGAAAAAAGTTGAAAGGAAGAAGATTTAAAACCGGACAATTAAGCGAACTCAGTTAGGAAGATTTAACGTGTCCCTGGATACAAAGATTTTCTCTAGGAGTTCCATATGCCTTCTTCTTGTCCTGTTCCATGGTAACCGCATGCTCTTGCGACGGCAGTGGTACGTCTCATGTAATCACGTGTTCCCCAATTCGTTAGTGATCTGTTTCGCACGCCGTAAACTACTCGGAAAGTACAATAAAGTGGCGGTACGCGTGATTTGTACTATGTGATGTAATTGTTATATGTTGTATCTTACTGGCTGAGGCTCAAACCACTGTCTGTTTTCTTTATTGGCCTCGAACTCTACGTACATACAACAGCATTTAACAAGTTAATTAATCTTTGGTTTAATGTTAGCTTATAGATACTGGATTGAACGAAAGCGGTTGCACATTCACTTGTCTGGCCTAAGGAGATCCGGACACTGTGAATCGTAGATAACTCTTCCTTCATGCGCGAACTGATAGAACGCTGTTATGCATTCTGGGCGAGGGCCAACTCCGATACAAGAATTTCTCACTCGCAGGTCATAATGTTCAGTCCCACCTAGAAAAGAAGAAACACACAAGCACATTTCAGGCATTTTGCAGTCTTAATACACACAACAATGAACAAAGTTTATTTTATTTATACATTTTATTTTATTTATACAAGTACCTGCAGCGCCACAAGGGCATTATTGCAGGGGGGGGGGGACAAATTGAAGAAAAGTGAACATGTGACAAAAACTTGATACAGCAGAGCACAGGTGGTAAAAGTAACAAAATACGTAACATAGATGAGTCATCTCGACGGCAAAACGGTCTTGTGAAATGCGGTGCAAATTTGCAAGACAGAAATGGAAAGGGTACACTATCGCATGAAGTGCAATGCCAGCCAAATGATATAAAGAAAACGGGATAATATACTACGACAGACTGCGTGACAATAAAGACAGAAACTCTGAACACGTTTTACATTCACCAATGCTCCTGGGAAGCCTATTCCAGTGTGCGGAAACATGCGGGAAAAATGAATTACGGTAGACATCAGTACGACAGCGCATTTCAAGGACTTTCAGCTCGTGATCACATCGTTTAGAGATGAAGTGGGGAGGGAAAATGTACAAGTTCTTGTTTATTCCTGTGAGATCAAAGTAGATTCGGAAAAAAAGTTCTAATTTTGCAGTTAATCGGCGGTGTGCTAGTGTTTTCCAACCAAGGTCCTCTTTAAGCAACGTAATACTGCTACGGAAATTATAATTACCAGAAACAAATCTTGCAGCGCGGTTTTGGACGCGTTCGAGCTTTTCTATAAGTTTAGAGCTTTGAGGGTCCCATACCTGGCAAGCGTATTCGAGTACCGGACGAACATTTGTTATGTAAAGCTGTTCTTTTACTTTCTGGGGGGCGTTATAAAAATTACGTCTAACAAGGTTTAGTATACGAGATGATTTTAAGGTTAAGTATTCAATATGTCTGTTCCATGTTAAATTTTCTGAAATATAGACCCCGAGGTATTTGTAGTGTTCGACCTTTTCAAGAAGTAGTCCGTTCAATTTATACACTGATCTCACAGGAAAGCGTTTACGGGTGAATGACACAAGTTGGCATTTAGCATTGTTCAAAGACATGCCCCACTTAATGCACCAAGCATGAATTTTGTTTAGATCATTCTGCAAACTACTAACATCACAATAATTTTCTACATTCTTGTATATGGCACAATCATCAGCATATAACCTCACTTTGCATTCTAGATTGTGCACAATGTCGTTTATAAAGACTAAAAATAACAAAGGCCCCAAAACAGACCCTTGGGGCACGCCAGAGGTTACGGTGACAGGGGTTGATTTAGTGCCGTTTATTAAAACATGCTGTGTTCGTCCAGACAGGTAATTTCCAATCCAATGTACTATTGCAGGGTGTATACCGAGACAAGATAATTTATGTAAAAGCAATGCATGAGAAACGGTGTCGAAAGCTTTCCGGAAATCTAAAAATATACAGTCTACCTGAAATCCAAGGTCAAAAGAGTAAAAGAGATCGTGAGCGAACTCTACCAGTTGAGTCGTACATGACAAGCCGGGCCTAAGTCCATGTTGAAAATCCGAAAAAAATTTATTGCTTTGAAGGTGTTTCATCACAGCACTGTATATGATGTGTTCTATTGTTTTGCAACATACACATGTTAGAGAAATAGGCCTGTAGTTTTCTAGTACATTTTTGGGACCGTTTTTATGTATGGGAACGACGTGGGCTACCTTCCACTCTGCAGGTAATGAAATGGTATTTAATGATTTATTAAACAGAGCGACTAAAAAATGCGCAATTTCTTGAGAGCAGGATTTCAATACCTGCGACGGAATACCATCGGGACCGCCAGCTGATTTGTTGTTCAGGTTGGAAATAAGTTTCAGAACACCGTTATATGTGACAGTGACCATAGGCATATTCTCATAGACTATTTCTTGTATTTCAGGCGGTTCACCAGTGTATGTCTCAGAAAAAACACTTTTAAAATAGGAATTCAGACAGCAAGCCTTCTCATAATCATCAAGCACTGTTTTCTCGCCAACTGATAAAATGGGGAGAGTTGTGTCCACTTTACCATATATTTTAACAAATTTCCAAAATTCTTTAGGATTATCCCTTAACTTTGCGTCAAGCGATGAAATATAACTTTGTTTATTCACCTTTATTTCTTGCTTAATATTGTAGTTCACATGACGCATTTCATGGAAAACAGATTGATTGCGAGTCTTCAAATACGAAGCATACAGGCGGCGTTTTTTGTTAATTAGCGAGCGAATTTTCTTATCTACCCACGGTTTATCTTTCCGGCGTCTAGTTGTCAAAAGTTTGGAAGGTATGTATTGTTCAATTAAAGCCTTTAATTTATCTCTAAAAAGAGTCCAAGCTTCATCTATGTCCACTGTCTGGCTGACCTCATAAAAAATAGGGAAGAAATTTGAAAGCTCTCGTGATAAAGAGACGTAATCCCCTTGGTCGTAGAAAAAAACCTTTCTGGGATATTTATGGGTTGGTCTAACTGAAGCGGCACTAGACGTGGCAACAACGCAATCGTGATCACTGATACCAGGGATGACAGCTACATTTTGGATCAGCGACTCAGAGCTAGCAAAAAACAAATCTAAAGTGCTGGCAGAAAAATGGTCTCTTCGCGTGCATTCGGTGACGAATTGGGTTAGGTCATTAGCTATAATGAACTCTGAAAAGGCAAGAGATAGGGCAGTCGAGTCTGAGAACACAGGTTTGCCATCTTCCCAGTCAACAGCAGGCATGTTAAAGTCGCCCCCAAGTATATACTCAGTATTTACGGTAGTTAAAAAGTTTGATAGCTCGGTAAATGATTCCGGATTACAAGAACTAGGAGACCGGTAAAAAGACCCAACAGCAAGGTAATTGCCATTGCTCATTCTAACCCTGCACCATATGGATTGAGAGTGATTGAAAGAAGTAGGGAGTTCAGTACTGTGAAGGCACTCATTAATGAGAAGAAAAACGCCGCCACCATGTGTGTTTCTGTCACACCGGAAAACATCATAACCACACGGAAATACCTCGTTATTGGCGATGGATTCATGACGCCAGGATTCAGTGCCGATCACTATGTGTGGTTGAACAGCGGAAAGTAAAGCTGCAAACTCATCGGCCTTATTTTTCAAGCTTCGGCAGTTAACTAACAGAAGATTAAGTGTAAGATAACAAGAAGTGTTATGTTCCGCGCCAGTACGCAAGGTTTTAGGTTCTGCACGATGCTTGACCTTTAGCTATCTTATTTCGGTTACCACCTTTTTTCCGCTATCATAGCCAAAGATTTTGTTGCCCATGTGCAGTTTATCGAAACGTAGTTTAAATGAGAGGTTTGTGGCTAAAGCATATTCAACCAGTTTTGATCGTGCATATCTGATAGCAGGACTGAAATCCTCTCGAATTGCGTATTCCTTATCTTTCAGCCTGGATCCGCACGACAAAAGTTGTTCCTTAACTTTAAATCTACAGAAATTAACAACAATTGGCCGGTTCTTTCCCTCGCGAAACTTTCCCAGCCTATGAGCACGTTCAATGTCTTCCGTTGTAATAGTCTGTTCGAGCTCAGTTTGAAAAAACGCGATGGCTTTTTTCTCAGAGTCTCTCCAACTTTCATTTTCGCAATCACATAGGCCAAAAACTATCAAGTTATTTCTGCGCGACCTGTTGTTTGTATCCTCAAGGGACGTTTTAATTTCGACCATTTTTCGCAGATTTTCTGAGGATTCTTCTTTGGCTGAAAGTAGGTCACTTTGAAGAACAGAACATTGAAGAACATTATGATACCGACAAAATACGATGACATGACAGCGTTTTAGTGCCCGTAAGCAGCATGCATCACACAGCAGCATGTACTAATCCCTAAAATTAGCTTTTATACCAGTGATCTGCAGCTGAACTTCGTGCACATACAGGAATAAAATATATGCTACTAGTGAGTATAGCCTTGAGTTATCACCAAAAATGGTTCGCTTTTTGATCTAAGGCGTTAAAAGATGAAATTATGGGTTGAAATACATATTGTATTTTGCATGGAAATAACATTATATATTGTGTGCGGCAATCCTTAAAATATCCGGGAAAATACAAGATCCTTGTCTAATGATGAAGACAGCCCGAGCATCACTGCTGACTTCCTAGCCCCACAATGACTTCCTGCGATGAGATTTTCGGTCGCGACTTTTCGGCATCCTGTTCGATTCCACTGAACAGCGCTTGGGTGGTAGGGACGATGACGACCTACCGATCAACACTGGATGGCAGTCTCCACTTAGGCAAGGCTTATGTGTTTTGTCAGGGAGCGGCGGCTCATCAGTTACCAAGCGGAAGAAATACTTGCACAGGAGTAATTTAGCTCTCCAACTAATCGCGGTCATCCCCAGTTTTCCACTTACAAAATAAGGACACCCAGATCCAATGCAGTGTTTAAATCTAAATTGTGCAAGGAAGACGAAGAAAAAGAGTTCTGATCAGCTGCTATTCCGGCTTCGCTCTGGTTTTGCAGTTAAATGTGTGCGTACCGACGCCTCAATGGCGGCTACAGTATCAAAAGCAATGACGGACGTTCCGCCCCCTCAGCGGCCAAGGTGGGGGCTGACCTCCAAGCTACAAGTCGGTCTGCTGCACCCGACCACCTGAACGTGACTCTGCCAAAGTCATCGAGCTTCTCTGATGTCGACGAGATGGAGTCCGACGTTGGATATACCCAGGCCATAATCGCCGGTTGAAGAGGAGACTTCGTAGGACTTCAAGCGTAAGTGAGCGTAACTGCAATAAGCCGCCATCACAGCAAGCGTACAGAATTGCCTACATCCCCGTCGCTGCTAGAGGCAACCTCGATTCCCTCAATAGGCAAACTCTCGCTGCCTATCTCGAGAGGCTGGCTCCATAGCAAATCATAGATGTCCTAATTAATCGCAGAAGAAACATACTTACTGCCGATGTGGCTACACGAACCATCCTCGACACTTTCAAAGCTGTAACTCAGCTAGGAAGTATACTTGTCTGGTCATTCATCGTACATGAAGGCAGCGCCATCGCCGATGTGACATACAATGTGGATACAGATATCGATAATGGTGATCTATCAACGCTAATCTTCTCAACTGTACATATCACAGACAGAACTTTTTGGACGGTCAAGGTGCATAAATGTCATTTTTGAGTGAGACAACTGTAACACATGTAAAAGTGGGTTATGTGAGGCATCCTGTCCGTCCATACGTGCCGAGGCCACTACAGTTCCGTAAATGCCGGAAAATAGGGCACGTAATTGATGTGTGCATGAACAAGACGACATGTCTACGCTGTCGTGGGGATCACAATGACTTGACGTGGGCTGATTCTGACTTGAAATGTCCTAACTGCAATAGGCCTCACGAGGCAACATCGAAGGATTGTCCAAAATTAAAGACTGAAATATCCGTGCTAAGGAAAGGTACGAGATCTATCTACACACAGAAAAGCAGCTACCAAGGTACACCGCCAGCAGAGGCGCTCACGTAATCACACAAGGAGATCAACATCGACAGCAGGACAACCTTTACTCCCTGAACAGTCGTCGCGCGCAACTGCTGTTCCTCAAAGGCCAGGGCCAGCTTTAGCCACGTCTACCCTTTTGAACACCAAGGGCTCTACTATACGGCCTTCCCTGCCATCTCAGAGTACACAAGTGCAGCCGGAACGCCAGCATGAACGTGAACCTTCAACGTCAGATGGGCAAATCAAGGCAATGCTTGCACAGTTGGTTCGCCCCTAGCGAATGCTGCTTATAGGAGTTAAGACGGCCATTGCCAAAGATGCGGTGCAAATTCTCGATGCACTAGAACCACTGCTTGCTGCTATATAAAAGCTAGCAACCACCATGGCATCATCAACTTCAAGGTTATCACTACAGGAAAGGATAAGCCATTCCGCAGTATCTCAGTGGAACGCGCGTGGTCTACTCGGTCGCCTGGGAGATATTAAACAGAGATTGCTCAAGCATCGATTTCGAATTATTGTGGCATACGAACCGAGTATGGCATTGGCATTTAGACTCTCTCCATACGAACAATTCGCGCCTGAGACAAGTGGAAATCCTAGCAAAGTTTCGCTATCCGTGCGATGTGAGCTCACGTACTCGTTAAACCAAGTTCTGGTGCATAACAGTAACGAGTACGTTTTTATAATACTCAAGCTAAAGTGCCGGAAAATCTCAATCATCGGTGGCTATATTTCTCCCAGGGGAAGATCTGACTCTGGACATATGAAACTTGTTCTTGACTCCACACAAGGGCCTCATGTTATTGTAGGTGACTTCAACGCGCACCTACATCTTTAACGTAGTAGGATCAATAACATTCGAGGAAGACAACTTCTTCACCAGCAGCAACGGTCTTGACATCCTGAACGACGGCTCACCAACATTTTTTCGTGGCAACTTACAGCAACTGTCTCGATTTAGCTATCGTTTCACGATGCCTTTTGTCTTCTGCTGCCTGGTGTACAGGTGCTGAAACGTAAGGTAGTGATCACCTACCCACTTATGTACAACTGAGATGGTTTACAAGACTCCCAAGTTCTCATACGCGGCGCACTGACAGGGATGCTTTTCAAAACAAGGTGGAATAATCCTGCAACTGTATAATTTATGCGAAAGAGATTGAAGAGCGCATTGCAACAACAATTCACACAGCAACGCGCATCATCCAATCATCAAATTCGAGAACATTCGTCAGCCTTATATATGAAGAGCTGCGGGCAGTCAAACGTCACACCGAGAGGAAATGCAGGCAAACTAAATTGATATCAGACTCGAGGACGTCACGCCATGTGCAAATAAAAATTCAGATACATATACACGCTCGACAAACAACATTGGGGGTCCTTTTGCCCCAGCATGGACCCAAGAAAACAGTTGTCCACAATATGGCATGTTGTACGAGCCCTACCATGTTCTCCACAACAACAACGTCTCTTCCGAGCTTTGACTATCATCCAGACGCGCGGCCAGAAGGAAATCGCGGAAGCTTTCTGCATGCACCTCTCGTGACCTACAACAGTCATAGCTTCACTACTCAGGTGCGTTCCTCCAACAATGGATGATTGTCTCGACCTCCCTTTCACGCTGCAAGAGCTACGTGCAGCGATTTCCTCTTCAAGACGCTGAAGTGCGCCTGGGCCTGATGGTATTACCTATTCTACCTTGCTCCATCTAGGTCCTCGAGCGACTGAAGAGCTCCTGGCCTTATACAATATCTCTTGGTCCTCGGGAACTGTGCCTGCACACTGGAAGAGAAGCAAGATCGTGGCATTATTGAAATCAAGTAAGGCACCCCCCGCCATTCTTTCCTACCGACCTGTGGCGCTTGCCAGTTCCATAGGAAAAGCCATAGAACGCATAGTTTTGACGCGCCTGGAGTGGTTTTTGGAGAAGCGTAATATATATCCAGACGTGATGACAGCTTTTCAATAGGATAGGTCGTAAATCGACAGCGTTTTTGATCTAGTAACAACTGTTGGACATCAGAAACGTCGCCGTCCATTCATGGCTGCTGTCTTTCTTGATATGAAGGGCGATTGTAACTTTGTTCTGCATGATGTAATTTTATATGCCCTTGAACAATATGGCATCGGTGTCCGTATGCATCAATGGATAGCCAGCTTTCTTCGAGAGAAAGATATTCATTACAATTTTAGAGAGTGAAACAAGGAACTGTCCATTCTATCGTGGGATGCCTCAAGGATGCGAGCTGAGCCACACTTTATTTAATGTCGTTCTTGTTGGGGGGACTCGTCGAAGAACTCAGAGGCACAGTCTCGGTCTCTGTATACGCAGATGACATCTGTATATGGACCATGAGCTTAACACGCTTGTAAGTGCAAACAAAGCTGCAGCGTGCGGTGTCAATAACGTCGACATTCCTAAACAGTCCCGGACTGCAGGCCTCACCGACAAAAATTATAACCATGGTGTTTACACGAAGGTCAATGGCCTGCTTCCCCGTTATGATTGATGGGAAGATTATACCTTCGGTAACCCACAAGTTTCGCAGAGTCATCATCGACAGTGACTTATCTTGGTCAAAGCCTATCTCTGCATTAGGAAAAAAAGATGGACAGCTTTACTCAAATTGTTTGACATATGTCTACAAAATTGTGGGGGCCATCCAAATCATCTCTTCTGCAGCTCTACCGGGCACGTTTTGTTGGCTACCCCGCTACAGTGCGCCTGTACTTTCTCGGGTTATTGCAACTGTTGTACGCACACTTGACAGTGCTCAGGCTTGCCCACTGAGAATTTGCCTAGAACTAACATGATGTGCGTCTGCTTGCTGCCCAGGTCGAGTTTATCTGCAAAAGGAGCCATTCCGAGTGCATCTAAGACTACTGACTAGACACAGGAATCATTTAACTCACGAAGGTCACAACCATACGGCCTGTCGCCATCTACTCACAAGCAGTGTTGTCGCAGCAAGGCTTGTTGCCGTCGTACTTCGAACCGCATGACACACCAGAAGTTCCACTCTGTACGTTGGCAAAGCCAATGGTGAGACTCTCAATCCCCGGAATAACGAAGAAGTCAAAAATGCTCCTTGCTGACCTCAAGCATTTTGCGTTATCCTACATTGATGATATGCATGGCTATACCGAACATATTTTTGTGGATTTTTCTCTGACAGAGACTTCTCCCTCGGCGCCTTACACGGTACCTGGTATGAGGATAGCACAGCGGTTCAAGTTAGGACACCGAAAGTCGTCTACAGCAGCCGAGTCGGCCGGAGTTCGAGAAGCAATTCGCTGCATACTGCAACAAAGCCTGGAGAATTGGACAGTGTTCTTTCACTCAAAGCCAGCACTGCAACTCATCATCAATTATATGAATCACAGAACAGCATATAGTCCTCTTGTTTATTATATTGTTACGCGAAGGATGAGTCAGTACGACGAGCAACTATTCACAGGTTATATTTACAACAGCGGTTCCAGCGCTGACAGGTTAGATTCACAGCGCGAGCCCATTATTTCTCTCTGCTCTTTTCTCGAGTGATGGCGCCCACGCGCTTCGTTCAAACAATCAAATACCACGCGGGTGTAGCATAATCCCTCGGCGGCAGAAACGACGTCCCGGAGCGTCTAAATATCATCACTGGGAGGGCGACACTGCTTCAGTCGTGTAACGTGCACGGTATCACTGGACTGGGATGTTGATGGGGCGTTAGGGACAATTTTGTAGGTGACGGGAGTCACTGAACGAAGTACTCGGTATGGGCCTGTGTAGTGAGACAGCAGTTTTTCTGACAGGCCAACCTGACGCGACGGAGACCACAGAAGCACCAAAGAACCACGCGGGAAGTGCACGTCTCGGTGTCGCAGGTCGTACAAACGCCTTTGAATCTCTTGGGATTTCAGAAGGCACTCACGGGCAATTTCCCTTGCGTGGTCATAGCGGGCGATGGCGTCAAGTGCATATTCACTGGTCGGTGCCGAGTGAACAGGGAGGGTTGTGTCGAGGAGCAGTGCTGATTCTCGGACGAACAGAAGGAAAAATGGGGAAATATTAGCTGTGCCGTGGAGCGAGGAATTATAAGCAAATGTGACAAACGGTAGAGCGATGTCCCAGTCAGTGTGGTCTGAAGAGACATATTTCCCGAGCATATCTGTGAGAGTGCGATTGAGACGCTCCGTGAGGCCATTTGTTTGCGGATGGTATAACACGGATACCTAGGTACCTCGTGGCACAGGACTGCAGGATGTCCGCCATAACTTTCAATAGGAATGTCCGGACACGGTCTGTGAGACACTGTCGCGACGCTCCATGTAATAAAATCACGTCGCGTAAAAGAAAATCGGTGACATCTGTGGCGCAGCTTGTAGGAAGCGCTCGGGTGATGGTGTAGCACATGGCGTAATCCGTGGTCACAGCGATCCACCTGTTCCCAGATGTAGAAAGAGGAAAAAAACCAAGTGTGTGCGAACCAACGCGAAAGAATGCTTCCGCGAGAATGTCGAATGGTTGAAGGTACCCAGCAGGGAACGTCGACGGTGTTTTGCGTCGCTGGCATTTCTCACACGCAGCAAGGTATCTTGCAACGGAGCGAAGAAGCTCTGGCCAAAAGAAGCGTCGGCGGATCCGGTCGTAGGTACGTGACACACCCATGTGATTAGCAGTGGGGAGGCCATGAAGTTTGTGGAGAACAGCCGAGCGAATGTGTTTAGGGATCACAAGGAGTAATTCAGGGCCGTGGGAGTGCACGTTGTGGCGGTAGAGTACGCCATCTTGATGTGTGAATAAGCGAAGGGAACTGTCGGCAAGTGACGATTCTAGGCGGTCGATGGTGATACGCAAGGCTGGGTCATGGCGCTTCTCCTCGGCAACATGGAGCAGTAGAAAAAGGGAGAGAATACAGTTGTCGGTGTCAGTATCAGACATAGAGGTCGTGTCTTCGACTGGGTAGCGAGAGAGGCAATCGGGGTCTTGGTGTTGTGGTCCCCACTTGTAAGTCAGTGTGTATTCTTGTAATCGGAGGGCCCCAGCGACCGAGCCGGCCAGTAGGATCCTTGAGCGACGAAAGCCAGCAGAGCTCATGATGGTCTGTGATTACTGAGAAGGGCTTGCCATATAAATATGCGCGGAACTTTGAAACAGCCCAGACGAGAGCAAGACATTCGCGCTCGGTAATCGAAGAGTTGCGCTCTGCAGTTGTCAGGAGCCGGCTAGCGTAGGCTATAACGTGATCGTGTCCGTGTTGGCGTTGGGATAAGACGGCGTCGATCCCATAACCAATGGCATCGGTTCAGACCTCTGTAGGTGCGGACGTGTCAAAGTGGGCCAAGACCGGTGGACTGGTGAGCATGAAAATGCGGCAGCCTGAGGCGAACCCCACTTAAAAGGCACGTCTTTCTTCAGAAGTTCAGTTGACCGATTGTTGCGAAATCTTTCACGAACCATCGAAAATAACAACAGAGCCCCACAAGACTGCGGACCTCTTTGACAGACTGAGGTACAGGAAAAGCCTTTACTACTCGAAGCTTCTCCGGGCCGGGTTGTACTCCTGAAGCATCGGCGATTTGGCCTAGCACTGTAATCTGTCGGCGCCCGAAGTGGCACTTTGATTAGTTTAATTGGAGCCCAGCCTTGCGGAAGACGTCAAGGATAGCTGCGACGCGCTCGAGGTACGTCTCCAATGTAGGAGAAAACAAAAGCATGTCGTCGAGGTAACAAGATCAAGGTGACCATTTGAAGCCTCGAAGCAGAGAGTCGATCATCCATTCGAACGCCACGGGGGCATTGCATAAACCGAACGCCATAACCTTGAATTGGTGGAGGCCATCTGGAGTGAGGAAAGTGGTCTTTTGTTGGTCTTGCTTATCGACGGAATTCTGCCAATAACCAGATCGAAGGTAGGTGGATGAAAAGTATTTGGCACCGTGAAGACAATCAAGAGCGTCGTCTATTCGTGGTAAATGGTAAACGTCCTTTTTAGTAATTTGGTTTAGGAGGCGCTAATCAGCGCAGAAACGCCATGTGCCATCTTTCTTTTTGACGAGCATGACCGGTAACGCCCAAGGACTCGACGAGGGCTGAACAATGCCTCTGGTGAGCATCTTGTTTACTTCCTGCTGAATAACTTGCCCTTCTGCCGTGGACACGCGATACAGTCGGCAGTGAATGGGAGCAGCATTGCCATCTATGTTAAGCATGTTAAGATGTTAAGCATCCGATGCTTAACAAGGCACGTATGACCAAGTGGTCGATTGTCAGTGTCAAATATGTCGCGGTAGGAAAGCAAAAGGCGATATAGGGCGGCTGCTTGGTCAGGTGCGAGTACCAGAGGGACCATGGGACGGAATGGGCCGTCGAGGTTCAAGGCATCCTGGGGGTAATCAGGAGGATCTGGAGAAGCGTCGGCTGCGAAAGCAGTGACGTGGTCATCTGTCACTGACCGAAGCCTGGACACCGCTGCGCGTTCAGGTAAAACTTGCATCGTCGAGCCAAAATTGACAACGTTGAGACACATCCGATTAGCGGCAAGGGTAACGACGGAGTGTGGCACAGAGGCGTCGCGCACCAGGTGGACATCACGAATAGGTGCGACGATATATTCGCCATCAGGCACGGTTGGCGTTGAGGCCAATTCGACGAAGGTTGGGGGTTTTGGAGGTAATCGAACAAACGCTGCAGTGCAGAGGGTGTTCGGTTGTTCGGGACGAACGTCTGAAAGAAGAGGAAGCTAGAAGCACATCGTACCGGTGGAACAGTCGATGAGCGTAGAATGCGTCGTCAGAAAGTCGAGTCCGAAGATTAGGTCATGAGTGCAATTGGTCAGCCCGGTGAACAGGACTGGAGCTTGGCGGCCAGCAAGTCCTATGCGAGCAGTGCACATATCCCTGACGGCACCAGTGGCGCCATTGGCGACACGTACCGGTCGAAAGATGGCAGCCGTAAGAACTTTTTGCTGGCGACGACATAGGTTAGCACTCATTATGAACACTTGGGCTCCAGTATCAATTATTGCCGTCAACGGAACGTCATCTACGTCTACTTCAACTAGGCTTGTGTTTGTGAAGAGCGTCAACGGAGGATTTCGACAGGATGAACGTGAGGCAGCACTACCTCCAAGAGCTGCGTGGTCTAGTTTTCCGTCCGTCGGTTTGGCGAGGAAAACGGCGAGGTTGAGGTGACGGGGAGCGACAGCGTTGAGGCGACTGCAATCCCACGGAGGAGCGGCTGTAAGGGGGATCAGAAGGAGGGTGCAGACGGCGAGGTGAATAACTGCGAGCGTCGGCTAATGGGCGAGGAGCAGGGAATGAGCTCCAGTACAGCGGCATCCAGGTGGTTCGGCAGTGGCGGGATACATGACCAACCCAGTGGCAGCGAAAGCAAATCGGTTTGTCGTCTGCGGTTCGCCATTCAGCAGGATTGCGTGGTCTGGGAGCGAAATACGGGTCATTACAGGGTGTGAAAATGGGAATGGGCGCGGAATCAGGTCGGAAGATAGAGCAGGTGGTAGGGATGCCAAAGTTTGCAATTTCTTGTTGCACAACTGCTTGAATAACAGAAATGGTGTTGGCCGCTTGGTCAAAGGTACCGTCAGGGGATCGTGGATGAAGGGGGGCCGGACTCGCCGCTTCAATCTCAAGGCGAACAATACGTGTGACGTTCTCTTGAAATGGTCGTGTGGCGATAAGAGCGGAGCAAGAGGACGTGATAGGGGTGTTTGGGAGCCGGGAAAACTGTGGGACGACGCGGCGGCTTTTCGGTACCTCGAAGCGGCGGCATTCTTTGACGATGGCGTCGACGGTAGAAGCGTCGTTATAGACGAGTAAATTGAAGGCGTCGTCCGCGATGCCTTTTAGGATATGGCCCACCTTGTCAACCTCGGTCATGTGTGTATCGTGTTTGAAGTAACGGACCGAGGCGACTTGTTGCCGAGCAAAGAATGACCAACTGGTCGTTTATTCATACGCTTATGTACTTGCGTAGGCAGCGAGGGAAAGGAGAGTCAGGGAAAGAAGTGGCTAACGATATGCGCGCATATGCGGGATAGCCCATTCTGATATATCTTTTCTTCATACAATTGGGAGACTTGCTTGTGTTCACACAAACTAACACAAAAAAAAAAACATTAAGCTTGCAGACTTGACGAAAGTTTCCGTCGTCGCAAAGACGCTTCGGTTCCGTCCGGGATCTGGTAGACCGACGAACTGTTGGCAATGCGGATGGATTTCCCGGTGTGCCTTGTTGCCCGGCTGAGTCAGGAATCCCGGTCATTTGCCGGCTCGAGCAGCGGTCAGCTGCCGCAGTGTCATCTGTGTCGTTTACCGGTTCAAAGTCTTCGATCGGTTGTAATACGTTATTCGGTTCCAGCTCAGTGTCTTCCCGGCTGCTCTCGTAGTCGTTCGCGCTTGCGTAGTGCTCGTCTGTTCGTCGCAAATGTTGTCGATTGCGCCTCATCTGTTGGTGGCTCTCAGTTTGGACCAGATACGAACGTGGCGCTGCTTCTTTAAGCACAGCTGCTTTGCGTGATGAGTTCCCATTTTTTATCCGAACAACGTTTCCTGATTCAAGAGGCGATATTGGCTTGTCCCGCAATGATTGGCGATGTTTTGATACAGGGCATCCCCCATCAGCGTTGAACTCGGGAACAGTTGTCCGAAGACGACGAACTTGCAGCAACTCTCCGGCAGACGGTCCATCTTCTAAGCGAGACGATCGATAAGCCAAAAGGCCCAACCAGAAATCCTCACGGCACTCCGTAGCTTTCTTGAGAATTCTTTTAACAATCTGTACCCCCTTTTCGGCTAGGCCGTTTGAGCGCAGGAAATTAGGGTTGGATGTTATACGTTCCAAGTCGTACAGTCTTTCGAAAACAGCAAAGTCACTTGAAGCGAACTCGGGCCCGTTGTCTGTGCAGACTTGCGCAGGAATGCCATAGCGAGAGAATATTGCAGATATCTTAGAAATAGTTTCCGTTGCTGTTCTGCCCATCAACCTTTCAACCTCTGGAAGTTCGAGTGGTCGCCATACACTACCACGTACGAGTGCCCTGCGTATTGGAAAAGATCAATTCCGACATGGTGTCATGCTCGTTCCGGTGTAGGCCGAAATAGCAGGGGCTCGCTTGGTTGACTGTAGGCGCATTTCCGTCACACATGGCGCGTTCGTACCAGGTTCTCAATATCACTGCCGAGTCCTGGCCAAAAAACTAGCCTATGTGCCCTGGCCTTGCATTTGTTCTGTCCCAAGTGACCCTCGCGTATCCGCCGCAGAATTTAGGCCCTAATGGCTTTTCGCACGACAATCTCGCTTCCTTTTAGCAGTACGTCGTCCACTGCCGCCAACTCAGATGTGAACGATTTAAGTTGCCCTGGAATGGTCGCACCTGTGTTTAGTTGTTCTATAACGCTGATTAAATACGGATCCGTGTGAGTTTCTTCTTCCAGTCGTTGCTTTGTTCTTGTGCTTACAAGGCTCGAGACCAGCTGAACTGTGTGGATAGCCACGTCTTCCGTTTCTTTAGCGCACCCAGACAGCGTGGCAGCATGGGACAGCATATCTACTAGCAGCAAATCTTTCCCAGGGATGAATTGCAAGACATAATCATATTTGAAGATACGGATGAAAACTCGCTGCAGCCTTGGTGGCATGTCCGCAACACTTACTTGAGCGATAGCGATCAGAGGCCTGTGATCAGTTTCGACCAGGATCCTGCGGCCATACACAAACAGATGAAACTTTTCGCACGCAAAAACTATAGCGAGCGCCTCCTTTTCGATTTCAGCATACCGCGTTTCGGTCTCACTCAGAACCCGCGATGCGTACGTGTATGGGCGCCAGTCCTTTCCGTGCTTTTGCAATAAGGCGGCACCAATGCCGGTTGGCGAGGCGTCTGCGGTTACCGTCGTTTCTTTCTTTGAATCGAAGAGGGCTAGTAGTGGTGCGTGTATCAGTGCTTCGCAGATCTGAGCCCACTCCTGCGCGTGCGCTGATGTGCATTCAAACACCACGCTTTCCTTCATAAGGCCACGAAGTAATGACGTCTTTTCCCTGAGTGAGGGTACATATTTGCGAAAGTAATTCACGACGCCCAACATTCTTCGAACCGCCTGCTTATCTTTCGCAGGTGGTATGTGTGTATGCTCTCGATTAAGTCTGGGATGGGACGGAAATCTTTTGCAATGATCACATGACCAAGAAATGTTATCTTTGTCACACAAAATGCACATTTTTGCTCATTAAACGTCAGCCCAGCTTGATCCACTCACTTTAGTACGGCTCGAAGCCTTTCATTATGCTGCTCTGTCGAGTCACCCCAGACCAGAATGTCGTCACTGTATACGCGTACTCCTGTCAGACCTTCGAGTATTTATGTTATTTCCTCTGGAAGACTTCGCTCACCGAGGAGATTCCAAAGGGCAGCCTTAAAAACTTGTAGCGCCCAAAGGGCGTTGCGAAAGAGCACACGCGCGACATAGCTTCTTCAAATGGTATCTGATGGAAACCAGCGTTTGCGTCAAGCCGAGAAAAGTACTTGCGCCCGATATTTTGCTTTCAATGTCTTCCCGGGATGGCATCGGATAATGTTCACGTATTATACTTTTGTTTCTGGCCCTTGGATCCAAACATATGCGAAGCGGGCCGTCCTTTTTTTTACTACAACTACAGGGCTTACCCAGTCGGTAGGCTCGCCCACTTTCGCAATGATAGAGGCCCCTTCCATGCGGTTGAGTTCTTTGCGAAGCGGTTCCTTAATCGCCAACGGTACCCTTCGGGCGGGCTGTACCACTGGAACGGCATCCCGTCGCAGCACCACCTTGTACAGTCGCTTTACGCAGCCGGTTCCGCGAAATAGGTGGGGAAAAGCCAGCTGAGGAGCGCCTTGTTCGCTTGAGTCTACTGCATTCACCGTTTGAATCAGTCCCAATTCCCAACATGCCTTGAGACCAATGGTGACATGGCGACCTTTCTTCACAATAAATAATGCAACGTGACGTTCTTGGCTGTTTATGCTCAGGACTTCTGTTGAGGCTCCCACATGCTTGATAATGCTTCCGTTATATACCGCTAAAACTGCTGTGCTTTTTCTTGGCTCCACTGCTCGATTGGCACGCCTGAACACAGACAGAGGTAGTAGGCTGGCTTGCGAGCCAGTGTCTACTTTAAATCGCAGTTCTTGGCCGGCTATCTTGCCGCGAACTGTCCAATCTTCTCCCGCACCGTCAGTTATGCCGCACACGCTGACATTCAGGATATCGAAGTTATCATCGGCCTTTTGTGCTTCGTCGACTTGGTTTATCTGGCGTCTTCTGCAACATGCCGCGAAGTGGTTCTTTTTCTTGCATGCGTACCAAAACTTTCCGCGAGCCGGACATTCTTCCGCCGCATAAATTCTTCCGCATTGACGGCATCGATATTGTTTTTTGCTTTCTCGTTCAGTTTCTCTCGTGTACTCTACTTGTAGAGTTTCCTTCGACCACGATGCATTTTGCTGCTCAGAAACTTCGGCTGCTTTGCACATTTGGTCAGTTTTCTGCAAGCCAAGGTCCTTCTCGCCAAGTAACTTCTGCCTGAGCTTTTTGTCGTTGATACCAAAGACCACTTGGTCCCTCATCATGGATGGTTCAAGCTCTCCAAAGTTGCAAAGTTTCGCTTGCTTCTTGAGATCCCGCAGAGCTTTCAAATGGTTCGGCCTCATCCTGCACTCGAAGGCGGAAAACGTGCCTTTCATAAGCTTCATTCCCTTCGGGGAGACATTACTCTTGAAACTTCATGACCAAAGTTTGATAATCTTTTTTGTCCTCACCTTCGGCAAACACGAACTTGTTGTACACGTCCAAGACATCGTCACCTGCGGTGCTGAGAAGTATTGCCGCTTTCACAGCTTCCTTCCTTAGCTTGTCTGACGACGTCGCTGTGATGAAGAGTTCCAACTTCTTTTTAAACAGCAGCCAGTTTCTTCTCAAGTTTCCGGAAAGCTACAACGACTCCGGGGGATTGACGGCGTCCATTCTGCTGTCGAGACAAACACTTCTGACACCATGTATCGTGTTTGAAGTAACGGACCGAGGCGACTTGATGCTGAGCAAAGAATGACCAACTGGTCGTTTAATCATACGCTTATGTACTTGCGTAGGCAGCGAGGGAAAGGAGAGTCAGGGAAAGAAGTTAGAAACGATATCGGCGCACGTGCGCCATAGCCCATTCTGATACCATGTGTTTATCTACTTTCCGGCAAAGCGCGAGCACTTCCTGTGTGTAGGATACATACGATTAGTCGACGACTGGACACGGGTGGCAAGCTCTTTTCGCGCAGCCTATTGGCGACCTTATGGGTTGCCAAATAGGTCGCGACGCCGCTCTTTGAAAATCTCCCAGCTAGAGAGCTCGACCTCATGGGTGCGAAATGAGACATGTGGTGTCCTGTCCAGATAAAAGATTACATTGGCAATTACGACGTTAGGGTCCCAGTGGTGGCTTTGGCTAACACGCTCATACATGCTGAGCCAGTCATCGACGTCAGCGTCATTTTGGGCGGAGAATGTCTCAGGATTACGGAGACTAGGAACCGTAACGTACGTTACGGTTCCGATTAGGTGGCGACGGGGTGGTCCTATCGGAAGCCATGGTCGAGAAGATGACGATGCGGCCGCTTCGGAGCTCCGAGGCGAGGACGGGGAACGTTCCGCCTCCTCCACAATGTTACGCGAAAGACGAGTCAGTGAGACGAGCAACAATTTACAGGTTATGTTTACAACAGCGGTTGCAGCGCTGACCGGTTAGATTCACATCGCGAGCCCAGTTCGCTCTCGCTCCTCTTTTTTCTAGTGATGGTGCCCACGCGCTTCTTCAAATAATCAAATACCACGCTTGCATAGCAATATCATGTCTCTGCTTGCTTAGGCGTCTCAATCCGGGCATACCATCGTGCTGCGATGGATTCCTAGCCATTGTGGAATAGCTGGAAATGAACAGGCTGACACGGAAGCAAAAAAGGTGCACTCTGAGAGAAACATTATAAAAATCTCTTTTTTCCAGTATGACATCAACGCCTTGCTCCATAACTCTAACAAAATTTCTAAGGCGCGACAATGGGACAAACCCGATCATCAGCAATAGCAGCCCCATAGACAGGACGCGTGTTTACAATTCCGGCTTCGAATTCGGTTGCGGAGAGGCCAGGTAACAGTCTTCTATCGATCACGGCTGGTGTGGCGTACACTCACCAATGCCTTCACAAGATTGGGCAAGCGAGAGACTCTGACTGCAGCATCTGTCACACTCCCGAGACAAAAGCTCACGTACTTTGTGTGCGCCCTCAATATGCCGCCGAGCGAAGAACACTGAAGTCTAGCGTTGACTGCATAGGTTCCCGCCCCTTTTCGGAAGAAAATATTTTAGGAGCGTGGAGAAGAGTTCACTATGCTCAACGTGCCATAAAGTCACTCTTGAACTTTTTGCGTGAGACTGGTTTAGACGCTCGCCTGCGAGAACCTGCGATACGTGCCGACAGTGCGAAATGTGTTTGTGCGCAATTACTTGTTGTGTGGACAGGAATACTCTTGCGTGTATTGTGTCTACAGCGCGCATCCGCGTATTGGAAGAACGTGTATCTAGTAGATCATTGTACCATAACATCATCACCTGCCACCTGCCTTTCCTTGTATATCCCACTTCCCCTTTCCCCATTGAGGAGTAGCAGGCCAGAGACACGCTCTCTATGCCAACCGGTTCTCCTTTCTCATAATTAAAATCTACTCCACCTAAATGATGCAAAGTTTGCGTTTGTGACAAAGTAGCTGGAGCGAACGGCTCGAAAATAGATAGCCTCGTTACCTGAAACTGCTAAAGAGACTGACAACCCTCCACCATGTGCTTTGGAACTATTGCGGCGATGGAAAAATCGAGACTCACAATAATAGGGATAGGCATACTAGTATTTTTGAGGCAAGAAATTATATCTTTAATTGGACACCGAAACTCGGGGCCACTCTCTGCTAGGAAACATATCATTAGGCGCTTGAAAACTGTGCCAATTTCTAAATAAAGGCAAAAGCCTCTCTTTCTTCCAAATGTGTTATTCATAAATTTAAGAAAATCTTCATTTCCATTTAGCTGCACATTTGTAATCAAGAAAATGTTTATCGTATAGTGGCGCTACCTCCACGCAAGAAAACGAAGCCACTCATTCACAAAGCGCCGCCTTCTCGCAAGCTTGCCGCAAATGCGTAATCCACCGCTAAAGAAGGCCAAGCGATGTCAGAACAGCGCATTTTGTGATGAGAAGCAGTTGTTATCATGCCTTCTACCACAGCTTGCGGAAGAAGCTGAGTGGTGCCGTCGGCAACGAGGAAACGCAAGTCGCCTGAGACGGGCGGGAGTGCATGTTGCATAGCTTCAGTAGTCGTTCCGAAAACTCACTGTCAGCTGACGGGCAGACACCCGGCACGCCATCGCGGTACAGTCAGTACAGCGTGGTTACTGAAGTCGAAGTTTTGACGGAAGCCCGTCTGGTCAGGAGGCATCATGAAGAAGGGTAAAAGAAAGGACACCGGCCACTGAAAGAATACAAGAAAAGACGTTCCGACTCCCCTGACGGGAATATTGTCAGGGCTCCCGTCAGGGGAGTCGAAACGTATTTTCTTGTATTCTTTCAGTGGTCGGTGTCCTTTTTTTTTACCCTTCTTCATAGGAACCGTTTACCTTCAATATAGGAACTTAGTATGAGAACATACCCGCAGTTAACGACTGAATATGAAGTACAGCACAGGAAGAGTTTCCAGTTTTATATAGCAGGCTTTCAAGAGAAACGGGTGGTACATGTCCAACTGAAAAAAAAGAAAAACAGGTGAGGAGAAAAGGGTAAATTGAATCTTTATTCGACGTCTATTTTCCTTACAGCAGGCATTTGCATATGTCGACTTAGATTGTCTCCTTCATGCCAGCAATCACAAAGTTACAAGGCAACAAAACGTTTTGAAGTTGCATCAAGAATACTGCGCCAGATATTTTAGGGAAATTTATTAGAAAGAGGAGATCTTAGAACTACGTCTACAGTGAAGCGTCCTTTTCATGTCCAAAGAACTGGAAGTTCTTATGGCACATATCCCCTTATGGCACCCACACGCAGTCCCCTCTTCTCGTTATTACAGCGAAGATGTATACCTCTACCGTACAAGAAAATTTTCGTGTCGTTGTAACTAAAAAACCTCCATACGTGGGCCCATACAGCAAATAGTGGAATGCCAGGCCGACCCGCGCTGGGGGTAAAGCAGGCTTTAAGCACTCCCCATGCGTTGGCCGATCCCGGAACTAGTGCAATGCCGGCGCCACCCGCGGCGGAGGCGAAGCGGGCGTTAAGCACTTTCCCTATGGGGACCGATCCGGAAGGTAGTGCAATACCGGCCCGACCCGCGGCGGAGGTGACGCAGGCGTTAAGCACGTGGGCCAATCCCGAAGATTGTGCAATGCCTGGCTGACCCGCGGTTGAGGTCCAGTTCGCCGTTAAGGGGCCCAAATACACGGCTTCGCCGGTTATAATTCTTCACAGAGTTGAAGGGCATTGAGTTTTTTTTTTCTGGCCTCTCAATAAATTGTGCTCACGCCACAACTTTGAGTAAACGAAGGATTGTAGAGATCAACGTTTTCCCTTCACAGAATCTATTAGCACTGTAAGGAAGAAGAAGTGCGCCGTGCAGAGCTCCGCAGCCGGATCGCCAGAGCTACTGAAGTGGGGCTCGGGCTAGACGCTGTTACTGTGGGACTGGCTAAGCCTACGCTGTTGCGTCTTCCTGTCGGTGTCCTTCGTGTCGCCCACAGTCGTGTCGGACTTCTGTGCCATAATCGGTGGAGGTTTGCTGCGTCTCCTGCAATCATGGAATTGCCCAGCCGGACTCTCCCTGTCATCATGACCACCGAAAGTGCCAGACGCTTACCACCACCTGCTCCCGAGTCCACCGTATGCCGCGGCACATTCCGCCAGCGGGACCCTCCCATCTTCAGCGGCACTAATGACCACGACGTTGATGACTGGCTCTCATCATCCGAACGCGTCAGCCTGAACAACAAATGGGATGACATCAAGAAATTGATCACCGTCCCTCTCTACCTCACCACATATGGTGTCGGAACCACGAAAGCGAAGTCCCAAGCTGGACAGTGTTGAAGACAATGTTCAGCGAGGTCTTCGGCCGCCCTGCTGTTCAAAAGCTTCGTGCCGAACAGCGTCTGCAGTCGCGCTCTCAGCAGCCTCGTGAGAACTTTACCAGCTACATCGAATATGTCATCGATCGCTGTAAACGCGTCGATGCATCCATGACTGAGGGCGATAAAATCAAGCATATAATGAAAGGAATCGACGAGGACCCGTTTCAGGTGCTCATTTCAGAGAGCCCCTCTACTGTTGCCCAGTTATTGAACTGTGCCAAAGCTATGACGAGCTCCGCCATTCTGTTCCCCATCAGGAATCGTTGTCTGGCTTCACCTCTCCTTTTCAATATATCACCCTCCTCTCGCAAATCAAGGCTTTCGTCCGGGAAAGAAGTCGCTCGCCAGCTCTCCCTCATTTCCAACCCGCTGGAGTCAAGTTCGTCCCTTAGTCCGACCCTACGACATGTTATAGAAGAACAAGTGTCCGAGGTCCTTCCTCTGGAATGGGCGCCTCAACTCGCCGCCCCATTGACTTACGCCGACGCCGTCGCACGACCACGACCACCAACCTTCCAGGCTGCGCGTCCGATGGCTAGCCCTGTTTTTACACCCACGGCGCCACGACCTCCAGTCCATCGAGTAATTAATCCCTGGCGCACAGCGGACAATCGGCCCATCTGCTATTCGTGCGGTGTGTGTGATTTCTGTACCACTCGTGTGCTACTGCTTGTAGGGGTTTTCTGGACATAGTCAAGCTTCTCATGCAGCTTTTTGTCGGAAAACCCTCCAGTGGAACCTGGAAAATAAACTTACTTACTTACTTATTTACTTATTTACCGGTTCTCACTCACCGCTACGGAAGCGACAATACCGCATATCGTCAACAGAACGACGCGTCATTGATGAGCAAAGTAGGTGACATGCTAAAGCATGGTGTCATTGAACCATCCGACAGTCCATGGGCATCGCCAGTTGTTTTAGTTGAAAAGAAAGATGGCTCCATCCACTTTTGCGTGGATTACCGTCGCCTAAACGGAATAACCCGTAAGGACGTTTATCCATTGCCGCGGATCGACGATGACCTAGACTGCTTACAAGGTGTAGAGTTCTTTTCGTCCCTTGATATACGCTGTGGTTATTGGCAGGTACCTATGGCTGCAGACGATAAGCCTAAAACTGCTTTCACCACACCAGATGGCTTATGCGAATTTCGTGTGATGCCATTCGGACTTTGCAACGCGCCCGCGACTTTTGAGCGGATGATGGACACTATTCTTCGAGGCCTCAAATGCAACACGTGCTTGTGTTATTTGGGTGATGTAGTAGTGTTTGCACCAGATTTTCCTACTCACCTTCATCGCTTGCAGCAGGTTTTACGCTGTCTCAGTGACGCTGGCCTCCAACTAAACCTGAAAATGTCACTTTGGGGCACGCAAGCTGACAATCATCGGACATGTCGTGTCGAAGGACGGCGTTCTCCCTGATGCCGCTAAGCTCCATGCTGTTAAAGAATTCACGAGCCCAACGTCTCTGAAAGACTTACGCAGTTTCATTGGCCTCTGCTCGTACACCACTTATTATTACACCACGATTATATCACCACTGACAGAGCTTCTTCGGGGAGACCCCAATAGTTCCACATCGTCCCCGACTTGCGATGATGCCTTCGCGACGCTACGTCGCCTCCTCACAACGCCACCGATACTGCGCCATTTAGATGCAACTGCTCCCACGGAAACCCATACGGATGCTAGCGTGTTGGTCTTGGCAAAGCCCGGCGGCAGCCAAGAATATGTTGTTGCTTACGCGAGCCGCACTCTTACGAAAGCTGAAGCGAACTATTCAGTCACGCAAAAAGAATGCTTAGCGATCATCTGGTCCATCACAAAATTTCGTGCATACCTGTACGGCCGGTCCTTCGATGTCGTTACCGATCACAACGCACGTTGCTCGGTGTCGTCTCTCAAGGATCCCTGCGGCCGCCTAGCCCGATGGGCACTGAAGCTCCAAGAGTACGATATCCGGGTTGTCTACCGCTCAGGCAAGAAGCACGCCGATGCTGATGCTCCTTCGTGATCACCTGTCCACGCCGTCATTGTCAGTGTCTCCGTCCTAGACGACCCACTTCTCCCGTTCGCTTCTGTAGACATGGCTTTGGAGCAGCGCAAGGACTCCTGGATTTCATATTTGATAGATTACATCTCTGATTCACCTGTACGCCCACCATCCCGAGCATTACGCCGACAAGCTTCGCACTTCGCCATCCGCGGCGGAATCGTCTATCGCCGTAGCTACAGTTCCGACGGCGGCAAATGGCTGCTTGTAATACCTCGGCAGCTCCGCACTGATGTATGCGCCGCTTTCCACACCAACCCTCAGTGCGCACACGCTGGTCTCTTCAAGACCTACGCCAGACTATGTCATAGGTTTTATTGGCGTGGTATTACACATTTGTGCAAAAGTACATTCGCACTTGCACAGAATGTCAACGCCGCAAGCCTGATCCTTGCCGCCCTTCGGGACCAATGCAACCTTTGCTATGCCCTTCGCGACCCTTTGATCGGGTTGGGATAGACTTATACGGACCTCTGCCATACACAGCTGCTGGCAATGCCTGGGTCATTGTAGCTATCGACCACCTCACGAGGTATGCAGAAACGGCTGCTTTACCAGCTGCGACGGCTCGTGACGTTGCTTTCTTCCTGCTTCACCGCTTCGTTCTACGTCACTGCTCTCCCCGCGAACTCCTGAGCGACCGAGGTCGCGTCCTCCTCGTCGATGTCATTCAAGAACTTCTCGCTGAATGCCGCGTCATTCATCGCTGTACCACCGCATATTCCCCGCAAACAAGCGGATTGACAGAGCGCTTTAACCGAACTCTTGACGACATGCTTTCGATGAATGTTGCCTCCAACCACACAAACTGGGACCTCATCTTTCCCTCTGTCACGTACGCCTACAATACGGCCCCCCAGTCAACGACGGGCTTTTCTCCCTTCTTCTATATGGCCGCGAACCATCATTTCCCATTGACACTATTTTTCCTTTCCGTCCCGACTTATCAGAGGGTACTCCGGCTTCCGAAGCCGCCCGGTATGCAGAAATATGTCGGCAACTAGCTCGCTTCCTTACATATCAAAAACAAGCGCTACAGAAATGTCGTCGTGACGACGGGCGCCCCCACTACCAGTTTTCGCCTGACGCTCTCGTTTGGTTGTGGGCGCCTCCTACTTCGACACAAGGTGTCTCCTCCAAGTTTGCATCCCGATACCATGGACCTTACCGAGTTCTATGCCAAACTTCTCCGGTGAACTACGTTATCGAACGTCTGACGCCCCCTACGGACCTGCGTCGCCGAGGCCGCGAAACTGTGCACGTAGCTCGGCTCAAGCCGTATCACGAGCCCTTCGTCCTCACGACGTCTTAGGCCTCCTGTGCGGCTCCGACTTCAGCGAGGGCGGAAGTTGTCAGGAAGAAGTGCGCCGTGCAGAGCTCCGCAGCCGGATCGCCTGCGCTACTGAAGTGGGGCTCGGGCTAGACGCTGTTCCTGTGTGACTGGCTAAGCATACGCTGTTGCGTCTTCCTGTCGGCGTCCTTCGTGTCGTCCACAGTTGTGTCGGACTTGTTCGCCCTAGCACAAATATCCTATGTACTCAGAACATATTGGTAATCTTGCGCATACATTTCATTACATTGGAATAGCTGATTATTATTCTATCCAGCCAAGTATAAAATTTTCCTCGCGTATTTGATGTTCTTTCTTTCTTTTTTTTTTTTTTTTGTTATGCGCACACACGCGCGTGCACGTAAAGGGCGTGTTTGATTGTAATGTTCGGATAACTTTTTCAGCGAAGGTGCCAGCGCGCCTAGAAGTTCTCTCAACTTTGTACATGGGTATTTCTGAGTTCAGGAAGAACTCAAATCTTCACCAAGTTTAAATTTGGTGGAAACTGAGGCATGGTAGACGTGACGTGTGGGAAAAAATTAAAGTGTTCAAGTTAGGGCCAAATAATAACTCCTCCCCATTAGTATACTGGATGCTTACAGGTGTTATGCAAAAAGCGGCCTACTGCTATGGGAGAACCAAACACATCAGTAACTTTGTAAATCGAGATAATGGCGGGCATGTTATGGGTGATGAGCACCCTTAACATGCCTACGAATATAAATTTCGTATGTCATTTAGAACCTTCAAACACATTTGCTAAATTCTTGTTTCGTTCCTTTTTGCTGGCCTATCGAAATCAAATACTTTGTTTGCCCGATGTACTGGGAAAGGTAAGGAAGTAAGAATAAATTAAATGAATTAAGCTATAATATATCTAATATAAGATTTTAGGGAACCTTTGGCGCTTTTAAATCACGACGGCTACGCCTTTTCTGGTAGAAAGCATTCAGTGGAAGGCCAAAGGAATGAAAAAACAAGTCGCAAGAGTACAAACAAAATAAAATGCCGATCAAGTATTCACACTACAAGAACTACAAAAGATGTCGCATAAAACATTCTGAAACAGAAAGTGTAGTCACGGCACTACACTAACGGCAAAGCGCCAAGAAAAACAGGGCGCACGGTCACAAATGGCATTTATGTGATGCAAAGAATGCAATGAAGTCGCAACAAATAAAACACCTCACAGCGAGTTTACAATAGATGACAGAAACTGTACTAAACTGAAATGTGAGGCCAAAGTTTGAATTTTAGGGGGGGGGGGGGGGGGGAATGTTTTGCAGAGATAATCACTTAACATCGGCCTTGGCCATAATTTCGTTCGTAATTAGAAGCTCGTACAAGATTTCTTCGGGGTCCTTCGTGAACTAAACGTGACACCTTGGTTATATTAAATAGGTATATGCGGTAGGTTATGGTCATTCAGAGGTATCTATCAGCACTATTCTCCTTCTCCTTTAAGTATTTTGTTGCATCAGTTGACGGGGAAGGAGTGGCCCTGGAGCAATAGAGATAGACCATGGGAGTCGCCTCTCTACATCTGCTGGGCCGATGCCCGACGCTGAAAGGTGTGCCTTATGCCGTTCACCTGTCATCATTCCAAACTTCTGAAATGCGCTATAGAATTACATCATCCAGAGCACCGTTTTTCGTCCCTGCCCTCACCAAGCCGCACGTAGCTTCATATTGCAAGTGCAGTGATTGAGGTCCGCTGTCTTGCGATTGGTTCACTTGACTGCGTGTCAACAGTTACAACCTCTTTTTTTTTAATTTTTGACATTTCGCATGCTCTTTCTCACCGCCGGAAAAATATTGGTTGTGTACGTCGCTGCAACATCTCGTTTTGGCGACTGTCACGATTATCTACAACTTTATAATTAACACCTTGACGATCTGAGCAATAAAAAGATTTGAGTTTTAATTAATTGGTAACACATCAGGGAATAACAAAAATTACTCGCGGTTTCTCACTTGAGTTCTGTACACCATGCACTCCTTCTTATATTAAAGTTCCACGCTTGATAGCTGGGGCAGCCCGCATACAAGGTGACTCGTTCTCTTCACCAAGAACTCCACAGTGGCTCATAAAGCCGATTACTATTTGAAAAAGTCGAGCATTTCATCATTATTTTGAAGAATTGTATTGAACAGCTAAAACAATAAACTTTTCCCACTTGTCACCCTTGCCATTGCTCCCATATCCGTGGAATGCGTACGCGGTGTAAGGTACAGGTCTTGTAGGACACTGGGAAATATTGAGGGTAATGGCTGAATGACGCTTTTGCTTCAAGATCACTCATAAGTTGCACCATATACCCGCGAAATATTAAAAATATTACTGGCGGGCACCCCCTATACAATACGTGCAAAATTAGGCAGAAAACGATGGTCCGTTACCATTTGCAAGCGCCAATTATTCCTGAAAGTTTCTCGAATAATTACGTGAATGTTATCTGGAACACAATGCGGATCACATGGCTCAAATTTTCACCTAATGAGAACTCGCTGGAACGTACTGTTATTATGAGACATTGGGAAACATAGCCGGTATAGTCATATAACACTTCAAAGCATTTCGTGAAGAATTTGGCGTGAAACGTCTTTCAGTTTGTTCAGCACAGCTGGTCGCTTGCTGAAACCGCATGTAACATAAAATTCTAAAACTCTGATCACTTATATATTTGTTGACCGGACTGCCCCCTCGTCTTACTTTGGTATTGCTGCGTATAGAAAAGTAACCATTACTTTATCATTCATGGGTCGCGAGCAAAAATTAAGCCGTTGTCGTGCGACGCATGATGCAACCAGAGCTAAATTTACCCACTCGCTCATCTTTTAGAGAGGCACAGCTACGCGGTGCTTTTCTCTGTTCGAGCGGGCGTGGTTGCGCTTGCGAGAGCTCACTTAACCTTCGTAGGCGCATGCCATCAATATCGAACCTGACCTCATTAAGAATCAAAGGACTAACAAGTGTGCAGTCTGTTCCAAGAATCTGTCCGTTCTTGTAGGCTATGACGCTCCCGTGTTCGAGATGAAGTGTGTAGGAATGGCGTCAACAGAGGCTGGCAGCAAAATAAAGGGATGCCAATTCGCGTCCACCAGTTTTGACCATGGCTTCTCGCTACGAATAGGAATCGAGCACCAATGCAATACACGACCAGCCTTGACCTCTAGCTGCACCATAAGTTAAGTGTGTAATCTTTGTAATGCGTGAATTCATGTCACTTGTGTATTAGTAGATGACGGCCGAATCACGTTTTCAACGACTTTTAAGCACATACTTCGGATGCCCATTGCTCATATTGTTCCTCGTATTTTATTGAGACAGCCCTTATATGGACAAATAAAGCGAATTTTTCTTCCCATTAATTTCCGTATAAAGTCAAAGTGCGACCATATCGCGTCCCCGCGGCGCACGCTATGGGTGCGGAGGAAAGCGTGCGAGAGTGATCCCAAAAGTATAGCTGGGCTTGGCTGGATGGTTCAGCACGCGGTAACTTCTTTAGGCGTGCGCTATGGGGGCAAGTCAGCGTGCGCGTTTATGGAACACAAAGGGGTTCACCAACTGGGATCCGTAGGTAACGTGCACCTTCCAGAAGCGCTCGGATATAAAGTGGATAAAAGCATGAACCGGTCAGCAGTCGAGTTAAGCAAAAGTCGTTTAGATTATCGGTGGGAAGAAACCAGGGAACAGAGTAATACGACAAAATTTGTTATACGCACAGGTAGTGGTAAAATGTCGATAGAGAAGTTTCGAGGAAGAGAAAGAAAGATGAAAGAGGTGTATACAATAACGCTAGAATGGAAAGCATGTATACCACATCTGAAAAACTCATGCAGGCCAGGTGACTATTTGTCACCGCCTCGTTTTAAAGAGGATGTCAGTAAATCATCACCATCATCATCGCCTTTCTCTAACGTACCCCTAACTGCTCATGGCTGTTCATGCATCTGAGCGCATACGCGACTTACGCGCTGTACCTTGAAGGTAATGTGCGGCGGGTGCAAAGTCTGGCCCAACCAAGATAGCTGGTCACTTCATGTGACCTGTCCTCTCGCACGCCTAGTGTTAGAGGTTGCGTTGAAGCAAGAAGCAGCACGAAGCGGTCGATCTCCTAGGCCGGCGCGCATCACGCCGCCTCTAGGGCAGCCAGTGTTCGCGACCATCGATTGAGGCTCGTTCACGTTAGTCCTAGGCGCGCCTAACACCACGCTTGTTAATTGACTTAATGAGGGAATCTTTACTGCAATTCACACTGCCGACAAAACTACGGACTTCACTTCGTGTACTTGTCTAATACATCGTTATTGTTATGAATGCTTCACCTTTCAGGCGAAACTCACTTTCTTCATGAAGTTTGGTTTGGACGGCAGCTACTCTTCTCCCAGGACAACGCCTAAAATCTCCGCCGTTGATAAACCAGAACTGTATATATGCCACCGTCAAGAAGCGGGCCGACAGATCGAGCAGCACCATTGTGGGAAGTCCTAAATTACTGCTAAGGTTAACCAAGAAACATTGTACTGCGTACTACTCCTAACTTTCTCCTTATTTACAACAGGTATAAACGGGATTCCAAGCTCAGTTTAGTGATGAAACTGGGGAAACGTGCCACGAAGCTTGTACAACGGCTGAAAATAGAATAAAGACGAACGTTGAGTATTGTATTTAGCGTTTCCATTTAATGCGGAAATGGTAAGGTTTCGCCGCGTTTTACTCCACAGAGAAAGTTTTTAGCTCTGAACCAACGCCAATTTCCCTATTCAAATGCGTGTACAATAATCCATGCAAAAAATGGGTCTTGAGACAACTTCTGAACCAAGTGGAATAAAATTCGTTGTGATTGAGGGACAAAGTTAAATTCCAGCAATCCTAAATTTCAATTTAATCTCTTTACATCTTTACTAATCTCTTTACTAATCTCATTACGGATGTCACCATCAATGAACAAATAAAAAATAGAATTGAGCACCAAGTTTACAAATTCGCAACTCCGCACTTAAAACGGATATCTCGGATATGTAAACTACATCTGTTATGCCTCGTTCACATTGGGCGCATTCGGTTGTACAACGAACGGAACGGTCTTACCGCCGAAAAGCCATTCCGTTCAAATTGCTTATCCACCGCACCGCCAAAGCTCTCGAGAGACAGCGAAAAAAAAATTATGCGCAATATTTTGCTACTAGCGCTATCTGCAAAGTATGCGCTAACTTCCACTTTAGCGCGTTTAGGCCGTGTATCTCCGTACGCCCGAAGCTTCCTCGTCGCGCGTAGAGGTTGTGTACTTTCTTGTGGTGCGCGAGTTCAGCGCCTACCTTAAATCTTCTGGGGCTTCGGGCTAACGTGCCCGGACTCGGCTAGCTAAGGTCTAAGGAGACACGTAGCTCGTCCCCACTCCGCAGCGCAAGCAAAGGGGCGCCGCGGCGGGTTGGCAGACTCACCGGCAATGCGTAGAGACGACTCCAGCCGTGGCACCAACGAATGGAGATTTATTCGCTGTTATGTGCAAAATTCGCGTACGGTACAGGAATACGGCACTAGGGTAGCAGTCGCAGACTACGGGTGAAAGCTCCCGGGAAGTCTGCTCCGCCACGCTGGTTCTTCCGAGCAGGTTCGCCACACAGAAGGCGCCGCCTTGCTCAGAGGGACGCGGGACCAAGGGGGTCCGCACGTCCGACAGCCAAGAGCACCGAAAGTGAATCTGTCCGGGCGAAAGCGCCCGTGCAACTCCGATGCTGAAGGAGAGAGAAGCCGAAGAGAGGGCGACAGGGGCCCACTCCTCGGGCAGTGTTCTTACGCGCTGCGCACGGCGTAACGTGAGCCGCGCGCGCAAGCAGCAGGCTCCGCGTAGCGCCGGCGCCAGCGGCCGCGGGGAATGCACGCTATCCAAAATGAGGCTTGGAACGGCGTGTCCCCAGCGATCGCGCGGGCGAATCGCCCAAGTCGCGCGTGAACAAGAGACAGGGGTCGAAAAGGGGTCCCCACAATCTTCACAATACATATATAAGTTTTGGGTAACATCCGAGCGGTATGTTTAAGAGTAGTGTATAGTACAAGACTTCTCTGCACTCTCTGTGTCTTAGCAGGCGCAGTTAACAGAATTGTGGTATCCTTATTTATAACGGAGTTCTAGAGTAGACTGGTACGCATTGTTTATTTATGTACTTCTTTCAAAGTACCTTACAGGCCCCAAGTGGAGCATGGAGTGAGGGGGGAATCGTAGAACAAATGACACCAGAAAATCAATACATGAGTGCTAAAAATATTTGCGATTTTAACGCGCTTGCAAAACAGTGTTTACAAATGAAAAATGGCAATGCAATACAATGAATTGTCAGGAGAGGAATGAAAAATACAGTTCATGGTAACATAAAAAGCGGCGCATCGCTCGCGCATAAGAACAGCAAAATAACGCACATAACGAGAACACATAAAACAACCAAAAACTTGAAACAGCAAATTGAAAAAAAATTTGAAAGCAATAAGAATGCCCTGAGGAAGAGGCAGTTCATGGTGGTATGCAGAACGGCCGGTTGGAAAAAAAGAAAAGACATGACACATGTATGACACGTAATATATGGCATGGCATATGTACAGATGAACATATTTGTTATGAAGAAAACTGCGAATTCAGTAGTAGTCTGAATTTATCTTCGTTCATTTGTGAGACGGTTCCATTATGAAGCGAATTACATAACCGTATAGCTCGTGGTAACTCGTAGTAAATTAGGTTCTTTGAAGTTTTGCACTTTTGAAACGCCTTTGGAAAAAAAATTCAGGCTTCAATAAAAAGTCTGCTTTATACAGTTCCCATATGTTAATTCTTTCAACTGCAAGAAAGTTAATCAAAATCAGTACATTACTTGGTGCGAAAAATACTTTCCCCACTCATTTGTATATCTATAGGAGTTGACTTGGTTGAAGTTCCCGCGTAACGTGTGCGCAATTTCATTGTTTTTTTAGTTACTGAAAACAAATCGCATAAGGGTCGCATACCGCTTTGGAACATTGGCTTCAGAATTTCTTTTTGCATAGCCTGTAATCATGTGACGCTCTTCACACTTCTCGCATTCGTTAGGCGCAATATATGCATCTAACTTTCAAAATACGGAACTCTGGCACGTTGAGTTCATTCAGAACCATGAGCAAACTACCTGCATGGTTCGTAAAATATACTTGTAAAACTCAGAAACGCCAGTGTGAGCAATCGTTTACAAAAGCTGTAATTATTCTACGGACTCAAAACTTTCCATGCAGATCATCCCTAATATGGCGCCAATCCTAAACAAATATATCATTGCTGCCATGTTTTGTTATTCCAGGGTAGCGGGCAGATTTTGTAGGCGCTTTATATAATGCCTTCAAGCAGCAAACATTCGAATACATTCAAAGCAGCCAAAAGCTTTTGGCAGTTTACATTCCGTCCATATTTAGGTAAAACAGTTAAAATTTTTCCAGCACATACCCATAACGGGGTCCAGAATTCTAAATATCAATTTTGTTACTTGTATAGTTATTCTAAAACGCAATGTGAAGATGCATGTAATGATTTCAAATGCATGTTAAGGCGCGCAAAGACCGTTACAATGAAAATTGTCGTTAGTACTTGCAAAAGATTCAGGTAAATATGAACGACATTTTAGTATGTTAATGGCAACGGAAATGTCTTGCACAAATCATGACCAGTAGACAATTTTACGGTACCTGTGGGGCGGACAGTCATGCGATTTGTCTGCGCAGTATCAAACTGCCCCTGCAGCTGATGGGTTGTCCTACGAATAAGTAAAGGAAATAACTAGTGAACAAAGCCAAATGGAACAGAACAACAAAAAACCTTACCTATGACCATTGATCAGCAAGGATCTGTTGAAAAATATGGCAAGCTGTTGAATAAACCGCACTTGGTCGACCTTGCAGCGGATCCGGTCTGGTTTACTAGTTGTGTGCGTCCATATACGTTCACCAGTGTTTAAAAACTGAAACACGAACAAGCCGAAAAATTTAAAAAAAAGGAAGATTGCGCTGGTGAAGCTTACGGTCTTCTAGACTAAGTGCATTGTTCCTGTTAAAATGGCAGAATTTAGCACTCACATTGACTCGTGTGCCTCTTGACACTTAGTTGAACGCCCAAGAGAAAAAGAACGCGACTCAAGTGCGAAGTGCGAAGCTACGAAACAGCTAGCCCGGAAATAAGTAGATACATGCAACATTTTTTCGGCATGTTCTCATCGTCCTCATCGCCTCTGACGTTGGACCTAATGGCCGCGCTCGGTGACGGGACCTGTCCCCACCACTCCATCGGCTTCCGCCGTTTTGGCCACAGCTCGATAGACTCATCAAGAATCTCAGCAAATGTGTCAACTCATTCCACGCGTCTAGGCAGAGCCAGTGCTCTTGCAGTCCATGTATCTTTCCCCTTGGACCAACTAAGGCGCGAGAACCTCTCATTTACGGCAAATACAGTTGTACTACTGTGGCAAACACCTTGCCCGGAAATGCAAGGCTTGGAAAGCTGCGTAGGTGACCCGTTGACCCGGCCACCTATTAAGCAATATGCGCCAAATTTCGGCCACATGCTAAGTAATCGAATGAAAGAAATGAATAAAAGAAAAAAAATCGCGTAGGCTAGTTCTTTTTTGACCATAGATGGGAGCTGTGGGCTGTACAGCTCTGAAATAAGAGAAAAAAGTAGGAGCACAATCAAACACACCGGGAGCATCAGCCAATTATTCTTTTTTTTTTTCATTCAGACATTACAATTTCGTCATACATTTCGGGCTTTGCTATCCCCACATCTTTCTAGCGAATTATAGAGAATCTTCTGCGTGGCCTCATGTGAAGCAAGCCCCTCTGTTACCAAAGTGATGCCGTCACTTTCCCTCCGATTTGGCCACCCACCTCTGCGAGCTAGAGCAAGTATTGCAGTACCTTACTGGCACCAGCCTTCAGCTCAACTTGGAAAAATGGCACTTTGGCGCAAGGCAGCTCGCCATGCTTGGGGCATGTGGTATCCAGAGGCGGTATTATTCATGACGCCCCAACGTTTCGTGCAGCCATCGAAATTCCAAGACGTTCGTCCCTGAAACAACTGAGCAGCTTGATTGACCTCTTTTTCATAGATCCACCGCTTCTTTCGGAATTTCGCGTCCGTCATAGCTCGCTTGACTCAGTTTTAACGGAGCGACACGAACAATTCCAGCTTCTGCCGATACCTTCAAGAACTCGCATCCTCTCGTCACTTTATCGACAACAGTTTAACAGTTTGACCTTACTGCTCCGGATCAAGTTCCCACCGACGCCAGCAGTGGACTCAGCGCTGTGCTCGATCGCACAACGCAAATCTAGTTTCATGAGTACATCGTTGCGTACGCAAGCCGGACTTCAGCCACAGCCGCGATCAATTATTCTGTCACAGTGCAGGAACGTTTGGCGACACTCTATCTGGGCGCTAAGTAAAATAGACCTTACATCTCCGGCCATCTCTTTGATGTAGTTACAGACCACCATGCGCTTTGCTGGCTGTCGACATTGAAGAACCCCTCCGGCCCACTAGATCGACGGGCTCTGCAGTTGCAAGATTTCAAGATGCACGTTGTTTACCTGTTTGACAGCCGCCAAACCAATGTCGACGCGCTTGCCCATTCACCCGTCTCAAATGACAGTGATGCATGCCTTTCCACCTTGGACGAAGTCCTTTTGTCCCCAGCTGCACGTGACATGGAGTCGGAGCAGCGCAAGAATACCTGGATTAGCGCTCTCCTTCGAATCATTTCGAAGTCATTGACGCTTTCGCCTGTTCCTCGAGCGCTGTGCCCTCAAACTTCTCACTGTGAGATCCGGGATGACCTTTTCTATCGGCGCATGTACTGGTCCTACGGCTGCAAATGAATCATACCTCGACATCTGCGTGCACAAATATTGTCCGGCTTCGATGGTGATCTACAACCCGCTTGTGAGCGTCTTCAAAACATACAACCGGCTTGGCTCCATGTTTTATTGGCGTGTCATGTAAACCTTTTTGTGCATGTATATATTCAGTCGCGACCCCAATAACAACGACGAAACACTCTTGTTCGGCATGCCTCCGGCCCGCTCCAGCTAATCACATACGCTTCCAGGCCCTTAGGTTGTATTGGCATTGACTTGAATGGCTCGATTCCATGCCCGGCTTCCGTGGACCACTGGATGATGGTTGCCATCTACCACTTGATGCGGTACGCGGGGAAATTCGCCCTGCCAGCCGACGCAGCACGTCATGCTGCGTCCTTGCTCGTGTGACCGTGCATTTTCCGTCACGGAGCGCATCGCGTACTCTTGAGCAACAGAAGGCGTGTGTTCATTTCCGAAGTCTTAAACGCACTTCTCGCTGAATGTAGCATCATCTATCGCACGACCACACTGGTCACTGAATAGTCAGTCGTCGAAAGGGTTGTGCATCGGCCTGCTCTGTTGAAGGAACAAGGTTCGAAACAAACAATCAGCTACACTTCGGCCACTGAGTAGGTGGCAATGTGCGCTTACTTGCCGCTCTTCAACGAACATCTTTCAAGCACACATGGGTCACTGGATACATGCGAGACTGGGCAGGCAGCGCTGTTCGCAAGACTTTCTGACGCAGAATTGGAGCACTAGGTATGTGCCACTCGGTCCTTGCTGGCCTCCGAACAACCTCTTTGATGACAACGTGAGTCACTCGGTATATGCTAGCAGGTGTGTGCCGCTCTTTCATGAACGTCTTTGACGCGAACGTGGGTAACCAGTTATGTGTCACCAGGACTGCGCCGCTCTAAAATGTCAACAAGGATCCTTTAAATTTGTTCCATGCTAGGCGGAATCCTACCCAGGTCGCAAAGATTCTTCAAGCACTACGATTCGATGCTTTAGCAGTCTGCCCCACAAAGGCACTGGGTATGTGCTGTTTTTCAATGAAGGAAAAGGTCCCGGGGCACTAGTTGAGACCGTCCTCAGCACAGAAGACTTTGTAGGCGTTGTCCCGCTTCTTACGAAGAACTGGTCTTACAAACTTTAAGCAGTGCGTGTTCTCCTTTCTTTTTTGCCGTTTCTTTTTTGCTCGTCGTCCCTCCATTTTTTTAATATCTCTTTTCTATTACCTTTTATTCTTCTTACGCTCTTTCCGCAGCACAGGGTAGCCAGCCAGTCTGAGGAATGGCTAACCTCCCTGTCTTTCCGTCTATTCCTGCTTCTTTCCGTCCTTCCGGCGCCATGCCTGCGCCATCCGACTAGGTATGTGCCACCCTTCAATGAACCTCTCGCCAACATGGGTTACTAAGTAGGTGCCACTAGGTGTGCGGCCAGGCAGGGAACAATTCTCGGCGTCCGTAGACACTCAAGCGCCGCACTTGGGGCTTGAAGGCGACGTGTGTATTTCGTTACACTGCCACTTGATGGGCGCAGCGTGTTGAGAAAAAGCGCAATGAAGGACCCCGGTTGCTACATGGCGCATTTCTCAGGCACCATGTATCGGAGGCCCCGCACAGGCTTCGCGGTCGCGTCGCTAGAAGGCGCCCAATGTTTTTAAGGAAGCGCGACAGAGGATTCCCGCTGCAGTACATGCCTCACACATACCTCGCTTTGACGGTGGCATTGTGCACTGTGTTAGCGCACGCCTAGTGTTGGAGGTCCCGTAATCTCACACTTGCAACTCGCGTTAACGCTAAAGATCGCACCTAGCGTCCACTAGCCGCTGCTGCAGCTCTTCATCACGCCAGCGTTCCGCCAGCGCGTATCCGCGGCCAATCACTGATATCTGCGGGGATATCTTTTAGGTGTCCAGCTATTGGAAATGTCCATTTCGGCTGCTGCTGATGTGCTGATTGGTTGGAGGCGCCTGGCTCCTGCTGACGCGCACCCCAGCCCAGTCAACCAGCACTTGAGTAGCCGCCGAAATGCACATACCCAATAAGTAGACTCCTACAGAATACCTCCCCTGTTCATGTTTGCCTGTGCGCGTGAGACACTGTGGTTGTTAATTAATTAAAGCGAATGATTACCGTAATTCACTCAGCCGCTAAAGCAAGCAACCTTATTTCGTACAGCTGTCTTATGATTGACTATCGAAATCGAAGCTTCGCCTTTTGAGCGAAGCTGCGACTTCTTTATTGAATCACACTCGCAGGCGATGCGCGTAACAGAATTTCTTGGCCGTCTACATGCGGAATTCTTCGTTTTGCTGAAGCTTCTTGCTGATCTTGTTCGACGCCCTGTCATTACATTTTTCACGGATTTTCGTTGCCTATCCGCCGAACAAACAAATGAAGCAGGCCATTTGCCATATATTCAATACGACTCAAGGCAAAATTCAGTTGATCGCACAGCCCTGTTCGTATCATTTGTTTGGTTCCCTTTGTTGTTCGCAATGATCGCAAGCATGCCTCTTGTATAGCTCTTTCTGAAGTAATTTTTTTCTTGTGCCCTCGCCTACGCAGTTGACTGCGGTGTAACTTTATCCGCGGAATAACGGAGTCCAGCAGTACAATAACGAATGCGACATCTTCCAGTTTTTGTGTTGTTGTTTTTTAGTCTCTATTAAAACGGCATGGGGACGGTCATTTCTTGTTCAAGGACAGAGCTGCACTGCTTGGGCACGTTGTGCCTCTTCGGAAGCTGCTTACTGTTCCTAAACGGAAGGGAGTGTATCCGACAAAAAACGTTCTCTGCATACGTGCTCGTGCGCGAGATCTCGGCATTTCTTTTGAAAAAAGGTGGCACCGCCTTTACCAGCACAATGCTTCTTCTGCACCTGTGAGTCTTCGTGTTCTAGAATCCAAACACAATGAGGATTCTTGCATAGTACAATGTTTGCGATATTGCGAAGCGTTGAGTAAACCTTCCTAAAAGAAGCAGCTGGGACTTCATCATCATCATGAGCAGCAGCAGTAACCTATTTTAAGCCCACTGCAGGATGAAGGCATCTCCCTCCAATTTTCAATTACCCCTGTGCTGCGCCAACCGATTGTGATTTGTGCCTAAGAATTTCTTAATTTCATCACCCCACCTAGTTTCTTACCGTCCTCGATAGCGTTTCCCTTCTTTTGGCATCCATTCTGTTATCCTAACGGTCGACATGTTGCCTAACCTACACATAACATGACCTGCGCAGCTCCGTTTCATTCTCTTAATGTCAACTAGAAAATCAGCGACGCCCTTTTGCTCTCTGATTCACACCTCTCTCTTCCTGTCTCTTAAAGTTACGCCAATCATTAATCGTTCCATCGCTCTTTGTGCCGTCCTTAACTTGTTTCGAGCCTCTCTCTCAGTCTCCAAGTTTCTGCCCCCTATGTTAGCACCGGTATAATGCATTCATTGTACACTCTTCTTTTTAATGATAATGAAAAGCTTTCAGTAAGGATGTGAGTATGTCTGCCGTATGCGCTCCAACCGAAATTTTATTTCTCTGTAAATTTACTTCTCATGATCAGGGTCCCCTGTGAGTAATTGTCCTATGTAAACGTATTCCTTCGCATACTCTAGAAGCTGACTGGCGATCCTGAACTGATGTTCCCTTGCCAGGCTATTGATCATTATCTTTGTTTTCTGCACATTAATCTTCAACCCCACTCTTAAGCCCAAGATATAGTCCGGCGTTCTCGGCGCGCCAGGCCGCGGCAGGCGAAGTCGGATACGCTGCGCTAGCGACGCCAGGCGTGCAAGAAATTTGCTTCCTCTACAGTTCGGCGTGCGCGCGCAGCTCGAGGCTGGCGCCATCTGTGCGTCGGGGAGGGCAACTTCACGGCAGCGGCGAATAGCTGTTTCCATGGCGCATGCGTGTCTTGCATATACCCGCTCCGTTCGGGTAGCGCGCGCGCTTTTTCTCTTTCCCCGCGCTGTTTGCGCGCCTAAAACGAAAACTTTTGCGGCGTGGCGTTAGCTTGTCCTGACACCCAGCAAAAGAATTATAGGGTTTTCCGTGCCAAAACCACTACTGATTATGAGGCACGCCGTAGTGGAGGACTCCAGAAATTTCGACCACCTGGGGTTCTTTAACGTGCACCTAAATCTGAGCACACGGGTGTTTTTCGCATTTCGCCCCCATCGAAATGCGGCCGCCGAGCCTGACAGTCAGAACATCACACTCATATTGCTAGTACGTCGGCTACGTCAAAAATGGAAGCGGACCATGTACATACGATAGCTATTCGACAAGCGCCCTCAACTCGGCGACTATACCACCAGCTAGTACAGGAGCTGCGAAATGCAGCTTACCTGTGGCGAGACCACACTGCTTTCGTATAGCTTCCCACGCATTGTTCTTCCGCTCTGTGTCGCGGTAGTCCATGCGTTTCACATCGTATACACATGGATGGTTGCGAATCGCTTCAAGCAGGCGTCCTCACTCGCGCTGTCATCACACACGGATGTTGAAAAAACCACAGCCGCACTGTCAGTAGGCGCACCGCACGCCGCCATATTGCCTTCAGTGCTCGCTGCCGCTACAGCGCGCAGCGCATTCTGGTCTATCGGCAGCCGCGTGAAATCGAACACGCTCTATGTCCGCGCCGGCGACGTTGAGTTCGCCAAGCGCACCTGGGCACGCCGGCTACGCCGTGACGCCGGACTGTAGACTGCGCGCTTTTCACCGACGTCGCTTAACCGCGCCGCGCGTAGCCGCGCGCGCGCGTTACGCCGGAGTATATCTTGCCCTTTACACTCTCTCTGTTAAGGTCCTCAAGCATTTGTTGTAACTCGTCCTCAATGTAGCTGAATCGGACAATGTCATCTGCAAACCGAAAGTTGCTGAGGTATTCAAATTCAAATTCAAATAAATGCAAGGCCATGCGTATATCTCGTAACGCTGCCACACACACCTACTTTATTAATGGTGCACCTGTGACGTCAGTTAGCTCTTACAAGTATCTCGGCCTTCACATATCAAATAACCTTTCTTGGCACTCGCATATTGACTATGTTACTAAAAACGCTTATAGCATGCTTGGTTACTTACGCCGTAATTTTAGCTCTGCCCCTTCTTCCCTGAAGCTAACTCTTTATAAAACTTTAGTTCGCTCCAAATTGGAGTATGCTTCAGCCATTTGGGATCCGACTCAGTCTTCATTGGTTTCTACTCTTGAAAGTATTCAAAATCGCAGTGCACGCTTTGTATTATCTAATTATTCTCGCTATGCAACTATTTCTTCAATGAAACGAACTCTTAACTTACCTGATCTTTCGTCACGCCGCAAATCTTCCCGTCTCTCCCTTTTTCACAAAGTTTTTCACTTGAACCCCCTTTTAAAAGAGACCCTTCTTGCCCCTCCGTCTTATATTTCGGCCCGCACTGACCGCAGCCTTAAAATCGGGGTGCGATTGTGCCGTACTAACCGGTAAAGTGACTCATTCATCCCCAGGACGAGCACGGACTGGAATCGCCTTCCCGCCTCAATCGCACTCATCACCGACCCTACTAACTTCAAGACCGCCGTTCAGAATGCCTTTTGTTAGTATTTTGTTAATACTTTTTTGTTTATATTTTTTACTGCATTACTTCTTGTTTTGACTCCACTCCTTTCTGTAACGCCTTCGGGCCTTGAAAGTACGTGAAATAAATAAATAAATAAATAAATTCGCCGTTAGTCCTTACCCCTAAGCCGTCCCAATTTAATAGCTTGAATACTTCTGCCAAGCACGCAGTGAATAACAACGGGGAGAGTGTGTCTCCTTGTCTGCCCCTTTCCTTATAGGTATCTTCCTACTGTCCAACTTGGAGAATTAGGGTACCTGTGGAATCTTTGTAGATATTTTCCAAAATATTTACCTAAGCCTCCTCTATTCCTTGATTACGCAGTATCTCTTGGACTGCTGGTAGCTCTACTAAACCAAATGCATTTTAGTAATCTATGAAAGCCATGTAGAGAGGTTGATTGTACTCTGCAGATTTCTCGATTACCTGATTGATTACATGGATGTGATCCATTGTACAGTATCCCTTCCTGAAACCATCCTGTTCCCTTGGTTGACTGAAGCCAAGTGTTGCCGGTATTCTATAGGAAGTTATTGTGAATATCTTATACAATACTGGAAGTAAGCTAATGGGCCTATAATTTTTCAATAATTTCACCTCTCCCTTTTCGTGGATTAGTATAATATTGGCATTCTTCCAGTTCTCTGTGCCCCTTGAAGTCGTGAGTCGCTTCGGATAAAGGGCCACAAGCTTTTCAAGCATGATGTTTCCTCCATGTTTAATTAAATATTCCATCTTCACCTGCCGCCTTTGCTCGTTTCATGTCTTCTGAGGCTCATATAACTGTATCGAAATTATAGAAGGACCTGTTCCTTACTACTTTCAAAGGAGGTGGCCTGACTTGTCTGGGTCAGTATAGAATTCTTCCGCTGCTTTTACTATATGTTCGAAATTGCTGATAATACTGTCCTGCTTATCTTTCAGCGCATACATCTTGGCCTCTCCTATGCCAAGTTCTCTTCTCACTGATTTCATGCTGCGTCCATTTTTTACTGCTTCCTCAGACTTCCTCACGTTATAATTTCGAATATCCCTTATTTTCTCCTTGATGATCAGTTTTCACAATTCCGCGAATTGTACCTGACCTGTCGAGTGGGACTGTTTCATTCATTGTCGTTTCTTTATTAGGTCCTTCGTGGCTTGGGAGAGCTTACCTACTGGTTTCCTTGTTGGCATTTCCTCCCACTTCAAGTGCTGCTTCTGAAGCCAGCTTAGTTACGGTTTAATTCATTACCTCTATGTCATATACATCTCGCTGTTCTAAGGCGGCGTAGTTGTTTGCAAGAACCAGCCTAAATTGGTGCGCTTTTATTCTTCCTACGTCTACGCTCGCCTGTTTCTTCTTGATGAATTTTACTCTGTCTCTCTTCAAATTCATGTGAATCAGAGATCTCACTAACCTATGATCACTGCTCTTGACCCTACCTAACACTTCTACATACTACCCTATGCTGGGATCGGCAGCAAGTATGAAAGCGATTTCATTCCTTGCTTGGCCAGTAGAGATTTTTCAGGTCCACTTTTTGTTGCTATGATTTCTGAAGGTCTTTATTATTTGTAGCTTATTCCATTCCGTGAATTCTACCAACACCTCTCCGCTAGTGTTTCTAGAGCCGACACCGTAGTTGCCAATTGCTTGTTCACCAGCCTGCTTTTTCCCCACTATTGCGTTGAAGTCGCCCATTACTACAGTTTACTGACTTCGCGGTTTTCTCAAGGATAACTCAACGTCTTCATAAAACTGATCTACTTCATCATCACCTCGACTGGAGGCTGGAGCGTAGGCTTGTACCATCTTTAATGTATACCTCTTATTAAGTTTTATTACGATTACTGATGCCCTCTCATTAATGCTTTAGAATTCGTAAATGGTGCCCGCTGTGTCCTTCTATATTAGGAATCCTAGCTAACGCCATATAACTTCCTATCTGGGAGTCCTCTATATCGCAGGACGTGGGCGTTAATCTGCACTGTATAAGCCTCACCAGTTCTTCAAACCTAACTAAGGCCATTGATATCCCAAACAATGCCTGATAGTCACTCAAAGGGTCCTGCTAGATTAACCTCACTCGAAAAAGTTCAGGTGTTAAAGGTTGCAAGGGTCAGTTTGGGACTTCGATGTACCTTTATATTAGTTGAGGATTGTTATCATACTTTCCAAGCTTGGCATGGTGCGTCCTGGGCTCTATGACGTGAAACTATTCCAAAATTTCTATTGCAATTCTTCAATCAACCCTCCGCGATTGGTCAAAAACTTTTTTGGACCACCACCACATCCCCTGTCTGTCACGCAACGTCACGGAAACCACGATAGTTCCCCATTTGATATGACGTGTACACACTGATTATGCGTAATTTCACGGAACAAAAGAAAAATTGTTATTACTGATTGACGCCTTTTCGCCATTAGGCCTCGGCTATTGGTAAAAAAGTTTTGGAGCTGCGCCCACTTCACCTGCCTGTACCACGGCGTCACAAAACCGCAAAAACTCACCCCGTCAAAGTGAAGTCTACACGTTAAATATGGGTTCATATGCCGAACAAAACAGAATTTTCTTCTGAAAAGCCACAGGCTGCCCCGTTCCGAAAACAAGAAAAGATAGCTGCCGCCGATCGCTCCGGCACTGCCTACTGGCACCTGCAGGAGAGCATAGGTTTATTTCCGTATTGTAAAATTTTTGTATGGCCGTGTAACGTTTTCGACCAATTTCGGCACGTTTGTGACCTCGTTATGCCAACTCTTCATTGCTGGCGATTCGTTTTAGCGTCATTCTTAATCTTCCGTTGCATGCCACCGCGATTTTCGACCAGCCACAGCAAGCTGAGTAAGGGAAAACGCACCAATCGCAGACGCTAGCACAACCCTCTTCATTCGGTTATCGGTTTTCAGTGCAGTGGCTCGGCCCCATAGAATCCCTCTCCACTTGATCGTGCTGGTCGCCTCTTGTCATCCAATTAGACAAGACAAGCAGCTCAGTGTAGGCAATGTTATTCGTTTTTCAAGCAAACAAAAGGGACCTTCTATGAACAAGGAGGGTGTTTTGATTGGTCCGTTCAGACAACAATACGGGTAGCCGCCCGATACTTACTTCGGCGGTTATGCAAATTTGATGTCAGGAGAGTGGAATAAAAGCATATTTGAATAGTTTTACGTTATAGGACCCCTGCACCTTTTCCGCACTAAATTTATGTTGCGTGCTTCGAGTGTTTTTTTAGTTGATAGTAACATATGTTTTCAGGATCTCTCTTTTGTCCTTTTGCAAAGTTTTCGTTAGTTGAAAGCCGCATTCGAGTTTGTCGTTTCGCCTGGATTACACGTCGATATAGAAGTAACCACTTCGTGCGCGCTCTGTTCTTTCTCGATATGCAGATGCTGATCCTGTTACTTTGAACGAAGGTTTGATGACACAACGGTACATCTTCTGGGACCATCTCTGCCGGTTTGTACGCTAGACTTTTTTTGCACAATATTGTTACGTGTAGAAAGACACGGATGAAAGAGGCTATTTACAGGCTATTTACGCTGGGGCCAGTCAACCGCGTAGCAACCGGCCAGCGTGACGCTGGGGGTACTGACAATCGAGACTCTCCTTCCTCGTGCGCGGAAATTACTAAGCACTTTTACTTGGCTCGGAGGATCTACCCCCTCCCACATTGCAACTCAATAGACCTCAGGCTTTGACACTAAGGCTTCTACAGACGGGGGCATACCCAAACCCCCTACTTCTTCACAAGATGTGCCCCGAAATTCAGACAACAAATGCATGTGCACTATGCCATAACTTAGCGAATTTACCTCACATGCTCTGGCGATGTCCTGCGTTACGCGGCGATGAAAGCAACAATTCTTCACGTTGGGATGCGGTCCTACACAGTCCCAACCTCGAAGAACAGTTATGGGCTGTCCAACGGGCCCGCGACGCGGCAGATAGACTTGGCCTCTCTGTCCCGACGTGGGAGCGGCCTGCTGCGCGCTAGTACGCGCCCTAAGGGCCGATTTACGCTCGAGCCGCCCATCGCCGCAAGCCGCACCGCACGCTTGCGGTCGCGCGAGAAATTGCACATATCCAGCACTTGTGCACAAATTACCATTTACACTGTTTGCACAATGTATACCTTACACATTGTAAACCGAAATTTGTGCACAAATGTTTGATACGTGCAATCTTTCACGCGACCGCACGCGTGCGGTGCGGCTTGCGGCGATGGGCGGCTCGAGCGTAAATCGGCCCTAAACGACCCTAATAAAATTTTTCATCCATCCATCCATCCACCCAGAAAATCAGGCCGACACTTGCTCGCGCGAAGGCACAGATCAACTTCATCGTCGTTGTCGCGGCGGCTCGTCTCTTGAGTGTCTCCTGATAATATCGTAATACTACTCCCCCGCCCCTGGTCCCCCCCCCCCCCCCCGGTGGCAAAAGCGCCGTCACGGTGCTGTTAAATATCCAAGGCGCGTGGAGAGTTGTAGGGCTTGAGTCGGGCGACGTGGACAATGTCAGTGGTTGTCACAGCGGAGGACGTAGTGGGCGCGGCTAGAGCGATTTCATAGGTGACATCGGTCACTTGGCGGAGCACGCGATATGGACCTGTATAAGAGGAAAGCAGTTTCTCACAAAAGTCAACGTTACGCGATGATGACCAAAGGAACGCGAGGGTGCCGGGCACAAAATGGACATCATGGTGACGGATGTCGTAGCGATGCTTCTCTTTGTCTTGAGACACTTGTAGACGAACGCGCGCAAGTTGGCAAGCATGGTTAACGCGGGCGATTGCATCATGGGCATAAGCGCTAGTTGAAGCTGTGGTGGACGGAAGCACAGTGTCTAGTAGTAGATTCGGTTCTCGGCCATACAAGAGGTAAAACGGGGAAAAGCCAGTACTTTCGAGACGGGAAGAGTTGTACGAAAAGGTAACGTAAGGTAGCGCTACGTCCCAGTCACAGTAGTCGTCTGAAACACATTGCGATAGCATGTCTGTAAGGGTGCGGTTCAAACGCTCAGTGAGGCCGTTTCTTTGAGGGTGGTAGGAGGTGGTAAATTTATGCTGTATTGAGTAGGCACGCATGATGTCGTCAATGAATTTGGCAAAAAACGTACGGCCACGGTCTGTTAGCAATTGACGCGGAGCACCATGCATCAAAATGAAATCATGTAGAAGGCAGTCCGCAACAGCAGTTGCGCAATTGGTCAGAAGAGCGCCGGGTAGCGTAGTTAGCCGCGACTGCAACCACGTGTTTCCTGATGTAGATTCCGGAAATGGGCCGAGAAGGCCTAAGCCAACACGATGGAAGGGCTAGGCAGGGATGCCCATCGGCTGCAGGTAACCCGCGGGGAGCTGGGAAGGCTTCTTGCGTCGTTGGCAAAGTTCACAAGCGGCGACGTAACGCCGTACGAAACGGGCAAGGCCCGGCCAGAAAAAACGGCGACGAACACGGTCATAGGTTCGAGATACGCCAAGGTGTCCTGCCGTTGGTGCGCCGTGAAGCTCGTCTAGAACGGTTGAGCGGAGGTGTTTAGGTACTACAAGTAGGAACTCAGAGCCGTCCGCATGAAGGTTACGACGGTACAGAGTACCGTCGCGGAGGAAGAACAGGCGTAGAGCGGCATCGGCCGGAGAGTGTTCAAAACGGTCGATGAGTGCTCTGATGTAGGCGTCACGACGTTGCTCGTCGGCGAAATGAAGCAGCTGTGATACAGAGAATACGCAAGCAGCACTGGCAATACTGGAGGAGTCAGAGTCGTCAACAGGGTAACGCGACAAGCTGTCAGCGTCTTGATGCAGGCGGACAGACTTTAGACCACGGAATATGAAAATTCTTGTAGCCTCAAAGCCCATCGACCAAGCCGGCCTGTAGGACCTTTTAGCGATGAGACCCAGCAGAGAGCATTATGGTCAGTGACTACGGAAAAGGGGCGACCGTAAAGGTAAGGACGGAACTTCGCAACCGCCCAGACAACAGGAAGGCATTCTCGTTCCGTAATGTAATAGTTGTGCTTCGATGGTGCTAGGAGGCGGCTCGCATAAGCAATAACGCGATCCTGGCCACGCTGACGTTGGGCTAAGACGGCACCTAAGCCATGACCGCTGGCATCTGTACGCAATTCTGTAGGGGCATCAGGGTCAAAGTGGGCGAGAATGGGTGGTGAGGTTGAAAGAGTGACGAGACGAGAGAAGGCCGCGGTTTCTGAAGTGCCGTACGAGAATTGTACGCCTTTCTTCAAAAGATTAGTGAGGGGTCTAGCAATTCTCGCAAAATCAGGAACAAACCGCCGAAAATACGAGCATAGTCCTACAAAACTTCGCACGTCTGCGCCTGTCTTCGGAACCGGAAAGTTTCGGACAGCGCGAGTTTTGTCTGGATCAGGCTGTACTCCGGAAGCGTCAACGAGATGGCCCAAAAGAGTAATTTGACGGTGGCCAAAACGACATTTGCACGAGTTAAGTTGCAGCTTCGCCTTTCGAATTACATCAAGTACTATTTTATTTATTTTTTTATTTTACTTATTTACTCTCAAGGCCGAAGCATTACAGAGGGGAGTGGCTAGAGAATCAACACAGTGCATAATAACATAATGATAACAAAATAATAATAAACATAATAAACATAACATGGCAAAGCATACATGGTAAGGCATGTTGACTCATAATTATACAATGTTAGCTGAGGCAGATTTAAATCGGGTGTTATCATTAATGGAAACAACGTTGGAAGGAAGGTGATTCCAATCTTGTGAGGTTCGAGGTAAAAAAAGTAAGGAAATGTTTTATTTATTTATTTATTTATTTATTTATTTATTTATTTATTTATTTATTTATTTATTTATTTATATTTATGTGTATTACACTCAAGGCCAGGGAGCATTGCAGAGGGGAAGTATAGTTGTTAGACGCTCAAGGTGAGTGTCGAACGTTGGCGAGAAGACGATGACGTCGTCGAGGTAGCAGAGGCATGTGGACCATTTGAAACCTTGGAGCAAGGAGTCCATCATACGCTCACAGGTGGCAGGGGCGTTGCATAATTCAAATGGCATTAGTTTAAATTTGTATAGGCCATCAGGTGTGAGAAAAGCGGTTTTTTCTCTGTCCATATAGTCAACAGCAACCTGCCAGTATCCAGAACGAGGATCAATAGAAGAGAAATAGCTTTAACCGTGGAGGCAGTCAAGGGCGTCGTCTATACGTGGGAGCGGGTAGACATCCTTCTTAGTAATATTGTTCAGGTAACGGTAGTCTACACAGAAGTGCCATGTGCCGTCCTTCTTCTTAACCAACACCATAGGTACGCCCAGGGACTCGAAGAAGGCTCAACGATGTTTTTATCTAGCATTTTGTTCACTGCACTCTAAATTACTCGGCGTTCCGACGCAGAAACTCCCGAGGATCGTCGGTGAATAGGCGTAGCATCGCCAGTAAGAATCCGATGCTTCACCGCGAGCGTCTGGCCTAGAGGGCGATCGTCAAGTCGAAAATGTCTCGGTAGGATAATAATACTTCGCAAAGGTCTTCAGCCTGCGTAAAGGACAGGTCCGTCGCAACCATTTTCTTTATGTTGGGATCGGCGCCTGGGGCTGCCACGACGGCCTGCTAAGCTCGCAAGAACCATCGGTTGATAACGCTGCCATGTGATGGTCGCTGAGACAGTCAACGGTAGAATTTGTTTTGCCGATCCAAAGTTAAAGATAGATATGCGCGTGCGGTTCGCAGTAATAGTAAGTATACTGTGAGGCCCGGTAACGTCATACTGTAGTAGAATGTCGGGCAGAGGAGTGACGAGGTACTCGCCACCAGGAACTGGTGGGAAAGAGAAGAGTTCAACATAGGCTATTGATTTTGGCGGAAGGCGAAGAGAGCCGGTAGGGCATAAGCGGCACTGGAGTGCGTCAGAAAGTTCTGCGAGAGTCGGCAACTCTAGGCGAAGGGTACTGGCAGAGCAGTCAATAAGAGCAGAATGAGCGGAAAGAAAGTCCAGGCGGAGAATTAGGTCGTGGGGGCAATGAGCAATCACGGTGAACAAGGCAGAAGTGTGGCGGCCTGCGATGGTGATGCGTGCCGTAAACATGCCGACGATATGCACAGTACCACCATTCGCAACGCGGACGACGTGTGTCTACGCTGGGGTGAGGAGCTTTTGGAGTCGTCGTCGGAAGGCAGCACTCATAATAGAAAGATGTGCGCCTGTATCGATGAGTGCAGTGACAGGATATCCGTCAACGTCAACGTAAAGAAGGTTTTGGTTCGTAGGAAACGTGAGCAGAGGATTTGAGGGCAGGGTCGGCAACGCAGCTTCGCCTCCAGAAGCTGCAGTGCCTAGTTTTCCGGCTGGGCCCGGGAGGCGATAGGCGGCGAAGAAAAGCGGTGAGGTTGGGGCGATCGAGTCTGGTGCCGTCGAGGTGAGGGCGAGCGGCTGTAGCGAAGGTTCGGAGCCGGGACATCAGCGGTAGTGGGTTCATGGCGGGTGGCATAGGGAACAGAAGGTCCAAAGGTGCGGGAATAAGTGGCGGCGTATTCCTGAGGAGGTGGTGGCCATCGGTTGCGGCAGTCAGGAGCGACGTGGCCAATGCGACAGCAATGGAAGTAGATCGGCCTGTCATCAGGGGTACGCCATTCGGACGGGTTGCGGCGAGGTGTGGCAGAAAAGGACTGCCGGGGACGAGAGGGGCCGGTAAAAAACTGGGGAACGCTGGGTTGAAACGTTGAACACACGGAGTGCAGACCCATGTTCTCAATTTCTTGTCTGACTACAGCCTGAATCGTCGCAATCCTGGTTGCTGGCGGATCGGGAGGCGTCGCGGAGAAAGCTGGTGAACAGGCGGGCTCAAGCTCGGGGCGAACAATACGGGTTACGTCGTCACAGGGGGTGGTCTGATGCGGTCGACCCTCACATGTCGACATAGCAGGAGTGTTGGGTAGCCACGCGTTGTGGTGTATGATACGGCGGCTCTTAGCTTGTTCAAGGCGCCGGCATTTTTTTATGATGGCGTGAATAGTCGAGACATTGCCGAAAACAAGCAAATTGAAAGCGTCGTCGGCGATGCCTTTTATAACATGTGACACTTTATCTGCTTAAGACATAGCATCGTCAGCGTTGCGGCATAGAGCCAAGACGTCGAGGATATAGGAAACGTACGGCTCCATAGATGACTGAACACGAAACGCAAAAGCCTTCTCGTGGCAGCCTTGCGCCCAATGGGGTCGCCGAAAAGTTCCCGTAGCTCCTCTTTGAAATTGTCCCAACTGGTTATCTCGTCGTCATGCGTCTGGTGCCACACGCGCGGCGTGCCGCCGAGATAAAAGATGACATTGGCGGGCATAATCGTTGGGTCCAACCTGTTATTAGCACTGGCGCGTTCGTAGAGATTGATCCAGTCGTCATCGTCCTGTCCCTCCAGGCCAGCGAACACACCAGGGTCGCGATGTTGGGTAACCGTGGCGGTTGGAGCAGTTGGACAAGCCGAAACCATTGCAGAGGCACTCTCGTCACCAAGAGGCATGTTGACAAGCTCGATGTACCGACCACTTCGGAGTTCCGTGGTGAAGACGGGGATCGCTAACCGCCGCCAGAAGGTTACGTGTAGAAAGACAGAGATGAAAGAGGCTATTTACAGGCTATTTACACTGGAGCCAGACACTCGCCCACGCCAAGGCACAGACCAACTTCATCGCCGTTCTCGCGGTGGCTCGTCTCTTTAGTATCTCCTGATAATAACGTAATAATATTACATATACAGATGTCGTCGTAGCCTGGAGCGACATCCTGATTTAGCATAATTGGATTTTGTGTACTTCGACTAAACAAGTCGCACTCTAAATGCACACTCCATCTGCTATATATTCTACAACTGGATCCTGCCAAACGAAACAATTATAAAAGTTTTACTGTGATCCCAGTTCTCACTTACAGGTATAACTAAATCGTCGTGGTAGTTAAAGCATAAAGGTAGTGCCAAGATCATGAAAGCACACATAAAAAGGGTAACTGAAATAAATAAACACAAGGAATACGTAAATCTGGTATTGAACAAGGGTAAAAATCCTGCAGAAATGCATACTGGGACGTACAAAAAAGTGGCTCTGCGTATCCGTCTCACCAACAGCAAACAGCGTAGTGTCCTGGGGTGCTGTATTGGCTGAAGTGCAGCTTTAACACAGGAACCTGTCTGTGCGAAGAACTAGCTTGCGCAGAAGGACAATACAAGGAACTTTTATCGAAATTGCATCGGAACTAGGGAAATTGTGCCGAGTTTGAAACAGCTTAGTATGTTTTTCTGAGGACCATGCCTTGAACGCCATACATTGACGCTTACGTTCTTATAAACTTAAGCTATTCCTTTTAAATATACACCTAAACCATAATAACAATACAATTCACCAGCGTGCGCTAGGCGACTGCAAACAAAACACTAGTGGTAATATCGTCGCATCTCATACAAGGGTATCGAAGCAAAAAAAATATAACTCTTCCGTTTGGGTTTAACGCTACCCTTCATACTTCCTGTTCAGTTCCCGTTCAGATAAATCAAAGTTTATTTGGTTTGTGAACCAGGTGGCAACAGTGAACCGGTTCACGAACTGGTTCAGCACGAAAAATTTTGTCCTGTCCCCATCGCAATAAGCCTCGTGGTGCTATCGACTTGAATTAAAGAGAACTAAAACTCGAGCCAAAGTTACTTCAGAAATCCGACGTTATGAAGCCGAACCGGCTTCTTCTTCAGCGGTAAGATGGCGTGAGGCGTAGCAATGCTTATATGCGTTTTCTTTCTCGTTTCCTTTTTTGTTACATGGCACATGCGCAGGGTTTGTCTGGATGAGGAACAAGTGAGCTGCCCGGGAAATGGCAGAAAACAAACAATGTTATCAAATGAATAAAATTTAATTTTAAAGGGACATTGAATACAAAAATTATTTACCTGTGTTCTTGAATTACCCTTTCACAACACTAAAATTGCCACTCTTACGGCTTGAAGACGCTTTCGAAGCCATAAAAGACGCAAAAGCAAAATACGCTGGCGACGCTGCGTTGAAATTTCCGCACCATCTCACCGTGACGGCACGGATTTCGGTTCTGTCTGCTCAGGCCTAGTTGACCTTTTATCGGTAAACTTGAACAACATTGAGTGTATAAAGAACTAAAAAGCGAAAAAAAAATTTTTTGAAAGTTTCAAGAATTTTTAGTAGACCACAACAATGCTGAAATGCAAGAAGGTTGATTGCAATCACTGATATCACTGACAGACCAGCGCAGAAGTATCAACGCGAAATTTGAAGATGAATCCTTGACCGCCATTTTCGCTACTTGCAATCAAAATCTATTACAAAGAAATAAGCGCCAGTAGAGTTACTCAAGAATACTTTATCAATACAACCTGATCCAGTGTTTCACTTCGTGCCGCTTTAATGTTATCTTTTGTGCCATTTGTAGCAACAAATGGCACACACCTGAAGACAGCCATCTCAGGCAGTGACGGCGCTAGCGTGAGCGGTAAGAGGTACGGTGCCCTGACCCGTGCATCCCTGTGTTCCCCTTGTGCCGGGTTGCTTTATAAGGGCAATAATACTCAACATTTGCAAAGTATTAGAAAATAGTCGTCAAATATGTGTAAGAGCATGGATGCCCTTACTTTAAACGAATAATCTCTCGCTCACAGCCAAATTGTAAAAAGGCCATTTTCGTCTTTAATGTCATGTTGCAATTTAGAGATATCTTGAAGAAGACAATATACAACTCTTTTCGGGAATATGCTAAAAATATATCAAATCAATAAATTTTATATAGAATAGAACGTAGCCCGGGAATAACAAGCGATAATATTGAAGCAAAATGGCGTAAATAAGTATCGAATATAACAGAAAGCAAGTAATCTTCTGTGCATCCCAATGTGCAAAAATTGCATGTAACATATTCGCATGTCGTGAGCACGCAGCATCAAGTGCACAGCTTAAAAAACCGCGGAAAGGAACAAGTTGTGTGAAAATATCCGAAAAGTAAATAATGAAAGGAAACGCCAGAGAGATAGTTGCTCGTCACCCCAGTTTGCAAATTTTTTTACTGACGGCTTGTCACAGTATCCATGATTATGAGCGTGAGTCCCGGCGTTGTGAGACCGACAGCGTGAAGAACGCTGAGAAGAGTAATTAAATCGTAGAGTCGCTTATCTTTCCAGCAGCTGTCATCGCACTATAAGCTTGACACGTTTTGTGCCGAACCGTTAACCGTTATAACCTTTTTTTTTTTCAATTCAGGTTTAGTTTGGGTTCGAGAACATTAAAGGGAAGCTGAAAGGTTTTCCAGAAAAAATGAGTGAATATCTGTACATAATGGTTTTCAACCCTCTGAATTCGAATATCGTATCGAAATTGAGCGAAAGAAAGCGCAAATATATTTTATTTTGATGAAAAGTGCAGCAGCGGACACGCCCAGCTCGCGCGTCTCGTTTCCGCCTGTGATTGGTCAGGCGCCTCGTGACGTCAACTCTAGTAACCGACCGCTGCCGCTACACATGAAGCGCGGTGCCAAGTAGTTTGGTGCTGTTTTTCTTAGACGGTAATGGAAAATTTAGAGAGACTGCGTTTTTCTGAGGAGTTCGGCGTTACTCCCTAAATGTACGAGCCGATTGCGAAGAGCCGGCCTCTCGAAGAAGCAAACGATGCTGGTGCGAGCAGTGCTTTCGACGCGAACGAAAGCAAAGTCTTGGGATCTCCTCGTGTTGGAAATGCTCGTTGGCGAGTATGTTTTTTGCAAAGCGATCTAGTGATCTCGCCGATCTTTCGCCGATCTAGTGAGCTCGTTTCCGGTCAAACAACTGTAGTGTTGTGTTCCTGCATGCCTCCTCGTGGAACGTAAGCGGGGATGCAATCGTCGGCATTTGTGCGCTGTCGAAAGCTGTCGGCAATCTACAAAGACGGTTTAAACGCGTGAAAAGCTTCCCGGTTTCTGCAGTACGTGTAATAACCTTCATCTGTTGACTACCACGTTGACTACCACTCACGTTGATTACCACTCACGTTGACTACCACGCACGTTGACTACCACTCTACATACACGCAGACGCACCAACAAAGGAATGCAGGGTCGATCGAAGCAGATTACGATGGCACGCACGCAGAAACAAGCGCGGTCAGGCACGGTCGCGGACGCTGCGAAGGAACGAAACACTAGAGTTGACGTCACAGCACCGCGGTTTCCGGTCTCCGCTCGCATCGTCAGCGTCAGCAGCAGCGCGCGGCATTCGACGGGGGGCGGAGCTACAGCGCAATTTCAACCGACGATTACGTCGCTCCTAATTGAAAAAAAAAACCCACATTTTACCTCCATGGTTTATAAGGTTCCCGCATCCGTACATGAACGTCTTATTGAATTCGACAGACTCTTCATCTTCCCTTTAAAAGAATATCAGTGCGCGTTTGGGTTCAGTTCAGGCTAAAAGTTCGGTTTGGGTACGCTGTTAAGCTTCTTTCTGAACAACTTGACCAGTGTTAGCTGGGGCAATATCACTGTCAGTTTCCAAGATAGCCTACTTCAATTGATACTTCAGGGCACTTTTACCGTTGCTGATCTCTGCATAATCTGCATTATCTCGATCTCTAAATACGCCAATATTTCTAGACAAATACGGAAAGGATGGTCACAGCTATGGATGACAATATTTTTCCAAAGGGTGCGACTTCGGGTAGTTGATTTTCCTTAGCGGGAAAGCCATGTGAGAATGAGGACAGAGACAGGCGCCCCACGAGAAATGTCACCATCTTTGTCAGCAAAAAAAAAAAAAAGAAGCTGATAATACTGATATAGAAATTCATCTTTATAGTTGTTCCCTTCGTGGATCTCGGGAGAAAGTTTACTTATTCTACTATATATACGTCTTGCCCTTCCACCTTTACTCTTGACGAAGTGGCGCTCGTCGGATGTCTGTCTCAGTCCTTGTTTCCTGCGCAGGTATCACGCTAAAACGTGTTTGTCTCCGATGTGACTTCTCATATATATTACATATCTCCTATTACATTGAAAACTTCTACGTGACTTATTATTAATACCCGCACGAGAACTACCATAATAATTTGGTGCCGCACGTTCGAAGCTTAGGCCACAACTACGTCTCGTGCTTTCCTCAGTGCCAGGCATAGCTAACAGCCTTTAAATGAACATGTGTTCGCTTGAGTTCACCATTATTAACAAAGATCACCGTGCTCCTTCCGCAATTACTTTATCAGCTATGATTGAATACAGGTTACATTCATCTATCGTAGACTTCACCCCCCCCATATTGACTTTCATATATATATACTCTGAGGAAGCACAGCACAAGATTCATAATTAGGAGGGTGTTTTAGAGAGACCCCTGCTGCTCTTTCGCACAGATATGTCTGCTAGCCGAGCGGTTTGGGATACTGGAACATAGGGATTGGTAATATAGGACATAGTAAAAGCAATCCATATGCTTTACGTCTACATCGTTGTCCAAATGGCGGTGACAAGCATTATGCTGTGGCGACTTCGTCAAAGTTTCGTCAATTGTCAGGATGATAAGACACAGCCAGAAGATGCGTTTAAAAAGCTATTAAAGCTTCAGTACATTGATTAAGAAAAATTATGAAGGCATGCTTATGAGATGAAACACATGGTTATAAGGTGAAGTGTCTTGAGCGGTCACAAATATTGCACAGAAAATAAATACTAACCTCCTTGATACTGTAAGAACTCACATATATTGACGGGAAAATGCATGCTGGAAGCTCCACGTCTGACACAAAAGCGACAAAGATGGCTACTAAAACCTGTTTCTTCATTATCTGCAGCCTGCGGTTGCTAAAATTACCGAGCGAAACCTGTAAGCTCCACCTGTCCTGCTATGCGAATGATGCGGTGCGAAATTCCAGCACCGATTGGAATTTTCGCAACAATAGGAGACAGCAGCAAAGCGCCATTTGCATCATTTTTTTCTCCTTTGTGCGAGCGCGGAATCCATATACGATGCAGCGCATTATGCATACGCACTGGCAGAAACCGAATAATAGAATTGTAAAACCGGAACGAATACTCCGGCTGTAGTGGAGATTCCGGCAATGCACGCAGTAGTGAGACACTGTCTGGGCGGCAGGTGCGAGCACAGATAGCGAGCTGTTGGCGCCGGCTGAGACTTTCTTGGCTGTGCCCGTCGTGCGGTCCTTCTGCTTGCCGCCCAACGTCAATAATCCCCCTTTCCGAGTGGTGGAGGTGCTGGGTATCCAAACCTGGAACTCCGAAGCCGGACGCCACCAATTGCCCCGAGAATGCCTGACGGAACCACTCAGCAAGCCGTCGCCCAATCCCCAGAGGTTTTCGTAGCCGGCGCGCTGCGCCTGTTCGACTCTCCCTTCTTTAGCGGTACAGATGACCGCCATGTAGAAGATTGGTGGGTGACATTCGAAAAGGTGAGCCGCCACAATAAGTGGGATGACCCATTGAAACTACAGAATGTCTCCCTTTATCTCAAGGATGTCGCAAGCCTGTAGTAGCACAACCACGAGTCCGACTTCGCTGCATAGAGTGCGTTCTAGAAACGCTTCGCAGACATGTTCGACCGCCCCAACGTGCGCAAACTCCGCGCCGAACAGCGCCTCCGCGCTCGTGTGCAGCAGCAGGGCGAAAATCTTAGTATCTACATGGCAGACGTGATCGACTCATGCAAGCGTCTGAATCCTTCCAAGACGGAGCAAGAGAAGATTAAACACGTCCTGAAAGGCATTGACCACGATGCCTTTCAACTGTTGGTGACCAAGAGACCACGCACTGTCATATAGCTTACGACCTTGTGCCAGATCTTTGATGAGCTACGTAAACAACGCGTCTTAGTTCGACGGCCGACAACAGACGATTCCGTCGCCGCCTAAACAATAAGCGGTGACCACAATACGCTAGTCTCGCAAATGAAGAATATGTCCATGAGGAAGTGGCACGGCAGCTCTCGTGTTTGTCGTATTTGCCGACTGCAGAAGTGCCTACGCACAATCTACCGCCATCTATCACAAACGTTATTCAGGGGCAAATCTCCCACTGTCAGTCGACACTTGTTGCCGCACCGCTCACTTATGCGGCAGCCGCTGCACAGCCACCGCGTCAACTGCCAGCGTTGGCCCCTGAACCTCTACGACAGCCACCGGCCCCATTCCCTGTTGCACACCAGCACATCGTAAATCCGCGGCGCCCTGCTGACAACTGACCAATATACTACGCTTGTGCAATTCCAGGTCACGTTGCACGCTTCTGTGGTCCGCGCTTCGCGGTAGCCCCGGGTGCACTAGAATACCGTGACTATTCTTTCCGGCCCCAGTACTACATGCCGCAGGACGCGCCACCTGATGAGTACGACCGAGACCCCCAGCCTTACTCCGCCTTTCAACCCTTCCATTCCCATCGCTCACCCTAACCACGCCGCCGTTCGTTGTGACCTATGCGTCACCGACCCTGCGCTGAGACGGAAAACTGATTGCCGCTTCTCCGGAGGCACGAGCTGCGTCGTCGTCGACCTGCGTAAGTCCTCGCTTGTCCCTCGCCAATTTTTTCGAAGTATTTGTTGGTCTTCGAACCCTAACTCTTGCGCTCGTCGATAGCGGTGCCACTATATCTGTAATGAGTCTGAAACTCTGCTCCTCTCTTCGTAAACTGACAACGCCACCTACAGCGTTTTCCCTCTGTACTGCACGTGCACAGCGAATTCATCCCATTGCAGCCTGCACAGCTAAAGCTGTCGGAGACGTACTGTGCAACATTTAGTTTATTGTGTTGACTCCGTGTTCACATGATGTGATCCTCGGGTGGCATTTCTTATCGCGTCATTACACCGTTATAGACTGGGCTCGTGCTCAGGTGGAACTGCCTGTGTTTGGTGATGCACCTTCTGCCCATGTGCCCGTGCCTGGTGCTGACAAGCTTGTCGTGGCTGCTCACACTACCCTTCCCCCTCTCAGTGCCGTCGTTCATGTTTACTGTGCTCTCCTTCCAGAAACTACAGTTATGTTCATGCCTTCTGACGTATTCAGCCGTCGCCTCCATACGTTGCTACCATTTGCCGTCCTAGCACTTGACCTGGATGCCTTCGGAATACTTATTTCCAAGCCTTCCTCATGCTCTCTCACATTACACCGTAATGAGATGCTTGGCCCCGTTCAGTCAATTGTCGATGATGTTATCGTGCCTATTTATTCCTCCGAAGCGATTGCGAAGCCTGAGATGAACGCGTTGACACCGCATCTTGCATCCGCTGAAGTGTCCTCGGACGTATTTTTCCCTTCCATCGACAGCAACCTCGCTCCTCATCAACGTGCGCAGCTACTTACCATTCTGAACAAGTTCAGAAGATCGTTTGACTTCGACCAAGCATCGTTAGGTCCAACGAGCACCGTTGTTCACAGAATTGACCGCGGAACCAACACCCCTTTGCGACAGCATCCCTACCATGTATCACCAGCGAGGAACGTCGTATAATTACGAAGCAGTTAATGACATGCTTCAGCGTGGAGTTATGGTGTCTTTATGTAGTCCTTCCTCATTGTTGCCGTTGTGCTGGTCAAGAAAAAAGACGGTTCAATTAGGTTGTGTGTGGATTCCGGGTGTCTCCACAAAATTACTAGAAAGATGTTTGCCTTCTTCCCCGCATAGACGACGCCCTCGGTCGTCTACAAGGCGGCGAAATATTCTCTTCACTCGACCTGCGTTCTGGTTATTGGCAAGTTGCGCTGGCCGAGTGTCATCCTCCAAAGACGGCGTTCGTCACACCGGATGGTCCATACGAATTCACAGTCATGCCATTTGGACTTTGCAATGCACCTGCAACATTCGAGCGAATGATGCACGGCATCTTGCGTTGTCTAAAATGGCAGATATGTATGTGTTATCTAGATGACAATGTCGTGTTCGCCCCTGATTTCGCTGCTTATTCGCCCGTCTGTGCAAGATTCTCCAGTGACTTACCAACGCAAGACTTCAACTCAACCTGAAGAAGTGTCACTTCGGGGCTCGCCAGCTCACTATACTAGGTCATGCAGTCTAAAAACACTGAATTATTCCTGACCCTCACAAACTTCGCGCACGTCGCGGAGTTTCCTAAGCCGACCACCGTAAAAGAACTGCGCAGCTTTGTGGGCTTATGCGCGCATTTTCGTCGCTTTGTCCGAAACTTTGCTTCCATCATAGCACCGCTTATGAATCTATTTGCTGGCCCTGGTAACCTTTCAAATTGGACTCAAGCCTGCGACGATGCCTTCACTAGATTACGGCATCTGCTTACCTCACCACCCATTCTGTTCCGTTGCGACCCCACGGCACCAACGGGAGCCACACGGACGCCAGCTGTGTTGGTCTTGGTGAAGTACTCGCGCAAAGCAAACCAGGCTTTGCTGAGTCGCTTATGCTAGCCGTGCCTTCACCAAGGCAGAATCCAGGCACTCGGTAAAGTAAAAAAGATTGTTTGGTGTTTCCGTGGGCAATAAGCAAGTTTTGTCCCTCCTTATACGGCCACACTTTTGAAGTGGTGACGTGAGGTGCTCACGAGCCCGCTGTGATGCTGCAACCTTGTTTGCACGCCGCAGTGCCCGAATCTTCAAACATCCATATTGCATTTTTTAAATATCATCTCCTGCAATAGGTGCTTCTTGTCGCTATACTCTTCATCTTTGCCGGATCGGAATGGTCATGAATAAGAATTTTTACACTTGCAGTTTACGATTCCTATTAGTGTCTTTCACCTATAAAACAAATAAATTCACTTGCGGAGCTTTTCCCGCTCCTTCGAAGAGGTGGCGGCAAATCCTCAGCTGCACTCGTCCGCGCACTCTGCGCTCTGCGAATGTTTTGCCTTTTGCGGCGTTAAGAACAGTGGCGATCTAGGCCTATCTTCTCTAGCACCCGAAAGGGCTGGCCTCCGTCACCTAGCGCAGCAGCTCAGTGTAGTCAGCAGACAAAAAGCGCATGCGAGAACTGCCTTTAGCCGCTGCGCTCATGTTTGTTACGTTGCTTCCACTGTAAGACGGCTTGTTGAAATACACGCTATCCCCTCGGCGAGACTTCGCGAGACCAGGCTGCTAAGCCCGCAAAACCAGGAACGCTAACTCAATTGCGTTGTCTACGTCCGCTATACCCGCCATTCCCTTTAGCATTATGTGTATACGCAGTGACGACCCGCTATTTTATTGCGCGCGTAATGATATAGCGTCCGTTAAACAAAAACTATCCAATACAGCGGCACGACGTATTGCTACCGTCGAAGCCACTTATGTATGAAACGTGCACTGCAGCGGGCCTCCTCTTTCGCGATTTCGTAACAACACTCGGCGCAATTTCGCGTGGCCTCCGATATGCATGCCACGCCGGTGCGTGCGAACGTTGAGAAACGCGTCATGCGGCAGCCGAGCTCTCCTCTCGCGCTTCTTTCCGGACGCGCTACGCCACCTATTGGTGCTGTCGAGAAGTACGCGCACGCCGAAAGCCTGAATCACGTGCCATGAATTTTGGAGGCCACGCACAGGCTTCGCGGCGGTAGCGGCGATAGATGGCGCTGATTGTTCTTAGAGAAGCGCGAAAGAGGAGTCCCACTGCAGTACACGCCTCATAGGTAACTCGTTTTGGATTGTGATAGTCCGATGTACAGCTGCATTGCTTAAATGCTCACAAATTACAATCGAAAGCCATCGGGATATGGGTTCTGCCGCAGTTTATATTACTTTAAGGCTAACTTTTGTAATCATGGGAGTTATGTTGTGCGCTGTAGCGTTGCGCCAACAAGTGTTTTCTTTACACCCATGCTTTTTCTAGCATTGTTGAATAACGCTTAAAATTCCGCAGTGACCCGGTATCCACTGGTAGATGATGTTGTGTCCCTTGTCGATTGCTTGTTTTACCTGGATGTAACGAATGTTTCCCCATTAGCCAATGCATTAATTACTGAATGCAGGTATGGTATGTATAAATAAAGTTGTTATAAAATAAAGAATAAAGTTAGTGCCGTACGGGGAAGAGCGACTAATATTTTTCTGCTTGATGCAATCACACTTTAGTCATTACCGTTTATAGTTATGGTAATAGCTGTATGGATTACATCCATATACGTGTACGAGCAACTAACCACATTTCCTACACCGTTTCACACTTCGCGCACGATTTCTCACTCCGTCGAGCCTTGAAAAAACGGTGGACAGCAGGCACTCGCATGCAAACTCGCGCAGTGGAACACGAGGATTTTCTGTAATCCTCAAACAAACATTTCTTTCAGCTCACTTTGGCTTAGCTGAAATGTTCTTCGTGCGTTTGCACATTTAAGTGGCACTTCGCCTCGACTTTGGACTGGGATACCTAATCCCGCAAGTTAGGCTTCCATTTGCTAACAACGACGACATGAGACACATAAACAAGGAGTATGTTTTTCTTTCTCCAATTTCTTATAAAACACGGGTCCAAATAAGGTGACTTAGAACGACGTAGCATTACTGTGGCGACCGCGGCACAAACAACTACAAAATAAGTAAGTTAAGTAACTTCTATGCTGTAGGTGCTAAAAATGCCATGTTGTTGTTAGGCATGCCGAAATTGGGGACCCCCAATTAATCTTGACAACCTGGAGCTCACAAACGGACACTAGAGTTTATGTATACGAGTGATTGCGGCATGTTTCTCTTGGCGAATCATGGCTACACCTAGCTTAATTTCCATACTATCGTGACGGCGCAGTACAAATACGAATGCAAGCATCGAGAACAACAGGCAACTCGCTCAAAGCTTTGAAACCAGCTCAGAAAACATTATATAACATTATATAATTTTATATAACCGGCAAAAACTTGTAGTGCCTTTCCGGCACATGACAAAGTTATGGACCAATTCCATATGCGCATGGCCCCATTAATGTAAAGAAACAAATATATTTGAAAATAAATACGTGCCAGCACGCACTTCCCGCGTCGTAGACCTTTAGTCATCATTTTGAAATAATAAGGAACATTATTGATCAGCGCAAAATAATTTTCTTTCTTGCCTTATCCAAGCCACAGCAACAGTACAGGAACGCCGGAAAGCCTCCGCGACGCACAAAAAGTTCTCAGTAGCGAGAGTCATGGCGCCGGGAATGATCCGGCCACGTCCACTACTGAGCTTTGACCATGCGAATAGGCCGGCCGGAGCAAGACCTGCCAGCGGGAGAAATCTCGGAGGCCACGCAGTGAGTGTGCGGCCAAAGAGGGAGCAATTGCCAGCATTCAAATGCGTCTCCTCAAGCAGCTCACGCGCTGACATTCGGCAAGGGCCAGCGGAGCAGCGTTACAAGACAAAAATAAGTTGCCTCAATTACACCTCCTCCCCGGTTGCAGGCAAGGTGGCGACACTCTTTGAAGGGTTTGATGCCGAAAAATCCTCCGCGAACTGTTTTCTTTACACGGGACTCCCAATCTTGCCCTTTAGCATTCTGATTTCGCAGTCACGTTGTCGAATGTATGTGCGTTCTACGTTGAAGGTTTTTGCCTTACAAACTAAACCTAGCTCTTCTTTCGCAGCGCTTTTATATACAAAGAGCATAAAAGTGTGTCAGCGCTCAGGTCCGGTCAATGTTGCAATTGCCGAAATGGACGTCATTTCTTACAACGCACCTCTCGCAATTCCCAGCTCGCTGCGACATTTAGTTCTTGAGATGAGTTCGAGTTTGTGCTTATGCGTCTTTGTATCCGCCGCTGTTTTTACGCGTCTTTCCTTTACTCTTGCGTGTCTGCGTTTATATTAAAATGCGTAAACATTTCTATGCCTACCTAACGATGAAACCCATCCGTCCGTCACGAAAGTCAATCGCTTTCAAGGTAGGGCCCGCATCCTCACGCGAATTGACCTTCGTGCTGCCTCTAGCTTTAACGCGAAGCAAGCGGCGAGAACACAGCGCACACGAAGCTATCAGCACTCGGCGCATCCTGTCCCTATCGAAGATAGCTTTCAAAATAGTTCCCGAGTGGGCGCGCTATACGCCGTCGCCACCTGTGTACGGTTCATTACGGTTGAGAATGATTCACATCTAGAGGAGGCAACGTCATCGACCACGTCTATGTACGAGGTCTACCAAACGTGGCACTGTTAAATTACGTCACGCACTACGTATTAGGTATCACGTATTAGTTCATGAGCCCTCATCGGCCAGTGCTCATCCACTGAGCAACGGCATCGGCCAAACATACCACCATATAACATGAGTGAACACTGCTACTATTCGCCACTTATTCCTCTTCTCCCTGCTGGTCTCAGGTTACTCACATTTCGGTGTTGCTACCGTACTTCTCCGTTTCACGATTCTTTCGCGGTGTTTCTCGCTATTATACCAAACACAGCCGCATAAGACGACGACACAGCAGGTGATAGTAGCAAAATGCTTACGCATCCTTTAAATACCTCCCACAGGAAATTCTGCATGTAATTCTTTCTGATGTTTCTTGTCCCAATAACATGTCCGGCGCCCAGTATGAACCCAGAAACATGCACATGCGAACGACGCTGCGGTCGCAACAAATCTTGCTTTATGGAGCTCCAGACATAGACAATTGTAAAGTATAGGGGGTTTGTCCATTCATGAATGCTTGCTCAGCAGTACAAGGAAAACAACCCAAGCGCATGCTCGAAACCCGAGCCCGTCGAACATTGTTTCGAATGAACTGCAAATATTTCGCTTAGCTCTTTATTTGCACTCATCGTTTCCGGAAGGAACCGAAAGCGATGGTAACGGTGGCTGCCCCCATTACGCTTATCACCTTTCAATTTCGAAACGCCTAAAGTGTTCCAGGTACCCTTTCATCACCTTTGCCCAATGCTTATTTACTTTTAGCAAGTAGGCACAGAAATTAGAGGTAGATGTGGTCTTTAATTCAGTGCCAGTATAGTAAACAGAAAGAAATGGGTAGTCCGCCACATCTCGGGGCTACTGCAAAAGCAATAAATGGAACACATTCGGGTACCACGTGGAAACTACATTGGGAGGCTATTATGATTCGCTTTTGCTTCCTAATTTAGTTTCCCAAAGCAGTCCCTCATCTAGTCCCTCAATGTGCCACGTTAGTGATTTCGCAGTAACCCCTGGAAGTATTGCAGGCTCCCCAATTCTTAAATCAAAACACACACATTTAGAACCATCACAATCTCTTCCTTTACTCCATTAGCAATTGGGGTAACGGTGCCCTTGCAGGTAGTGGACGTTCGACGCCAACAATCATTATCTTATGGTTCTTAAAGTACGTAGTTGCATACTTCAGAAATGTGATTGCATTACAATTGCACTGCACGCCGAGCCGCGTTCCGCTGTGCCCGTGCTTGTTCTTCCGAGGCTTACTTTCGCGGTCAACCACGTGGCTTCGCAGGCTCCACCGGAATAGGTGCTCCTGGATCCATTTTGCAACACGCAATGGAGACAAGCCAACGCGCGCGTCCTGTTATGTACAAGTGGCGAGCCCTATCCCGTGACGTCACGAACCACTAGTAGCGTCGCGCGAACAAGGCGCTCTTTCATCTCGGCGAAAACACGTGCTGGTGTGGAGTAGAGGTAACGCCTCTGGCGTTCACTGCAAAGCTTCCGCAGTGTGGCCTGGGCTCGAATCCGCCTGCGGACAAACGCACTCCAAATGTTCTACGAAATTCTCTTAGTTTATTGTACCTAGATAAGTCTTCATAACCACTTTCCAGATACTATCACCTTTTTCTATACTCTACACCAATCTCATACAAATTATACATACATTTTTAGCGCTCCTACCGCTAAATGTACCACCACCACCGGACGCGGGAAAAGCTCCCATTGAGCCAAGTGGTCCTGTCGCACTAAAAGGTTTGGAGGTCCAGCAATTTTCCATAAACCAAGTTGTTGTTTGAGCTGCGTCCGGGCTCCAGAAAAAAATATTATAGGCAAATTTCCTGAACTGTGATACATCACATAGTATACCTTCTCGGAATGCTTCAGCGCAATCACTCCTTGCATAAACGTCTCTATATACAAAAAGACGGTGAGGCTTCACTGCCCGAGGTGCACGGCACTGTGGAGTTAAGAGTGATCATGGTGCTTGCCGTAGTGGTTGACACAGTTACGGTGGTTAGAACGCGGTCGTCACCACACTGCACAGACCGTCGGAGAAGGACAACATCTAGGCACCCTTAACGAAGTACGAGAGAGTAGTCCCATTGACACATGATGCGTTTTTCAGTGTTCGCATTAAGGTGTGAGCACGCAGTGGCACACCATGCATTTCGCACGCCACGCGCATGCTTCACGGCGGCGGAAGTAAATGGCGCTGATTTTTCTTAGGCAAGCACGGAGGAGCAGTTCCGCTGCTGTACAAGCTTCATACATCAGTTCTTTGGACGTTGGCAACACGTAGTGTCACTACACTGATTTACTGCTAAGCGTATTACCACCGGCAGACATCGCGAGATGAGTTCTGCCGAATTTTTACAGCTTAAGCTGTTATTGGCTCATTCAAATACCCGTTTCGGCCGGCTACGGTGTTCACCGCCACCGCCGGTGTGCGTCGCACCTATCGCCGGGTATCAGCGAAAAGAAGTCCTAGTTCCCGCCTGGACTGAACACCTGCCCTCTGTGCGGGAGTCAGCTTCTCAACCACTGAGGCACGCCAGCGCTTGCTAGCTTGTAGCGGAAAATTCCCTGTACACGCGTCCTAGCGCGCCAGGAGACACGCGATATAAAATTCGCGCCGCGTAGCATCTATACGTGCACATTTCGCATTGCAGTTGCACATTATTATGCCGTGTAGCACGCCATGTAGCACTTCTTAGTTAGCAGTACAAGGTAGATTGAGAAGGTTTGAGCAAGAGAAAGAAGGTTAAAAAAATGTATACAAACACGCTGTAATAAAAACATGTATAGCACATACAAATAAGTTAACCAGGCTAGGTGACTATTTGTCACCGCCTTATGGTGAAGGGGTGGCAAATAAATTAGCAGCACCAGCAGCAGCATCGTATTGTGTCATAGGTCAGGGGATGTTAAATGTGCGCGGCGTGCTCTCGATACGGTAAAACAAAAATGTAAAGGTTTAAAAACTTCAAGACATTTAGGCTTCCGTATGGAAGCCTTGCGCACCTCAAGACCGAAGGTCATGCTCGGCGTGCCAATCTGGTCCACGGCGACAAGTTGGGAAGACTGCAGCCCTAGCTTCCGTGGCTGCGTTCCATCTGCCTTGCCACATCTGCTGTGGACAACTTCTCCTACGTCCCCACGCAGTATGACTTCGCCGTTCTTGAGTTGGGGCTAAATGTCACACTGGACCTGCACCAGACAAAATGAAGATGATCTGTGAGGTAGAGCGCGTCATGGACCACATTGACGTCTGCAGGGAAGTGATTAGCCAAGGTTTTATTGTTGTGGACGATTTTCCTATCTTACTAGATGCAAAAGGTGTCGTGTTTGAACAGGCTGCTCCGTATGTGTTGAATATAATTAAAGAGTGCTTGAAGCCATTAAATATTACTAAAGAGATGCGGGCTTATGACTCTGAGAATTGTTACTTGAAATTTTGCTTTCAAGCCAACAACTTGTGTTGTATGCGTAAACATAACGGCAAGAAACACTCCAGCTTTCTGCTTCTTCAGCCGCAACAAACTAATAGAAGTGCGAATCTAAACTTCATGAACTCCCTAAAGAAGTCTTGTTTCCATAAGTGCTATCAGCCGAGTACCTGCATTCTGCAGTCACCTCAGTGACTAAACCTTTGCGCGGATCGCGCACGACTGAATTCACAGCCTTCTGGGCCGGGCAACGTGAGCGATAAAACATTCACAGGACAGTTACCAGGGTGTGACCTCAACGTTTCAGCGTTACTTCTGTGTTGAGAGGAACGAATGCTTCGTTTCTTTATTTATTTCAATACAGTGGCTTCTTAAACTTACTCTCTACGACGGCATCTATGGTTATGCGCAGCAAAGTTCGTTGGTAACTGCAATTGTCTACGCTGATTCATTAGTTTGTTAGGTGCTCATTGACACAAAAGCTGCTTTTCTCTATGTATGAAGCACCACGGCAAAACCTGATTTTCGTAGACAGCTCATGTCACGAATACTGAAAGAGAGGAAAGGCAGGAAGTATTAACCAAATGCCATTGCCGGTTCGCTATCCTGCAATGGGGTTGTGGAAGTAAAACTTGGATAGTAGGCCTATCGAGATAGATAGAGAGAGAGAGAGATAGTCATCAATTAGGGACGTTCACAAAGGTCAGTGGATTGCACTACCATAACCATCTGATGTTATGGTAATTCCATTCGATGTTACAGAACTCCTGCTTCCAACAAAGCCTGCTTGTCCAACTGGTTGAGTACGGTAAAAAGCGATTGTTTCTGTACGCTGTACTACGGGCACTGGCACAAAACACAGCGAATAGTTTTCTTGTTGCCACAGTGATCTCAGGCAGCTATATCGGCTATCACTCGTCGAACACGTAGGCTTTGGTAAGCATAACGTTCAGCCATAGCCTACACAAAAGGTTCGCTTTTGCGCGGGGAAGTCTCCTTGTAAATGGACGGCTTAGTAATGTATCCATGCAATATAATTAAACATTCATAAATTGTGGTTCATTCCGTTCATATATGGTGCGCGGATGCAAGCATGCGTGCAAGCAGTCCATATGGTGCAAGCATGCGGAGCTTTATTCGAGCGTTTCTCATAAACGGGCTCTGCTTACTGCTCTATACTCATACACAAACTATACTACACACAAACTATAGAATACACAAACGACAAGATAAGATGAGCTGGCACATACGACCGCAACCTATTATTGCCGTAATGAAGATAAGGGTTATTGAACTGAGAAAAGGTTTATTGGCAGCGCCCAATGCGAAGGCACAGCGACCGGGAACGGCGAGGCAGCCCGAAGCACTGTCCAAACGGACGCCAGCAATCAACAGCGCGAGCCGAAACGAGCCGCGCGTTGGCGATGCGGCTGTGCCGCGAGGCGCGTCTTCTTCTTCACAATCTCCCCCCGGACAAAAAGAGCCATCCTGGCGCCTTAAGAATCGGGAGGCAGAGGGTCGTGGTAGGGCTTGAGACGCGAGACGTGGACAATGTCACGTCCACGCCGGCGCAAGTCTTCAGGTGGTGACAGGGGCTCAATGAGAAAATTCACCGGGGACGTTTGCTCCAAGACTCGGTAAGGCCCTTCGAATTTTGGGACGAGTTTCGAGGAAAGCCCCGGCGTTTGGAAAGGGACCGACAACCACACAAGAACGCCTGGAGCGTAGGTGGTATTTGGAAGCGTGTCGATGCGGTTTTCTTTCTGGCGCTGCTGTTGCTCTGCCGTGAAGGAGCGCGCCAGCTGGCGGCATTCTGCGGCTTGTCGGGCGACGTCGCACACAGGTAGACACTCGGAGGCGTCAGAACGGTATGGAAGGAGCGTGTCGATGGTATGCGTAGGCTCGCGGCCATACAGGAGGAAGAAAGGTGAAAATCCCGTAGTCGCCTGGATCGCGGTGTTGTACGCGAACGTGATGAATGGAAGGATGCGGTCCCAGTTACCATGATCAGATGCCACGTACATAGAGAGCATATCACCAAGTGTGCGGTTAAATCGCTCTGTGAGCCCGTTAGTCTGTGGATGGTATGCCGTGCTTGTCCGATGAATAATGTGGCATTCCGAAAGCAAACTTTCGACGACTTCGGAGAGGAAGGCACGACCTCGATCGCTAAGGAGTTCTCGAGGCGCGCCGTGTCGAAGCACGAAACGATGTAGGACGAAAGAGGCTACATCCCACGCTGTAGCGCTTGGTAAAGCAGCAGTTTCAGCGTAGCGTGTCAGATGGTCAACAGCAACTACGATCCACCGATTGCCGTCTGGCGTCATAGGAAGCGGGCCGTATAGGTCGATGCCGACGCGATCGAAGGGTGTGGCAGGGCACGGGAGTGGCTGCAAGGCACCAGACGGGCGTAAGGGCGGCGATTTGCGGCGTTGACAGTCAAGACAGCACCGAACAAACTTGTGTACAAAATTGTACATGCCGCGCCAGTAGTAGCGGTGGCGAATGCGTTCGTACGTCTTTAAGACACCGGCATGGCCACACTGCGGATCGTTGTGGAAAGCGGCACATATTTGAGACCTTAAGCTGCGGGGAACCACCAGAAGCCACCGATGACCTTTAGGAGTGTAATTGCGTCGGTGCAGCAGCTGGTCGCGAATGGCAAAATGAATTGCTTGGCGTCGGAGGGTTCGGGATACAGGGATGGTCGATGATCCAGAAAGATAGTCGAAAAGAGAAGCGATCCACGGGTCACGACGTTGTGCGGTGGCAAAGGAGTCCATGTCGAGAGACGACACGGAATGTGCGGAAGATGTTCCGCAGGCCGAGTCTGGAGGTAAAGGTGAACGAGACAAGGCGTCTGCGTCAGAGTGTGAGCGCGCGCTGCGGTATACGACGCGAATATCGTACTCCTGGATGCGTAGTGCCCAACGGGCTAGGCGGCCAGTGGGATCTTTCAAGTTTGCGAGCCAACAAAGCGCATGGTGATCTGTGGCCAAGTCGAATGGACGCCCGTACAGATATGGTCGGAACTTGCCAAGTGCCCATACTAAAGCCAAGCACTCTTTTTCGGTCACGCTGTAATTGGCCTCAGGCTTCGTAAGCGTGCGACTCGCATAGGCGACTACATATTCGGGGTAGCTCGGCTTTCGTTGGGCGAGGACGGCGCCGAGACCGACCCCGCTGGCATCTGTATGTATTTCAGTTGCAGCTGACGGGTCGAAATGTCGAAGAATAGGTGGGGAGATGAGAAGACGACGCAGCTTAGCAAAGGCGGAGTCACATGCAGGGGACCAGCAGGAGAGGGTGGCGTCACCGCGTAGAAGCTGAGTCAATGGCGCCATGATCGATGCGAAATTTCGAACAAAGCACCGGAAATATGAGCATAGGCCGACGAAGCTTCGAAGTTGTTTGATGGTCTGAGGCTTCGGAAACTCAGCGACTGCTCGAAGTTTTGCAGGATCGGGTAGAACGCCATGCTTGGACACGACGGGGCCTAAAATGGTAAGCTCTCGCGCGGCAAAGCGGCACTTCTTGAGGTTCAGTTGAAGGCCAGCGTTCGTTAGACAGGTCAAAACTTGTCTGAGGCGGAGCAGATGAGTAGGAAAATCAGGCGAAAAAACCACGACATCGTCGAGGTAACACAGACATATAGACCACTTGAGGCCACGCAGAGTGTTGTCCATGAGTCGTTCAAAGGTGGCAGGGGCGTTACAAAGCCCGAAAGGCATCACCTTAATTTCATATAAGCCGTCAGGCGTAATGAAAGCGGTTTTCTGGCGATCGGCCGCAGCCATCGGGACCTGCCAGTACCCTGAACGCAAGTCAAGGGACGAGAAGAATTCTGCTCCCTGAAGACTGTCGAGGGCGTCGTCGATGCGCGGCAAAGGATAGACGTCCTTGCGCGTTACCTTATTTAACCAACGGTAGTCGACGCAAAAGCGAATAGACCCGTCCTTCTTGTGAACGAGAACGACAGGAGACGCCCAGGGACTGTGGGAAGGTTGAATAACGTCACGGCGCAGCATATCTTCGACTTGGGTGGTAATGACACGACGCTCTTCGGCAGAGACGCGGTACGGTCGTTGACGTAACGGCTGATGTGATCCGGTGTCAATATAGTGCTGCACTTCCGACGTGCGGCCCAGGCGAGGTTGTGAAACGTCGAATGAACTTCTAAATTTGTGCAGGAGATCGAGAAGGTCGGCGCGTTCGGCAGGTGTGAGGGTATCGGCGATGGCATTCGAGAACGCATGCTTGGACGTTTCCTCAAGCGCGGACATCGAAGACGGTTGGCCGGAGTCGACATAAAAAGAGTCTCCGGGGACGTCAACCAAAGACGAAGAGTCGAGGAGTCCCACGAAGCCAAGGCATTCACCCACGAGCAACGTAATAGGCGCACAGAGGGGATTGTAAAAGTATATATTGGTGCAGCCGCCAGCCATGTCAAGCGTCGCGAAGGGTAGTGGGAGAGATTTACGGCTCATGAAGACGTCGGACGGTGTGAAGAGGACCGTTGCATCAGCGATGGCATCGCAAGAGACGGGTACGAGGGCGAAGGAGCCAGGTGGAATATTTGTGTCCTCGCGCACGGTAAGTTTAGAAGGGCGGTCATAATCTTCGCCCAAGGGTGCGTCACAAGGGGAAAATTCAACTTCGGCGCGTGCGCAGTCGATCACGGCTTTATGACTGGATAAGAAGTCCCATCCGAGGATGACGTCATGCGAGCAGGTGGGCAGAACAATACACTCGATGATGTAAACAATGCCGTGAATAAGCACACGTACAGTACAGGCTGCTTGCGGAGTGACGTGCTGCGCGCTTGCAGTACGAAGCGACAGTCCAGAAAGCGGCGTGGTCACCTTGCGCAGCGAACGGCACAGTTTGGCGGCTATCACAGAAACGGCTGCGCCGCTATCCACAAGAGCGAGTGCAGGAACACCTTCTACACAAATTTCGACCACGTTAGCAGGAGAGGCGCGAGGACTTGGACAGTTAGAATGTGGCGCAGTTCTTGCCTCTTGAACTGCGACGTTCAGTTTTCCTGGTCAGGTGGTGCGGGTCGCCGACGCATTGGGGAGAGCGAGCGTCGGCGAGGGGATGGCGAGCGACGCGAAGGAAATTCTGGGACGTCAGCACGAGCGTAAGGTTGGGGGGAAGGAGCGCCGTATTGGCGAGATGGCTGGCTGCCGTACTGGAAGGGCCGCGAGACGTCGCCGAACGCTTGAGGGCGACGGCGGCAATATCGGGCGACGTGTCCGGGAGTGCAGCAAGAATAACAGATAGGTCGATTGTCAGGTGTCCTCCAAGGATTAGCTCGCGGTGCGGTCCAAGATGCAGCATGGGCTTCCGGTGTCAGCGGTTGGGACTGGGTCGCGAAAGACGCCTGTGGAGGCCTGCGTACTGCCTGCGCGTACGTAAGAGGCGCGGCCACAGGCAGGACTGGCTGCGCATAGGTGATAGGCGTGGCGACAGGCCGCACTGCCAGCGCAGAGTTGAGATTCGCGGCTGCAGGCGGCTGATGGTGTGCGGAAGGGACAACTTGGGCGACCTCTTCGGAAATGAGGGTGCGGAGCGTGTTTGGAAGACGGCAGGTGGGCTCCTGAGTCAAGGGGACTAAAGAAAGTTGGCGGACAACTTCCTCACGCACGAAGTCCTTGACCCGCTGAAGGAATGAGGATGGGTCGTACATGTTGTCAAGGCTCGCTAACAAGTCGTCGCTTCCCAGAGGACGTCGAGTCGAAGTGCGCTGCGTCCTTAACTCGTCGTAACTTTGGCATAGGCTGACAACTTCAGACACAGTGCGCGTATTCCTGGCTAGGAGCATCTGGAATGCGCCGTCATCGATGCCTTTCAGTATATGGCGAATTCGCTCAGCTTCGGGCATTGCGGCGTTGACTCGTTTACAGAGGTCCACGACGTCTTCTATGTAGCTTGTGAACGTTTCTGCCGTCTGCTGTGCTCGGGCGCGCAAGCGTTGTTCGGCACGTAGCTTGCGAACAGCGGGTCGTCCGAACACTTCCGTAAAGGTTGTCTTGAAGACTGACCATGTGGGTACGTCACTTTCGTGGTTGTGAAACCACAGCTGGGCAACACCAGCCAGATAAAAGATGACATGGGTTAACTTGGCTGGATCATCCCACTTGTTGTGTGCGCTCACCCGTTCATATGACGCAAACCAGTCTTCTACGTCTTCGTCGTCTGCACCGCTGAAGATCTTGGGGTCCCGTTGTCGTGGAACGCCGGTGCAGGTGACGGACTGTGGCGTCGGTGCCGTTTGGGATGAGCTGTCGGTCATGGCGGGCGGTAGCGTTCTTGATCTCAGCTCCAGGGTTTCAAGCGACGGGGTTTGAGTCCCAGCACCTCCACCAATTGAGAAAAGGTTTATTGGCAGCGCCCAATGCGAAGGCACAGCGACCGGGAACGGCGAGGCAGCCCGAAGCACTGTCCAAACGGACGCCAGCAATCAATAGCGCGAGCCGAAACGAGCCGCGCGTTGGCGATGCGGCTGTGCCGCGAGGCGCGTCTTCTTCTTCACAGAACATATAAAGTGAGCTCCTAGGTGACTGTTTCCCGCATGGGCTAACCGGGAGACCTTGATGGGCAGTCTTATTGCTGATAATACCTCAGTGACTTGATAGGTACTAAAAAATTACTTACCGCCCTTTGTCAGTAAGGAGGTGTATGACTTTCAAGCACCAGCTGTTTTTTTTCAGATATCTTCTGGCTGACTTGGTGGGCTTCAGGGGTACTCATACATGCATCAATGAACCAGCTTTTGTTGAAGGGGTGCATAGATTGTAGGTGAAGTAAACAACATAATTGTCAATGTGCGGGCGAAATTTTGAAACGCCCTTAAAAGGAAGTTGTGGTGTGAACACGTGGTCACCAACAGCAAAACGTATGTCACACGAAAATGGTGAGAACGGCAAGGCAATACATATACTTTGTTTTAGAACGCCCGTCATGCCTCACATAACATTGGAGCAAGTGTTGCCTGAAAATGCACAAAAAAATCACCGACAGTCTGTCGAATCCTGGTTCGGAAGATAACGGCAACAAACTTAGCTACATACGTGCTGACATAAGCGTCTGAGGCTTGAGAACTTTGCAAATGAATTTTTTACATCATGTGACACACAACATACAGGTCGGCGTAGAGTGAAGACAACAAACATCACAGTAAAATTACAGTAAAAAAAATCAGTGTCATTCCACTGTGTGAATGTGGACGACCAGCGAAGCTGTATATGTGGGCCCTATGGCCAACTGTCCATTGCAGTGCGTCAAACATCGTATGTACATAAATGGAAGGCTAGGCGCGTCCACTGGCTCCTTCATGATGTTGAGCCTGAGACGATGATAAACCAGCGGGGGGGTGGGGGCTATTAACAACCATGTCTTGTTGCAAAACGTGCCCCGACACCTTTTACTAATGAATTCCGGCACGTAGAAAAGACATGCCGCACCGCAATCCGAGGGCACACACTGCGTCGCCGTAGCCAAGGCAATCGTGCGTTGACTGACGTCCCGCGATGGTTGTGAGGTCACTCGAAAACCACAAGCGCTCACGCACAACACAGACAACACCAAACTGGTGTGGTCTCCCTTTCGAATAAAACTTTTGCTTGAGCTAGTTGGATCATCATCATCATCATCATCATCATCATCATCATCATCCTGGTTCTGCCCACTGCAGGGCAAAGGCCTCTTCCATACTTCTCCAACTACCCCGGTCATGTACTAATTGTGGCCATGTTGTCCCTGCAAACTTCTTAATCTCATCCGCCCACCTAACTTTGGATCATGATTGAATGAATAAAGAGCAAGGCGCAATAGACCAGGACTGAAGAACTCAAATGACAGGAGTGCTTCTTCAGTCTTCGTCTATTGCGCCTTGCTCTTCACTCCCTCTCAAACCTTGCCGTTGCTCCGGTGAAACGTTCCAAGTTCATTGCATCGTGGCCACATGGACGGTTCACATTTCTTTCCGCCTCGCGGTCATGGCGGGCAACAGGCTTGGGGGACAACCACCGCGGGAGAGTGGAAGTAAAAGAGATACGCAAACGGCTTGGAACGCCGGCAAAGAGAGGGTAGCGCGAACATTGACATGGCCGACACGGGTCATAGTGTACTATCTGTTCTGATCAGCTTAACGTCTGATCCGGGTTGTATTCGCACCCAAGATATTAAGCTTAGTCTTGCCAGTTGGCGGAGTTTTTGAAGCCTGCTTCACCTCAACCGTGGGTCCCGTTCAGTTCACTTCAGTTTATTACCTCAAAAGTCCAGTACATGAAACATCAACGAATAAAACAAAAAATATACGCAGCAATTGTTTGCTCGACGTAAGAACGAATAAAGAAATAGCTAACATTACAATTGATCGTAAATTTTTCACCGTGCACACTTTGATACATGAAATGAAAACATCAAGAATAAGCCAAATAGTCAATTAGCTCAGTCTATATTATCTTTCAACCACAATCCGCAATCGAAGAAACTTAAGAAGAAGCTTTAGCTCAGGTGCTCCTATATCTAAAATACATGTAAAGGGAGAATTCGTTTTTCTCGGCAACCAGTGCACCAAATTCGACGAGGTTTGTTGCATTTAAAAGAAAACCTTAAAATCTAGCGTCTGTTTCTCTCGAATTCTTGAGTTAGGTTGTCAATTTTTTACTAAACATTGGCAAAAATCAGAAATTTTCAAAAAATGATACTATCAAGTTTACAACTCTGTAACTCAACGAAGAAAACTTATAATACAATTCTTTGAATTGGATCTAATACTACATCTAAAGCTTACGAAATTGATGTGTTACACACGAATATAAAAATTTTTTACTATGGAAATGCAGCTTTTGCAGAACCGTTGTAACCATCGTAACAAATTCACGTTAGCTGTAAAATGACATATTGAATTTGTCTGCTTTGAATGATCTAATGGATGCCGCTTACGGAACCTCGATATGTATTTGTGATGCAGGGCAATGAATTTATAAGCTTCGTGCTATATTTGTTTTAAAGCTGTAGGAGATTTTAACATCTTTTAAACAAAATTCAAGCCATATAAATCGAAATTCCACTTGCAACAGTCGCTAGAATTTAGCTTTCTTTCTCAAATGCAACAAATTTTATTAAAATCGGTGCCAGGGTTATCTCAGAAAAACGTTTTTAGCGTTTTAATGTAATTGAACAGGCCGCGTCGGAGTTGGGCCTGAGCTAAAGGTTACTCTTAAGGTCTTTTAATCCAGTAATACTCGGTATGGCTCGTATCTTATTGAAATAATAAGGAACATAGTGGATGCGGGATAGTAGATGCGGATAGTTGGTGGAGATGCGTGGTGTGACATACTTTTGTGACTGACTGAAAGGCCATATTTTAACGTTGTAGATTTTAAAGGGACTTTGAAGAAGTGTTTGTAGAATATGTTAATGATATATTTCTTGTGCGCAGGCAGTATGCCAAAATGTTCGATAGTAGCCCTGGCTGACTTACCGTGATAGTTCTTTCCGTAGGCGAGATTTGCTGCAATTTTCTGCAATGTTTTTATAGTGTTCATTTGTGTTTAAGTTTTTAATTTATATTAAGATGTGGCACCATAAATTGTTATTCCGTATAGTAAAATGGGCTCTCCTAAGCTGTTACATACCATTTTTCTAACCGACACATTGCAAATTGATCATAGAGCATATATATAGGCCTTGTTGTGACTTCGGGGTGGAGGATGCAAGACGGACTCTTTCCGCAGACGAAGAAGAAACGAAAAACTTTATACAATATTTACAGATAGTGGATGATAGCATAGAGGTAGCAGTAAGAGCACATCAGACCAACTGGGCGGCTGGAAACGACTCTGTCTTCTTTCAATGGGCCGGTTCTTCCTTAAATCCCTTCGGCGACCACTCGTCGGCAGGAACCGGTTTGGCCGAGTTCTCGTCGGCAGGAACCAAGTGAGACAGGATGATGACCTCGCCCGCGTCCAATTCTTGATTTGTCACGGAGATGGCTAGGCGCTTCTTGAAGTCGCCTCCCATGCCGAATTCTTCATTCGTCGCGGAGAAGTGTGAGCTCCCGTCGCCTCGTGGTAGCCACGTGGTGCATGTAGTATGGCAGCTGCCGTCACCTCGTGGTCGCCACGAGGTGCTCGTAGTATAGCGCAACAGCACACTAGGCGCAAGCGTTTGGCTAACTCTTGAATATGTAAGTTGCACGACAGCACTTCGTCAAGCATGATATTAAGATACTTGAAATTCGATTCAAGTTCTAAAGGCGGGCATGAGCAGCACGTACAGTTACCCTCATGAAGGTAGATGTTTGAGAATGTTCTAAACACTTTGTATGGGCTATGAAAACAACGTCGGCAGGTTTATGTAATATTAGTAAAATCTTGATAGCGTTTACCCATTGATTAAAAAAAAGCACATCCTGTTGCTTAATGTTAGAGGCTTCTTCATACGCTTCACTTCCTTTCGCCAGAGTGGTACATGCCCGTATGAAAACAGGTCTGAGTTCAATGGAAGACGGGTCATATCATTGGCGTAAATATTGAATAACAAGGGTCCTGAAATTGAGGTCTGAGGAAAACTTGTCGAAACGTTCAACGTTGAGCTAAATGGTCGACTTATTTCGACACATTGAGCTTGATCGGTACAATATTTTTTTAAGAAAAACGACGAGGAGGGACCTTTGAAACTTAAATATTCAGGTTTATCTAATCATGGATTGTGATTAATATTATCAAACGCTTTTTGCAGACCAACAAAAAGTGTAAGGACAATGTTATCGTTATCGATTTCATTGCAACCTAGCTAATGAAAATCCCCTGGTAGGTTTACAGTAAGTTTGCCGTTACAGAAGCCATACAGGCGTCATTTAGTAGATCGTGCTTATCAAAAAATGATGTCATACTAACTTGTACAATTTCCTCCATGATACAGGCGATTAAGGAAGAGATTGCGATTGGCCTATTTATATTAGAAACGCTTTCAGAGTCATTTTTGTGCAATGGGGTTATGGTTAAGGTTTTGGAGTGGAGAGAACTAGTCATTTTACATACTCACACAAGCATATCATGTTCAAATAAGCCGATGTGCAGCGATAAGTATAATGGAGATTTAAAACGGCTATCAATTAAATCTTTTATAGGTTTTCCGTGATCTAGAGGATAAGTATTGATTTGAGAACCTCACTGCCAGAAAGCGAACTGAGAGGTGTGCTGGGAGGTGCAAAATTTGCGGTATTACTAAATATGGTAAAACATTAACATTATTAAGTTGCAAGAACGCACTAAGTAAAGCGTTGAATCTCGAAACAGAAGAAATGCTACACTAATTAGTTGATTGTCACGATCCGCCCGGATTCATGAACAAGGGAGGGTTCGAAGCACCCTCCGTTAAACAGACGCTGCACTGTGTGGTGGTAATGAACGATGACTGACCGCCGAGCCGCTGTGCTCGTCGGTTTTTATTGCTTTGCGGTGACCATTGTTTCCTACTGAGCCTGGCAGGCCACCGAGCCTAGCGGGCCAACGCAGATTGTGCCTGAAGGGGCATGACATGCTTGTTACACCCCCTTACCCCCGGTTTGTTTTTCGACAACAAACGTACAAGTTCAAAGTACGAGGCTTTGCCTCCGTCCTGGCCGGGTCGACGGTGCCTGCTACCCAGGCGAGTAACGGTTCGGTGGCCTCCGCCTTCGATACTCCGCCTGGGCACCTGTGTTGACGGGCCGGGTGTGGCAACGCCGGGTGCAACCTGAGCCAGCCTCGCTCCATCCGGAGGGTCCGCATTGGTCGGCCTTGTGAGTGGTGACAGGCTCGACACCGGCCCAACAGGCGCCGCACCACTGGCAACGCTTGCCGCGTCCGAGGTGGGCGGTGCTCCGCTGGAAGCGACTGGTGTGGCCACCTGTCCTCCTGCGGGCTGGAACTCTGAAGTTCCAGTTGAGGGGGCTGTCCAGGTCCCGAGGCGAGACCCAACATGGTCGACGTGTCTGTGCCTCGTGGCACCACCTGGCATGCCGACGAGCGGAGACGAGGCGCTGGCAGGCGACACAACCTGTCGGGCAAACCAGTGTGGGCCAGGATGAAAGTTCTTGGCGAAAAATCGAGCTCCCGACTCCAGCAAAGACCCGGGACGGCACCCTCGGTCAGCAGACATCTTCTGCGTCAGTTGCTTCAGGAGCACTGTGGATCGGAGGTCCGGATGCAAGACGTCCAAGGGTGTCTTGACCATCCGACGCCGCAGGAGCTCACAGGGCGCATGGTCAGTGACATTGTGAGACGTTGTGCGGTACTGAAACAGAATCCGGGCAATCTGTGTCCGGAACTCCCCAGTCTGGCTCTTCTTCAGCTTGTTCTTGATGGTTTGCACCACCTGCTCGGCTGCACCATTTGAAGCAGGGTGCTACGGCGGAACCATCATCCGGCGGATTGCGTTCTTCGTCAGCTAGGCAAGGTACCCTGTGCTGGCGAAAGCAGGACCATTGCAGGACATGGTGACGCCCGGCAACCCAAGGGCAACGAAGACCCGCCGTAGCGCTGCAATGGTCGCGCCTGCTGACGGAGTGGTGACAGGTAGAACTTCCACCCACAACGAAAAGGCGCCCACCATTAAGAGGAAGTAATGGCCCTTGAAGGGCCCCCAAAATTCACATGCAGGCGGGAGCATGGCCTGTGTGGGAACGGCCAGGGGGTGACTTCCACATGATGTGTGGCCCGCAGATGCTCCTGGCAGATTTGGCAGCTCTGCACCATGTGACTGACGTCCTGGTCCAGGCCAGGCCACCAAACATGGGGCCGGGCCACCATCTCCTGCACGCCCATCATCACCATCATCCTGCACGCCAGGATGACCCACCTGCAGCAACTGCAGGAGCTTGAACCGGAGACTTTGTGGGAACACCACGCTGGATCACCACAGCAGGCAGCCCTGCTGCAAGCTCAGCTCGGTGGCCTTGGGGCTATAGGCATGCTGAACCAATGCCTCCCAACGGGACGCCGCCTTGACGACCTGAGACAGCACTGGGTCACGACTTGTTGCTTGCAATACCATAGATCTGGAGAGCACCTCCGTGTATGCGTGCTCCAGCATGAACACTTCAGCATGTTCTGGAACAGCATCACGCACCTCTTGCAGGGGCAGGCGGCTAAGGGCATCAGCAGATTCCAGGTCCTTTACCGGATGGTAAACCAGCTGGTAACTGTAAGCTGCTTGCCTCAAGACGCAGCCTACCACTCGAGGTGATGCCTACATGAGAACTGCCTTGTCAGGCCCCAGCAGCCCCAACAGCGGATTGTGATCTGTGTGCGGCTCGAACTTCCAGCCCCACAGATACTGGTGGAAGCGTTCGACACCGAACATGGGGCCAGGCCTTCCTTGTACAGCTGGCTGTAGTGTTGCTCTGCAGCATGAAGCCGATGAGAAGCAAACGACCCAGGACGTTCCTTGCCATTGTTGTCTCGGGACACCAGGACGGCTCCCACGACGTACGGCGGCGCATCTACGGTCAAGACTAGAGGCTTGGCAGGATCGAAGTGTACTAGCATTGGAGCCTTGGTAATTAGCTCCTTGCTGCATTGGAAGGCCCGGTCCTGCTCCTTTTTCCAGACCCATAGCTGACCATCTCGGAGCAGAATATGGAACGGCTAAATATGTTCCGACAGGTTCGGCAGAAGACTCCTGAAGTTGACGAGGCCGAGGTAGCTCTGAAGCTCGTTGTTCTGGGGCCTAGGCGCCTTGAGCACGGTATCAACTTTGCGTGGAGCCGGGGCTAGGCCAGCCTGTGAAAGGACATGTACCAAGTACTCAACACTGGGGGCCAGGAAAATGCACTTTTCCAGCTTGAGTTTGAGGCCAGTGACCTGCAGCCGTGCCAGGACGTCGTGCAGGTTCGGCATGAGGTCTCCGTCGTCGCTGCTAGTAACCAGGATGTCATCCAAGTACACCGCCACGTGCCCCATGCCCCTGAAGAGGTTATCCATCTCGCTCTGAAATATGGCTGGGGCTGAGGCCACGCCAAAGGGTAAGCGCATGTAGTGGAAGAGCCCCAAAGTTGTCGATATTGTGACATACTTCCGGGAGGCATCCTGGAGCACCCGCTTCTGGTAACCATCTCTGAGGTCAAGCTTGGTGAACTTCTGTCCACCGGACAACGCTGCTGTTGCTATTTTGTGTTCATACTCCCCCTTCAGCATACCCGTGATAGGTGCCCAAGTTTCCCACACGTGAAGCCTCGTGGTTAAGAGAACTAGCACTTTGATGGGGAGTGGGCACCACCATAGCGACAGCAGGTACTGCCTTTTGTCGACAACTTGTTGAAGCTCGCCAAAACGGTTTTGAATTGTTAGAAATACCAGTGCCTCAATAGTACTGCGGCATATTCTCCATTACTTTCGTTGAATTCGGCGTTTCGAAGGCTCATTCTTGTGCGCTTGTTGTGCCTGTACCCTCACGTTGTGTGCTACAACGTATTAAACGTCTGAAGCCATTTATAAACACCTCCTTCTTTAGGGTGGCGAGCCATCCACCTCGCTGGCACTGATTGCCGTCGGGGTGCACTACTGATCATAAATTGTCCCACTTGTTTATGCGGGATTCCACATAGCCCATTTGATGACAGGAAGATTTGCGTTTATTATAATCACCTCTGTACGTACTCTAACCACTGTAGCTATAAGGTTGGGCTAAGCTTCGCGGAATGCGGTTTCCAGTAAGCTTTCCTATTGCGGATTCGCCGTAAGTTTAGGACGATAAAATGGAATGATTTTCGTGTACGTCCAACGTAGCATGACACTTTGTATATCATTGCGCTTTTAACTATGAGCACACAGCCAGAATTTCCACTGCATCCTGGTGGCGTTCACCTTTCTTAACCGCAAGCATAAAGCTACCCATGTGTGCGATATTCTGTGGCTGTGACAGCTAATAGCGTGACAATATGCAGTGTGTACATTGTGCAACGCTTAGGCGAACCCAATGTAATAGACAGGCAAGAGTTACTCTCAAATTTTTTTCTTTATTGGTCTAAATCTCCATGTGCAAAAGACAGCAGCAGGCAAAGCTTTACTGCTAATACGTATAAGTAAATTAAGACTTATTGATAAATACAACCAAGTCACTAGCCTGGTCTAAGTAGTTGTGGACAGTCGGACCTGTAGATAACTCTTCCTTGAGGTGCGAATTCAGCGAAGCTTCTTCTGCAGTTTTCAGTAGGGCCGGCTCCAATAAAAGAATTTCTCACTCGGAGATCATAATGTACTGTTATATCTAGTAACAAAGAAAAAGCACAGAGTCATATTTAGAAGATTTAGGTTTAAATTGGCACACAGTGTATGTCTACAATGAGTACCACGCGCTTTTAACACACGCAATATGCACAACGAGCACCTTGTGCTTGCCAAACCAGGCGACACGCCAAAAATTGTGTAAACATTCTGAAGTTCTTCAAAGAAAACGGCATTGCCCAAGACTTCACAAATTCTTAGAAAGAATGAGTACCAATTTGGAGATATTACATAAAGCTTTTTCAATCTTGCATGCTAGCAATACCTCTCTAAGTAGTCGAGACGTTTGCTCATCTCTGATCGGGGCATTCACCTGATGCACCTGATGCGCACATCATGAAGTTACGTAGACACTGGCTCTTGCTAAGGTGTCGAAGAAAGCAGGTTCACAGATGTATCTATCTTGGTCGAAAATTTGGCCCATTAGTGCAAGCATACGCCTTTTAGAAAAGCAGAAGCCGAATCTCCACAAAGCCAAAAGAAGGTTGCTACATTTCCATGCTTCCACAAGTGTTCGCTTACCCTACAAAATGTGGCAGGACGGTGTGACGTGAGTGTCTACCTTTTTACGTCTAGTAAATTGGGCATGTTTTATTCTGCAGTTGCAAAAATAATCACAGCTCGGGCCGGCCAGCCTACGCACTAGCGCGTCCTTTGACATGTTATAAGTGCACGTGTATCACAGTATCGCTTTGAGGTACTTAATCTCGAGACCGCAAACGACCTTTTCAGGAATCATTAGCGCTCAGAAACACCAAATACTGTCGTCGTATACACCGGCAACGAAGCCTTCATCTCCCCTGTGGCGCCTGCGAAGGCTTCAAGTGAACGTTACTATTGCTGCAATTACAAACGAAAGACCAATCATCCGTCTACGGTTCTGAAGGAATTCACGCTGCTATTACTGTGCAAGACATATCATGACCACATATACGCTGACAATTCGACCTCAACAACCAGCGCAATAGCCGCTTCCTCGTTCGAGCTATGCAGATTACAGTAAAAGTTATAGTATAACACATGACTCCATATAACGTATAACACAGACATCTACGCCACTATGAACTACGTCACCGAAGGTCCGGCACAGAAATGGATAATATTTTGTGACTCTAAAGCAGCTCTTCACAGTGTCACGTCTGCCTTACATCACAAAACATACGAGCAGATAATATCTGGCAATATCGAAATACACCGCAATGCTCTGGAAACAGGGCGCGAGATAATCTTTCAGTTCATGCTCCGTGTGGTATCGTCAGCAACGACTTTACTGACAGGGCGGCCCGGTCTGCCCTCGGAAACACCCCGACGCGTCCAATGCATCTGACGGGGATGGACGCTGCCAGGAAACTTCGTATGCTTCCACGCAAAAAGTCCCAAGCTTTCTGGAGTTCACCTTTCTTCGATTGCCGATTGCATAAGCTGGACCCCTTACTAAGGTTATAACTGCCACCTAGTCTTTCCCGCGGCGAAAAAACCATTCCTGTGCTGGTTCTGGCAGAGAGTGGCATTTCCAAACGCTTGCTCCTCTTCTATGTGAATTGCCGAAAACCCGATGTGCGACTCCTTTAGCTGCCAGGAAACCACCGAGCACCCATTGTACATCTGTTCTCGCTACGATGTACAACGCGTCTCTCTCTGGAGGTTAAACCGATTGGAGTCGAGACCACGCTCTGAGTCAAAGATACTCGGATAGTGGCCTCACCTATCAGTTGCACAAAAAGTTATTCATGCACTAGTACACTACTTGAAGTGCACCAGTCTGAGAGATCACTTATAGTGTCCCTGTGGATCCTCCCTCATGCCCTCAGTGCTCACTGTCTTCCCGTTTCTATTCCCTTTTAACTTTTTCCGAGTGCAGGCTGGCAAACCGGACGCTTGTCTGGTTGACCTCCCAACCATTCCTTGCCTTACTTTCCCTCTATATATATATGCCCCGAAACAGTGCACATAGGGCGCACTGACCACTGCATTTGTAGACTTCTTAGAAAGTATGCTTACGCGGTAAGCAGTGGGTCTGGCGTTAACAAGGCAATACATTGCCAGCAGTGCAAGTGCGAAACATGATTTGGAGAACCTAAGCAGATGTACAGTTATATGCTCTAGGTCGGTATAGAAGTAGTTCAAGCCTACAATGGTAACATCGTCCAGCTGGACGCATAGGACGGCCAAGCGTCCACAAAGTGTCAATATGTCTATTCTTCTTTTCTAGGCTATTTTATCTTGCACACAATGAGCTGCGCGGTTCCCTTTTTTCCTTAACATCTGTCAGGAATTGCACGATGGTGCTTTACGGTTCTATATTTGTGCCCTGGATGGTGCCAAAATACGTCCCGATCTCGCTGTCGTTAGTTACCGCACTTGTTATAGAGGCGTCAGCCTCCACACGGCCAACAGTGCGGACATGCTGTTAGCACCCATCTGCTGTATTACTCTAAGCCCTGACCTCAAGCATCCCTTAATCATCACACTACTTAGCACACACTACCTAATGGCCACTATGGGCTGCTGATACTGTATACAGTATTATCACACATATTGTACAAGATCTGTCTCACACGCTCTTGACGAATGTTTAAAAAAATTGCCTAAAAACTATTCATGTCATTGCAACCACTTTGGCAAGGTATAGGCAACGCAAAATTGTGCCCCAACGTTTCATTTCTTAAGTCGCGTTGATGCTATCCATTGCACATAATAGTGGCCGGTGCGTATTGAAGTACAAGACATACTCTGAAATGGCTCAATAGGCCCCTCTGGTAAGCATGTGGTCAATGCCGCCGTGGCGCCAAACACTTCCTCCATGTAAGGGATAAACCATTGGTTAACGAGTTTCATCTCTTGCCGCTTTATTTGAAAGAGCCCAGGCAAGGGGAATTCAGTTACAGCTGGACGCATAGAACGGCCAAGAACGAGGGAGTCCTCTCATGAGAAAACCATTAGGAAAATGTGATCACCAGTGACCGGATGGGACCACTAAAGCGTCGTTCTAGGAGCCTATAAAAAGCACTAAAATTGCCATTTAGGGCATGAATAGTAGCCAAGTGGTGTCACTTAAGCCATGTATAGGCTCAAATACTAATAACTTCCTTTGCACCTGAGGTTAAATTACGATTTTCTAAGGAACATAGTCCGTTAAACAGTTTCTCTTTGGAATGGAAACAATACGGATAATTTATAATGCGGAGCGGTGTAAGAGGGGTACATTAGAACACTTTTGTTAAAATAAGTGTGAAGAGACACCACGAGGTAAGTTGTGAAAGCAGTTACGAACAAGCGCCATCTCAATATCTGCGGGTTTCGCGTTGCACTTTCTACGCGCAAGCGTAAGTGGCCCGCCAGTGAAATCAGCGATATTTCGTTTGAAGCCGTGAAGGAAGCGAGCGTCGGAGGAGGAAGGCGCCTGGAGGTGGAGAAGAGAATCGCGCGCCAGGGAAAGTACGAAGAAACGTGCTGAGCGCTGAGCAAAGCACCATCGCCTACATAGAGAAAGTGATTGTGAAGAGGAAGAGGGGCTATTCTCTGCGCCCTTTAGGGAGCACGACTCAGTCTAGGTGGCGTTGAGCGAAGCTGGGAGGAGAAAATATGCGAAGCGTCGCAATGGAAGAGGGTGGGCAGAGGTGCGCTGGGTTGACCTCTTTTGGCAGTTGCTACGGGTGCTGTGTGCGGAATGGAAGTACTGGCTTCGTCTCATGATAACACGATCCCTGCGTGCCGTATGCTATATGTGCGACACAAAGCTTGCGACGGTGAGCTGATATGGTGGCTGAATATCGCACGCTAGCGAAGAAAGCGGGGAAGGAGCGCACCGTCTTCACACCGGGGAGAGGGGGAGCGCTCTACCCCGGTGTGTGTTGCGTATGGTGAAGCTACGTGAGCCCAATGTTGAACGCTATCTGCGATGCCGATAGTCTAGGCGCACCGAGGGCCGAGAGCTTCATGTATGCTATAGCACCCGTACGCTTGCGCGTCACAAGCGCACACGAATTGAAACGTCAATGCAACTCTTTTTTTGCTAAGTAATTGTTTGCACGCAGAAAAATAATGGCTAAGCATGCTCCGAAGCCACCAGGATATTTGAATTCTACAAGTTCAAAACGTAGAGCTTTCTCCACTTAGAACCTTGGACAGTTTATGTACCTAGAAGCTCGAATTTTCATCCTAGTTAGATTGAAATTTCAAAATATATCAGCACAAGGTCCACTGGGCAAGGTGGCTAACTTTTCCTAAAAGTCTGAAATGAACATCACATTCCGAGATAGGGCTGCACCCGAGCATTCCAGTTTCCCCATGACGTAAAAATATGAATCGCTCGCACGAGTACGCTAAGTGAACTTGCAGTGTATCGCGCATAGCGCAGTGTACGCTGCGGGTATTAATATTTTAAACAAAATAACACATGGCCTCAGGAAAGAAGAAGGCATGTTTAGGCACTGATATTGCAATATAGGCACTAACATCGAAATATGGATTTAGAGGCACCAATAAAAATGGTGCTGCAATATTTCTACATCCGTAGTTTCTGCTTTTATGTTAAGTACGACCGATAAGCGCAAAAGGAAAAATATTGCGGCAGCACCCATCTTGCCAGTGTGTTAGCTCTGAATAATTATAGCGACACAGCGTGCTTCCACTATTTAAACGAGTTATATATGAAAGCATCTACTGCAGCGCTAAAGAACACTGGACCTCATCTTGCGCTGACGGCACGGCGAAACTGGCGCATAGCCTCCAATATTTATCCTGTGCCGATGCTTACGAACCTCCTTTATGAACACAACAATCAAACCCCGGCCCTCAGTCCCCAGCAGCTGCGAAGCAACTGACCACGGCGACGGTCAGACCTGCGACGTAGTAGAGGGTGCTAAGAATCCCTGCTTCCGGACAGGCCGCCATTGGAATATGAACCTGGCAACGTTTAACGCTAGAACGTTATCTACTGAGGCGAGTCATGCAGTGCTATTGAAGGAATTAGAGGGCAGTAAATGGGATATAATAGGGCTCAGTCAAGTTAAGAGGCCAAAAGAAGCATATACAATGCTAAAATGCGGGCACGTCCTGTGCTACCAGGGCTTAGCGGAGAGACGAGAACTAGGAGTCCGATTCCTGAATAATAAGAATATAGCGGGTAACATGCAGCAATTCTATAGAATAACGAGAGGGTGGCGGGTCTTGTGAAACTTATTAAGACGTACAAAATGAAGGTTGTACAGGTCTACGCCCCTACATCCAGTCATGATGACCAGGGAGTCGAAAGCTTCTATGAAGACGTGAAATCGGCGATGGGTAGAGTGAAAACAAAATACACTATACTGATGGGCGACTTCAATGCCAAGGTAGGCAAGAAGCAGGCTGGATACAAGGTAGTGGGGGAATATAGCATAGGTTCTAGGAATATCAGGGGAGTGTTATTAGTAGAGTTTGCGCAACGGAATATTATGCGGATAATGAATAATAAAATTAATCTGGAGAAAACTAATGTAATGTTTAACATCCTTGGAGGGGGGGGGGGAAGAGAACCGCAATTTACGAAAGGTAGCGAGGCACTAGAAGTGGTAAGGAAGTTCATCTACTTAGGGAAGGTAGTGACCGCGTATCCAGATCATGAGACTGAAATAATCAGGAGAATAAGAATGGGCTGGGGTGTGTTTGGCATGTATTATCAGATCATGAACAGCAGGTTGCCATTATCCCTCAAGAGAAAAGTGTATACCAGCTGTGTCTTAGCAGTACTCACCTACGGGGCGGAAACCTGGAGGCTTACGAAAAGGGTTCTACTTAAATTGAGGACGACGCAACGAGCTATGGAAAGAAGAATGATGGGTGTAACGTTAAGGGATAAGAAAAGAGCAGATTGCGTGAGAGAACAAACGCGAGGTAATGACATCTTAGATGAAATCAAGAAAAAGAAATGGGCGTGGGCAGGACATGTAAGGAGGAGGGAAAATAACCGATGGTCATTAGGGGTTACGGACTGGATTCCAAGGGAAGGGAAGCGTAGCAGGGGGCGGCAGAAAGTTAGGTGGAGGGATGAGATTAGGAAGTTTGCAGGGACGACATGGCCACAATTAGTATATGACCGGGGTTGTTGGAGAAGTATGGGAGAGGCCTTTGTCCTGCAGTGGGCGTAACCAGGCTGATGATGATGATGATGACGATGATGATTATGATGCTTACGAAAAATAAACTAGTCATACGGCAACTGGGCTCCTCTCTCGCACTTTTTGGACACGCTGCGCCGTCTAGTGGCGCCACCGAGAAGTCAGCCCATGGCATCCGAGAGGACAAGCGTAGCGCGCCAGTGCGTGTAACCAATGAGAATTGCTCTCTCGTTTGCCGCACACTCAGTGACACATGCCAAGTGACCCAAGTTAGCGAGAGATTCACCGAATAGCGTCACACATCCAGTGCATTTGTGGCTCAGCTCACTAAAGCATTGGCGCTAAAGGCGTTAATTGAAAATGGGCACACGCAGTGAATTTGTGGCACAGCCTGCCGAAGCGTCGGGCTGCTGTCCTTGAGCAACGTTTGTGACGTGGGTTCGTTTAGTGCAATCCTCATACACAACCGGTTTGGATGGTCGCAATACCTTGTGCCGCTATGTTATAAGCTATACGCATTACCGTCACAGTTATCGTGAGATGGGTTCCGCCGAATGCTTTGCATTTCGCGCCCAACAAAATGCTGCCGCCGCGGCTGGGATTTGTTCCCGCCACTTCGTGCTTAGCTGATCCACGCCATAGCTGCAAAGCAACTGGAGTGGGTAGAAAATTTTGCAGATCTTTACCTCATGTCAACATATAGTACGTATTTATTAGGTTTATGCTAAGCATTGAGTGAAATATATCTCAGCGGAGTTAAATACGCTTTTTAAGTATAGGAAAACAACATAAACATACTCCGACCAGCTAACGACTGGATCTTAATAACTCCACAGGAACAGTCTTGGGCCTTGAAGAGCAGTTCTTCAATAGAAATAGCTTGCTGACCTGAAATAGGATATGAAAACAAACCAAGGCAGTCAAATAATACACTAAATTCTTGGACTTCATGTGCCAAAAACACATTATGATCACTAGTAGGGTTCTTTCTTATAGAGATTTATGTCTTTCTGGATATTTCGGGAGGTAAAAATAAGATGTCATTTTTAAAGAGCGAAACGGGGGAGAAATCATCAGTTACGTTACCTGGCACGTCTAAAATCATGACTTTGGACTTTTAACTTTTACCGCTATTTCCCAAAGCAATGACTTCTTCTTTGTTTTGGACAGAAATGTTCTACTTAATCAAGTGAAGACACTCATACGAAAACGTAGTGTCAAAGACAGGTGCGAAAATAATCTGACAAACTTATTTCTACAAATCCTCCTTGTGAGGCAAAAATATTACATTTTAAAGAAATCCTATGATAACACAAACAACAAATAAAGACGGGTTTGATGATTCCTTATTTACTTTGTTCCCTTCATTTTTCTAATGAAGGAGCTAATATTAAAAAAGTCTTGCACACGGACATGCTTCGGAGCAGGTGTGATGCTTTTCTTTATATTACAAGCACTTTCTGTCGTACATTAGTGGTTCCCAAGGTACGCTTTTGCGAGAAAATTATGTAATACAAACTAGACGAAGCTACCACCCTTCTTTTAATACATCGTAATTGCTTTAACTTCCTCTTAACGTCACAACTACCATTTTCAATGCAAACCAACGTCTCTGTTAATTGGCTTCCTAGCGCGCTACCGCGGTTTCCGTCTGTGCGACCTGCGGGAAAAGCAATGTGATGTGTCATTGTCGTATTGATGTAAATGCGGTTACAAATAAGGCAACACACTGTCGTTCGCTCAAGGCAGCTACGGGCTTAATATATAGTCATATATGCGGCGTTTCGCTTTAGTGTTAAGCGAAAACGAGGCATATGGCGTATTCATGTAATATTATTATTTATATTATGATATGTCTTGCGCACTTGCTCGCGAAAGGTGGCCAGCGTTAATTTGCTTTGTAACACCTGCAGTTACTATAATCGTTTACGAAAGGGCAACCATAGGGAGAAGTCGGTTCAGCCGATTTTTATAAATTTCGTTCTATGTGTTTTTCTGATGAAAATAGCATAGGCGAAGTTTTATAGAACGCAAACGCAAGCAACGCTGATCAGTAGTTTTTGTGGGGGACAATATACACCGCAAAACGGGTAAACAACTTTTTTCAGTGTGGACAACGTGTCGCCGTGAGACTAGATAAAAAACTACTACGCCGAAGCGTAAACAGCCCATTTTATTGCCTCCTCCTCTTCCTTGTACCGTACGCAAAGAGTCTCGATTATCGGGTTGTAAACAAAAATGGAGACCCAAACTATGAGCTATGCCTTAACGGGGGAGTTAAAAAGTGTTCTGACCACATGGTATTCTTTAACGTGCTCCTAAGTCCAAGTACACTAGCATTTTCTTTTACATTTAGCCGCCATCAATATTCGGCCGTCGCCACCGCCATACCTCCAGATACTCTGACCTCTGCAGTGCAACGTTATACATACTAAGCTACCTGGGTGGACGAGGAAGCTTTTAGCAATTATATCTCAGTGATGCGCGACACAGATTGCCTATTAAGATGTCAGTTGTTGTTTTTATTGTCTCTATGAGGTACAATATCCGAAGGCCCTAACAGAGCGAAGAACCACCAACTTGCAAAACTTACCACCTGTACAGGGTGGTGCTTTATGAAAGGGGACACGCCAGCGCGTGGCCTGTGCTCTGAGGAGGTACCTTGGCAGAGCATGGGCCACGCGCCCGCGTGTAGCCTTTCATAAAGGACTACCCTGTACAACGCACACGAGGATACACAAAGAGCGAACGGCACCAAACGGAGCACTTAATCGCAAATACATAATTATTTATTGGAAAGTTAATATTATTAAACTTGAAGTTGTATCGTTGACGGAAATCAAGCAGGCTGTATCGCACATGCAGGAGTCAGGTGCGTGAAGCGTCTTCTGCCTGCTGCTAAGAGCGTACGTGACCTAGGACACACATAGGGCGTAAGCAGATGTACAACTAACATTTATTCACGATTTGCAAAGCGTATATTGTATATGTAGCTTGCACGATTTCACCTGATGCAATTAGGTAAACACAAGCAAAGACAGATCTACAGCAGAAACTTGCATCAGAAACGCTGCGAGGCGAGAAGGGTCAGCGACTTCCGATGCCACACCACGAGTGAACCCTACTCTTCTTGCAAGGTCGAAACTTGCGCAGCCGCCATCACAGGCACTGCGCGCGTTCAAAGTAAACGCGTGGAAACGCGGATGACGTCGGCAGCAGCTCTATCTTATATTTAGGTGCGTTGCCTCGTTCTCGTTGCTACACGTACGTGCCTAATCTTGTTACAGATAGTGTAGTGTAGCCAGAGGTCGGCAAAATAAGCCGAGCTCATTCACACTCGTTTACAAAATATACTTACGAACAAAGACCACACTACCTCAGATCCATAAATATTTACGCAAGAAAGCTCCTCAGCACTACTACTTTTTAGAACTCTACTCACGCAGGCTCAGTCAAACTTTTACCCACTGCAATTTTTTCTCAACCGAGCTGAGTCGTACTCAGAGTCACCAAGGCCATACTAAGCCAGGTCGCTTATACTGAGACTCAGGTAAGCCCAATTAGACTCACGCACTCACACTCACTCTCGTTTCCTCGGATTCAAGTCATTACCGACACACTCATAGTAACGGAATCGTGGGATCAGAGTCCATTCACTCGCACGAAATCTCCCAGTTACTAACTCGTTTCACACACGTTCCTATTTCATTTGATTTATTAGTCCACAAATAACGAGACGAACGGAAAGCGAGGGCCCTCTTTTTATTAATCCTATCATAAGAAGTCAACAACCAAAGACACCAACAACAGCGTAGAAGAAAATACATGTACCTGTTAATTTTATTAAAGTAATGATAAATCACTGTAAATGAAACTGGATAAAGAAACGACTGGCCGTACGTGGGGCACGAACCCACGTCTTCGCATTACGCGTGCGATGCTCTTACCAATGGTGCTACCGCAGCATCGTACACTTACCCACTTACTGGGGTACTTCTGCTTACCTGCTAGAACTAAACCTTGGAGTGTTAGCCCACGCCACACCTCACTGCCTTGACGGCGGATGTGGTAAATCTTTTTTGTCGCAGGCGTCACGTGAACGAGATTTTTTGGGTGAAGGCAACTGGTTAATCAACCCACACATGCGTTCTAGTAGATAGCCCTAGTAGATAAACTTAAATGCCCTGGAAAGTGTATGGAAAAACGGCGCCGCGATAGTTAAATTGGTAAGAACATCGCACACGCAATGGGAAGACGTGTTTTCGTGCCCCACCTGCGGCCAGTTCTTTTTTCATCCAGTTTCATTTTCAACTATTTACCTTTTTTTTCAATTCTATTTATAATTTCATGTAATTTCCCCGGTGCTGTCTTTGTTGTCTTCGTCTGTTGGCTTCTATGGCAGCCCACTAATAGGATCACTGACAAAGAACAAGAGGAGATTTCTCTTCAAAATCGGGTTCACGCTTACATCTACAAACATACGCTGCCACGCGTTCACTTGCACAATATTTTACTCACATTCACGCCTATTTCTTACGCTCAAGATGACGTCCAATCACATGAACAGACGTTTACTGATAAGCGTTCTAGTTTGTCGAACGGAAACAAAAATTGTGGGTTCGGGGTAAAGGCGCCTGATCTGGTTCCGGTTCAGTTCCGCTTTGTACACATAAAAAATTATTTATCGTGGTTCGCGAATTATTTCAGCCTATTGAAATTTATCTAACATCACGACTACATCTTGGCAACAGTTCAAAAATATTTGCGTCCTTCGTGGTGTATCTTGTGCCCAAACAATAATACACATCTGCTTTGCTTACGTTTTGTTTCTTCAAAGCTCAGCGCATGCTAATTTTCTCTCAAGAATGCTATGTTTCGGTGATAACGCGCATGACGTTCCTGACATGGAAGTATGAGGCACGCAGAGTTAAAGCGAGAAAGGGCAAGCGAGAGGACAATTATTGTTCCGGAACAAAGACGGCTCAACGGGCGTAAAACTGCTTTTACGGTGCCATGCTATTGATTTGTCTGCATGGCGCATGTGGAAGTTTCGCCTGGAGGAGGCCAAAACGGGCTCCCTCGCTCGTGGGAGCGATCAATTCTTGTTGTTTTTACGGGGATTTCAATTATTAAACTTTATTGCTATGTAGCTACTAAGCATACTAATCACGACTACCATCTTAGCCAGTAACGTCGCTTGAGTGTGCTATAGGCGGTGCAGCACGTCGACGCGTACTCCTCGGTTCACCCCTTTTTTTTGTGTTTGCTATTATTGCTCTTACCTGTACTGAGCAGATGCAAAGCGTGCAAAAGAGCCATCTTCGAACTATAGGCGCGCGGATTAAGGCATTTGTAAGCCTAATTTCTCACCGTGCTAACCGAATTATGAGACTTTTTCCCTCATAAATGACACTTTTTCATTTACTGACAAAGCAATGCAGACATGAAAAAATGCCGTTCATCGTGATGACATCAAATTTCCAAAGAATATATTAGTGGCAATCATAAAAGCCCCACGCACTGGTATTATGAGTGAAAATCTCTAACAAAAACGTATGAATAATGAACCATTTTATTTACTACCACCAGCAAACGCAATGGGCGTCTTTGCCTGGCAACACTTGACATAGCTTTGCTGCAGTAGAACTAAACAACTCAGTTAGAGCTATGGCGAAGCGCGCGAGGAGGCGGTGTTTGTCTTCTTCTTCTACCTTCCCCATTACCCCGGTCAATACCTTCAGTACATAACATACGATCATTCACTCCATTTTCTATTCGTGACATGTACGAAAATGAACAATTAAAAATGAGCATATAGTAAACATGCAGCGCGACCATGAAGCGTGCAGCTGAAATAATTGGCGCAAGAATAACGTTTATTTGAAAACATAAGTTGTTCTGGCGTTGTGCAACATGCTCACTACGATTGCAACGCAACAGACATAATATGCGCCGAGCATTTCGAGGGTCTGTGGTTGCTTTACATATGCAACAGGAATACCAAACATGATACAAATTGCCACAAGCGCAGGTGCTAACGGAGCACTGCCAGTGCGCAGCATTGATACTTAAATTTTGCTTTTGCTCGCCCTGAACACCTCGTTGCGTTTGGCGTATTCCCCGAAAAGCGAAGGCTGGGGTCATTGTGGCATCGGCGTCAAACGACATTTCACAGACTCAACGTGGACACTGAGATGCAGACGCATACAGCAATCCTACAAGATTCCGCGTCTCTGTTCATACCAAGCGAGTTGTCTGTGACCTCACTCAGAATACCGTCTGCTGAGGCACGTCTTATTCAAGGCGTGGGCTAATGGCCGGCAAATGGGGGCGTGCGCATTCAGGAAGAGGCCCAAGCCGACCACATCCAAGCGGCTGCTAATTTATTTGATAAAATCAAGAATTCGGCGAAAACTCCTCTGCTCGGAATTACTCATAGTCAAGGATAAAATGGACGCCGACCAAAAACATTAGAAGAAAAGAAACCAAGACTTTTTCGGCTCCCACACGGGGGCCTTGTTCACAGTGAAAGTCACCGAAAGGGGGATGTGATTATGTACGGGTGAACAGATATCGCGAACAGCGGGCGCAATAGCTGCGCAACAGAGTGGTAGCAGTAGTTTGTATTGGTAATGACTCGAGATGCAAACGCGAGGTTAGATTACTTTCAGTGGCTAGCACATGCGCCCTACCCCAGTAAATATGATATCATGTCCTTCTGCTACAGTATGCTCGGCAAGAGCGTTACAAGAACTTTTTTTTCTTTTATCACATCATGACTGTGCTCCTTCATACGCCGTTGAAAATTGCCCGTGTCGCCGATGTAGAGGTAACTGCCGTCTGCACAAGGAATGTTATACATAAAACCTGGTCACCTTCCTTACGGAAGCTTGATTTTGGCATTTACAAGCACGCTTTTCAGCTTTGCCGCTTGCACATGAGCAACGGCCACATCAAAAGAACAATGTACACGGGCTAAGGCCTCGCTTGTACCGGGACCAAAAGGTATCGCAGCACGTTTACGAGGAGCAAACGTAGCGGAGGAAGCACTAGGCTGGCGGGATAGGTGGCGCTGCACTGAAGCCACAAAGGAAGTAGGGTGCCTGTTCCGTGAAAGTTCAAGATGAATAGATTCCAAATCTTTTTCTAGGTCTTGAGGAGAATTACAGGTTTGTTGCGAATGTCGTACGAGCGATGCGGCAACGGAGCGTTTGTGGCAAGCAGGATGAATTGACATGAAGTTCAAGTAGCGACTCGTGTGTTAGATTTTCGGAACACATTAAAGTGGAGTCCTGTTCATTCACGTTGCACCATGACATCCACAAAAGGCAAGCGATGATAATTCAACGGTAAAATTTATGGCGTGTTCTATCGAGATTAAATGCGACGAAAGAGCATCCAGGGCATATTTACTAATCACACACAAGCAGTCATCCGCATATCTAAGGAATATTCTTGGTTGTGGCACGAACGTCGCTAAAGCCCGGCCGTCAACTGCTTCCATCGTTAGGTTTGTGGCGGTGACCGACAGGGTGGCACCCATCCGCGTTCAAGTTGCTTGTAGAAGCAGCCTTGGAAAACGAAATAAGTATTGTCAAGGCCGAACTGCAAGAGCTTGCGCAGGCCCGTAACCTCGAAAGGTGTCCTTTCAGACAGAGAAGCGTCATCTTGGAGGCCAGTAGAACACACATGAACAGCGAGGTCGATCGGCATACATGTAAACAGGTGGGTCACGTGGAACGACACCATATTGTCGTTATCGTCAAGACTAAGACCGTCTGCTTTTTTTGGTGAAGTCGCTCGAATTATGCACATGCGTCGAGCAGTAGTCCACAAGTGGCGATAGGACGCTGTGCATGCACTTGGAAAGGCCGTGAAGCGGAGACGAGGAGATTGTCGCTAATACACGATTGGCCGCATTGGTGCAGCAGGCTTGTGTATCTTGGAGATGCCATAGAGAGCTGGGGCGGAGTCGTTTGACAAAGGATCCTGTAGCAAAGGTGCTTAGGCCTCGGAGGGATGACACTAAACACATTCGTGAGTAACTTTCGCATTTCTTTCTGTATTTTGCTGGTTGGGTCCTTGTCAAGACGAGAATAGCTGCTCTCGTATCGCAGCAACGACAGCATCCTGTCTACGTAATCACTCCGATCCAGAAGTACTGACGCTTTGCCTTTATCGGCTTGGAGGAGGAGCAGGTCATCCTTTCGTCGAAGATTTTGGATCGCCTTGCGCTGTTCTGGGGTCAGAGCTGACACGAATCGTCTGGAACAAAATTTCTACAGCACACTCACGAATCGCGCCCGGGCTTCATCGCGGCGAGAAGGCTTTGCCTGGGTCACGGCATTTTACACTGCGCAAACCAAGTGTTTGGCGTCCAATGTTGGTCGCGTATTGAAGTTGACGCCAAGGTTAAGAATGGACAGCTCAGAAGCGCTTGGACTGTAAGAATACAGGTTGCGCACAGTGGTAGTAGTCACACCTCTCTTTGACGGCGGTTGTGAAAAACGGAGACGCTCCAGTTTGCTGTTGTGGGTAGGTTCCCCTCGATACGATTGTTGTGTAGCCTGGAAGATCGCGTAAAGGAAAATTCATCAGGGTACATGAACTCCGAATGACGAGAGAAGAACGCTTCGTTTTGGAGTCCTCTTCTCTTTTCTCTGCAGTCAAGTATCATGGCTTGAAGAGGCAAGCGTTCAGCCTTGGCAAGAATGCTAAGGCCAAAACTCGATATGACGGGTCGGCGGAGGTGAACGAGGAATGAAACCATGGGGCTGGCAGGACAAGCATTTATTTATTTGTTTACTTATTTGATACTTCAGGAGTGGCAACGCCCCGAAATGAAAATACAGCGTTGGTGTAGGTCCCGTTCTACGCAACTGGCAAGTGCGAGAGCATGCGGTAGAGTCACAGCTTACTACAAAACAATGTGATTAAAGACAAAGCCTTCCACACTGCGTATCAATCAGCAATTCTACAACAATTCTGCAACAATTCTAGAGTAGACGACCCGATAAAATATAACTTTTGTCAATTATCCCGTTGGCTACATTTGGTTTCACGAAAGCATCGAGAAAAAATGTACGAGTTTGCGCAAGTTGTGATAAAAATGACCCTGGCGTAACCGCGGAAATCGTTTACAAAATTCGTAAGGGCTACACAATTTTGTGATACCCATGGGTTGGACAGTCATCCGGTCAGCACGTTGTCCATCAAAATGCCCTTCTAGGTGAATGGTAGTCCTGCGAATAAATAAAATAGATACCTCTATAAAAATTCAAGTAAATTGAGGAAGACATAACTCTCACCTTTGTCCGTTGAACATCAGGGACCTGTTGAAAAAAATGGAAAATTGGTCTATAAACCGCATTCGGTCATTCTTGCAAAGGATATTTGCTGGCTTACTGGTATTGAACGTCCATATAGTTTCACATGTATTTACAAACTGAAAAAAAAATTGAAAAAAAAAACATTGTGCCACCGTAGCTTTCGGTCGTACAAACATACAAATATTTTACACTTTTCTTTGGATGTCTGGTGGCATTTAGCTCAGCTATGAAAAAACAAAAACAATTTAATATATGCAGATGCACCAAACATCTATTAGTCTGTGTGATGGAAGTGACTGTACACTGTCTGTGAATAATGTTACTGATGTTCACGAATCCGTTGTTTGTCACGCTTATAAATGATGCACCAGTTGACCAAGCAATTCGTTTTTTTCCCATTGATAATGCGTTGTGCATATGCTTATTTTACATCTTGGCGTTCAAGAACACTTGTCTCTCGCAGTGGCGCTCATCATGTTGCTCGTTTTGACAGCTACTTCGCTGCCCTTTTTTGCCCACAAACATAACTTTGAGTTTAGCGGCACAATGCTGGCACTGCTGTTGAGGTAGACAGGAGAGTTGAAGTCCATTTTCTCGGCAGCTAGAATGTGCTTCGGTCTCGTGAAGCACACGCTGCTAAACCTTCACTCATAGTGCAAGCGTAAATGCCACTGTTCAGAGTGATCACGTGGCTTCCAAATTAGGAAAACGGAAAGACCGTCATACCCCGGGGAAAATTGAAAGAAAATTTCGTTTTAATAAATGAAAGTAAGTGTTCGTATGCCATGCGTCACTGTAGTCGCTTCGTTCAGGGCGATTGAACAAGACTGACACACAACCAGTGCTGAAGTGCTCATTTAAAGGGAAGCTGAAACACTTTTCGAAAAAAGTGAGTTCTCAGGGGCATTCTACAGTTTTGAGTCCCCTGAACATGAATATCTGGGTCAAAAAGGGTGGAAACAAACGCAAGCGGCTGTTTTTTCAAGAAAACGCGCACCAGCGCCTCAGGGCATCGCGCGAACGCCGCTGTTGCCCGTGATTGGTCGGGGCTGCTGTGACGTCATTCGCGGCAGTCGCCGGTCGGCGCCGCCGTTTCAGAGCGTAGTACGCTGTTCTGTTCTGGCTTCATAGCTGAGTTGTAAGCATTGTGGAACGTACTCGCTGTCTCGGACAGCTTGTATTTTCGCCGTACATGTTCGAACCGACAGCCGATGCGGAAATCGATGGCGGCAACGACGAAGTTGAGTGTGCCAACAGCGAGAGCGATGTGTGCACCTTCTCGCGCATTGGAAATCTTAGCTGGTACGTATGGCTTTTTTTTTCGTGTAGCTGCACGTTCCGATGACGTGAGAAAAAATGCGCTAAAGTGTCACTGGGAACTTGCTACTGGAAGAATGCCGAAGCTTCTTCCATTAGAACTTCTCATTAGATTGTAAACACGGGTGCAATTCCGCGATGTCAAGCACCTTGCAGCTGCTTGTCTAGAGTCCCGTGGTTTTTTGAGTGTTGATACACGATCGCGAACATACGTGCGCGCGTCTCAAAGCGCGCACATGCAGTGCTGCGAGGTACAGACATGGAAGTTGCTTATCATATACATCCAGAGATGGCCAGGGGTATCATATGTGCAATATTCATACTATGGTTCGATGACTTTGCGATTGTGGCTCGATCAAGAAACGGTATGGATGCTCCATGCTAGTGTTGACATAAAGATATTAGGCAGTTTTAGCACCGCCGTGTGGTAAACACGATAACTGCAACCGTACGTCGAATGTCACTAGGCAAGCCTATACTCGATTTCATACCTTAGGTGCGACACTGTGGAAGCTACGCACGAAGTCCAGTCACAAAAATTTATTACTGCGCGCGTTTCCGTCTATGCTTCGCAGCGTGCCAGCGGCGTTTGCTCGCGCGAGCATGTACGTGAAGCTGCCACGACGGGCAGCTTCACGAAAGAACCAGTTTACGAAAATCGCAAAAGAAAACAAACGTGAGCGGCGGCGGCGGCAGATCTCTCGTAGCGTCGTTTAGTAAAGCGCAGGACGGAAAGAGGCATGCCAGCACATGCCAGCACGCCGGTCCGGCAGCTCAGTCCCCGCGAATGACGTCACTCTCGCCGGTTCTCTCCTCTGGCAACCACCTCACCCGGCGCTCCGGGAAGCGATGGGGGCGGTTCCGCGGGGGTGATTTAGAAAGCGATTTCCGCCCCTTATATTAACAAAACGAAGAAAAAAATTTCGGAACCGTAAATTATTAGGTCTGTTCTTCCCAATCCCAGCAATTCATGGAAATTGAAAACCGTTTCAGCTTCCCTTTAAGACTTCGTATTCGTTCTGCCTCAGCATCACGTCTATTCGGCGAGATTGGCCAAGAATGTGCACACACCTCGTGGCCCCAGTGGGCCATAAGAGTGACCCAAGTTTTGTATTTAGTAAGACAGCAGCAAGCACATTCCCAGTGGCATCACTTGTCGACACTGACACGTGTAGTTGTTTATCTTTCTCGGCTGACCGCTTTCTACCGTCTAATAAATGTTATCGCTCATCGGAGGGCGCGCCCGCAAGTATGGGCGACATTGGGCTCCGGTAGCGAATGCGTATTTGGAGACCGGGCACAAGGGGAACTGACGATTGCGGCTCAATATCGCACGAGAAACGGAGGAAAGTGGGAAGGTAGCTGGGAGCGAGGGGCGGCTCCTGCTCCGCCAGCAAGTGGTTACTTTTCGCGGAGGTGCCTGGTAGCGCGTGCGGTATATTGAAAGCGATCTGTACATAGCTCTTACATTTGTGCGTGCAGTTTTCTCGCTGCTGTTTGCCTGGAAGCGATAGACAGCACGAAGCTCACTTCGATCGCTGCTGCTGCCGCCCTTAATCAGTCCAGCATTTTGACAGCAAATGTGCGCGCTCACTGTGTGTCATGTGTTTATGTTTGCCTGTACGTGCTGACACCCTGCTTGGTAATTCAGTTAGTAAGCGAATGCATCCATGATTCAATAAAACAGACTGTTGGGCTAGTTGGTATACCATGGTAACAGTTTTAACGCAAAGAAACGCACAAGCCGAAAGAAGTCACACAGGACAAGTTTATACGGCCGATAAAACTACTATTCATACTTCATATAACTGTTTATTATTTGCTATGCCAGTCAATGCCCCGCCTTTTAGACGAAATTGTGACTTTTTAGAGCGAAGCTCTATACCTCTACCGTCCAAGTAAACCTACGTATCATAAGCGAAAAACGCCCCATACGTGGCCCGATCCCGAAGATAGTGCAATACCAACCCAACCCGCGGCTCAAGTGAAGCAGGCGTTAAGCACTTCACATACGTGGGCCGGTCCCGGAGATAGTGCAATGGTGGGCCGACCCGCGGCGTAGGTGAAACAGGCGTGAAGCACTCCCTATACGTGGGCCGATCCCGAAGATAGTGCACTGCCGGGCCAAGCGGTGGCTGAAATGAAGCAGGCATTAAGCCCTCCCCATACGTCGGCCGATCCCGGAGATCGTGCGATGCCGGGGCAACTCGCGGTGGAGATGAAGCGGGCGTTAAACACTCCACATACGTGGGCCGGTCGTGGAGATAGTGCAATACCGGGCCGACCCGCGGCGGAGGTGAAACAGGCGCGAAGCGCTCCCCATACGTGAGCTCATCCCGAAGATAGTGCAATACCTGGCCGAACCGCGGAGGAGGTGCAGTTCAGCATTAAGGGGCCCACATACACAGCTTCGCTGTTCATCCTTCTTCACAAATTGGAAGGGCACTGAGATTTTTTAAGCCAAGGATGAATTCCACTTTCATCAGATCACCTCACAAACAACCACTTAAAAAGTTTTATATCCTCACTGTAAGTGCATGCGCATCGCCAGGTGGCTACAGTGTCAGCCATAAGGAAGCACCTGCGCAGGGTGGCTTTGGCGGTCATTTGGCGAGGGAGATGGCGGCGGTTGTGGGTAGTGAAAATTTGAAACAAATGCTTTGCTTTGCACGCGAGACTACTTATGACAACGAACAACGTGCTTGTGGTAAATGTGATTAACGGAATCGATGTTTATAGAAAGTTACGTGCACTCCCGATATCAGCCCACTGAGGAACCCGAACGAAAGCACGCCGCCTGCGCTATCGTATGTTACCACCACGTCTTTGCATAGACGTTGGGACGCCTGCAAGCAGCATAAAGCGTTTTCTTGCAGGCGAAATAATAGGGCTCGGGGGCACAATAACGATTGCCTGAACATCTTCCTCCTCGCGTTCTTTTTTTTTTTCAGTCTCCACTAAAGTGGTATGGGGAAGGTCATTTCTTGTTCAAGAAAACAGCTGCACTGCTTTCGAATCTTGCGCGTCTTCGCCAGCTGTTCACTGTTCCTAAGCGGGAGGAAGTGTATACAACAAAGAAACAAAGTTGTTGCATAAGTGATCGAGCAGGAGACCCCGGCGTTTCTTTAAGAAAAAGGCGGCACCGCCTTTACCAGCACAGTGCTTCTTCTGCACCTGTGAATCTGCGTTTCCAAGCATCCAAGGAAAATCAGAAGGCTTGCATTAGTGGAACGTTTTTGATGTGGCGAAGCGTTGAGCAAAACTTCCAAGAAAAAGTATGCCGAGTCTTGCTGTATCGTTATAATGGTAGCTGGGTGTTATCATCTTCTACGAATGTTGCGTGATACGTCCTGCACGTCTTCAGGATTAAATTCATAATGCGCGCTTTAAATGTTCTTTACTTTCTAGCGCTATTTGTCCTATATTTGTCTCTTTTGCCCTGCTGCAATGTGCACGCCAGTTCTAAGCTGCATCTGAGTTTTTTTTTTTTTTTTTCATGAAATATAAGCCCATGTCGACGTCTGCACTTCGTGCGCGCTCTGTTCCTTCTCGGTATACAGGTACTGGTCCCATTACTTTCAGTGAAGGTTTGACGACAGAATGGCACTTCCTCTGTGACAATCTCTGCCAGTTTGCACGCTAGAATTTAAAAATGCGCAAGCATTTCTATACCGTCACGTAAGACTATCGCTTTCAAGATAGGACCTGCCACAGCGACCGAATTCAACTTCGTGCTGGCTCTCGCTTCAGTTGCGTGCTAAGCGGCGGGAACACAGCACGCACGAAGCTATCAGCACTCAGCGCACTTCAACACCCTCCCCCCCCATCGCAGATCGCTTTCCAGATACGCAGCCACCGCCAGAGCATGTGTGATAACGGTTTACAATGGTTCAACGCGGATGAATCTGGTGGTAAAGAGCGACAACGGCTGATAATGATCAGAACGTCATCAGGGCACATGGTGCCACCACGTGCAGTAGTTTACGTGCGTCATAAATTCACCTTGCGCCGTCGTGTGCAGCAGTTTTTGTCACCGCAGCGCTGTTGTTTATACAGGTCGGCCTAAGTTTCGTAACATTCATAATGAGACCGGGCTGCGTGTGGATGGGCAAGTGACACAGTTCTTGCGCATACTTAGAAAACTACCAGAGGAACTCTAGTATAAATTTTTTTATACAATATCATTAGACAAATGTCCTCGTAGCTTGGACGGACATATCGATTTATTAAAATTGCGCTTTTTTCCTGTACCGTGTACGTCGAAGAAATAGGTCTCGCTCTAGATGTAGACTTCATTCGCTGTGCATGCTATAAGTTCGATTCTGCCAAGCAAAACGTTTATCAAAAATTTGTTGTGATCTAAGTTCTTGCTTACAACTTAACAGAAACGTCATAGTAGTAAGACCTTAAATGTAGTGCCAGAATCACTAGGCAACACTCATAAATGAGGGTTATTCAACAAAATTAAAAACGAGGAAGACGCAAAGCTAATGTTGCACAAGGATAGAAATTCTGTCGAAATGCATATTGGGAAAGAGAAAAGTAACTCCACATCTCCGTCTCCCAAACAACCTAATGTCCTGGCATACTGCATTGGCTGAAATGTAAGTTTAACATAGTAACTGTCTATGCAAAAGACGACCTTGCAAAGGAAGACGACATAAGGAAGTTTTATCGAACTTCCATCCTAACTGGGGAAAGTGTACCGAGCTTGAAACTTGAATATGATGTTTCCGAATGCGATGCATAATTTCAGATTGGAGCTTATGCAATAATGCAATTAATTATAAATTTAGGTGATTCATGTTAAATAATTATCTAAACAATGGTAACATGAAACTTCACCGGAGTGAGCAAAGCGACTTCAAACAACACATTACTGGTAAAATCGTCGTATCTCGTACCAGGAAGGACAAGTGAAAAAAAAAAAAAACTAACTGTTCCGGTTTAACGCGATCCATATTTCCTTCCAGGTCAGTTCCGGTTCTCAGAAAAAAAAATTTAAACGGTTTGTGAGCCACTTACCAACATACAACCGGTTCGTAAGCTACTTCGGCGCAACAAATATTTACGTATCCCATGGCGATAAGCCACACAGTGTTATCGTCTTGCATTAAATAGAAAAATATATCTAAAACCAAATTTACTTTGGAAACCTCTTGTTTCGAAGCGGACCGCCTCCTTCTTCAGAGATGAGATGGCGTGAGGTGTAGCAATGCTTGTATCCGTATTTTTACGTAACGTATGTGCGAGTTTTGTCATGAGGAAGAAGAAATGAGCTCCCTGGCACATGACAGAGAAGAATCAATGTTATGAAATGAATACCAAAATCAAAGCCTCTTTGTAAAAGAAAGATGGTTGACCACGAAGCTTTCCCCCAATGCAAACTGAATGAAAGTCCAAAGCCGACGACCACGCAACGAACATAAGAAATGCCGAGCGACCCGATGCTATGCATATATGATTTGATTGCTTATTGGGGATTGTATTTTTGGAACGTTGAAGTTGAATGAAGATATATTTCATTAAGCTGCACAGCCTTTATTTTACATCATGTAGCCATTAATTACAGGCACACACTCACACTTTCAAGGACGACCCTGGTAGACGATCAGAGGCACTGCCATCGTAACGTGACACAGTTTGCTTGCAACCGTGTGATCAATGCAGGAAAGATGTAGCGTCGCGGGTGTCTGTAGCGTCTTCAGTTTGAAAGCGTGGAACTAGCATAATTCTAGCATGAAAGTCTCGATCCATTTACCGAGCTGCCGGTTACAGAACTGCGATATCTGTTCTTGATTCAGAGCTATTAATTTCTAAACTCCGTGCTTCAATTTTTTGAAATTTCGAATATTCGAAGATTTTCTTTAAACAAATTTAAGGGCATAAATTGAAATTGGGCTTCCACGTCAAAATAATTTAACTTTCACTCACAAATGCAACAAATTTCATAAAAATCGGACAAGGAGTTATCTCACGAAAGCGTTTTTGCGTTTACTTGTATTTGAATAGGCCGCGTCGGAGTTGGGCCCGAGCTAAAGCTTCCTCTCAACGGCTAGATCGGAGCCGACGGCGAGCCCTTTCACCGGCGATTTATCGCCGCCGCTTGTCGAACGCTGCCTTTTCCTCGGGGGAACGCACATCGCGTGGCCGTGCCATCCGTTTTCCGAGAATGAACTGTATGGAAACGAAGCCAGCGGCAGCATGTGCGAAACGATTTCCTGCCCTTTCCCTCCCCGGCGGAAGCGAAACGGCTCTAATTGGTTGCGCGCATGGTGTGAGCGCGCGCCTATGCAGCTGGAATCCTTGCTAATGACTCGGGCTCCGATGCCGGCGCAGCTAACTCATCAAAGCCCCCTTTTCTGCAGCTGCTCTGCTCTGAGAGCAGCACGGTTTCTTGTGTGACCACTACTACGTCACTTGTGAGGCAATACGAGCTTCTCTTGAAACTGATTTGAGCTGTCTTGGTAAATTACTCTTGCAGAACACGAAATTTCTCTCTCTTACCACTTAAGGCGCTCACTAAGCCATAAACGACGCTAAAACGACAGACACATGGTGGCGCTCACTTCAAATTTCCGCACCGCTCACCGGGACGTCAGACATTTTGATGTTGTCTGCGCAGGCTTAGTTAGCCTTTTATCGGTAACGATGGGCAACATTATATTTTCAAATACCCAGAAAGTGAGAAAATATCGACAAATTTCAAGAACTTTTACCAGACCACTACAGTTGAAAAGCAAATATTTTAATTGCAATCCCTGATATGATACTGACAAACCAGCGCACGCGCTCCCACGGGCAATTCAAAAATAAAACTGACCGGCATTTTCTTTTCGAGCAATCAAACCCATTACAAAGAAACAAAAGCAAGTAGAGTTATTCAGGAGTACTTTATCAATACAACCTGTACAGTGCTTCATTTTATGAAACATTTTGGCGGTGACTTAGGCAGTGGCTTCGCTAGATTCTGCGATAACAGGTGCGGTGTCGTGATGCATGCACCCCAGCGCTTTCCTTTTGCAGCGTTTCTTTAAATGGTCAGTGATGCTCAGCACGTGCAAAATATTAGAAAACCGTCGTCAAATATGTATAAGAGCACGGACGTCGATATTAATAAACGAATAATGTCATGCTCACACCTTAATTACAAGAACGCTTTTTCTTCTTGAATGTGATTTTGAAGTTTAGAGATATCTTACAAACGACAATACAAAACTGCTGGAAATGTATTAAAAATAAATGAAGCGATTAGGTTGATTCATTTCGTAGAACTTAGCTATGTTTGGGTGGGTGTCTTATTTTCCCTTTATTAATTCTCTCCAACTTGAGGGTCGCCTCAGAACTAGTACGTCGAACTCCTGCCTTTGCAATTAATAACCTTTCAATGAGCACGTGTTCACTTGAGTTGGCCATTAATGCCAAAGATCACCGTGCTCCTTGAGCAATTACTTTATCAGCTACGATTGAATACAGGTTACGTTTATTTATCTTTGACATCATATAATGACTTGCACATATACTCTGAGGAAGCACAGCACACAATTCATTATTATCAGGATGTTTCAGGGAGACGTCTGCTGCTCTTTCGTGGAGATATGTCTTCTAGCCGAACGGTTTGGGATGCTGGACCGCAGGGATTTGTAATATAGGACATAGTAAAGCGGCCCATATGCTTTACGTCTGCACCATTGTCCAAATGGCGGTGACAAGCATTATGCTTTGCCGACTTTATCACTTGTTTCGTAAATTGTCAGGAAGATAAGACACAGCCAGAAAACTCATTTAAAAAGCTATTAAAGCTTCAGTACATTGATTACGGAAAATTATGAAGGCATGCTAAAGAGATGAAACACCTGCTTATATGGTGAAGTGTTTCGAGAGGTCATAAACATTGAAAAAAGTACTGACCTCCCTGATATTGTAGGAACTCACATAAATTGACGGGAAAATGCGTGCTGGAAGATCCACGTCTGACACAAAAGTGACAAAGATGGCGACGAAAACCTTTTTCTGCATTATCTGCACCCTGCCGTTACTACAATTACCGAGCGAAAACTGTAAGCTCCACCTGTCCCGCTGTGCGAATGATACGATGCGAAATCCCAGCAGCGATTGGAATTTTCGCAACAATAGAATACAGCAGTAAAGCACTACTTGCGTCATTTTTTTTTCCTTTGTGCGAGCGCGGAATGCATATACGATGCAGTGCATCGTGCATACGCATTGGCAGGAACCGAATAATAGAATTGTAAACCCAGAAAGAATACTCCGGCTGTAGTGGGGATGAAGCAACGCACGCAGTAGTGGGACACTGTCTGGGCAGCAGCTGCGAGCGCAGATCGCGAGCTGTTGACGCCGGCTGTTGACGCCGGCTGTTGAAGACGGTGCCCGTCCTGTGATGCTTCCGCCTGCCGTCCTACGTTAATAAAGCCCCTTTCAAAGTTCTGGAGGTGCTGGGTATCCAAACCTGGAACTCCGAAGTCGGACGCCACCAATTGCCCCGAGAATTCCTGATGGAACCGCCCAGCAGGCCGTCGCGCAATCCCCGCATGTTTTCGTAAGCGGCACGCTGCGCCAGCGCGACCCTGCCTTCTTTGACCACATTGGCCACGATGTGGAAGAATGGTGGGCGACGTTGGAAAATGTGAGCGGCCACAATAGGTTGGACGACCCGTCGAAACTACAGAATGTTTCGTTTTATCTCAAAGATGCCGTAAGCCGGTGGTACCACAACCACGAGTCCGACTTCGCTACATGGAATGCGTTCTAGAAACGCTTCGCAGACGCGTTCGACCGCCCCGCCATGCTCAAACTCCGCACTGACAAGCGCCTCCGCGGACGTGCGCAGAACTAGACGTAAGCAGCAAGGGGAAAATTTTACTCACAACACTGACACAAAAGTCAGTGTTGCTACGCTTGTGCCAATGTGCTACGCTTGTGGAATTCCAGGTCACGTTGCACGCTTCTGTCGTCGGCGCTTGGCGGCAGCCCTGGGTGCACCACGATGCCGTGGCTATACTTTCCAGCCCCAGTGCTACACGCCTCAGGACGCGCCAGCTGACGTGCACGCCCGCGAACCTTCAGCTTTACTCCGCCTTTCAACCCTTCCCTTCCCGCGACTCACCCTCACCGCGCCCCCGCTCTTTGTGATCTATGCGTCGCCGACGCAGCGCTAAGACGGAAAACTGACTCTTCAACCACCCTCACTTCACCATTCCACTTGTAGCGACCATCCGTCCACTACGTTGCCCCCGCTTCTCTGAAAACCAATTTACCTCGCCGTGCCTCGCCGTGAGGATCATCGCCCCCTGCTCTTCCTTGGAAACGAGGCGGTTCGCAGACTGGGGCAGCACCACAGCCACTCGGCAAACCTGCTTTTACATTTAAATAAAGCCAGTCGACCCTCCGTTCTCAAGCTGTTCGAACGTGTATTCCTTGCTTCCGCCAAACTGAACTCCCAACAAGTGGTGACCCAGGACATTTACTTTTATGCGAAGCATATTACGAGAGCCCAACCCAGCTCCTCAGGCGCGGCGGTGTCGCCTTCAATACCACGTGACACCGTGACGTCACGACAGAGGAAAAACGGGGCTCCAACTCGCGGCATCGCGGCGGTATATAAGCAGCTGAGATGCCTCCTGGAGACAGAGCTGCTCGTTGGAATGAGAAGCGAAGGTTGCGGCGTGCTACAGAGACTGATTTTCTAGGTGGCTTTGGCTCAACTCTTGCAAGATGGGCTGGGTGGGAATCGAACCAGGGTCTCCGGAGTGTGAGACGGAGACGCTACCACTGAGCCACGAGTACGATGCTTCAAAGCGGTACAAAAGCGCCTCTAGTGAATGCGGTGTTGCCTTAGAAACTAGCTGTTTCTAAGGCTCAGGCGTGCGTCGCTTGCTCAGGCGCACATTTCGTTGCCGCGCCGAACGCTGCGTTGCTCGACGCTCACCGCGTCCAATGCGGGGCGCGTAGTCGCTGCGCCGTAGCCCATTGTCTTACACCCCTTGGCGGGTCGACGGGAACGCTGTCGCGTTCCACCCTTGAAGGCGAAGCAGAGTAACGCATGAGTTGTTTCTTCGTCTAGCCGAACCAAATATAGCCAAGGAACAGCAGTTCACCAGGCTAAACAGTGGTTCAACAACTAAAATAAAGGCTAGTATGCTTCGCATCCTGGGCTTCACCTTAGCTAAGCCACAGCCATTTTTCTTTTTTCGAACACTAGCCGGGGATGACGCTGCTCCTACTGCTGCTGGCAGAGACGGTGTCACGATTGCGTATCCTGTCATCGCCGCAGAGCCTTAGCTTCCCAGCTTTCAGTCCAACAATCCCGGAGTTTGGTTTCATTTCATTTCATTTTATTACCTTAAAGACCCCATTCGGGGTATTACGTAAGGGGTGGTTAACATGTGAACACAAGAAAAGGCAGGTGTTACATTGAAATACAAGTTTCAACAGTTTCTAGAAATTGTGAATGACATGTGAGGGGCAGCGACATTAATGCGTAGGTCGTTCCCGTCCTTGGCAGCTCGAGGAAAAAATGATGATTGAAAAGTGACAGTTCGTGTTCGAGGACGAGAAACTTGGAGTTGATGGCTGGTGCGCTGTGACATGCGTGAAGATGATGGCGCGACGTAAGGCGGGCGGCTTAGTGAGCTGTAGAAACATTTTTGATAAAAATAGAGCGTGGCGATGCGACGACGAAAAGCAAGAGATGCGAAGCTAGATTGTGCCTTTAAGTGTGAAATGCTGATGTTACATGAATATGAAGAATGGATGAATCTAGTCGCACGATTCTGAACTGACTCAAGTGCATTCATGATATATGTTTGATGAGGGTTCCAGATGGCGGCGGCATATTCCAGTTGTGGTCTTACAAATGATTTGTATGCGAGTAGTTTGACGTCCTGTGGAGCATAACGAAGAAAACACCTCATGAACCCAAGGGACTTGTTTGCAGACGAGATTACGTTAGTCGCATGCGCATTCCAGAAAAGGTCTTGGGACATGGTTACGCCTAAGTACTTATAGGTCTGAACTGATTCTAGTGGGACGTTTGCAGTTGTGTAAGTAGACAGATAAGGATTACGACGGCGGGAAATTGAAATAAATTTGCACTTGTTAGGGTTCAAGGCCATTTGCCAACGGTTGCACCAGTCCTGCACGTTATTAAGGTCATTCTGGAGAGATGCCTGGCCAGAGATGTTAGTCACAGTACGATAAATCACACACTCGTCAGCGAGCATACGAGTAGGACCAGATACGTGCCGCGGAAGATCGTTAATGTATATTAGGAAAAGAAGCGGTCCTAAGACTGAGCCTTGAGGGACACCTGAAGTGACATGGAGGTGTTCGGAGGAGACGTTATTGACAAAGACGAATTGGGAACGATTAGTAAGGAATTCCTTTATCCATTGTACTACAAGACGATCCAAGTTCAATCTAGATAATTTTATTAGCAAGCGGTTATGAGGCACTGTGTCAAAAGCTTTAGAGTAGTCTACAAAGATTGCATCGGTTTGAACGTTGTTATCAAGATTAACGTGGAGATCATTAAGGAAGATAGCTAGTTGTGTTTCACATGAAAGCCCTTTACGAAAACCATGTTGTGAAGGATGAAAGAAGTTTGCAGAGTCTAAAAAGTTCATGATATGCGAGTATATGACATGTTCCATGATTATGCAAGGAACACTAGTTAATGAAATGGGGCGGTAGTTTAAGGGGGAGTCTTTGTGACCTGCTTTGAATACTGGAACGACCTTTCCCACTTTCCAATCATCTGGTAAAGTACCTGTAGACAATGATTGTGTGAACAACAGAGTGAAACATGCCGCGGATATATGCTTAGTATTCATTAAGATCTTTGAGTTAATTTCGTCTACACCAGAAAAAGTACATAATTTGTTTTTTTCAATGATTGATAGTATACCATCTATCGACAATAGAATGGGTGGCATATGTGATATTATGTTACTAGTTAGTGGAAAGTCGGGAGTGGTAGTTTCTTTTGTAAACACGGAAAAAAATGCTGTGTTGAATATATCAGCGCACTCGGCGTCCGTGTTGGTGTCGCCTGCTGCATTCGTCACGCTGATGGTACGAGCTTCTTGGGGATTTAAAATGCGCCAGAACTGCCGAGGATTTTGAGTAAGTAGTTGGGGCAGGTCGAAGTTATAAAAAGAATTTTTAGCAGTGCGAAGGGCACACAGGTAGGCGTTCTCTGCCGTGTAGTATTTTGACCAAGCCTCAGTGCTTCCAAGACGCATGGCTAGCCGGAAGCGACGTTTCTGTTGGTTTTCAAGCTTCTTTAAAGCTCTGGTGAACCATGGCTTATTTTGATTAGTGTGCATAGTTATCCTTGGTATATGTTTGTTTACGAGTTCATTAATTTGATTTTTAAATCGTGTCCAGTTTTCTTGAGGCGAGTGCATATGGAATAATGTCTGAAAAGATGAAAGGAAGTCACCTAACTCGTAATTAATAGCTTCGTAGTTCCCTTTATCATATAGGCATATAGTTTTGTTGGATTTTCGTTGTCCCATGGGTTGAAAGGTGAAGGTGGCATGGAGTACTTTATGATCACTTACCTCGCGGAGGTAAGTTATGGATGATAGACTGTCAGGATGGCTGCTTAGTATAAGGTCGAGTATATTAGATGTGTCTTTTGTAAGCCGCGTAGGCACTAGCACAAGTTGAGTTAGACTGAAATTAAGGCACCGATTAACAAATTCTTTAGCAGCTTCATTGCCTATGATTAAAGCGCTATTGTTCGTCCAGTTGATTTGCGGAAAATTAAAGTCGCCCAAAAGCAGGATTTCTGCGTTAGGGTGTTTTTCACTAAGGTTGCTCAATATGTTATTAAGTTTATGCGAAAAATCGGGAGTGTTATGTGGTCGTCTGTAACAAACGCACAAGAGAACAGTCTGTGGTAAAGCGCGGCAGATTAGCGATGTTATTTCCAAGTCAGTCTCAGTGGTCGCAAGCGTGCACGATAAATGGTGATGCGCGGCGATTAGCACACCACCATCTCGTGAGGTTTCGCGGTCTTTCCAGAAAAGGCAGAAATTCGGCAAGTCAACAAGAACCTCAGTATCGGTAATATCGTCAGTCAGCCAGGTTTCAGTTATTATCAGCAAATTACTGTTAGACGACAACACGAGATTAGACAGAATATCGCGTTTAGGAAGGAAGCTGCATGCGTTGGCAAAGATTACGGAAAAGTAGAGGTTAGCTCGTGTCGATACCGTACGGCGTTTCCCGCGTCGAGCTGGCTGCTATTGCAATTCTTTCACACTCTGTGTGCGTTCATCGAAAACATAGCGCTTATTACCCATAAACAGAGTTTTAAAGCGCAGGGAGTAAGGTTCCGATTTGCTTTTTGCGAATGAAAGAAGGTGCCTGCGCCCCAATTGAACAGGACGTGTAAAATCCTCGCCAACGCTGAAGTTTCTTCCTTTATATTTACGGCCGTTAGAAAGATCAAGATCTTTTGTTTTATGAGAGCTGAACTTCACTATTGTGGGGCGGTTACGATTAGCACTTGCATTTACTTGCATTTATGCAAGTAGAGGCCTGTTTTCGACTACGGCGTATCAACTCACACACAGCAAAGTACCTGCACGTCGTCGCCGCACTACCGTCTGGCATCGCCAATGCCACCGAAGACTTGCTAGTGGATACGCCTTCAGCCACCATATACGACGACCTGGAACGCGCGGTCCTACGACGCCTCGAGCCATCGCAACAGAGTAGGCTCGAACAGCTCCTCTCTGAGGAACTCGACGACCAATGACCATCACAAATGCTGCACCATTTGCGCCAGTTAGCTGGGTGAGCACTCCGCCAACGAGAGCAAGCTTAAAATTCTTTGCGAGCTGTTCTTGCAATGCCTCCCCCAGTCCGCACGCATGGTACTGGCGTGTTCCGATGAGATGGCTGGCGATCGGCTAGCCGCACTCGCTGACCGCGTATGCGACTGCTTGTCGTCGGCACAGATACATGTCACTGCTCCGAGAGTCTCACAACGAAGAGCCTATCTCGAAGAGACTAGCGAAGCGACCGACTATCGGGAATGGAGGAAACAGTCGGCTACGTAACCAGTACAATAGAGAACCTGACGACTGGGAACAACGCTGACAATCAATTCTGGCGCAGCCATTCGGCTTCACAGTCTCGCAGTGCACTCAGATACTCGCCGCAACAGTTGTGCTGGTACCACCGTTGCTTTAGCGAACAATTAGGTCGCTGCACTCGGCCGTGTTCGTGCACTGGAAATGCACCGGCCAGTCGCTAACGCTGGCCAACGACGTCGGCCCTTGAGCAACCCGCCTATTCGTAGTCAACCGCATCACCGGCACCCGCCTCATCGTCGACACAGGAGCCCACATGTCTATCGTTCCCGCACGGCCTGACACCGCCAACGCGTCAAGTAAACACCTAAGCTACGAATACTGTAAACAACACTGTCATGGCGTCGTATGGGCTCCAGTTAATAACGCTAGACATCAGGCTCCGGCGCGTGCGCATATAGGTGTTTGTGATCACCCACGTCAGCTTTCCCGTACTGGGAGCGAAGTTCCTCAGCAATTTCAACCTACATTTCAGTGTTCGTGATCGGCGCCTCAAGGATAACGTCACATCCCTCGATGTGCATGGCCTGCAGTCTAACCGCACTTCGTCTTGCATCCGTACGTTCCGGCCCGTCTCAATGTACGACAAAATACTTGTTGAGTACCCGCAACTCACGAAGCCCCGAAATGATGCGCTGACCGTGAAACAGAAGGAGACGCATCATACCACCACCACAACCACCGGACAACACTGTCGCTTTAAGGTTGCGCGAAGCTTCGCGGAATGCGGTTTCCAGTGAGCTTTCCTGTTGTGGATCCGCCGTATGTTTAGAACGATAAAATGGAATCATTTTCGTGTACGTCCAACGTAGCTTGAGGCACTTCGTATAACTTTGCGCTTTTTGACTATCAGCACACAGCCACAATTGCCATTGCATCCTGGTGGCGTTCACATTTGTTAACCGCATCCATAAAGCTACTCATGTGTGCAACATGCTGTGGCTGTGACAGCTAATAGTGTAAGAGTATATGGTGTGTACGTAGTGCAATGCTTATGCGAACACAATGTAATAGACAGGCAAGAGTTACATTTTTCTTATTTATTGGCCTCAATGTCCATGTGCAAAGGACAGCAGCAGACAAAGCTTTACTGCTTATACGTATACATAAATTAAGATTTATTCATACATACAACCAAGTCACCAGCCCGGTCTAAATAGTTGTTGACAGTCGGGCCTGTAGATAACTCTTCCTTGAGGTGCGACATCAGCGAACCTTCTTCTGCAGTTTTCAGTAGGGCCGGCTCCAATAGAAGAATTTATCATCGGAGATCATAACTATCCGTTATATCTAGTAACGAAGAAAAAGCACAGAACCATATTGAGCAGATTTAGGTTTAAATTGGCGCACAGTGTATGTCTACAATGAGCAGCACGCGCTTTTAACACATGCGATATGCACAGAGCACCTTGTCTTTGCCAAACCAGGCGACACACAAGATATTGTGTTGTCATTCTGAAGTTCTTCAAAGAAAACCGCATCGCCCAAGACTTCATAAATGCTCAGAAACAATGAGTGGCAATTTGGAGATATTACATAAATGTTTGTCAATATTGCATGCACGCAATTCCTCTCTAATTAGTCGAAACGCTTGCGCACCTCTGATCGGTGCATTCACCTGATGCACCTGATGCGCACATGATGAAATTACGTAGACACCGGATCTTGTTAAGATGCGGAAGAAAGCAGGTTCACGGCGTACCTATCTTGGTCGAAAATTTGGCCCAATATTGCAAGCATACGGCTTTTAGAAAAGCAGAGGCCAAATCTCCACAAAGCCAAAAGAAGAAGGTTGCCACATTTCCATGCTTCCACAAGTGTTCGCTTGCCCTACAAAATGTGGCAAGACGGTGTGATCTGTGTGTCTACTTTTTCTACTACTGAGTGTCGCCGGTTCTGAAGCAATTCACGCTGCTATTGCTGCGCAAGACATATCATGACGACATACTTATATACACCCACAATTCGACCTCAACAACCAGCGCAATAGCCGCTTCGTCGTTCCAGCTAAGCAGATTGCAGTAAAATTTAAACACATGACTGCATCTACGCCGGTACAACTAGGAGACCTCCATGCCGCTATGAACTACGTCACCGAGGGTCCGGCACAGAAATGGGTCATATTTTGTGACTCTAAAGTTGCTTTTCACAGTAGCAAGTCTGCCTTGCATCATAGAATATACGAGCACATAATATCTGACAATATCGAAATACACCACCATGCTCTGGAAACAGGTCACAACATAATCTTTCAGTGCATTCCTGCTCCGTGTGGTATCGTCGGCAACGACTTTACTGACAGGTTACCCGGTCTGCCCAAGGAAACACCCCGACGCGTCCAGTATATTTGCGCCCGTACATTCGCGTCCAATACATTCGTGTCCAATACATTTGCGTCCATTACATTTGCACCGTCCGTGGACGGACGCTGCCAAGGCAGTTCGTGTGCTTCCACGCAATAAGTCCTAAGCATCTTGGAGTTCAAGGTCCCTCAATTGCCGATTGCATAGGCTGGAACCCTTACTACGGCTTTAACTGTCATCTAGTCTTTCCCGCGGGAAAAAGAAACTTTCCTGTGCTGCTTGTGGCAGAGAGTGGCGTTCCCAAACGCTTGCTCCTCTTCTAGGTGAATTGCCGAAAACCCGATGTGCGGCTCCTCTAGATGCCGGGAAACCATCGAACACCTATTGTGCATCTGTCCTCGCTATGCAGGCTAGCACTCCGGACGCTATGCGCTATGCAATTGCAGGCTAGCGAACCGGACGCTTCTCTGGTTGACCTACCATTCCTTTCCTAACTTGTTCTTTCTTTATATATGACGCAAAATAGTGCACAGAGGGCGCATTGGCAGCTGCATTTGTACACTTCTTAGAAAGTATGGTTATGCGGTAAGTAAGCAGTGGGTGTGGCGTTAACAAGGCAATACATTGCCACCAGTGCAAGTGTGTAACATGATTTGGAGGAAGTAAGCGGATGTACAGATATAATATGCACTAGCTCAGTATAGAAGTAGTTCAAGCCTACATGGCAACATAGTGTAACAAGCGTCCACAAAGTGTCAATGTGTCTATCCTTATTTTCTAGGCTATATTATCTTGCATACAATGAGCTGCGTGGTTCACTTTCTTCTTTGACATCTCTTAATGATTGCATTATAGAGCTTTACAGTTCTATATTTGTGCCCTGGATGCTGCCAAAAAAAGTTGCGATCTCACTCTCTTTAATAACCGCACTTTACTTGTTTTAGAGTAGTCAGCTTCCAGATGGCCATCAGTGCGCACATCCTGTTTAGCACCCATCCAGTGCACTACTCTAAGCCCTGACCTCCGGAAAACATTTTTCGTCCCATTAAGCATCACACTACTTAGCACACACTGCCTAATGACCACTATGGACTGCTGATCCTGTATATAGCATTATCACACATATTGTACAAGATCTGTCTCACACTTTCTTGACGAATGTTTAAAAAAATTGCCGAAAAACTATTATTGTCATTGCAGCCACATTGGAAAGGTATAGGCAGCGCAAATTGTACGCGAACATTTCATTTCTTAAGTGCTATTCTTAGGTGCCTGTCTTTTCAGTTGTTTCTTGAGCCGCGTTGATGCTATCAATGGCACACAGTAGTGGCCGGAGCGTATTGAAGTACAAGACATACTCTGATATGGCTAAATAGGCCCCTCGGGTAAGCATGTGGTCGATGCCACCGTGGCGCCAAACACTTCTTCCATGTAACGGGGAAAGCATTAGTTGCCGAGTTTCATCTCTTGCGCTTTGTTTAAAAGATTCCAGGTAAGAGGAATGCAGTGACAGCTGGACGCATAGGACAGCCAAGAACGAGGGAGCCCTCTCGTGAAAAAACCATTAGGAAAATGAGATCACCAGTGACCAGACTGGACCACCAAAACGCCGTTTTTTGATCCCATAAAAAGCACTAAAATTGTCATTTAAGGCAGAAATAGTCGCCAAGTGGTGTCACTTAGGCCATGCATAGGCTCAAATACTAATAACTTTCTCTTTGCACCTGAGGTTAAATTATGATTTTCTAAGGAACATGGCCCGTTAAACAATTCCTATTTCGAATGGAAATAATACGGATAATGTATCAATGGCGCAAGAGGCGTAGATTACAACACTTCTGTTAAAATAAGTGTGACTAGACACCACGAGGTCTGTTGTGAAAACAGTTACGAACAAGCGCCATCTCAACATCTTCGGGTTTCACGTTGCATTTTCACGCACCAGCGTAAGTGGCCTGAAACTGAAATCAGCGATATATTGTTTGAAGCCGCGAAGGAAGCGTGCGTCGGAGGAGGAAGGCGCCTGGAGGTGGAGAAGAGAATCGCGCGCCAGGGAAGGTAGGAAGAAATGCGGTGAGCGCTGATCAAAGCAACGTCACCAAGAGAGACAGTGTGTAATAGTGTAGAGGAAGAGGGGCTATCTTCTGCAGCCCTTTAGGGAGCACGACTCAGTCTGGTTGGCGTTGATCGAAGCAGGGAAGGAGAAAAGAGGCGAAGCGCCGCAGAAAAAGAAGATGGGCGGAGGCACGTCGGTTGCCCTCCTCCTGCAGTTGCTTCGGGTGCTGTCTGCGGAATGGAAGTACCGGCTTCGTCTCGTGATTACATCGTCTCTAGTGCCGTATGCTGTGCGGGCGAGATAAAGCGTGTGACGCTGAGCTGACTATGGTAGCTGAATCTCGCGCGCGCAAGGGAGGAAAGTGGGGAAGGAGCGCACCGTCTTCTAACCGGAGAGGCGGGGAGGGAGGGCTCTACCTTAGCGGATGTTGCGTATGGTGAGGCTGCCTGAGCCCAGTCTTGAACGCGATCTGAGATACCGACAGTCTAGGCATCTAGGCGCACCGAGGGCCCAGAGCTTCGTGTGCGCTATGTCACCCGTACGCTTGCGCGTCACACGCAGTCACGAAGTGAAACGTCAATGTAACTTCTTTCACTAAGTATTTGTTTGCACGCGGAAAACCAATGGCTAAGCATGCGACGAAGCCACCAGGACAATTCAATTGCACAAGTTCAAAACATAGAGCTTTCGCCGCTTAGAACCTTCGACAGTTGTTTAAGTACCTAGAAGCTGGGACTTTCGTCTGAGTTAAATTGGAATTTCGAACGATATCAACACAACGTCCACTGGGGAAGGCGGCGAGCCTATCCTCAAACTTTGAACTGAACCTCACGTTCCGAGATAAGTCTGCACCCGAGCATTCCAGTTTCCGCATGATGTACAAACGTGGCACGCGCGCACAAGTACGCTATGTGAATTTACAGTGTATAGTCGCGTAGCGCACTTTACGTTGCAGGTATTAATATGTTAAACAAAATAGGTCTTGGCCTAAAGTAAGAAGGCATATTTAGGCACTGATGTTCCAATATAGGCACCAACATCAACATATGGATATATAGGCACGAATAAAAGTAGCCGCCATTAGCCGCCGGACAGGCCGCCATTGGAATCTGAACCTGGCAACGTTTAACGTTAGAACGCTATCTAGTGAGGCGAGTCTAGCAGTGTTATTGGAGGAATTAGAGGGTAGTAAATGGGATATAATAGGACTCAGTGAGGTTAGGAGGACAAAAGAAGCATATACAGTGCTAAAAAGCGGGCATGTACTGTGTTACCGGGGCTTAGCGGAGAGACGAGAACTAGGAGTCGGATTCCTGATTAATAAGGAAATAGCTGGTAACATACAGGAATTCTATAGCATTAACGAGAGGGTGGCATGTCTTGTTGTGAAACTTAATAAGAGGTGCAAAATGAAGGTTGTACAGGTCTACGCTCCTACATCTAGTCATGATGACCAGGAAGTCGAAAGCTTTTATGAAGACGTAGAATCGGCGATGGGTAAAGTCAAAACAAAATACACTATACTGATGGGCGACTTCAATGCCAGGGTAGGCAAGAAGCAGGCTGGAGACAAGTCAGTGGGGGAATATGGCATAGGCTCTAGGAATAGCAGAGGAGAATTATTAGTAGAGTTTGCAGAACAGAATAATATGCGTATAATGAATACCTTTTTCCGCAAGCGGGTTAGCCGAAAGTGGACGTGGAGGAGCCCGAATGGAGAGACTAGAAATGAAATCGACTTCATACTCTGCGCGAACCCTGGCATCATTCAAGATGTAGACGTGCTCGGCAAGGTACGCTGCAGTGACCACAGGATGGTAAGAACTCGAATTAGCCTAGACTTGAGGAGGGAACGAAAGAAACTGGTACACAAGAAGCCAATCAATGAGTTAGCGGTAAGAGAGAAACTAGAGGAATTCCGGATCAAACTACAGAACAGGTATTCGGCTTTAACTCAGGAAGAGGACCTTAGTGTTGAAGCAATGAACGACAATCTCATGGGCATCATCAAGGAGTGCGCAATAGAAGTCGGTGGTAACGCCGTTAGACAGGAAACCAGTAAGCTATCGCAGGAGACGAAAGATCTGATCAAGAAACGCCAATGTATGAAAGCCTCTAATCCTACAGCTAGAATAGAACTGGCAGAACTTTCTAAGTTAATCAACAAGCGTAAGACAGCGGACATCAGGAACTATAATATGGATAGAATTGAACAGGCTCTCAGGAAAGGAGGAAGCCTAAAAACAGTGAAGAAGAAACTAGGAATAGGCAAGAATCAGATGTGTGCGTTAAGAGACAAAGCCGGCAATATCGTTACTAATATGGACGAGATAGTTCAAGTGGCTGAGGAGTTCTATAGAGATTTATACAGTACCAGTGGCACCCACGACGATAGTGGAAGAGAGAATAGCCTAGAGGAATTCGAAATCCCACAGGTAACGCCAGAAGAAGTGAAGAAAGCCTTAGGAGCTATGCAAAGGGGGAAGGCAGCTGGGGAGGATCAGGTAACAGCAGATTTGTTGAAGGATGGTGGTCAGATTGTTCTAGAGAAACTGGCCACCCTGTATACGCAATGCATCATAACCTCGAGCGTACCGGAATCTTGGAAGAACGCTAACATAATCCTAATCCATAAGAAAGGGGACGCCAAAGACTTGAAAAATTATAGACCGATCAGCTTACTGTCCGTTGCCTACAAAGTATTTACTAAGGTAATCGCAAATAGAATCAGGAACACCTTAGACTTCTGTCAACCAAAGGACCAGGCAGGATTCCGTAAAGGCTACTCAACAATAGACCATATTCACACTATCAATCAAGTGATAGAGAAATGTGCAGAATATAACCAACCCTTATATATAGCTTTCATTGATTACGAGAAAGCGTTTGATTCAGTCGAAACCTCAGCAGTCATGGAGGCATTACGGAATCAGGGTGTAGATGAGCCATATGTAAAAATACTGGAAGATATCTATAGCGGCTCCACAGCCACCGTAGTCCTCCACAAAGAAAGCAACAAAATCCCTATAAAGAAAGGCGTCAGACAGGGAGATACGATATCTCCAATGCTATTCACAGCATGTTTACAAGAGGTATTCAGAGGCCTGGAGTGGGAAGAATTGGGGATAAAAGTTGATGGAGAATACCTTAGCAACTTGCGATTCGCTGATGATATTGCCTTGCTTAGTAACTCAGGAGACCAATTGCAATGCATGCTCACTGACCTAGAGAGACAAAGCAGAAGGGTGGGTCTGAAAATTAATCTGCAGAAAACTAAAGTACTGTTTAACAGTCTCGGAAGAGAACAGCAGTTTACGATAGGTAGCGAAACACTGGAAGTGGTAAGGGAATACATCTACTTAGGGCAGGTAGTGACCACGGATCCGGATCATGAGACTGAAATAACCAGAAGAATAAGAATGGGTTGGGGTGCGTTTGGCAGGCATTCTCAAATCATGAACAGTAGGTTGCCACTATCCCTCAAAAGGAAAGTGTACAACAGCTGTGTGTTACCAGTACTCACATATGGGGCAGAAACCTGGAGGCTTACGAAAAGGGTTCTGCTGAAATTGAGAACGACGCAACGAGCTATGGAAAGAAGAATGATGGGTGTAACGTTAAGGGATAAGAAAAGAGCAGATTGGGTGAGGCAACAAACGCGGGTAAACGACATCTTAGTTGAAATCAAGAAAAAGAAATGGGCATGGGCCGGACATGTAATGAGGAGGGAAGATAACCGATGGTCACTAAGAGCTACGGACTGGATTCCAAGAGAAGGGAAGCGTAGCAGGGGGCGGCAGAAAGTTAGGTGGGCAGATGACATTAAGACGTTTGCAGGGACAACATGGCCACAATTAGTACATGACCGGGGCAGTTGGAGAAGTATGGGAGAGGCCTTTGCCCTGCAGTGGGCGTAACTAGGCTGATGATGATGATGATGATGAAAAGTAGCGCTGGAATGTTTCTAGATCCGTAGTTTCTGCTTATAATGTTAAGCAGGGCCGATAAGCGCACAAGGAAAAATATCGCGGCAGAACCCATCTCGCTTGTGTGTTAACTTTCAAATAATATAGCGACACAGCATGCTTCCGCTGTTTAAACGAGTTATGTATGAGGGCATCTACTGCAGCGCTTAAGAACACTCGGCACCATCTTGCGCAGACGCCAACCTGAAACTGGCGCATAGCCTCCAAAATTTATGCTGTGCCGATGCTGGGCGAACGAGAAAATAGTAATGCGGCAAGTGGACTTCTCTCTCACGCTTTTTGGACACGCGGCGCCATCTAGTGGTGCCACCAAGAAGTCAGCGCATGGCCTCCGAGAGGAGAAGCGGAGCACGCCAGTGCGTGTAACCGACGAGTATTGCTCTCTCGTTTGCCGCACACTCAGTGTCACATGCCAAGTGACCCAAGTTAGCGAGAGGTTCGCAGAATAGCGTCACACATCCAGTGCATTCCTGGTTCAGCTCGCTAAAGCGCTGGCGTGAAAGGCGTTAATTGAAAAGTGACACATACCCAGTGAGTTTGTGGTGGCACAGCCTGCCAAAGCGTCGGTTTGCCGTCCTTGAGGAACATATTTAACGTGGGTGCGATTAATGCACTCCACATACATAACTCGTTTCGGTGATGACTATACATTGTGCCACTATATTAAAAGCTAGACGCGTTACCGTCACCGTCATCATGAGATGGGTTCAGCGGAATGTTTTGCATTTCACCCCCATCCAAATGCTGCCGCCGTGGCTGGGATTTGTTCCCGCCGCTTCGAGCTTAGATGCTCATCGCCATAGCTGCAAAGCAGCTGCAGCGGATAGAATATTTTGCAGATGAGTACCCGTTATCAACGTATCGCATGTATTCATTCAGCTAACGCTAACCAGTGAGTGAAATATATCTCAACGGAGTTGAATAGGCTTTTTAAGTATAGGAAAAGAACATAAACATACCCGGAACAGCTAACGACTGGATTCTAATAACTCCACAGGAAGAGTCCCCAGCCATATAGAGCAGTTCTTCAATAGATATCACTGGCCCACCTGAAATGGAATATGAATACAACCAATGCAGTTAAATAAGACATTAACTTCTTGGAGTTCATATGCTAAAAACTCATTACAATTACGAGTAGGGTTCTCTCTTATCGAGGTTTATATCTTGTTTTATATTCCGGGAGGTAAAAATCGGCTGTTATTTTTTAAAGAGTGAAACAGGAGAGAAATTGGGCGTTTAGTTGTGTGCTAGGAAAAACCTAGGAGAAATCAAGAGTTATGTCACCTGGCCCTCCTAAAATGAGGACTTTGGACTTTTAACTTTTACCGCGATCAACCAAAGTAATGGTTTCCGTTTTAGACAGAAACTTTCTATTCAAGCAAGTGAAAACACTCACAAAAAATGTAATGGCAAAGGAAGCTGCGAAAATAATCTGACAAACTCATCTCTACAAATCCTCGTTGTGAGGCAAAAATATTACATTTAAAAGAAATCATATGTTAACATAAACAACAACTAAAGACGGGTTTAATGATCCCTTCCTTACATTGTTCTCTTCACTTTTTTAATGAAGGCGAGAATATTAAAAAAGTATTGCACACAGGCATACTTGGCACCATGTGTTACGCTTTTATTTATCTTACAAGTACTTTCTGTAGTGGACTAATGGTTCCCAACGTACGCTCTTGCGAGAAAATAACTTAGTACCAACTAGACGAAGCTACCACTCTTCTTTGAATATACAGTAATTGCATGAACTTCCTCCTAACGTTACAGCCACCATTTTGAAAGCAAAGCAACGTCTATGTTAATTCTCTTCCTAGCTCATTACCGCGGTTTACGTCTGTGCGACGTGCAAGAAAAGCAATGCGATGTGTAATTGTTGTATTGATGCAAATGCGGTTACAAATAAGGCAACACATTGTCGTTCACTCAAGGCAGGCACGGGCTTAATATATATTCATATACGCAGCCTTTCGCTCTAAAGTTATGCGAAAAGGAGGCATATGGCGTATTCATGTAATATTATTATTCACATATTGATATTTCTTGAGCACACTCTAAAAACAAAGAGTTCCGGGCACTCTCTTTGAGGTAGTATCTGCTTGTCCCGTATTTCACTCTCTTTTCGAGAGTAGATCGACCCTCTTTGAGAGATCGTAGGGAAACTGCTCCTGACAGAGTTTTGTTACTCCACCGCAAAGGAGTGCTAGTACTCGTCCGCAGAATGCTAATACTCTCCCCACAGGGAGTGCTAGTACTCTTCCACATAGCGCTAATACTCTCCCCACAGGGCTAATAGTACTCCCCCAGACCGAGTACTTCTAGTCCTCCAAGCCGAGTGTTTCTATTTCCCCAGAGTCCTAGTACTCCTTAAGAACAGAGTGCTAGTACTCTTCCCAATAGTGTGAAAGCACGATGTCGATCCATGGTCACGCTTGAAGGGACTCGCAATACTTACATGTGGGGAATATTTTATTCTTTCATAAGCAGCTTCTGCACTTATGCTTGATGAATTGGATGCAATCAGTAGTCGGCGAGTTATTCACATGAAACATTTTCTCTCTTAAAACGTCAAAATCTTTATTGATCAGTCACAAGACAAACTGAATAATAATTTGAGACACATACTGACAAATACATAAAATCAGATTACAATGATGCCCATGAAATTTAGAACACATCTTGTAATAAAACAAGTATATTCTCTAAAGTTTCATCAGTATTACAGTGTATAAATATCCTTTAATATTAATTGGTTCCTTCTTTTCAAAAATAAAGTATGCAATTGAAAGTTAAATGTAGAACAAACATGCGCAAACTCACAAAGTATTCGCACTGTGATCGAAGAGAAATATACGCCACATTACTGGCCAGCAAACGCATTTCTGGGACAAAACGCGTGCACTTACATGGCAGAGGTTACCAGATGAGCTGCTATGCATGGGGCTGGTAATGTAGATAAATTAAGCAAGAAACGTTTTTGTGTGCCACATTCTAAGACCGCAGCTCATTTGATATCGACCTGTACCGCATATGGATGTTCCTGACTAAGGGTACAGTGCATTTAGAAATGTGTTGTATATTATCATGTAAGGCTGCAGGTCTAGCTAATTTTGTTATATTTTACATAAGGCTATTTATGTATGGGCTGCACCCGATTGTTTCTAAGTATGCCTTGTCGTGGTTCTGTAGCAAGATTCTGCCCGGTCTCAAAGCGGTACGGAGGCGTATTTTACTGCCTATTCGGTTGGCCTCCTCATGATAGTAGTTTTCTGGTGCTGTTGGAAATAATCCGTTACACTTTCTCACACATAAATAAAATTAAATTTACAATATTATCTAGTGTGTAGCAAATGAGTATAAAACTGCAAGGAGCATTGGCATTAAAATATTGCGCATCAAATTTCTTGTCATATATGGTAGCTTTTCATTCCCATTACGGTAAGAATGCTATATTTCTGAGCAGCAGCTTGCATAATTACATGATCAATTATTGTAACTCGCTGAATATGCAAACTAACTGAAGTATAGCATGACTTCAGATGTGAACCAAAAGCCAGATGTGATGAACATGATGCATCAAAGGCGACACAAGCATAAGTACAGGCAGGGAAGTGCACGAAAAAGACAAACAAAAAAGCAAAACAAACTTAGAATGGCACCATCCTGTTTCATATATGCCTTCCATGCATGTGGATTTTGCATGTGACTATGCAGATACTTGCACAATGTACCAACTACCTGAAACCAAAGCTTTTTCCCTACTGAAGTGGTTAAGATGCGCTAAAGTAAGAAAGATTATTGCACATACAAAATCTTCGTCTCAAAACAAGCTCATATGTACCTGGGAAGATTAATACATCACCTCACTATGCACTCTGAAGTCCAGAAGAACTATGTCTGCAGAAGCCATGAAACTAAGGGGCTTTTGCTTAACACTATATGTTCACATCGGCCAATTGATGAACAAGTGTTCTACTCAGATGCTCTCAGTTATTTGCATTGGACGCTTCTCTACCTCCACTAGTACACTTCGTTGGCAAGTAGATTGAAGAAACCACAATTTTACACGTTTAAAATAATTTTTAATTCCAAGTGACTCTCTGGCTTCTGAGACGTAAGGTGGGCACCACGGTGTACACAGTCAAAGGCCTTAATTGCTCCTGGTAAGCGGTTCTAATGAACTGGTTTCGTGAGCATGCACATAAACAATAATGACTTCTTAAACATGAGATTCTCTTCCCCAATGCTTCCCCTTTCTGGAACCTAACAGGAAGCCCTAATTCTAAAATTAAGTGTAAGAAATAGTTAACAGGAAGACATGAAAATCTGCCTACTTCATGTCAGCATTTACAATACAGAATCACAGTGGTTTCTATTAGCACCCTTGCATTCACGTGCTGCTAAATGTAAGCTATTAAAGCTGTTAAATGTATGTAAGCACCTAACCAAGCATGAGCTGTTAATTTTTACAGTGAACACAGGCACCGTGCTCATTGCAATTACGTATAGTCACTAACCAAATATGTAATTTCATTGCACCACTATTTTTTTTGTCATGTGGATATATCTGTTGAGAGGCAACAAAAAAAGCGGTCACTTCTCACAACTAATCAGCTTTCTTTTAAAACACATTTCCGACTTTTCAATGGCACTTACTACTATATGTTTTTGTCCAGAGAGTATACTTAATTTTGATTTTCCCATCAGACATTACATAAATATAGCATGTTAAGATGACTGCCTAGAGCACGTGAGAATTTTCATCTTGGTGCGACATAGTGTATATAGATTTTGTTGACATTTAGTCAAATGGCACACCCAATATACCCACATCCCAGTTTTGTTGTCCAAATTGCATGGCAATGTATTTTGATTCTTTGGCGTGCACTCCTCTGCACCCTGTGAAGTCGCGCTGGGCTGGCTCTTTGACATCCTTGTGTCCTTGCAGCTGCCTTCTTGCGTTATATAAAGTGGTTGCTTGAAAAATATCCTGTGCAAAAGTCAACGCGAGCACATGGTGTAAACAACGTCAAGACAGTCAAGGTCATGGCACTAAAAGCTTCTAAACTTCTAAACTAACTTCAATTTCTAGATTTAAAGAAAAAGTAAATAAGCGACAGTTCGTTCTCGTTCGGCACCAGTTAAAATACTCCGGCTAATAAATAGAATATTGGTCATTGTCATTGTCAGATGTCATAGGTCTGTCAATAGTCTGGTGTATCGCAAACGCCACTTGTGACATATCCTAAGCACGTGCCCAGTGTGCCCCCCCGCACCATCTCTGGTTGTGCCACTGTTCAAGCCATATCTTAAGGATCATATCTGCAAACATGATGCCCAGTAGGGACGAAAATATGGTCCTCCAGTTCAATGGATATGACTAGGCGTGCCTATAATAAAGGGCAACAAGGCTTGTTATGGCAAGCCTACCAACACTTCAATAATAACAAGAAAGTTCACTGCGGCCTGCATCAAAGCTTACTAAAATGCATGAACTTATTTTCGTTTATCAGGTGCGCAATGGTGTTCATTTTGACAGACTCGACTACTGCTGCAATTTGAAATCTAGCATATAACATTCTTGAAGGCATGGAAAAGTTGCAGTTAGACCTCAGTTATTAGTTTATTAGACCAACTCTTTTTTTGTGTACGACAGACGACTGCTAACACAGAATTAAAGCAACATTTTATTTGATACTTTATTTCTTTACTAAAAATAATCAAGCGATAAAGACATTTTGATCTGCAATGAAGTATTAAGATGCACACGTTACGCTTGTAACTCCAGCGGAAGGGTGATTTAGCTGTTCATATAACATAACTCTGAAACGCCCACTCATATCAGCAAATGCACCGGCATGACAAAAACAATAAGTCTATTCAAAGCGCCCTTGCAATTGTGATTACACATAGCAGCCGTTATATTCGATGCCGATGCATAACTCCTTGCTTGACAATTCACCGAGTTCGTAGACATAAGCACCCTTTCAGATTCGCGCCGTGCTCGAAAACCGCAACAGACGACATAAAATTAGACACGTAATCACACCATTTCAATTCATGAGCATAAACAGTTCAGTCTGAGGGCTAAAGACCATGAGAGCAAATCGTCCCTCGTATTGCGGAAGTGCTATGAGCGACTAGCCAATAGCGCGAAGCCGGAACTGGATGTACATCGCTCAAATACTACCGATTGTCGCGCGGAAAGAGCAAACAATTGAATTTTTCTACGTGCAAGGATAAAAACCTACTGCAAGGCCTTCGGAAATATTTATGCTACTTTTTATAGTAAATACATCAACCTAAATTCCTAAAGCAAGCGTCACGCTAGTTTCGACGCGTGTTTGCAGCCCTCATACCGGCAACACCGGGGAGGCGTCGCTCAAAATCGTCGCTCCGACGGTGTACGACTTGTAGCCGATGAGCGAACGCGACAGCAATCTCCATCGCATCGATGGTAGCTGTCGCGCGCAAGATCGCTTATATGGGGTTTATACGTTATTCAGCATAAGACATGGATTTCTCATGCGTTTTCAGTAAGTTCAAGATAACGCGCATCCAACTGACCTCTTGCAGCATGCAGCTGAATGCCTGCGGCAAAGTTTCTAACTAGCACAACTAGGTACTGCACGTAACTTGAGTGGTCGCAGAATACCCATGGGCAAGACACCCCCAAGCGCGCCGCTTACTTATAACGAATGCATGCCGCCAGCAAAATGGCCCCTTCTGTTATGTGACTCCTTAATTCAACAACGTTCCGTGCACATAGACTGCCAAACTGAATAAATTCAAACACACAAAATGCACGTTAAGCGCGCTCCGCATAGGTTCCAAATTATGGGCTGGCGAACAAACCACTTTAAGCGTTCTCTTGCCTCACGTGTTATTGAACATAGCATAGTTGTGGCAGCGTTTGGGATTTTCAAAGCTCTTACGGATAGCGGCAAGTGATAAAATCACATGCAGTTATGGCGACGACTGGCTTTTTGATTGACATCGAGAGACACAGCGCGCAATGCCTCGTCGGTTGCCAATCGCGTCGGCTAGGTGCCGCAACGACTTCCTGGCGATAGCATCTCAAATACGCAAAATGTGCAGCTAAGGTAGAATACACTTACCGTGGTGGATTTGCTATATCCAACGAATGACGAAAGACTGTCGTGTTTTCTCGGCGACACGAGATGGCTGACACACGATCTCCCTTGGATGGCCTTCGATGCTGCTCGCTGGATGGATCCCCTTTCTCCGGTGCAGTGTTCCGCGATGTTGCGCGCGTGCGCGCTGGAGCAACTCCGAGTGAAAAAGTAGAGCGCTCGCTACGCATTCCTTTTAACTGTGGCTGCCTGCGCTCTTGGAAGCAAAACGGCCTGTTCATTGCTCAGCGTGCGTGACTGATACCTCGCCATGTACGGGGCCAGCCTCCTACAGTTGAAGCAGAAGATTACGGTACGTTTTGTTCTCTATTGCCGCAGAGTAGAACGTGCATTCTACTCTCTCTCCGAAAGGGAGAGTGAAAAGCACATTTCACTCTCTCCTTGGTGACAGAGTGAACAATGCATTTCACTCCACTCGACATTTTGAGAGTGTAAAAAAACGCTTTGAAGAGTAAATCAGCCGCTTCACTCCTGCGATACCCTCTCTAGTTTTTAGAGTCCACTTGCTCGCGAAAGGTGGCCAGCGTTAATTTGTTTTGTAAGACCTGCCGGTATTGTATCGTTCACGGAAGGGCCACCATAGCGAAAAGTCGGGTAACCGTATTTTAATAAATTTTGTTCTAAGTGTTCTTCAGATGAAAATAGCATGCGCTGAGTTTTATATATCGCGAACGCAAGCAAGGCAGATTAGTAGTATTCTTTTGGAACAATATACATCGCAAAAGGTGTAGACAACTTTTTTTAGTCTGGAACGTGTCGCCGTGAGATTAGGTAAAAAACCACTACACCGAAGCGTAAACAACACTTTTTATTGCCTCCTCCTCTTCCTTGTGCCGTACGCAAAGAGACAAGATTATCGGGTTGTAAACATAAATGAAGACCCTAATTATGATGTATGCCTTAACGGGTGAGTTAAAAAGTGTTCTGACCACATGGTATTCATTAACGTGCTCCTAAGTCTAAGTACACTAGCATTTTCTTTTACATTTAGCCGCCATCAATATTCGGCCGTCGCCGCCGCGATATCTCCAGAGACTCGGAGCTCTGCAGCGCAACGTTATACACACTAAGCTACCTGCGCGGTCGAGGTAGCTTTTAGCAGTCATATGTCAGTGATGTGCGAGACAGATTGCCGTATAAGAAGTCAGTTGTTGTTTTCTTTGTCTCCATGAGGTACAATATCCGAAGGCCTTATCAGAGCAAAGAACCACCAGCTTGCAAAATTTACCACCTGTATAGGGTGGTCCTTTATGAAAGGAAACACGCCAGCGCGTGTTGCCTTTCATAAAGGACTACCCCGTACAACGCACACGAGGATACACAAAGAACGAACGGCACACCACAGAGCACTTAATCGCAAATGCATATTTATTCAATGGAAAGTTAATATTATTAAAAGTGAAGTTCTATCGTTAACGAAAATCAGCTAGGTTGTATCACACATACAGCTGCAATGAGGTGCGTGAAGCGTCTTCTGCCTGCTGCTAAGAGCATATGTCAACTAGGACACACATAGGGCGTGAACAGATGCACAACTTACATTTATTCACGCATTGCAAACAGTATATTGTATATGTAGCGTGCACGCGTTCACGTGATTCAATTGCGTAAACACAAGTAAACACAGATCTACAGCAGGAACTTGCATCAGGAACGTTGCGAGGCGAGAATGGTCAGCGACTTTCGATGCCACACCACGATTGAACCCAACTTTTCTTCCAAGGTCGAAACTAGCCGATCCGCCATCAGAGGCACTGCGCGCGTTCGACGTAAACGCGGGGAAACGCGGATGACGTCGCCAACAGCTCTGTCTTATCTTTCGGTGCGTTGCCTCGTTGGTGCATGCCTAATTTTGTTACCGATAGTGTACTGTAGACATAGGTCGGCAAAATAAGCCGATCTCAGTCACACTCGTTCATAAAAATACTTACGAACGAAGATCACACTACCTCAGATTCATAAAAATTTATGCAGGAAGGCTCCTCAGCACTCACACGTTTTAGAACACTACTCATCCAGGCTTAGTCAAAGTCTGACTCAACGGGCTCAACAAGCGTAAAACTGCTTTTACAGCGCCGCGCTATTGATTTGCCTTGATATTTACATTTTGCTTTTGCTCGCCCTGAACACCTCGTTACGTTTGGCGTATTGCCCGAAAAGCGAAAGCTGGGGTCATTGTGGCATCGGATTCAAACGACATTTCACAGGCTCAACGTGGACACGGAGATGCGGACGCATACAGCAATCCTACAAGATTCCGCGTCTCTGTTCTTACCAAGCGAGTTGTCTGTGGCTTCAATCGGAATGCCGTCTGCTGAGGCACGTCTTATTCTAGGTGTGGGCTAATGGCCGGAAAATGGGGGCGTGCGCATTCAGGAAGAGGGCCAAGCCGACCACATCCAAGAGGCTGCTAAATTATTTTATAGAATCAAGAGTTCGGCGAAAACTCGTCTGGTCGGGATTACTCATATTGAAGGATAAAATGGACGCCTACCAAAAACATTTAAAAAAAAGAAACCGAGACGTTTCGGCTCCCATACGGGGGCCTTGTTCACAGTGAAAGTCACCGAAAGGTGGATGTGATTATGTACGGGTGAATAGATGTCGCGAACAGGCGCAATAGTTGAATAACAGAATGGTAGCAGTAGTTCGGATTGGTAGTGACTCGAGGTGCAAACGCGCGGTTAGAATAGTTTCAGTGGCTAGCACATGCGCCCTACCCCAGTAAATATAATGTCCTTCTGCTACAGTATACTCGGCAAGAGCGTTAGAAGAATGATTTTTTTCCTTTTATCACATCATAACTGTGCTCCTTCATACGCCGTTGAAAATCGCCCGTCACACCGATGTAGACGTAACTGCAGTCTGCACAAGGAATGTTACACGCAACACCTGGGCACCTTCCTTATGGAAGCTTGTCTTTGACATTTACAAGCACGCTTTTCAGCTTTGCCGCTGGCACAATTGCAACGGCCACATCAAGAGAGAGAGATATAATTTAATTGAAAGAAGGCAGAGAGGTCGGCCTGAGCTAAGGTGCTCTAGCCTGCTACTCTCCACAGGGGGAAGGGGAACGGGGACATAAAGATGTGATAAATGATGATGACATAGCAAGAGGGATGTGCAAAGGTGAAAGCAAGTTCAACACTCTGATGATAAACATTCAGAAATGTCATCCATGAAGCCACAATCAGGTTTCACATCAAGTCTGTAGTCACCAATTTGAGTGAACTTAAATATAGAGGCGCTAGGACGAAGCTGGTGTGGGCCTCCCTTGCGTGAACATCACAGGCGCCAAACAAAATCTTTATAGCATATAAAGAGCTGCGATAAGTGGCTCTAGCACGGCGAACACTTGTAGGGCACCTTTAGCGGCCGGAGTCTCGAGACCACCGAGAATTACGCACATTGATTCTACTAGGTGCTTCAGCATTTTTGGTACACTCTCCTTCTCATTGTGTTCATCTCCTTGCTTGCCCGTAGTGTCACCGCTTTCATTGGCCCTATAATTCTTGGCTTCATGGCGCAGAGGACCGCTAGTGCTCGCTGGCATGGCCGTGGGCCTAGAGGGCAGCAAAGGCCATTCCATGTCTGTATCAGCCGGTGGAGGTGAATGTTTGCCGCGTGCTCTCGTCGACCTTGAATTATCAGCAGACGCCGTTACCGTCCTCGATGCACGCACAGGCAGAGGTGGTCGTGGTACCTGTGCCACGCTAGGTAGTTCTCCTGAAATGGTTTTGTGAAGCTTCTGCCGCGAGCGTTGGTCACTTTGGCGAACAGACTGAGCAGCCTCTTTACGTGAAGATTGGTCTCTTGCCATTTTTCGAAGAATACGAACCTCCTGTTTCATCTTCGGGCATTCCTTCCAAGTCGCTTCGTGAGAGCCAGTACATTTGGGATATTTAAATGAGGACGCCTCACAGTCGGTAGTATCATGCTCTCCGCCGCAACGCGAGCAGGTGGCTTTGCTTCTACAAAGAGCGCTCACGTGTCCTATCTTGTAACATTTCCGGCACTGAATAGGCGTCGGAACGAATGGTCGTACTCGGTGTATAACGTGGCCCACTTTGACAGACGCTGGTAATGTCGAAGAAACAGACGGTAACTTGATACATCGGGAGTACCCCAAGCGGTGAATCTCAAGAATGCGCACCGATGATCTCAAAACACTCTTGAGGTCCGCATGCTTGATTTCAAGCTCCACGTCGGAAATTACTCCAGTGATTGTCTCCTTCCCGTAAGTAATAAAGGAGCGGACGGGGATTGCGCTTAACTGTGGAGTGGTCTTTACCTTCTCAAGTATTGCGGAATCTTTCACATCTATTGTCAGGATGTTCTTGCGAGCGTTGATCTTGATCTCGTTAATTTGCCCAGGGGCCACGCTTTCAAAATATTCGGTTAGAAACTGCCTGCTGAGGGAGTTCATGCTGTGTGACGTCGAGAGCGGCACGTAAGGAACCTTGAAGGATTCTTGCTCACTCTGATGCGATGAAGTCGCCTCAGTCGACATACGGCGCATCTTCTTCATATGGCTGCCCATGACTACGGTGTACTCGCTGTCAGAGTCCATGGCTTCTGGCATTGAGTTCTCCCAGGAATCGAGCTCGTCCGAGCTTCCAAAGGCACGTCGTCCAAAAATGAGCGATGAAGTAGACGACTGACCTTGTTCAGGTGGTCGTGGGAACATCTTCTTGCTCATCCTTGATGAAATGACTCTCACGAAAATGGCAAGAACGTAAAATAAAATGCATAACCGCGAGAGGCCTAGAGCACTAGTGAGCTCTGGGCGCTTCTTCCTCTTCCTCGTTTCACATCAAGAGAACAAAGTACACGCGCTAAAGCCTGGCTTGTACCGGGAGCAAAAGGTATCGCAGCACGAGGAGCAAACGTAGCGGAGGAAGGCGGGCGGGATAGGCGGGGCACTGGGCGGGCGGGATAGGTGGCACTGCACTGAAGCAACAAATTAAGTAGGGCTCCTGTTCCGTGAAAGTTCAAGATGAATAGTTTGCAAATCTTTTTCTAGGGCTTTAGGAGAATTGCAGGTTTATTGCGAACGTTGTATGAGCGATGCGTCGACGGAACGTTTGTGGCAAGCAGGATGAATTGACATGAAGTTCAAGTAGCCTCCCGTGTGCGTAGGTTTACGGAACACATTAACGCGAAGTCCTGTTCTTTCACGTTGCACCAAGACATCCAGAAAAGGCAAGCAATGATACTTCTCCAATTCAACGGTAAAATTTATGGCGTGTTCTATCGAATTTAAATGTGTCAAAAAACATCCAGGGCATCCTTCTTTATCACACAAAAGCAGTGGTCCGCATATCTAAGAAATATTCTTAGTTGCGGCACGAACGTCGCTAGAGCCCGGCGTTCTGTTGCTTCCATCATTGGGTTTGCGGCGGTGACTGACCGGGAGGCACCCATCGGCGCTCCTTGAAGTTGCTTGTTGAAGCAGCCTTGGAAAACGAAATAAGTATTGTCAAGGCTGAACTGCAAAAGCTTCCGCAGTTCCGTAACCTCGAATGGTGTCCTTTTAGACAGAGAAGCGTCATCTTGGAGGGCAGCAGAACACATGTGAACAGCGAGGTCGATCGGCATACATGTAAACAGGTGGGTAAGGTCGAACGACACCATGTTGTCGTCATCGGCAAGACTAAGGTTTCCTACATTTTTTGGTGAAGTGGCTCGAATTATGGACATGCGTCGAGCACTAGCCCACAAGTGTCGATAGGACGCTGTGCGAGTACTTGGAAAGGCCGTGAACAGGAGACGAGCAGATTGTCTCTAATACACGATTGGCCGCATTGGTGCAGCAGGCTTGTGTATCTTGGAGATGCCATAGAGAGCTGGAGCGGAGTCGTTTGGCAAAGGAGCCTGTAGTAAAGGCGCTGGGGCCTCGGAGGGACGAAACTAAAGACATTCGTGACTAACTTTTGAAAGTATTTTTGTATTTTGCTGGTTGGATCCCTGTCAAGACGAGAATAGGTGTTCTCATCGCGCAGCAACGATCGCATCCTGTCTACGTAATCACTCCGATCCAGAAGCACTGACGCGTTGCCTTTATCGGCTTGGAGGATGACCAGGTCATCGTTTTCTCGAAAATTTTGGATCGTCTTGCGCTGGTTCTAGGGTCAGAGGTGACACGAATTGTCTGGGACGAAATTTCGACAGCCCACTCACGACTCGCGTCCGCGCTTCATCGCGGCGAGAAGGCTCTACCTGGGTCACGGCATTTTTCACTGCGCAGACCAAGCGTTTGGCGCCTAATGTTGGTCCCGTATTGAAGTTGGGGCCAAGGTTAAGAATGGACAGCTCAGAAGCGCTTGGACTGTAAGAAGACAGGTTGTGCGCAGTGGTAGCAGTCACACTTCTCGTTGACGGCGTGTGTGAAAAACGGCGGTGCTGCAGCTTGTTGTTGTCGGTAGCTTCCCTTCATTACGATTGTCGCGTAGCCTAGAAGTTCGGGGGAAGGAAAATAGGTCAGGGTACCAGAACTCCGAATGACGACGACAGAAGAAGGCTTCGTTTCGGAGTCTTCTTATCTTTTCTCTGCAGTCAAGTATCCTGGCTTGAAGCAGGCGTTCAGCCTTGGCAACAATTCAAAGGCCGAAAGGCGACATGACGGGTCGGCGGAGGTGACCGAGGAAGGAAACCTTGGCACTGGCAGGACAAGTATTTATTTATTTATTTATTTATTTATTTATTTATTTATTTATTTATTTATTTATTTATTTATTCATTCATTCATTTATTTATTGATTTATTTATTTGATACATCAGGTGTAGCAACGCCCCAAACTTAATATACAGCGTTGGTGTAAGTCCCGTTCTACGCAACTGGCAACTGTGAGAGCATGCGGTAGAGTGCACAGCTTACTACAAAAGAATGTGCTTAAAGACAACACTTTCCACGCTTCGTATCAATCAGCAGTTCTACAACAATTTTGCAACAATTCTAGAGTAGGCGACCCAATAAAATGTAACTTTTGTCATGTAGCCCGTTGGCTACATTTGCTTTGACGAAAGCACCGAGAAAAAATGTACGTGTTTGTGCAAGTTGTGATAAAAATGACCCTGGTGTAACCGCGGAAGTCCTTTACGAAATTCGTAAGGACAACACAATTTTGTGATACCTATGAGTTGGACAGTCATCCGGTGTGTACGTTGTCCATCAAAATGTCCTTCTAGGTGAAGGGTAGCCCTGCGAATAAGTAAAATAAATACCTCTATAAATATTCAGATAAATGGAGGAAGACATAACTCTCACCTGTGTCCGTTGAACAGCCGGGATCTGTTGAAAAGAATTGAAAATTCGGTTATAGACCGCATTCGGTCGTTCTTGCAACTTATATTTGCTGGCATACTGGTATTGTACGTCCATATAGGTTGACATGTATTTACAAACTGAAAAAGAAGCAAGAAAATGAAAGAAAAACATTGTGCCACCATAGCTTTCGGCCCTACAAACCTAGTACTATTCTACACTTTTCTTTGAATGTGCGGTGCCGTTTAGCTCAGCTATGAATAAACAAAAAAATTTCAATTCTGCAGATGCACCAAACATCTATGAGTCTGTGTGACGGAAGTGTCTGTACACTGTCTGTGAATAATGTTATTGATGTTCACGCATCAGTTGTTTGACACGCTTTTAAATGGTGTACCGGATGACCAAGCAATTTGTTTGTTTGATATTGATAATGTGTTGTACAGATGCTTATTTTACATTTCGGCGTTCAAGAACACTTGTCTCTCGGGGAGGTGCTCTTCGTGTTGCTCGTTTCGACAGCTACTTTGCCGTCCTTCTTTGTCCGCAAATATAACTCTGAGTTTAGCGGCACAATGCTAGCACTCCTGTTGAGGTAGACAGGAGTGTTGGCGTCCATTTTCTACCTAGTTAGAATGCGCTTCAGTTTCAAGAAGCAAACTCTGCTAAACCTTCACTCACAGTGCAAGCATAAATGCCACTGTTCCCAGTGATCACGTAGCCTCCTAATTCAGAAAACGAAAAAGAATGCCATACCCAGGGGGAAATTGAAAGAAAGCTTCGTTTTAATAAATGAAAGTAAGTGTTCGTATGCCATAGGTCACTGTAGTCGCTTAATTCAGGGCGATTGAACAAGATTGGCACATAAGCAGTGCTGAAGTACTCATTTAAAGCTTCGTATTCCTTCTACCTCAGCATCACGTCTATTTGACGAGATTGCAAAGAATGTGCACACACCTCGTGGCACCAGTGGCCCATAAAGAGTGACCCAAGTTTTGTACTTAGTATGACAGCAGCAAGCACGTACCCTGGGGCATCAGTTGTCGACATTGACACGTGTACTTGTTTATCTTTCTCGGCTGACCACTTTTTACCCTCTAATAAATGGTATCACTCAGCGGAGGGCGCGCCCGCATGTATGATCGGCATTGGGCTCCGGTAACAAATGCGTATCTGGCGACCGGGCGCAATGGGAACTGACGATCGCGACTCCATCTCACACGAGAAACGGAGGAAAGTGGGAAGGCACCTGGGAGCGAGCGGCGGCTCCTGCTCCGCCAGCAACTGGTTACTTTTCGCGGGCCTGACTGGTAGCGCGTGCGGTATATTGACAGCGATCTGTACATAGCTCTTACATTTGTGCGTGCAGTTTTCTCGCTGCTGTTTGCCTGGAAGCGATAGACCGCACGAAGCTCACTTCGATCGCTGCTGCTGCCGCCCTTAATCACTCCAGCATTTTGACAGCAAATGTGCGCGCTCATCGTGTGTAATGTGTTTATGTTTGCCTGTACGTGCTGACACCCTGCTTGGTAATTCAGTTAGTAAGCGAATGCTTCCAAGATCCAATAAACAGACTGTTGGGCTAGTTTGTATAGCATGATAATATTTTTAGCGCAAGGAAACGCACAACACGAAAGAAGGCACACAGGACAAGTTCATACGGCCGCTAAAACTACTATTCTTACTTGTATAACTGTTTATTAATTTGCTGTGGCAGTCGATGCTCCGCCTTTCAGGCGAAACTGCGACTTTTTAGAGCGAAGCTCTATACCTCTACCGTCCAAGGAAACCTTCGTGTCGTAAGCAAAAAACCCCCACACGGGGGCCCATACCTAAGATAGTGCAATGCCGGGCGGACCCGCGGCGGAGGTGAAGCAGGCGTTAAGCACTCCCCCACACATGAGCTGATCCCGAAGATAGTGCAATACCAGGCCGAACCGCGGTGGAGGTGCAGTTCGTCATTAAGGGGCCCACATACACAGCTTCGCTGGTTGTCCTTCTTCACAGAGTGGAAGGGCACTGAGATTTTTTTAGGCCAAGCCCGAAATTCACTTTCATCAGATCACCCTACAAACAACCACTTAAACAATTTTATATCTTCACTCTAAGCACATGCGCATCCCAAGGTGGCCACAGTGTCAGCCACAAGAAAGCGCCTGCGCGCGGTGGCTTTGACGGTCATTGGGCGAGGGAGATGGCGGCTGTTGTGGTTAGTGAAAATTTGAAACAATTGCTTTGCGTTTCACGCGCGACTAGTTATGAATACGAACAAAATGCTTGTAAATGGGATTAAAGGGATCGACGTTTTCGGAAAGTCACGTGCACTCCCCATATCAGCGCACTCAGGAACCCGAACGAAAGCACGCCGCCTGCGCTGTCGCGTGTTACCACCACGTCTTCGCATAGACGTTGTGCCGCCTGCAAGCAGCATAAAGCGTTTTCTTGTTGTTTTATATCAGCAAGTACTTTGCAAGCTTCCTGAATTTTTCCCACATGAACAAATATTCGATCCCATCGCGCTTCAAGCCTCGAAAAATTGCTTAACGCAGCAATTTCTTACGTTTCTTTTTTTCTATTGGAATACGGCGGGCAAGGGTCTCATACAGGAACATGCGTTTCCCGCTTAAAATAGTGCATTGACGTCTATTTTACTCGTAAGAAAATCATAAAAAACGGCCCAATTCGAGTTAAACTATCAGAGCCACGCTTTGATACTTTAACTCGCAGTTTTACATGCAGTGGCTGCAACTTCTTGGCGTCTCCCTCTGGAAGCCCCTATCTCTCCTGAAGAATAAATGCAGTTTTCTTATCGCATGCCTTAAGATTTAAGCTTTAGGATATCTAGTGTCCGCATTGTTACGTTTGACCAGCAGGGGCTGGTGATCTTCGGGGAAGCAACTATCGGAAAGGTGCCGGCCTGTCTGCAGCGGCGACTCGCTTTGTAAGGACGACAATGCGCCGCGTCCCCAACGGAATGGCGCCGAGATGTCTAGACGCAGTCGGCGGGCCAAGGATTGTTAGTGGATTCGTTATATTAGTTTAAAGCGGGGGAACTCCAGGAAGAAGAGGTTTTGCGGCGCCGTCTCACGGGCCTTAGAAATCGTCATTCAATGCACAGACGCGACGGCCACTGTCTGCGGGGTGAGCATTAGGATCAAGAGGCGCCTGCTCAGAACAAGACCCCTGTCTGCGAAAACCCTCTCACCTTAGTTTGGTAACCGCAACCTCTGCGTAAGTGATTGCGTAAACCCTACCCGTCAAAGGCAGCTCGGCTAAGATGACTTTGGGCGCCCCGTTTGGTCGAACGGCTGTTTTCCCTCACCTAGGGATCTAGGGACGGCAAAGTGTTTATAAGCAGCATTTGCGCGGCTGCTGAGTGTGCATTCCGCTGTCAGTCATCCTAGTCTGATCAACTGCAAACGTTCTCATATATATACTGTAATTATATCCCCTATTCCTCGTTATCGATGAAGACAAGTCCCTCATTTCAACAATGTCCTCAGCGTGGATGAGTTGGACGACAGAATGGGCCAGCTAACATCTATTTCATGCCCGACGCCAACCAATACAGCATGCATCGTAGGAAAGACCGGCTTTACGGTGAACCATAAGAGAACTTTACATTACTCTTGGCCACGCGCCGCAGTGCTTGAATCCATCAGCGATCGATTTGACAAGTGCAATGTCGTTAAAATTCGGAATACCGGTGGAAAGAAAATCAATAGCTTAGAAAAGCTACAAGCGTTCTACCTGCTTTATTCTTTTTTTGTGTGTGTGAGCAGCTAGACGAACTCTTACGTACATAAAAAAAGCCTGTTTATTGCATTTTCCTTCTCACTGCGCAAATGGACTTCATCCTGGCGTCATACATCAGAGAGCGAGAGACCAGCATACAAGTGTCAGAGGTGTCGAGGTTTTTATGTATTTGGACGACCACCCTATATCCTTCAAGTTCCACGAGGTATAGTGTTGGACGAAACAGAAAATACATCGCCTTGGGCTGCGTTGTTCCTGGCCTCGCAGAGAATAATAAATTCGTGTAGAAGGTAAACTCGTTCTTTATTTTATGCTTGTCACACATACTTTTTTATTTATATTATGCTTTATCACACATACCGGAGGCCTCGGTCTTACAAAAAGCCTGGTCCCTTATTACGCAAAATTCTCGAAGATAGTGAAACAAGGAATCGCCGCTGCTGCTTTAAGTTTCACCCTTGGCCGATTCGGCCTAAAAGTTAAAATCAGTTTCATGAACCTAGTACACATGACGCAAGCAAGTTTCCCAAAGGAACTTTTGTACAGCTTTGCTGTACAGCTTTTTATTGATCTTTGCGCAGGCCGCAGGAAAAAGAAAAGAGCCTCACTTTGCTTATTGGCGTCATTGATTATATTAATGGTTAGTCGCATGGTAGCTGAAGAAGTCTCAAGGAAAAATGGGCATACGAGTTTTGCTTTCTACATCCGACCAACTTCCTTCCTTCTGCCAAAAACCTTATTTCGAAAACACAGACTATATGTATGCTGCATATCCAGCGCTGTTCCAATTCACCAATCAAGCTACTGTGAAAATTTCGTGTTAATTCTGAAGTATTAATGCACACATCTGTGTACAGCGACCTGACCCAGAGAAAATTCCTGCCGTGCCGCATCTCCCTGTACATTCCTCTACGAAAGACGTTCGCTCCTTCATTAGCGCTTGTTTCTGACATCGCCCGTCCATTCACCGAACTGCTCATGAAAGCTACGCCTGTCTTATGGGGCCGCAGAAAAGCTCATTTATTTTCCACGCCAATCCACCTTCTAACAACTTTCTCTCTGTTGGGGCACTTCGAACCATCTGCTCTTCGAACCATCTGAATGCAGATGCATTCCAGTGGATACGCAATCAAACCCGTCCTTTCCCAGCGCCATGGTCGTGACTGCGTCACAGCGTACGCCAGCCGCCTGGTGTCGGCCCCAAAGTGCAATTACTCCATTAGTGAGGGAATGTGTTGCCCTTGTTTGGGCCTGCTCCAAAATTTCGGCTATACCTCCTTGGCCGTCCATTCACAGCAGTGATAGGTCACAATGCGCTCTGCTGGCTTTTCTCGCTGAAAGGTCGTAGAGGCCGTCCTGGACGTAGGGCTTAGCGCTTACAAGAGTTACTCCTTTTACGCCATGCACCAGTCTGGTCAATTATATCAGGCTGCAGACTTGCTGTCCAGATATCCCGTTTATCCACCCGAATGTACCAACCCTGACACAAATGTCTGTGTTCTTTCTACCTCGGCGTTTCTTCATTCCGGCAAAGTACAGCGGCATGATCCGGCTTTAGGCTTCATCATTAGCCATCTCAGCTCTAACGACTCGCTCTCAATGTATTCCTTACATAGTAAAACTTTATAACACCAGAGTATATACCCCGTATGCCCTGAGCAGTTACTTGCGGTGTCGGCCCACATGCGTCCTCCAGCAGCAGGCCATCTTGGTGTAGCGCGTACTGATGATCGCGTGCGGCGTAGTTTCTTTTCACCTGGGCTTTATCGCTCTGTACAGAAGTATGAGGCCGAATGAAAAAGTCTGTCCATATCTTTTATTAGCCAAAATTAAGTACATACAGGTAATTACACATATACGCCCTATTCTACGCACCCTAAACTATTTTTCCACATAGCCGCCCCCACCCCCGGTTCAGACATTTGTCCCATCGCAGCGTTACACATGAGATGCCCCACTGGCAGGATTTGTCCGGCGGACTGTGCAACCACCGTCGGACTTCTGTCTTGGCTTCACAGCCTTTTGCAAACTCACAATACCATCACCTCATACTTCTCAAAGCGAAACACATTTCTCTATACGTTGGCTACATTTTTTTGGGCTTCATCCTTCGCTCATTATTAAACGAATCACACTTTGTTGCTCGTACACTGTGGACGTGTGAAGCCCCACTGCCATCTTCAACAAGAAACAGCAGCACCGTGTCGCGAAGCTACGGACAGATGAGGCCGGGGTGGTCCACGAAAGGTCCGCCGCTTGGAATGGACAGGTTGACTTTGCATTTACAGCCGCAATTTGGCAAAAAAATAGGAACAAATCTTTTCTGATTCGCTATCGTATGTTGGCAGCTGCGAACGGGGCCAACGGCGTAAGAGGTGACCGATTCTTCCAACCGGTCGTTTTTAGCCTACTCATGTCCCAGTTCAGCCTTTCTTCCGCGCCTACCTCGGTCCGCTCGATAGTTTCCCTTCATCAGCGTCAGTGAACAAATGGTTCGCTGTTGCGACAGACTATGCCACGCGTTGCGCTGTTACACGCGAACTTCCATCGATCTGTGCTACCGATAATGCTAACTTCCTTCTCCACAATGTGATTCTGAATCACGCTGCTCCTCGTCAGCTGCTCACTGATCATGGTCCTTACTCCTTTTCCCATGTCATCGATCACCTTCCCTGCTCAGCCGCCTCAGGTCAGCCGGCCTCAGGTCAGCCGGCCTCAGCGAACGTCTGAATCACATCGTAATTGATATTCCTTCTGTGTACGTTTTTGCCCGCGAGCACAACTGGGATTCTGTACTACCCTTCGTTACATTCGCTTACAATCCGTAACGTCGTGTTACTGCAGATTGTTCACCCTTTTATCTTCTTTTGGGGCATGAACCGACATTACCAATGCAAGTTTTACTACTGCCGGCTCCGCAACAACCAGTACGTGCAAGACGCCATTGCACGGGCAAAGGCTGCGCTTCATATCGCGCACGCCTTCTTACGATGCCACCGGCGTCACAGAAGTTGAGTTACGATCAAGATCATAAGGGTGCTTAGCACTGTCCCCAATCCTTGGTGTACCTATGGTCGCCAACTCGAAATGTTGGTGTTTCAGTGGAGCTTCTGTAATGCTACAGTGGTCCCTATGGCAATATACGCCAAGGCATCAAGGTAACGTATGAGATTGCCCCAGCCAAGCCAATGATGCAATATGCGCCCGCCCAGAGTGACGTAGCTCATGTTAGTTGGCACTAAAGCTTTAAAACCCGTGTGTTGATGCTGCACTCTGATCTGCCCAAATGGTGCCAGTATCCTCGTCTTGAGGATACCAATTAGGCCAGAATAAAGAACAAGATTGCAGCATCAGACCAGCACTGATCAAGAAGAGAAAGAGGTTACTCCTCGCTACCTTGGCTGCTGTTACACCCTGGGCTATTCGCCCTACTTTTAAATATTTGTAAGTATGCATTCTTTCTGCAACAATATTCTTCAGCAAAAGAAATGTTACAAACACTCTAAATATTAATTTTCACAGCATGCTAAAATTTAGTGTGCATGTTAGCCATATCAGGGGTGCTTCTTTTGGCGTTCCTTATTTTGTTTCCCGAATATGTGTCCCCGTGGGTTCAGTGAGTTTTCCAATCTTTTATGAGATCGTTACAACCTTTGTGGTTGTAAGCGACTTTCAATGATTTTTGTTATTATGGAAAATGCGTCAATGTTCTTGACAACCAAATTTAAGATGTGCAACGTTGATTTATTACTATACCATTCGATAGGCACGCTCATCATTCCTGATTTTATCGCTCGAACTTCAACTTCACAACATTAAAGAGGCACAACTTCTAAATATTGAATATGCGATGTAAAGTTAGGGATTTGCCTCTGTTTGTTCCACAAGTATTAGTTCCATAATTTAATGTATGCAGCTTTGCGCTGATATATTTGCTTTAAATTTTAAGGTCCTTTTCGAGATTATGTTTCTTTGATTTCAAAAATGTTCCAGTCGTAGACCACAAATTTGATTAGAATTTTTGGTAACGCTATGAGTGATAACCATAATGCTGAAATTATCATATATAATACAATCATTTTCTAAAGAATTACTTAGTGGGATTTGTCACATAGTGCTGAAGTATTTGTTCCAGTCGCTCAATTACAGTCACTATCTATACAGGGTGTTTCAGCGAAAACTTTAAAAAGCTATTAAAGGATGCCTGTGGCGGATAGCACAAATCTGTTTGATGACGTGGCCTACTCGAAGCAGCGAACACTAGTTGCACAAGAATATTAAAACACGCACTCGTGTAATTTAGAATAAAATTACTAATTAAGTTTTTAACTAATTACTTTATGGTCCATATAGCAATTCAACAATTCTACGCTTGGAGTTCGCAAGGCGGATTCACTTGGAACGAATTCTAAGCATGGCCCCAGTTGTGAGATATTAATTCTCGAACTTTGCGAGGAAATGCACTGGCGTTGCAGTTACTTTTGTGCGCTAATGCATAAAACTAAGTTTCCTTAAGAAAGTGTCTGGAATGCAATGCATTTCCCCGCAAAGCTCGGGAATTAAATCCTTTGTATTCGTTTCAAGGGGATCCGCCTTGTGAACTCCATGGCTAGAATTTGTAAATGGCAATATGGACCACAAGGTATTTAGTTAAAAAGGTAATTTGTGATTTTTATTATTTAGTCGAGTATGAATTTCAATTTTTCGTGCAAATAGAGCCCGCCGCTTTGAGTTGACCACGTTCTCTTATCTACCGCTATATCAGCCTATGCGAGCGTATAGAGAGCATCGTGTGGCACGTTACAGACTGACGGACTGGTTTCCGAGGAAAGTAGCCCCAAAAGGCTCACTCATTAAAAATAGTATTGAAACTTATGTGAGAGATAAGCCATATCTTATGCTTCTTTTCCTTTTGCGCCCTTTGTTTTCTTAGCTCGTTGCTCACTTTCGGCGGCTGATGCCTTTGATTAGTAAGCCAGATGAAGTGCGTTATGCTGCGTTAGTCAGTTTGGCGCTGATGGCGCCGTTGGCAGGCGGAAACCTCGCAAGCCCAGGTGCTTCCATCGCCTGAGTTGAGTGAGATATGAACAGAGAGAGAGATTTCATGGTGACGAAAAAGTTCCCTGAACATTACATAAAAGTGCCGCCCTCCTTATATCATGTGGGGCGAAATGCAACTGATTTCGTCATTTTTCTTTATAATAGACTCATCTTCGTGCGCGTATTTTGTGGTTGTATCAATGCCATGCCCTTGTAATCATGCTGTCGTCATCAAATCGTGATTATGAGGCTGCTGTCATATCATTTTCATAGAGTGGTAGCCATGCATTTGTTGTCATATCGTTGCAAGTTGTGCTGTATCATCGTAATTACAGCTTCGTATTCTAATTTTCACCACACAAACGGTCACAACGTCGTGGTTATTCACTCGTGATCATGCCATTCTCCTCGTGCCGTCGTCTTAATATGTATTTATATCCCATCAATTCAGAATCGCCGCATATTGTCGTCACGCGTCGTCGTCATGTTGCCTTCGGGTACTCCAGTGTACACATTTGAGCACGGTTAAAACGAACGGCCGTTGAGTCACGATTAGTTCAATGTATCGATATTGTTCAATATAGCCGAATCTGCATATTCGTAAGCAATCGTCACGGTACTGCTGTTATGCCGTTTCTTTTCATACCACCTTCAGCTGCACCAGCGTATGCGAAAAGACTGGCTAGAACTCGAGCATCGCTAATATATAGTAGATGTGTAGTGATATATAGTAGATATGTAGTGATATGTAGAGCATCGCTGATATGTCAGTGATATGTATCTGGGCGGTTGCGAAGTTCCATCCTTAACTTTACGGTCGCCCTTTTTCTGTAGTCACTGACCATCATGCTCTCTGCTGGCTCTCATCGCTAAAAGATCCTACAGGCCGGCTTGGTCGATGCGCTTTGAGGCTACAAGAATTTTCATATTCCGTGGTCTACAAGTCTGGCCGCATGCACCAAGATGCTGACAGCTTGTCGCGTTACCCTGTTGACGACCCTGACTCCTCCAATATTACCAGTGCTGCTTGTGTATTCTCTGTGTCGCAGCTGCTTCATTTCGCCGACGAGCAACATCGTGACGCCTACATCAGAGCCCTCATCAACCGTTTTGAACAATCTCCGTCCGACGCCACTCTACGCCTTTTCGTCCTCCGCGACGGCACTCTGTACCGTCGTAACCTTCATCCGGACGGCTCTGAGTTCCTACTTGTCATACCTAAACACCTCTGCTCAACCGTTCTAGAAGAGCTTCACGACGCACCAACGGCAGGACACCTCGGCGTATCTTGAACCTATGACCGTGTGCGTCGCCGTTTTTTCGGGCCGGGCCTTGCCAGTTCCGTACGACGTTACGTCGCGGCCTGTGAACTTTGCCAAAGACGCAAAAAGCCTTCCCAGCTCCCCGCTGGTTACCTGCAGCCGCTCGACATCCCCGCCGAGCCCTTCCATCGTGTCAGCTTAGACCTTCTCGGTCCGTTTCCGGAATCTACATCAGGAAACAAGTGGGTTGCAGTCGCGGCGGACTACGCGACCCGCTACGCCGTAACCCGCGCTCTTCCGGCCAACGCAACTGATGTTGCGGACTACCTCTTGCATGATATCATTTTGATTCATGGTGCTCCGCGCTAATTGCAAACAGACCGTGGCCGTACGTTCTTAGCCAAAGTCATTGACGACATCATGCGTGCCTGCTTAATACAACATAAATTTACCACCTCCTACCACCCTCAAACGAACGGCCTCACTGAGCGTTTGAACCGCACCCTTACAGACATGCTATCCAAATACGTTTCAGACGACCACCGTGACTGGGACCTGGCTCTACCTTACATTACATTTCCGTATAACTCTTCCCGTCTCGAAACTGCTGGCTTTTCGCCTTTTTGCCTCTTGTATAGCCGTGAACCGACGCTACCACTGGACACTACACTTCCGCCCACCCCAGCTTCAACTAGCGCTTATGCCCGTGATGCTATCGCCCATGCTGACCGTGCTTGCGAACTTGTGCGCACTCGTCTACAAGTCTCTCAAGGCAAACAAAAGCAACGCTACGACCTCCGTCACCGTGATGTCCATTTTGTGTCCGGCACCCTCGTGTTGCTTTGGTCACCATCGCGTAAAGTTGGGCTTTGTGAAAAACTGCTTTCCTGCTACACAGGCCCATATCGCGTGCTTCGCCAAGCAACAGATGTCACGTACGAAATCGCTCTAGCCGCGCCCACTACGTCCTCCGCTGTGACAACCAGGGACATTGTCCACGTCGCCCGACTCAAACCCTACAACTCTCCACGATCCTTGGATGTTTAGTAGCACCGTGACGGCGCTTTTGCCGCCGGGGGATAATATTACGATTTCATTGAGCGATGCTCAAGGGAGGAGCCGCCGCGAGAACGACGACGAAGTGGGTCTGTGCCTTGGCGCGGGCGAGTGTCGGCCTAGCGGTCTGGCTCCAGTGTAAATAGCCTGTATATAGCCTCTTTCATCTGTGTTTTTCCACACGTAACTATATGATATGATGAGTAGCAAGAAAAACAAGAACACTATAAGTTGCTACAGCTGAAAAGGACGGTGCCTTGATAGCCACTGACTTCCCGCTGGCCGGCGTTTTGCGCGAATACGAAGGGGGCTGAGCGCACGCTCAGCGGAAGGAAGGGAGGCCAGTGAGGCGCTAGCCCCGACCTTATCTTGGAGATAATCTGTCGCGGTTACAAAAGCTATAAGTGCCGAGATGGCTTGCGGCATCATGTGCACTGTGTTCGCACGTGGCTAGTGTTGGAGGCCACCTAATCTCTTGTTTCTGAAACGCGTTGAAGCTTGTGGGGATGCGCGACTTTCACATTGTCACAAGATGTTGTTGTCCTAGGAGCAGGTCACTGGAATGGACGAACACGATCGTTCGAACACGTCACCGTTCGCTTGACCATACGCGCTAACGACCACGTATATGTGCGCAGCATGGGGCGAAGATATTCGCTCGCTATCCGGTCACAGTGAATCGGACTTCCTCAATTTGTCGCGCGCTCATCGGTATATTTTCTTGGTACCAACTCAACCAGCAGGCATTAGCGTATGAAAGGTGTAATAAAAGTTCTTGTGACTGTTTGCACCACTGTGTCCTCGTCATTCCTTTGTCCCAAGAGCACGAGTGGGACCCCTCAAGCAAAATGTAGCACGTAACGTCTGCTTGCCACTATTCATCAGAGTCTTCATCACCCCAGCGTTTTGCAAGCGAGTGTCCAGGGCCATTGAGTGAGAGCTATTCATGTATGGCTGTGCGCACGAGCAACCATGCTTGTTAATTTGTTTAATCGGCGAATGATTACCGCAACTTACACAGCCGCTAAAACTACTAATCTTATTTCGAGCAACTGCCTAATGGTTAGCTGTCGCAATCGATGATCACGTTTTGAGTGAAATTGCGACTTTTTAAAGCTTAAGCTGTTATAGGCTAATTCCAATAGGCGTTTCGTTGGCAATGATGTCCGCCGCCGCCGCCATGACAGCCGCTGGCGTGCAATGTCCGTCGCAGCTCTCAGAAAAGTTAAAATACCCAGTTTCCGTCGGAATCAAACCTGGGCCCGCTGCGTGGAGGCAGCTACTCTACCACTGAGCCATGCCAGCGCTTGCAAAATTGCAGTCGAAAAATGCCCCATAAACGTGTGGCTCATGAGAGCTAGACCTCAAACAGTCGCGTTACCACTCCTAGTTTATTGCCCTTGAGCACACATTAGAAAGTATGTAAGCTGTTTCTAGGCACAGCAGTGGACAATTCAGTTTATTTTACCTATAGAACGCGATATTCTAGGCTACGGCTTGCCTGCGGCAGGCAGTACACGTGGGACGACTTTCCGCGCCTTTCAGTCTAGAAACTCAAGATCTGCGCATATCCTCAAGTATTTTTATGAGAAAAGGTGGCACTTGGGAAGATCAGCTACTGCATTGCTTGGGGAGGCGTCAGTTTGTTGTAGATGATAACGAAGATGCCTTCAAAGGCAGTGACACCTGGCCACTCAGGCAGAATGGCCATGAATCGGGTTTATTTCAGAAGGGGTTATGGGCTTAAATACAGAAATGTCAAATTGGGATAAATAATTGATTGCGAGCATTATATAGAGACCTTTCTAGCAAGATTATAAACAAGAAATCTAGAAGAGTTCAGCCAAAAAATAAATGTTACGCGATCTGAGATGGGCGCCGCAATGTGTCGTTACGTGCACAGGTTGCCTTGCAGTCGCATATTATTACACCAGGTTCACGCCATGCAGCAAGTGCACGGGCAGTTCTATAAGGCACGTAGAGAAGGTTTGATGAAGAAAAAGAAGATTAAGAAGGTGCATACAAAGGCTAGTATAAAAACACGCATAGCATACCTCATTACATCAGTCAGGCAAGCTGACCATGTCACCATCCGGTTTTAAATAGAACACCAATAAATCATATTTATCATTATCATCATCATTAGAATCGTATCGTGACAGTTGGTACGCGATGTCGCAAGTGCACCGCGCTGATCGGATCGGAAAACATTTATTGGGCTCTAGAAAAGAGATCTTTGCGGCTTCAGGCGGCCTCTTCCATCTTCCGATGGATTCTTCTGTCTGCAATCACAGGGTTGGTGCCCTAGTCCAAGGCTCCACTGAGTATGGCCAACCCGCGAGCTCGCTCTACTAGGCGCTTTTGGCCGTTCAAGCTTACGCTGGAAAGCATACTCTCCCACTGTTCCGCACTCGGGTTTTTAATTTTATAGATAGTTGGGGACTCAATATTTTGACAGGCCCATGATATGTGGTACATATCTGGTGTCTCTCGCGCGGTGTCGATAGGCCCAAACTTTGCATGGCAGTTACACCATACCCCGCCAGGTGTCCCGGCATGCAGAAGTTGCATATAGCAATTGCATGATGAATGAAGCTGGACCTCGTTAACTCAAGCAGGCTATTTTTCACCACCCCGTGTTGAAGGGTACGTCAATAAGCCATCATCCTCATGATGAACAATACCGTATACTGCCACGGCTCAAGGTATGTGAGTTTCCTACACAGCTTAGCGGGAACGAACCATGAGACAGGTTCATCATTATCATCAGCAGCAGCAGCATCCTTATCATTATCATGTGCGCGGCGTAGCCTCGATAGCTGTGTTTACTATTAGGCACGCGTTACGGCGCATCCTGGCTAAATACGAACCATTCCTGAAGAAGCGAATGGCAGAGCTGCTCGCGCCACTGCAAGCATGCAGCATCGGGCTCAGCAGACCGCTGTGCAGAGAGCAGCACAAGCCGCAGCTCACCGTTGACGCAGGGCGTACAGATCGCCCTCTTGAAAACGACCCGAAGAGACTTCACTAAGAAGACCCTGTAGTGCGTGGTGCCGAGAATGGAGATCCTATGCAGCCGCTCCTCAGGCCTACGCAGGGACTGTGCTGCTTGGGCCGCGCCTGTCTGTGACTTTCTTAATGAAGTCTCATTTTCGTGAAGTTCTCTTTTGCTGATTTTGTTTATACGCCCTGTGATTATTTCTTTCACTGATTTTCCATGTCCATCAGCCGAGGAACGCAAGTGACGCGTATCGTTTCCCATACATTAAATACAAATACAAAATTCTGTCGAAAGCACTGCCCTTTTCGTATCACTTGTTTGGTCGTCTTCGTCGTTCGCAATGTTCGCAAACGCGGCTGTTGTAAAGCACTTTCTGAAGTTGTCATTCTGATACCCTTGCCTGCGGAATTGACTGCGGTGTACCTTTGCCGGCGAAATAATACAGTTCGCGGGCACAATAACGATTGCCTGAACATCTTCCTACCTTTCTTCTTTTTTTCATTCTACAATAAAGTGGTATGGGAAAGGTCATTTCTTGTTCAAGAAAACAGCTGCACTGCTTCCGTATCTTCCGTGTCTTCGCCAGCTGTTCACTGTTACTAAGCGGGAGGAAGTGTACCCGAAAAAAAGCAAAGTTGTTGCATAAGTGATCGAGCAGGAGACCCCGGCGTTTCTTTAAGAAAAAGGCGGCGCCGCCTTTACCACCACATGTCCTTCTTTTGCACCTGTGAATCTGCATTTCCAAGCATCCAAGGAAAATGAGAAGGCTCGCATTAGTGGAACGTTTCTGATGTTGCGAAGCGTTGAGCAAAACTTGCAAGAAAAAGTCTGCTGGGGCCTGCTGTATCGTTATACTTGTAGCTGACTGTTATCTTCCACGAGTATTGCGTGATGCGTCCTGCACCTCTTCCGGAATAAATTCATAATGCGGGCTTTATATGTTCTTTAGTTTCTAGTACCATTTGTCCTAAATTTGTCTCTTTTGACCTGCAGCAATGTGCTCGCCAGTTGAAAGCTGCATTTGAGTTCGTTTTTTTGCATGAAATATAAGGCCATATCGACGTCTGCACTTCGTGCGCGCTCTATTCCTTCTCGGTATGCAGGTAATGGTCCCATTAATTTGAATGAAGGTTTGATGACAGAATGGCACATCCTCTGTGACAATCTCTGCCGGTTTGAACGCTAGAATTTTAAATGCGCAAGCATTTCTATACCGCAACGTAAGCCGATCGCTTTCAATATAGGACCTGCAGCAGCGAGCGAATTCAACTTCGTGCTGGCTCTCGCTTCAATTGCGTGCTAAGCGGCGGGAACACAGCACACACGAAGCTATCAGCACTCAAGCGCACTTCGACCCCATCGCAGATCGCTTTCTAGATACGCAGCCACCGCCAGAGCGTGGGTGATCACGGTTTACAATGGTTCAACGCGGATGAATCTGGCGCTGAAGAGCGAAACGTCATCAGGGCACCTGGTGCCACCACGTGCAGTAATTTACTTGCGTCATCAATTCACCTTGCGCTGCCGTGCGCAGCAGTTCGTGTCACCGCAGCGCTTTTCTTTATGCAGGTCGGCTTAAGTTTCGTAACATTCATAATGAGACCGGGGCTGCGTGCGGACGAGCAAGTGACACAATTCTTGCACATACTTAGAAAACTACCAGATGAATTCTTGGGTAAATTTTTTGATACAGTATGATTAGACAAATGTCCTCGTAGCTTGGACGGACATATCGACTTCTTAAAATTGCTTTTTTTTAGACCGTGTACGTCGAATAAATAGGTCGCACTCTAGATGGAGACTTCATTCGCTGTGAATGGTAAAAGTTCAATTCTGCCAAGAAAAGCAATTATAAAAAAATTTGTTGAGATCTCAGTTTTCGCCTAAAACTTTGAAAGAAACGTCATAGAAGTAAGACCCTAAATGTAGTGAAAAGAATCACTAGACAACACTCATAAATTAGGGTTATTCAACCAAAATAAAAACCAGGAACACGTAAATCTAAAATTGCACAAGGATAGAAATTTTGCCGTAATGCATATTGGGAAGACAGAAGAGTAAGTCAAGACCGTCTCACAAAGAACGAAATGTCCTGGCATACCGCATTGGCTGAAATGTAGCTTTAACATAGGAACTGTACCTGTCTATGCAAAAGACGACCTTGAAAAGAAGCATAAGGAAGTTTTATCGAACTTCCATCCTAACTGGGGAAAGTGTACCTAGCTTGAAACTTGAATATCATGTTTTCGAATGCGACGCCTAACTGGACATTGGAGCTTGCGCAATAATGCAATTAAATATAAATTTAGGGATTCATGTTGAATAATTATCTAAACAATGGTAGCAGAAAACTTCGCCGGACTGAGCAAGGTGACTTCAAACGACACCCTACTGGTAAAATCGTCGTATCTCGTACCAAGAAGGACAAGTTAAAAAAAACTAGCTCTTCCGGTTTAACACGATCCATATTTGCTTCCGGGTCAGTTCCGGTTCTCAGAAAAAGAATTTAACAGTTTGTCAGCCATTAACCAACCCACAACCGGTTGGTAAATTGCTTCGGCGCAACAAATATTTTCTTGTCGCATGGCGATAAGCCACATAGTGTTGTCGTCTTGAATTAAATAGAAATATAACTAAAACCAAAATTCGCTTTTGAAACCCCACGTTTCGAAGCAGACCGCCTCCTTGTTCCGAGATGAGATGGCATAAGGCGTAGCAATGCTTGTATGCGATTGTTTTTTTACGTGACGCATATGCGAGTTTTTTCATGAGGAAGAAGAAATACGCTCCCTGTGGCATCACAGATAAGAGTCAATGTTATGAAATGAATGCAAAAATCAAAGCCCCTTTCTAAAAGATGGTTGACCGCGAACCCTTCCCCCAATGTAAACTGAATGAAAGTCTAAAGCCGATGACCACGCAATGAACCCAAGAAATGTCGAGCCAGCCGATGATACGCATAAGTGATTTGATTGCTTCTTTGGGATTGTATTTTTTGAACGTTGAAGTTGAATGAAGACATATTTCATTAAGCTGCAGAGCCTTCATTTTAGATCATGTAGCCATTAATTACAGGTACGAACTCACACTTTCAAGGACGGCTCTACACTTGCACAGTATTGCCTTGTGACCGCTGTGGCAGACGGCCAGAGGCACTGCCATCGTAACGTGACACAGCTTGCTTGCAACAGTGAGATCAATGCAGGAACGGTGCTGCGTCGTGGGTCTCTGTAGCGTCTTCTGTTTCAGAGCGTGCAACTAGCATAATTCTAGCATGAAACTCTCTATCCATTTACCGAGCTGCCGTTTACATAACTGCGATGTCTGTTCTAGATTCATTCAGAGCTATTGATTGCTGAACTCCGTGCTTCAATTTTTTCAAACTTCGAACTTTCGAAGATCTTTCAAACAAATTCAAGGCGTAAATCGAAATTCTGCTTCCACGTCACTATAATTTAACTTTCACTCAGAAATGCAACAAATTTCATTAAAATCGGACAAGGTGTTATCTTAGAAAAGCGTTTTTTGCGTTTACATGTATTTGAATGGGCCGCGTCGGAGTTGCGCCCGAGCCAAAGCTTCCTCTTAACGGCTTAATCTGAGCCGATGGCAAGCCCGTTCACCGGCGATTTCTCTCCGCCGCTCGTCGAACGCTGCCAGTTCCTCGGGGGAACGCACATCGCGTAGCCGTCCCATCCGTTTTCCGAGAATGAACTCTATGAAAACGAAGCCGGCGGCAGCATGCGCGAATCCCTTTCTTGCCCTTTCCTTTCCCTGCGGAAGCGAAACGGCTCAAATTGGTTTCGTGTGTGGCGTCAGCGCGCGCCTATGCAGCTGGATTCCTCGCTAATGACTCGCGCTCCGGCGCCGGCGTAGCTAACTCATCAAACCGCCCTTTCTTGCAGCTGCTCTGATCTGAGAACAACGCGGTTTCTTTTTTGACCACTACTCCGCCACTTGTGAGGCAATACAAGCTTCGCTTGAAATTGATTTGAATTTTAGCTGTCTTGGTAAATTACCCTTGCAGAACTCTAAATTTCTCTCGCTTACCACTTGAAGGCGCTCACGAAGCCAGAAAAGACGCTAAAACGACAGACGCATGGTGGCGCTGACTTCAAATTTCCGCGCCGCTCGCCGGGACGTCAGAGATTTTGATGCTGTCTACGCAGATTTAGTTAACCTTTTATTGGTAAAGATGAACATTTTATTTTAAAAGAGCACGGATGTCGATATTAGTAAGCAAATAATCTCACGCTCACACCGCAAGTGCAATAAGGTTTTTTTTTTCTTCTTAAATGATATTTTGCAATTTGGAGATATATTACAAAAGGCAATATAAAACTGTTGGGACTGCATTAAAAATTAATAAAATAATTAAGTTTAATCATATTGTAGCACCTAGTTACATTTGGGTATATGTCTCATTTTCCCTTAATTACTTACTTCCCTCCAGCTAGCGGGCTTCTGCAGAACCATCATGTCAAACACTTGCCTTTGCTTCGAGTTACTGATAAATTCGACTTTGCCTTGCGATCTGCTAGCCGCTTGGTTAACTCAGATGGTAGAGCGGCTGCCCTGGAAAGGCGGTGGTCCCGGGCTCGAGTCCCGAACCAGGACAATTTTTGTTTTTCAACAGCGAGCCTTTCCCTTCGAGAAACCCGTATTGGTTTCTTTTGTAACGCTTGGTTACGTTTCGGTGGATGTCTTAGTTTTCCTTTGATTATATCATATTATTTATTATTACTGTATTTAGATATATTATATTTATATTATTACATATATATACCTTATTTATCATATATAATAATGTAGAATAGCACATAGCATCAAAATCTCAAGCTATAACATTGAAGCAAAATGGTGTATCGAACATAAAAGAAGGCACTTCATTTTCTGTGCATCACAATGTGTACAAATCGACTGTAAAATATTTGTATATCGTGAGCACGCAGCATCGAGGGAACAGCTGAAAGAAGCGCGGAAAAGAATATGTTGTCTCAAAGGATCCTTAAAGTAAAGAACGAAAAGAAACACCAGAGAAATTGTTCCAGTTCACCCAATTTTGCAAAGTTCTTACTAACGTTCGATCTGGTCACGGTGACCTTGGGAATGAGCGGGAAGGCGGCCGTTGTGACACAGACAGCGCAAAGAGCACCAATGAAGTAATTAAATCGGAAAATCACTTATTTCTCAAGCAGTCGTCATCGTTCTATATACTTGAAGCGTTTTCTGCCGAACCGTTAACTGTATTATTATTTTTTCGGTTTAGGGTCTGTGTGGGTTCAAAAACATTCCAAGAGTATCGGTGCGGGATAAATGCCCGCTTTCAGTACGGTGTCCAGTCCAGCTTCCCATTCACTTCGACACCTTGATTTCGTGCCCCCTTGTTTAAGAACTTGACCAGTGTTACGTGGGACACACAGCATACCACTGTTAGTTTGCAATGTAGTCTTCTTGTATTGATGCTTCAGGGCACGGTTTCCGTTGCCGATGAAGGCATACTCTCGTTCCCTCAGAACACCATTACTTGTAGGCAATTTACGAAATGATTGTCACAACTATGGATGAAGACATTTTTAAAAGGGTGCGATGCCGGGTAGTTGATTTACCTTAGCGCGAAAGCCATGTGAAGATAAGGATAGAGACAGAAACCACATTAGAAATGTCCCCATCTTTGTCAGCAAAAAGGAAAAGCTAATCATGCTGACGTATCTTTGTTGCTTTGCCCTTCTTGCAAATGGGAAAAATTTTTACTTGTTCTGCTGTATATACGTCTTGCCCTTCCACCTTTACTCCTGAGGAAGTGGCTTCTATCGTATATCTTTGTCAGTCCTCGTTTCCCACGCAGGTATCACGCTAAAACGCGTTTGTCTCGATGGGACTTCGTATATATATTGCATATCTCCTATAGCATTGAAAATTTCTACGTGACTTATTGTTAATACCGGCACAAGAGTGGCCATAATGATTTGGTGCCGCACCTTCGAAGCTTTGGCGACAACCACGTCTCGTGCTTTTCTAAATGCCAGGCATAGTTAACAGCCTTTAAATGAACATATCTTCGCTTGAGTTCACCAATAATGCCAAGGATCATCGTGCTCCTTGTGCAATTACTTTATCAGCTATGATTGAATGTAGGTTACGTTTATCTATCTTTGACTTCGCATGATGACTTGCATATATACTCCGAGGAAACACAGCACAAAATTCATTGTTATTAAGGCGTTTTAGGGAGACACCTTGTGCTTTTTGGCAGAGATATGTCTGCTAACCGAGCGGTTTGGGATAGTGGACCGCAGGGATTTGTAATATAGGACATAGTAAAGGCAACCCATATGCTTCACGTCTGCACCATTGCACCATTGTCCAAATGGCCGTGACGAGCATTATGCTGTCGCGACTTCGTCACAAGTTTCGTCAATTCTCAGTATGATAAGACACAGCCAGAAAATGCATTTCAAAAGCTATTAAAGCTTCAGTACATTGGTTACGAGAAATTATGAAGGCATGCTAATGAGATGAAACACATTGTTATCTGGTGAAGTGTTTTGAGTGGTCACAAATATTGAAAAAAAAATACTAACCTCCCTGATTCTGTAGGAACTCACATAAATTGACGGGAAAATGCGTGCTGGAAGCTCCACGTCCGACACAGAAGCGACAAAGATGGCTACTAAAACCTGTTTCTGCATTATCTGCAGCCTGCGGTAGCTGAAATTAGCGAGCGAAAACTGCAAGCTCCACCTGTCCCGCTGTGGAAATGATGCGGTGCCAAATCCCAGCATCAATTGGAATTTTCGCGACAATACGATACAGCAGTAAAGCACTATTTGCATCATCTTTCTTCTTTGTGCGAGCGCGGAATGCATATACGATGCAGTGCATCATACATACGCATTGGCAGAAACTGAATAATAGAATTGTAAAACAGGAAAGAATACTGCGGCAGTAGTGGGGATGAAGCAACGCACGCAGTAGTTGGGCACTCTCTGGGCAGCAGCTGCGAGCGCAGATCGCGAGCTGTTGACGCCGGCTGTAGAAACCGGTGCCCGTCCTGTGATGCTTCCGCCTGCCGTTCAACGGTAATAAACCCCCTTTCGAAGTGGTGGAGGAGCTGGGTATCCAAACCTGGAACTCCAAAGTCGGAGGCCACCAATTACCCCGAGAATTCCTGACGGAACCACCCAGCAGGCCGTCGCGCAATCCCCGCATGTTTTCGTAAGCGGTGCGCTGCGCCAGCGCGACCCTCCCTTCTTTGACCACAATGACCACGATGTGGAAGAATGGTGGGCAACATTCGAAAAGGTGAGCGGCCACAATAAGTGGGACGACCCGTCGATACTACAGAATCTCTCGTTTCATCTCAAGGACGTCGCAAGGCTGTGGTACCACAACCAAGAGTCCGACTTCGCTACGTGGAGTGCGTTGTTGAAACGCTTCGCAGACGTGTTCCCCCGTCCCGCCATGCGCAATGTCCGCGCCGAATAGCGCCTCCGCGGACGTGCCCAGGAGCAAGGCGAAAATTTTAATAGCTACATAGAAGACGGGATAGACTTATGTAAGCACCTGAATCCTTTATTGACCGAGCAATGGAAGATTAAACACATCCTGAAAGGCATTGACAATGATGCATTTGAAATGTTGCTGGCCAAGGACCCACACACCGTCGTTGAGCTTACGACATTGTGCCAGAGCTTTGATGAGCTACAGAACAACGCGTCCTAGTCAAGCGGCCGACAACAGCAGACGATTTTCTCGCCGCCTAAACCATAGGTGGCGACCACAATACACTACTGTCGCAAATAAAGAATCTATTGCCTTCGTTGGTCCATATACCCAGATATTTATATTCTGCTACACGAGGTATTTCCTGGCCCTGCATCTCCACTGTCCACTGTTTTCATTGACTAGCATAACACCTCATTTTCTAACACTAAATTTCAAACCTAAATTGTTGCCTTTCTGCCCACAAATATTAGCCAGACGTTGCAAATCACTTTGTTTGTTAGCTATCAACGCAATGTCGTCCGCATAAAATAAACCTGCAAGCTGCTGCTCAACTACATTACCCGCCTGTTTGTATGAGAGAGTAAAGCCGATAATACTTCCTGCTAGCGCCATCTCCATCTTCACCATGTACATCATAAACAGCTATCGGGATAAAGGGCACCCGGCTTCAGTCCCTTGTTGATATCAACTTTCTCCTCGCTCCTTATCCCTTCCCATTCAACGTACACAGTATTTTCTAAGTAAACCTCTCTCAAAAGCTGTAGGCTGTCGTCACGTAAGCCTTCCCCTTCCAGAATATCCCACAAAATATTGCGGTCTACGTTGTCGTAGGCTCCTGTAATGTCTAAAAAGGCCACATATAACGGTCTGCCTCCTATATTTGATATTTCAATACACTGAGTAAGAACAAATAAGTTATCATCCGAACGTCTACCTATTCTGAAGCCATTCTGAAGTTCTCCCAAAATGCCATTATTCTCTGCCCATGCTTGCAGATTTAATTTGATTTCCTGCATTGCTAGCCTGCATATTACCAATATAATGGTCTATGCTCTGCACGTATGAATTCTATCTTTGTCCACCTAACCTTTATAAATTAAATTCATGCTACTTTGTCGCCAACTGTCTGGTATTCGTGCATCTTTTAAAGCTTTTTCCATTGCTTCTACCAGAGTTTAAGAAGTTTCTCTTCGGCTTTCTTCCAGTTGAAAATTTTCAGCACCAGCTGCTTCTCCCCCTGGGTCTCCCCCATTCTTTTTTTTTCTGCAATACAACCTCGTCATTGCCTTGGAAAGATTTGGTTGTTATTCTTCGGATGTAACTTAGTGTCGCATCCCCTTCCAGTTTGTTTGCATCTTCGTCTAGGATATGTTGTTGTATTGTTGACTTCCTGCTTAATAATTTTATGCGGTTCCAAAATATTGTAGGTGCGGCCTCCTTTCTCTCACGTATTTCTGACAACCAACGTTCTCTTTCACCTTTTACCTTTGCTTGCACCAGTATTTGAACCATAGACTTTTTCTCCTGGTATATTTCCCGTTTACTGGCTACTTCATCCTGCTGCAACTGCGCCTTCTTTGCCTGCCTGTGCTCTCGGGATGCTTTCTGTCGTTCGGCGATCGCTTCTCGTATCTCCCTGTTCTACCAGCTCTACTGTTTCTTTTTTCCATACGAACAAACATGTTGTTTCTCTTTTCTTATTTCTGTAGTTATTACACTTCGAAGCTCACTATATTCCCACTCTTTATTTAGCCATTTGGCAAGTTCTTCCTCGACCCTGGTGACGTCCGCCCCGGAAATGTCCCTACCTCCTCTCTTTTATCGCCTTTCACCCTCTCCACAATTGCTTCTGAGCACCTACCCAGGTTCGAGCCCCGCTGATAATCACCATTTCACTCTCTCCTAAATCACCCTGCTACCTTTTGTCCTTTGCCGCGTGATTCGGGCTTGACAAGGGGCATTAATCAATACGCTCCTGCTTTTCCGCGTGGCGGCCTCAAAGTAGGTGCCGCTCTTTCCAGCTAACCCTTCACCACCTTACCCGCATTCCACGTACTTTGCTGGCACTCCCTCTCCTGTCACGTCGGGGGACTGCGTTCTATTGTCACGACCATTCTCGTTCACAATAGCGGTTCTGTCCAGCTTTTCTTCGGCTTCTTCAAGTCTTTTTTTCCACTACCTTCCATGCATCACGCTCCCTATTTAGCTCATTTTTGACCTCTTCAACCTGTTTGACAAGCTCTTCCTGGAGAGCCTCTATTTTATTCAGCTTCAAATCGACAACTCAGTGCGTTCCGATTGACTCCATTCCCTCTCCATTCTCATCCGTCGCCTCATCTGCCTTGAGGGGCTTCGTGCACACTTCACGCTTTCCCGGCTTTCTTCCCATGTGTTGCGCGGCTTTTTCTGCTGCAAATACTATAATACTATATTACTCTAATAATGCAGAGCACGAGCCTTCTAGCAAAAACCGATACGCACAGGATCTAAATCCTCAAAATGTCGCAAAGTAATTCTCCCTAACCATTTAAGAGCAATCAATGCCGCACAGACTTAAGGTACTACACGTTTTCGCACGTGTTCAACCACGCGGCCCTGCTCTCACTTTCCTACCAACACACACACAGTAAAGCCACTAATAGCTATTAGTCTTGCCATTCCCAAGCTATTATTTAAAGGCTATAAAGACTTAACGTCCCACCCAGTTGTCCGTGTTGAAGCACGTGGCATGAAAGGACGCTCTGACTATCCTACAAAACCAAATGTACACGAAACACAGCCGCGCACGCAATAAAGAAGGACAAAGAAAAGAAAAGTGCCTAATTAATATTTCAATGCTAAAAAAATCTGCTAATCAAAAACACAAGTAATCTCGAAGCATGCCCAAAAACGTATGATTTAGTCGCCGCGACGCAGCCCTAAAAGCACTTCCATCTGCCACAAAAGCTCAAGCCCGAAAAGAAGTTACGAAATGACGTAACATCAAGTTCCTAACGTCACGAGCACCAGGCGAAGGAAGCACAGCCGTTTCCGCATACCACGTTAGGCGGTCGATAGCGACGATGAGCCATCTGTTACCAGCGACAGAGCACAGAAGTGGGCCATAAAGATCGATTCCGACATGGTCGAAGGGGCGTGCAGGACACGGTAAATGCTGCAGGAGGTCGGGCGTAAACTCTCTTCGTAAATTGACAGCGCCACCTACAGCGTTTTTCCTCAGTACTGCGAGCGCACAGAAAATTTATCCGATTGGAGCCTGCATAGCTAAAGTCGTCTTGGAGACGGACTGTACAACATAGAGTTCATTGCGTGGACCTCGTAGTCACATGATGTGATCCTCGTGTGGAATTTCTTATCGCGCCATCACGCCGTTATAGAATCCGCTGGCGCTCTGGTAGAACTGTCTGTCTATGGCAATGCGCCTTCTGCCCATGTGCATGTGCTTGGTGTTGACAAGCTGGTCGTGGCAGCTGACACTACCCTTCCCCCTTTCGGCGCCGTCGTTGTTCCTGTTTACTGTACTGCCCTTTCTGAAACTACAGTTCTGTTCACGCCGTCTGACGTATTCGGTCATCGCCACCACGCGTCACTTCAATTTGCGGTCCTAGCGCTTCACCTGGATGCCTCCAGAATACTTATTTCAAACACTACCTCATGCCCTCTCACACTACGCCGTGGTGAGGCGCTTGTCCACATTGAATCAATCGTCAATGATGTTATCGTGCCTATCGATTCCTCCAAACCGATTCCGAAGCCTGAGCTGAACACGTTGACACTGCATCTTGCATTCGCTGACGTGTCCTTGGATGTATTTTTCCCTTCCATCGACAGCAACCTCGCTCCCAATCAGCGCGACCAGCTTCTTACCCTTCTCAATTAGTTCAGAAGTTCGTTTGACTTCCACCAATCATCGTCAGGTCGAACGAGCACCATTGTTCTCAGAATTGACACCGGAACCAACACCCCTTCGTGAAAGCGTCCCTACAGTGTATCACCAGCGGAGCGTCGTATAATTACGGAGCAAGTTAATGACACGCTTCAGCGTGATGCCATCATGCCTTCTTGTAGTCCCTGGTAATCCCCCATTGTGCTGGTCAAGAAAAATAGAAGGTTCAATTAGGTTTTGTGTGAATTACCGGTGTTTCAACGAATTTACAAGAAAAGATGTTTACGCTCTTCCCCGCATAGACGACGCCCTCGATTGTCTACCAGGCGCCGAATTCTTCTATTTACACGACCTGCGTTCGTTTATTGGCAAGTTCCGATGGCCGAGTGTGATCATCCAAAGACGGCGTAACTCCGATGGTCTGTACGAAATCACAGCCATGCCATTTAGGCTTTGCAATAGGCCTGAAACATTCGAGCGAATGATGAACAGCATCTTACATTGTCTAAAATGGCAGATATGTTTGTGTTATCAGAGGACGTTGTCTTGTTCGCCCCCGAATTTGCTACTTATCTCGCCCGTCTGCGCACAGTTCTCCAGTGCCTTACCAACGCAAGCCTTCAACTCAGCTTGAACAAGTGCCTCTTCAGGGCTCGCCAGCTCACCATACTACGTCATGTAGTCTCAAAACACTACATTCTTCCTGAACCTGACAAACTTCGCGCCATCGCGAAGCTTCCTAAGCCGACCACCATAAAAGAACTGCGCTGCTTTGTGGGCTTATGCTCGTATTTTCGTCGTTTTGTCCAGAACTTTGCTTCCATCACAAAGGCTAGCGCAACGACAGCCAGGAAGCTCCAGAGAGCACTGTGCACATGTGATGCGATGAAGCGCTCCAAAAGAGTTTCTCACATCGCCATTCCTCTCAGTCCCGTTCCTTCCAAGTATATGCACCCCCCGCCGTTAACGCCGCTTGCTAGACAACAGCAGCAGCAGCAGCAGCACTGTAAAAGTCGAAGGAAGAGGCAAATCAAGCTTTGCTTTAAATAATATGTCTGTTTCTTGCCGTAATGTCGCGTGTCATCGTGGCGTCATCGTGTCCTTTGCGGGGTTTCATCACTGCGAGAGCCAACTGTCCGATTTGCCCACTGGACTTTCCGTCTTCAGGAGTAGCTTGTATCCAGTTGCCAAGATGCAAATAGTCTATCCAGTTTACCACAGACCTACAAGACCTTTTTTTTCAGTATGTTTATTATTTGCGTCATCCCCAGGTATGCTGTGGAGGCACTTCCTTTTTACTGCACTCTAACAATGAGTGAAACTTGTTTTCGAGTTCTATTCTCTTAAAATGTTGTATTCTCGCTGTCATTCTTGTACCTAATCTACACAGAGTACTCAGGCATCCTCTAATGCTTTCACTTTCTGCCTGATAACGCCCACCATTGTAATGCAAATAAACATAGCTTGAACTCATTTTCTCAGCGATAAATGCTGAATAAAACGCTCACGTCATGCTGACCAAAATCAACAAGGGCCGTAGACTCGATTTTCTGTTGTCCCTGTTCGCAAGCTTTTTTTTTTTTTTTCAGGATGTGATCATGTACTGTAGAAACGTCCCTGGGACGTTTCTGATGTGCTCGTTTTTATTCTCAGGCACCCAGTACCAACTATCATCACAGTAACTCCATGATGTCCTGGTGGCAAGCGACCATGGCGTGTCGCGCAACTATGATCATGCTGATTCATTTCGTTTGGCACATACTATTTAGCTTGAAAAGACCGTCCACCTAACCTGATTGCCTTCTTCGATCTCTTCATACGGCACACGAGTTCTGTCATTATTCTAATTTTCAACCCACTCGGCCCTTTTCCTCTTTTCGTTTTCGCAAAGTGTGTGTCTATCGCTGTGGTTTCGAAATACGCCCAACGGTATGCTACCACTCAAGCCTTTCTGGCGACCTGAGAAACGGAAGTCGCAGGCTTTCTTCAACACGGCGCTGACGTTCAATACGGCTATCCTCGACTACTTTTCGCGGACTTCGCTCACCGCTTTCTCTTCAGTGTCATCTCTTAGTACTCGCTCATGCTAAACACAATACAAACACGCAACAACCTTAATGAAGTATCAATTACAAGCTAGTTGACATGCTGTTTATGTGCATTCCCTCTTGTTATCGGGATAGGAGCGCTACCCTGTCTTTGCTGACATTATCGGTCTGCAACCTCGCTCAACAACAGCGCTCGTTATTCATAAGTTTTTTTGCTTTCTCAATAGGAGCATACTGTATTTCATCTGAACAGACTTACGGCTTTAGGTCCGACTTTGCACGCCCGCTTATTCTGTTACGCTGACGGCGACCGTTGTCGTCAGGCCGCCGCCTAATTCTGAGCTTCGTCATCACCAGAGAGCAAAGAAAGGCATTTTCACAAGCAAGCCACGTGATTCGAGCCCCTGTATCCGCAGCGTTCTATATTTGGGACCTGGGAACGCTAGCCACTACGCTACCGCCTTCCCCCGCCACCTTCAATTTATCGGCATTCCCACTTCTCGTTTTCGTTACTGACGCAGCCAGAATGGACGCAGAAACTATAAAAAAAGGGGAAGATTGCGTGAGCCGCTAGGTAATAGATGACTAACTTTGGCAGGCTACTCTCATCGGAGCGCATGTAGACTTGCAGCTGCGTGCGGATAATCAACTTAGCTTTATTGTAAGCTTTCTTGCACCGAGTCTTTCCGATTAAAACTGAAACGCTGGACAAAAATGAGACATACCCGTGTATTAAGGCCTAAGTCTTCAGTGGCTCATGAGTTTCCGGACGCAGTCCGTGGTGGACGCAGGAAAGCGGTGATCACCGGCGAGGGGAGCAAGGAGAGGAGGCGCCATGCCAGTAGCGCTGTGCGAGCAGGCGTGTGGCAGAACGCGGACATGGGCGCGGAGGGGCGCGCACATCGACGATAAACCTTGCAGCTATATGGATGTGATTGCATCCCATGCTCGCGGCCGCGGCGGCGTCCGTTCGCAAAACAGTTCAGGCAACAGCAACAGAGGCAGTCATAGAAAGGCTTTCGCCTATCGCAGTTTAGCTCAGCAAAGTGCCCATAGATTTGTTTCTTGTTTTCTAGGTTTAAATCAAAAACTCTTATTCCTAACTTTAAAGCAGCAAGAGCTTCATCATCAGCGACTTCAACACTCATATAAACAAAAAGTGATCGTTTTTACGAGCTGGCACTACGTATCGACGAAAGGGCATCACACTGCCTATGCACGCGGCAGGTTACTGAATAATGAAAACAGAAAATGTTACTGTTCTTGAGTTCTTGCAACTTATTAAACAAAATGCACCCGCCACATCGCATATGCAGTTTCCCAAGAATGTCCTGTAGCACGCATGTAATTTTCGGTGGGTGACGAGACAGTATAGAGCACCTTCTGTGCCGGTTCCACACTCAACACCCTGCTCCGTGAGCAACTATTACCCGGTGCGAAGGCAGGCCACTATCGGAGAAAAATATCCTGGAACTTCGTCTAAGCACTATTCGGTTCACAAAGCCACAAAAGACCAATTATGCTTCTTGAAAGTGCCAGCACTGGGTGTACTGCAGGGTTCACTCTCGCTACTTCTTCGGTCTTTTTCCTTATCTCTCTGTTAATAGATTCATACGTAGCATTAGGATACGTAGCATTAGGATATATATATATATATATATATATATATATATATATATATATATATATATATGTATATATATATATATAACCGCCCTTCAGTGCTTTCCACTCAACCTTGCACCGATTCTTATTGCCATGGTATCATCAATCGCCTTAGCGGTGTTTCATCTCCACCCAATGCCAGGCTACCGAAACAGCTCTAACTGTTCAAGCTCGAAGACGACGTGCTCTACCGGTAAATTTTTCACCCGGAAGGCCATCAATGGGTTCCCGTTCTACCGCACTCGCTGCTTCGCGCTGCAGTTCTGCAGGCTTCACACGATCAGCCTATGTCAGGCCACTTGGGTTGCCACAAAACGCACGAGCGCATACGCAGCCGATTCTTTTGGCCAGGTGTTTCCACGAGCATAGCTAAATATGTTGGCTATGGACGCTTAGACCACTTTCTTGTCCAGCAGAACCCTTCTCTGTCGTCTGTCTCTGTCGAACACACACACACGCACGCACGCACACACACACACACACACACACACACACACACACACACACACACACACACACACACACACACACACACACACACACACACACACACACACACACACACACTGCACATATTCACACGCATTCACAGTTATAGGCGTCCACGCATGCACACCTGCACAAAAATGTACGCACGCGGGCACACAGAACTGCATGCACACACAAACGAGCGTATGCTCCCACCCGCATACATGCACTCGTGCGCACGCAGATTCAAATACGGAGACACAAACACGCGTGCAGACGCAAATGCAAGTACACATGCACTCACGCCCTATGCGTGTGCACGCATATACACTCTCTCCAACCCTGCTGCCTCGCAAAAACATGCGCGTGCAAATAGACTGAATGGCACTCGCTCTGCAATCACCGTTCAAACTCCAGCTCTAATAAATGGCTTTACGGTTTAAATTTTGCGCTTCTTCAAGTCAATGTGCCCTCTGTCTATAGAGTTCAAAACCATCTGTTCCAGTGGCGTGACATAACTGCCCATCCCCGACCAAAACACTGCTTTAACGCATCCCCAACGTTCCGACTAAGTGCCACAAATGCATATGTTGTCACAAAAGACTCTTGACCAAGGTATGCAAACGCAGAACATGGGATGCCATCGGGTCCTGGTGACGAAGCTCACCTGCACCCAGCAAGTGCGGCCTCCAGTTCTTCGATGGAGAATGCCGCCCCCTACCGCTCTATAGTGTGCGCGCTTTCTTGGTGCACGTCTCGCTTTCTCTCTATCTCCCCCTTCCACTCTCTTTCTCTTTTTAACCCCCTTAACACTTCCCTCCGTGCAGGGTAGCCAACACGGAACTACCTCTGGTTAACCTCCCTGCCTTTCTCTGTATCTCTCTCTCTCTCTCTCTCTCTCTCTCTCTGTATCTCTCTCTCTCTCTCTCTCTCTTAGCGAAAACAGTTGGAATTTGTTGATACTAGGCTATTATTAGAAATAAAATTGTTAAAAATCTTGCCCATTCAGTTAAGCATATGAACTTCCGTGAAGGTCCGCAGGATGGTGAAGGTGCAATGTCCAGAATTCCTGAGTATGTCCATGCTACAAGGCACGATAGTATTTTTTTAACGTAACACAAAGACATGCGCATGCTTCTTCTTGTGATGTCCAAGGAATAAAATATGATAATAAAAGGGTTGACTTAACAAATAGGCAACATATTCGTACGTTTTAGGAAGTAAAAAATACAAAATATAGTATCGAAAGAGCCCTCCTGAAGAAACCGAAACCAAATCGTGAGTTTTGTGTTTCGGTTAACTGGTGGAAGGCTGTCGAACTCAATCCTACGCGGCGTTACAGAAAATTGGTATCACGGTGTCGAACCGCTGCCAGCATGACGCGCAACGATAGATTCTAGTGGTTAAATGACTTGGCCACGGCTTCGAACGTATCCGCATGTGATACGCCCGGGTTTTAATAGATACCACGTGAACTTGCACGACTGTGTGTCAAAAATCGCTTTTGAGAACAGTGCTTCGCCATGTGTAGAGAGTCGAGATAGGCATCAATCGAAACATGAGTCTCCGGACTACATACGGTTGTGACTTTTACGATAGACGCCGTAGTTTTATCACAGCTGCCGTTTTTGTCTCGAAAATTGAGCACGAGATTTTGTCGTTTCCATAGGTTTTCATTGCTGAACCGTTAACCGCTCTGGAAACAAAATTCTTTCTTGCCACAGCGTGATCACTGCATTTGGGTCGTTTGGATTGTCTTCCAGAACATGTATGTCAACTGCCTTTTTGGATAATCGGCCTGCAACTTTTGTTATTCGGGAAAAACCCGCTCGTTCCACTGAAAACGCGCTATCTTCGTGCTGGGGCCGCTTGGGGCTCTAGTTGGTAGGTGTCCAGAAAAGCTATCGGATATGAGTTGGTAATAGTGATTGCGAAAGTAAAACTATAGGGAACCATGATGAGTGTCAGATTCGGGGGATAGGAAAAGTGAAAATATAAAGGCGAGGGAGAAGGGGGGAAGGAAGTACGGGCCGTGAATTCGTGCATGGTACCATACTTACCATGAGCAAAGACGGTGGAGCAATGACGAACACTTGTTAAAGGGTTGTAGCGCTATCTTCTCGCATCGTGATCAGTCATCATCGCGCTACGCATCTCAAGGAGCTCGAGTCAAGAGCAGTAGAAAGCTATCGTTGGCAGCCGTCGCATTGTCTTCCTGCAGCACCCGTCACCAAGCACGCGCCGCGGTGGCTTAGCAGCTATGGTGTTTCGCTGCTTAGCACGAGGTCACAGAAGCGAATCTCGGCCGCGGCGGCCGCATTTCGAAGGGGGCGAAATGCAAGAACGTCCATATCCCTTGTATTCGGGGCACGTTAAAGATCCCTATAGGGGATCTTTACCGGCGTGCCTATGGCGTGCCTCATAATCAAATCATGGTTTTGGCACGCAAATCCCCAGAATTTACTTCCCCTCACCAGGTCCCATTCCGAATTTTGGTTTTACTCTGAGAAATTGTGAAGAGTTTTTCTTTTTTTTTCAGGAGCATTTTACAAGAACAATTTTTCAAATTGGTCCAGCATTGGAGGAAGTAGAAAAATTTACTTGTCCAGTTACCATATCAGGCCAGAAGCTGAGTGTCACTGCCGACGAGGACACTCTCTCCCTTTGTCTCGATTGGCGTCAGCAAGGGGTGTTCCTTCCCTGCCTTTTTACATACCAGAGTCGAGGGATCGTGTTATGCTCACACGTCCAACCATGCCTTTTCTTTCTTCTGTTTATTTCTCTCTTTTTTTTTTTTTTTTTTTTTTTTGCTGCTGCGAGGTGCATTGACAGCGCGGCGGTGTTGCGCCTTCGGCATTAGATGATCAACCGAAGTCACATGTCATGGTGAGTGACGTAGCTTACAATGCGTTTTACTTACAGGTATTCGTGCGTGTCCCCTTGACATTCTGGATAAGAGCGCAGCTGCTTCGCGAGGGAGAGCACGCGGCGTTTGGTTTGAAATTTCAGCTGTTTTCGGAGCGGACACGCAGCGTTGTAATACTCTGCCGACACGGTCGTTCGCGCCGGATGTATACGCTGTGCTTTTCTGTTTAACATGGCCAAACGGGCGAGGGGTCCATTAAAATCGAATAACTCTGTGAATTTGACCCTCTTCTGCCTGTATTCACAAAACACGTTGCACGTGAGAGCGCTTCTCAATTGGCCGGCGTTCGGGAGCCGGCCGTTGCCATCTAACAAGACACTGACCCTGACTTTTTCTCCTTCCACACCGTCAAACGGAAAAATAGGATCCTTTCAAACGACAGCGAGTCCGACTGTACCTATCATTTATCACCTATCAGCAATCATTTTTTCTGCGCACAACACGAGACTGGAATGGCCTGCCTGCCGAAGTTGCCACTATCATCGACCCACTTGCATTCAAGCGACTCATCGAAAATATCCCTTTGTAATTTGTAGTATCTATCTTTGTCACTAACTCCCCACTCCCTCATGTAATGTCTCAACAGAGACCTTTGAGGAAATGAATAAATAAATAAATAAATAAATAAATAATACGGTGCGCAGTGACCACGTAAGTGACCACGTAAGCGTCGACAACAGCATCGGGTCCGGCTTTAGGCTTCGTGTTTACACGCCTCATCCTGTGCCGACCATAGTTGCGTGCGCGTTGTCAGCTCTTGTCGCAACCACAATTTCTTGGCTCACAGCGTGTTGACAACGCACAGCCGCAAGCGGTTCGCGAAATAAAATTAACCAGAATAAGTGATTTCAAGGTGGCCTGAGAGCTAAAGGGCTGCGAGAACTATAATTGCACCTGAAAGACTAGCGCGCCAAATCAATCCACTTTTTAATTAAATCAAATTAATTTAAATTAAACCATATATTTTTACTCACACCTGCCTACTCAGCTTTGCCGCATTTCTCAAACGGCAGCGCAAGAAGCGAAAAGCGTTCACAAAAGCACTGACATGCTATTTTGTTGACTGAAATATCAAGGCATGTTAAAACTGTTGGCTCAACATAAGCGCTCCCCAGGAGAGCATGTGGGTGGAGGAGAGTAGCGGGCACTACACGCTGCCACCAGCACCGATACGTCGCATTTGTCGGGAAAAGAGAGGTGCGAGAGAGAAGTGGTTATGCTCAGAAACAGCTGTGTCGGTAAGAGGCGTTGCAGGGCCCTCTTAATAGCAAGCAGTTATCATTACTGTAACAAATATTGTCTATTAGCATTTAGAAAACTGAAGGCCGATCTTCCTGCTCCTAAGCACACCTAACATCTTGGAATGATCTAGGTTGCTTTAAAAGAATGAGAGAAGAGGAAATGAAGGTGAATTGAAGCCACGTAGGCCTCACCTTGCCGACCGCTGATTGCTTCTGCCAACGGATTGCGTGCGAAGTGCAAGCGCCACACAGGCCATGGACAGCAAGAAAACTTGGTAGCCACGGAATATTCGTTTGCGATGTCGTGTCGTGTACTGACTCAAGGTCAATGAGTCAAAGCAACGCGCTCTTGCGGTGCGAATGCTCTGCGAGTGGCAATTTGGGAGCGAAAGAGAGCGAAGCGTCGTTCGTGCTTTTTCAGTGCCACACCGCTCCACACGACACCGTTCGAGCGGTAACTATGCAACGAGCCGGAGGCCAATGTTTTCTTGCATCTTTAAGATCCGACGTCCTAATTTTCCCTGTATACGTTCTCTACAGCTCGTTCGGTCGAGGTTGCCGAGTCGTTTGCCGTGCTCACTGGCTCTATGTTCGGTTTATGTATACCTCGTTACACCTATCTCGCACAACCCTGCTTCGGCATTTTTGTTTTTTGTTTTGTTTTCGCTCACGTCGAACTTTACTTGTCGAATCAACGGTATGTTCGTTATCTTCGCGAGTAACATACGCAAGAATGTACTTTGCGCATAAGATGATGTGTCGGGCATGTGTGCCACTTGTTCGAATGCGCGAAGCTGGAAGGGTTTGCTCATGGCAAGCCATGATTCCGGGGCCACAGCTCTAAGTGAACACAGAGTGGACGCATAGGCGCCAAACTCCCCCGATATACCAGTTTTTTTTTAATTTTGTGTTAGCGCAATGGTGCTCCTTTAGTTGCATTACTCGCAATGGTGGGCGTTAGATTACACGATAAATCCAAATTGATAATAAATATTCAATAATTATAATATAAAAGAAACACTATTAAATATAGCTTTATGAAATAACATTATGGTGCATATTGCGATTTTCGAATTACATCTGATGAATTCGCCATGCCCATTCACTTAGATGTGGTATTTCCGAAAATGGCACCAATATTTAGATATCTGATGCCAAAATGTGTGACGAAATGTGTCGGTGTTCTAGGCACGCTTGTCCTTCACTGTTTAAAAAGGCGCTTTGTCAAAGGAAGAAGCGGTACAGCAGTGCATTTTGTCACAAGTCTGGGGTGTTCAGGTCAAAATTGGTGCGCGTTGTAAAATACGTTCCAAGTGGACGTGCGCTGAGAACTGCTGCGCCGGCTTCATTTCCTCACTTGCGACGTTTGCCCTGAAGTGTTAACTTTAAAATATATTTAATGCCATTAAAACTATCAACCCATCTATTGGGAAGTTGGCGGCATGTGACCGCCAGACTCCTTTTCGATTTGCGTGGTGTTTTATTTGCCTCCGTTCTCGCACAGCGAGCATTGCGGTCTGTACGAACCTCTCCCAAGCAACACATCCTACAAAGCCGTAGGCTGGTGAGGGCGCATCATGTACCAGCCTTATAGAATGCTGGGTGTCCGGTGTTGGGGATGGAACCACGCAAATCCCGCAGCTGAGCCGGGCGTCCTACCCACTGGGCGACGACTGCGGCCACGACTGTGGTATATTAAATTGTATTAAATTTATTAATTATCAGGTATATACAGCGATCGTTTAAACAATTTATGTCGGTCTCCTCCGGTAATACAACTCAGACAGTAGAATTATGCTTTTCGCTAGCCGATCTTCAAAAAATTCGATTGAGATTTTCAGAAAAGAAGCACGTGGTATATCTAAACTTAAGCGCATGATCAGAAAAAAATTTCCCTTCGATATGTTGTTTTAGAAGCAGCTAACGTAACAGTTACGCACGCTCGCATTTCCAAAAGTTATGTGGCGGAATTTGACGCTCTAAACCTTCACACATATTGTTCGTACATACGAGATAAAACATATGAGGTATGAGATATGGGTACATATGAGATAAAAGTGCGAGAACAGGCGCCTTTTTTGGTATACTTAGGTTTGGGGAGGCTTTCCATTTCATGTCGGAAGTAAACGCATACCGTTGTGATGAGATTGGCACGGACAGGTTTAAAAGCAAAAAAAGAAGAAAAACAGTTGTCGAGGGATACTCTCTATGTTCAACTAACCGGCAGGCTCGTCCAGATCGTTTTTATTGTTTTCTACATTTTGTATTTTATTGCTGATTTTCGTTTCTTATATTTTTTTTTTATGCTGAGCGCTTGTGGTCTTCGCTCCCACCGTGACAGTTACTACCACTCCAATCAACCAATAACTACGACGCGACAGCTTCGCTTTAGGATGGTTTCCACGTTTAGACGCCTTTTCGTACCATTTCTTTAAAACGTTCATGCCAGCTACGCTGCGTAATGAGTTCCTCGATCACAAATCATCAGTGATTCTGGCTGGGGATGAATTCTCGCTGGCCCGTCCCCTATCCTACAAATTTGTGCTAACTCGAGCACCGCCTACTGTCCGTCGCATGGCGCTTCGGGCTGCGTAGTTCGACCGACCGAATCAGGAGGGAGCCTCGAGCACACGTGTCTGAACCCCATATTTCGCAATCTTTCGTCGCGCAGAGGCAAAATATCAGCAGAGGGCCTCTGCGATTGGCGCCTTGGCCCAAGCGTGGCTCCTGTCTCCTGTGGCGCCCACCCTATTGACAGATGCATTATCGGAACTTCGCCTGAGCTCAGAAACAATGACAATGTGAAGCAGGGGCTTGCCGCTTTCACCGCCTCGCTGTCGCGTTCCAGTTGCGAGGCGGCAAGCAGCGCTATGGGCGCAGTCTTTTTTCACGGGCTTCGCGATGTTCTACCGGCGTTACTCGCGTCATTCGTGCTGCATTGCATGGCCGTCGTTGTCGGTGCATGTGCCTGCTTGGTCGGCCTGTTGAGCTACATTAAACACAAGCAACGCGAGACGATGGTCTACATGGAGAAGTTCCCCGGGCGAACGGAGCCCATCCCCATGCTGACCACGTGGTCGATACATCGGACCCTTTCCAAAGAGGCGCATCGCTTGGACGTCGGAACGCGTAAGCTCTCACACTACTCGCACGTGTTTATTCGAGCAGTAGTGGCACGTCCTACTTCTGGCAATTTGCCTCGGTGTCCATCTCTTATCGTGTCATCGGCTGGCGCAGTCCCCTATGCCATCTTACCCTGGTGGCAGTCGTGCATCGTCTAGCTGTAGCCGTAAGAGGCATTAACCTTGGATCTTCTGTCTACGCCGGCTCATTCGATCACACTGCATGGCTTCAGCGTTACTCGCGTTCAGCCATGTCGCGATGCGTTAGCCAACGAAGCACCAATCTTGACTCTGTGCGTGTGCGCCTCTACGAGATGTTTCTACGAGTGCCTCTAGGAGCTGTCTTTTGTTTTTGCTAACAGATTTGTTCCAGCTGTCCGCCGGATTTTCTCGAATGTACCAGAAACATGGAATGCTTCGATATTATGATGCTACTCATCCCATTCTTGTAGTGTTCAAAGCTGATCATATTGAGGTAATTATAAACATCAGTATATTTTGTGACTGAAATCACTGTGAGTGGTATAAGTCTGAGGGCTCTACTTCCTTTTTCAGGAACTTTTGACAAGTAATACAGTACTTAAGAAAGGTCATGAATACGATCTATTAGGGCCATGGCTTGGAACTGGTCTTCTTACAAGGTAAATGCTTCTTCTGTCGTTTCGTACTCTTCATTGCTTTTTATACTAACTTTTGCTGCAAAAAACAGAAAGACAGAATATGAGGAGATTAAAATGACGTTATAGCATCACACTGTGAGTAAACTGACGCATATTTTGTGTGACAATTTTTCAGTAAGGATATTTCATCTAGGGAAATGAATATGCACGGGGGATACTTGTATAGTCGCACCTTCCTACGTCTTGCATTACATTGCCGCATACAGTACGCGGCACGAAGAGGAAGACGAAGATCTCGCGCACTGCGGAAGAGAAGAGGCCGCGGCGCGATCGTTTATCAGTTGGCCTGCAATTGAAGTGTCCTGCCCTTTTTTATTAGTTCCTGTTGCTTGTGAATGGTGGCAATATGCACGATCTGTGATTAACATTCCCGCAATGTCAAACTTTGTTTCCAGCCTTATCAAGGAAGGTTAAGTTAATCCATAAACGCCCAATAAAAATAAGGTATTATCTAATCAGGGATCACCTATCTAACAAGTCCTTTGCTATTCACGTGCGGTGAAGTGGTCTCGTTTCTTTCCGATTCTTCTTTTTTTATATATTCATTGTACAGTGTGTGTACTTTGTGGAGTGCGATTTCCTTGCACTGCTTAGTACATCGATGAAGTTTGCCACAGTTTAACGGAGGGCGAATGCATCACAATAGCTGCAAACTGCTGCACTTGTTTAGAAACCTTGTTGCTAAATCTGTAAAATTCGGCTTTTCACCTTCGCTTCAACAATTTACAAAACTGGGCAGCGGTGAAAAAAATCTGAAAAATTTAAAATAATTCACGCTAATAAATTACACGTGCTCGGCCGCATAAAACAAACGCTCAAGTAGCACTTGCAATACTGGTGCTTTCACGTGCAAAACTGCGATCTGATCAATAGTAGGGAACTTTGGTTTATCCTGACCCCCTGAGATTCTTTAACGTGCACCCAAATATAAATACGTGAGCGTTCTTTCACTTATTTCCAGTCGAAATACGGCCACCGCGGCCGGGACCGAACCCACGACCTCGAACTTAGCAGCACAACGCCACACTCACTAAGCCACCACGGCGAATATAGCACTCAGTTGAATGAGTGATTTATTTGGTTGATATTGTAAATGTTCGCAACTTTCCTCGCCTGACTGTGTAATCAAGCTATACTCAGTGATAGTACAATGAAACCACAAGCTAGAGTAAAAAAGAAAAGAAAAGGAAATCAGAAAACTCAATGTGTTGGAGCATTCATTCCTCAGCTGCAACTTCGTTACTTTACGTTTGTAATTTATTATTGTTCCAGAATTCATATGCAGCGCTTATTACATTTCGATAAGGCAGCAGATTGAGCCATGTTAAAATAAAACGAAAAGTTTGCCGTTCTTGAGGGCGTTACGAGAAATGCCTTACCAGCCACATAATATTGGAGGTTCGTCAACAGATTAAAGTTCCATGTTGGCTTTTGAAAATAAGAAAACTTATTTGCAAAAGATTTGACTTTTCTTTTTTTTTATGTGGGATCGCCTTTTAGAAACAGCTCATTTGTATTCAAGCGTTCATAACAGCCTAAATGGGGTATGTAAGGCGGTAGAGCAATCTTTTATTGTTAGACATCTCCAGCAGGCGTCGTATCGAAATAGTAGGCGTCTGCGAAGTAGAAATACTGGAGTTGTATGGGCTTGCGTACTAATGCTGTCTTTCTTGTAAAAGACGACGACCCCGTAGACACCATAACCCTCTATTTGACAAGTGGTTTCCGCAGTTCCCACAGAACTTGTTAGCCGTGAATCTACACCACCTGTGGGGCATTCCGCGCATGCGCGCGCGCGCGGCGAGGCATTGGCGTCTTTGTCGCATTCGTTAAGCTGGCTCTCTCCTGAGAGCTCGTATCTTGTCCCGCCTCGTGCAGTGCTTGTTGCAACACTATGAACGCATTCACATACCTGTTTGGTACCATGTCACAGTGATATATATCCCAGTGTCGTTGCATGAATGACATTTGTGCATTGACTACATCCGCATCACTGCTTTTTCTTTTTTTTTTCTTTTTCTCAAAAGATGCAAGTACGGATCACAAAACAAGACTCGCAGCAAAAATAGCCAACATATTCGTCAAGACAAAAGCAAAAAATAAAGAAAAACTGTAGATTAGCACGCTTATGTCGAAGCAAAAGTAAACACGCAGCACTTAATCTGAACAAAGCAATGGTAAGGGAACTGAACCTACGTTCAATAAAACCATCATTCCAGAACGGTGAACCAAATCGTTCATCTCGAATCGTAGGGTGTCCTGCTGTTCCAGCAGGAGTACTATAGCTGCCAAGGGTGCCGCTGTTATTTCAGGCGAAGGACAACGCTCCGAAGAAGAAAGCAGGTATTTTCGTGGTCACCCGAAATTTGTAAAGGAGGCTTTATTCTTTACAGTTCAGGATCAAAGTGGCGCTCACGGCGGAAACTCCTGACGCCTGCGTTCCATTTTCGAATCCTGGAGGACTTTCTGCCTGCCGTCAATGAACAGTCCAAAGTTTTGGTACGCAAACTTGGCCAGCTTGGAAAAGATCGTTCCTGCGACATCGTTCCTCTAGTAACCCTTTGTACTTTAGACATTATATGCGGTGAGTTTTTTGCTATTATTGTACGCTCCATATTAGCCCCTACATTCCGGACGAGTGCCAAAACTTGACCTAACCATATGATATTTCACGAAAATAGAGAGCCTTTCAAAATTATAGCAACATTATAGCAAAATTCAAAACTTTGTAGCAATAGAGTTTGAGCATGTTCAACTTCTATAGTACTTGGATTTCACTGGCGCTTGATATAAAGGCTGGCATTACAGAATCTTGCTATATGAGTGGGTACTATGAAGTGGAGCAAGTTCATCGTCCTTTCACTTGTTACACGATACAAAGATATTGGCAGCCATTATTTCTTGTAGCCTTCAAGTAAAACACCGGTGGAAAGAGAGCCGTTCCACATTTTTGCTGCCGCGGTGTAAAATAATATACAGCGCTTTTCAGGCAATTCCAGCAAATGTATTTTTTATGTGTGGTGGTCTGCTGTAGTGGAAGGAGATTAAAGCACGTTGGCCACTCAGTACAGCAAGTCACGCAATCTTTTTTTTTTTTATATTCTGTCATTAGACATAAAAAGTCAAGGTTAATGAATCAGCTTCGCAAGTCGTAAATGCGAGGAATTGAATCCAACGAGAAAACTACGGAGCGTTCCATGGAAACGTGCGGTTTGGTGCTTTCTAACTTCGTACCTAAATGCGGAATATTTCTTTTTTCTTGTGCGACTCACGAACTATGACAAAGAAGCAAAGAAACAGTCAAAAACAAGAGACTTTCTGCCTCCGCTCCGCGATCGCAGTGCTCTGAAATCCTAAACCTGCCGCGCATAAATGAATTTCGTGTTTAGCGTAGCATACATCCATACACACACACACACACACATATATATATATATATATATATATATATATATAGCACTATGTGTCCGCGGAAGTTTGTGAAGTCCTGTTATATTTCTCCTTCATGCTTCTAATCTTTAAACTATATACGTGATAAACAGCGATCGGCCATCGGAAGAGGGCCCTCATAATTTTTCTATGGGTCATAACAACTCTTAAGGCATTTTGTATGCCAGCGCTGAAATAAAGCACGCGCGCCATGTATACATTCTGTTTCCCCTTCCCTGGCTATAGTGCTTCGCAAGGTATCTACGGATGTCATGCGTTACGAAATTCATCCTTCTACTGAAGGAACTGTAGCCTCGAGACAGAAAAGCAATCACTGATCGGCTGGCCACCCGTTCTGTATCGCACGCGAGTGGTATCTATCAGATAAGGTAGCAATGACCTCTAAAGTTTCGCTTTCTCTCTATCACCTGCGTCGCGCGTAACGCCAAGAAAACAACAAACGTCTGCTTGCATACAGGCTTGTCGCTTGTCGTCCTCTGACGTTTCGTAATAGAATATCTTCCTTTTTTTTGTTGTTGCTTTTCGCCCTCCTCACCTTGCGAGCTACAACAACACAAAGCCTTGCAGTGGGCTCTAAATCACGGTAGACCTTCAGGGTGATACACGGAGCCACGGCTCCACCTTGACACACCGATTCTGATCGCATGCTGTGGGGTTTACGATCACTTCCTGCTGTTTTTAGCTTGAAATCAGCCTGCTTTGTATGGCCCGTCTGCGCTTACCGAATTCTCATACCTTAGTACCATTGGAGCCTTAGAGTAAAAATATCTAGTATGGATTGTTCAGCGTAGATATTGTGAGAACATCTAACAACTAGGATTACCGATTGCAAAAACCTGCGTTTGTATATAGCGACATGATCGTAGGACGAATCACTTGCCGTATTCACTGCAATATTCTGCAATATTCCTGGCAGCGTTCTGATTTTTTTCTTTGTGCCTTGTTCTTTTTTTTTACCTTCGTGGTACCAGAGGCCACATCTAGTTAATGACAGGCTGCAAGCCATGTGATCCGACGTAGCGCGCACCTTGACAACGACGTGACCCACAAACAAGGACTTGTTAATTGTGGTCATTGGCCGCAGTGTTTCTTGCTGCCTCCTGTGAGATGGCTTTCAAAGTGCAGAGAATATCAGATCCACACGAAGTCGCCACAGTCGTCAGGAGTCGTCCGCCATGCCGACGTGAATACTAGATTCGCAGTTATGGGACATTTGCGAGCGTGGACAGGTGGTTCACGATGACCATGTTCTGTCATGGGTGGCTGTCGAGAGCGATGGGCGAGTTACGGGTCCGGGGCGTCTCGTGTGCAGTAGGCCACTGCTAATTACTAATTTTTACTAATTATTAATTTTACTAATTAATTACTAATTTGTTAGCTGTCATCTAACAAACCACGCTGAAAATCCAGGTGGCTCTAGCTGGAGTGTTACGAATGGACTGTGAGCACTAATCTGCTCTATATGGGCCGACTACGGGGATCCTTCGGGGATCAAACCACCTTTTAAGTTTCCCCGGCGGCAGGGGGGAGGGGGCGTAGTGTCGTTACCAGAGTTCTGTTACACACATCATTCTCTAGCATTTCACTCAAAATTATATTGTTACTAAAAAACTTGCTGCATTATTGTTGGCGCAGACGTGCACGGCTTTTAATTCATACTTACGCTTCATTTCTGTAAATCCTGACAAAAGGAGGACAAGCACATTAGAAGCACCAGTGGCAGGCTACCTCATCCGTATTTTTTTTTTTCACTACAGCATTTTTTTCAGCATTTCCACTGTGAACGCCATGCACAGACAGAATATATTTAAATATATACACAGGGCAAAGAGTCTTGTGATTTTTAAAGAGAAGGAGGTAGCCAACTAACAATCATTTATAATGGTAGGGACAGACTATGCCTAGGGAATGAATATGTTGATGTGTGTTCACCTCGCTTGAAATTGCTTTGCCTGCATTTTGCATTCTGAAAATAAATCTGCAGACTTGAGTGACCCCTTCAGCAGAGTGCTTTACCAACGTCGTGTGAAATGCCCGTCAATGATATGTGTCTTCGTTTTGTTTCTCTTTCCAGTCGACAATGCTAACGACTCATTAAAAAAAACCTCTTATAATAACTTACATTCAATGGAGATGGAAACATCGTCACTTGCATGCAGAGGTCATAAACACTTTATATATATATATATATATATATATATATATATATATATATATATATATATATATATATATATATATATATATATATATATATATATGTGTGTGTGTGTGTGTGTGTGTGTGTGTGTGTGTGTGTGTGTGTGTGTGTGTGTATAATTCACTCAGTAACCCACATGAGACCAAGCCAGATTCACTCACAGTCAGAATCAATAGCAGTCATGCACAGCAGCGCTTCAACTCCCACTCAAAGTAAAAAAAAAATGAAGAGGCAGCAGTTTAATCGCAACGGTGAAGCCGTATTAGTGATAGCAAAGTTACACGAAGGAAGATGTATAAATCTGTGGAAGAGACGCACCCGAGGGAGGGCCGCACCCACAAATTGACAGCCCATAATAAAACAAAAAATCCAACCGAGAAGCAGTCGCGTTCGGCGCGAGAAAATTATATTTTCATGGTATCTTCGTGTACATAAACTTTCTCTACTGCGTTATATGACTTTTATTATTAATGTGCATTTGTGCGACTTAATACGCACAAAACAAATATACCTCCCTAATCCGTTTAACTGAATCCGCTTGTAGCGGGGCTCATCCGAGAGACGCCAGACTCTTGCTGGTGCGAGGGTACTCAGGGTGTGAAATTGAAGTTTCTCCTTCTATGCGGTCTTGTAAATACTCATATAAAGCCGTCACTTCATGGAACAATTCTTCGAAGTTACACGAAGTTTCTTCAATGCAACTGTTATTAAAAATAATATAGAGGGTGTCCCAACTATCGAGAACCAAGATTTCAAAATATGCAAATGACACGCAGCTGGACAGAACCAAGGAAATGTTGTTTTCTGTCGCTTGGAGATCCTCTGATTATTTGTTGCATTCCGCCTAATTACATACGTAGTCTGAATTAATTATTCAACTTCTGAAAGATTATAATTAGATGAAAAGTGCCAATGAGAAAATTGTAGAGCAACATTAACAACTCCCGATACAGCTTTCTGTTGCTCAATACATGCTACATAAAAGTCTTTTTTTTTTTTTTGCGAGTGTCAACCAAGCCCAGAAATATACGCAAAATTGCGCGCGACAGACCACTCGATGCTCTATGCTCCCACGCATGAAATGAGTCAGGGATAATGGAGCCGCATCACTATATTTGAGAAAGTAAATTGTACAGTTGACCAGTACTTCACATAAATGTGCCAAATTCAACGCTGCTATTAGCATTTGCTCATTTACACGTTACTTACCTTATTATCTGACGCCGAGAGGTGCTAGATTAAGTGCACAATGATACCACAGTGTTGTTGTCGTGCGTCCTATTGACAGCGAAGGTTTTCTTGGTGCAGAGCTGATGCGCATGAATTCATCTATACACGCCACATGCTCTCGCATTTCACAGTTGTCATGACACCAGGCATTTTTTTACAGCTATGAAAATCATAATTTTCGTTTTCAGATACTATAATGGGCTACACGATCAATGCTCAAAGTAACCAGCATTCGGATTATGTTCAAGCCATCCAAGTGTAAGTGTTTTGAATCGCTAATCAATCTTTGTGTCGTGTACGTTTTAGGTACGCTGTCATGCTGAACTTTCGCTAAAAAAAATAACCGCGTGAACTTTACAAAGCTCTGTATTTCTTTCACGTGCACAGGCTTGGTCACAGCTTCACACGGCGCTTAGAGTCACCGTTATACTGGATAGACGCGATATTCCGTCTTTCAAAGCCTGGTAGGCTGTTCCATCAGAAAATCGGAGACCTTCATCAATTTACTCTGAAGGTAACATGTTGCGCGATATTGTCGCTCTTGTTAATGCGTTTTAAATGTGTGTCGACGTAAAATTGTTTCCATTAAGACTCTTGTCCTGCTAACACCTTCGCTGCTTCTCGAAAGAAACGCCATATCCGTAGAGCGAGGCGTTCAGTACATTTCGTGTCACATCATTGATTCAAGCCAAACATCTCACTCTTCATGAAATGCACGCGATAATTTCGAGGGCGAATTAGCGATTTAGCATTCGTTTCAATGAAACTGCAAGTACACTTGTCCCACAAAGTCGCAATGCATGATAAAAGGTCAGGCGCTCGCGTTATCGCCGTTCATTCGCTGACGGCGGCAGGTGCGCAGCAGATCACCCTGTGCAAAGGCGTAAGAGCCCACGCCTTCCGTTTGGAACTTTAGCTCCACTTTCCCACCGCTGGCAAGGCTGGCCGTTTGTTGTGGCTGCGCGTCGTATTCCAGCAGCGTCTGTGTACAGTGCCCTTGCATGATCTGTGCTGCTCTTGCTGCTTCATTATTTTCTCTTTCCTTCTTATTTGCAATGAACACGTTTCTCTTCCCTCCGTCCTGAAGAGTAGCGCCCCTTTCCGGTGGCAGCTTGTTCCCTTATTTTTCCTCTTTGTATATATGTATATTCGTGTTCAAATTAATAATAATAAATAATAATAATAATAATAATTATTATTATTATTATTATTATTATTATTATTATTATTATTATTATTATTATTATTATTATTATTATTATTATTATTATGGGTTCAACGCGTATTCATATCCTCTTCAGGTTCTGTGTTCACTATTGTGCACGCCAATTGATAGTTCTTTAAAAACGAAAGAACTGCTTAATATATTTATATTTAAAACTGGTGCAACATAAAACAATATGTGGAAAGTGTTTTAGTAAACCTAGTGAGATATATGGCGAAGCGTCTGCTCATGGTGTTAGCATGTATGCATGTAGCTGGTTCCCTTCTTTTATTGTTTCTCGCAGTGCGTTACGTGATACGTATTCTCGAAAAAGCTACCTACGCGATTTACAAGTATCCTAGAAATGAAAAGTTAACGCTCTCATATTTGAAAGTGCTGTAAAAGAGTCCTCGTATGGCGTTCTCATTCTGTAAACTTGATAAAACTCACTGATGAATTGAACATACTAAATCCTTTCACAGCTCTGCGCTTTGATGATTCTGAATCTGCAGGAAATGGGGTGACAATAATTTTCAATGGGCCGAATTAGTTGTCACCTAGAGGGGGTATTACTACTTCGTTCCCACGCGTACTATGTTTCCGTCAACTTCCATGTCAATACACACTGTAAATATTAATTCCCTATACCTTTGCATGCGGTTCCAGTTCAGCTACGCTGGAGCTCGCGATCTCGCTTATTAAATATAAGCAAGTTTCTTCTGAAATTATGCGGCGCTCTTTAGTAATTACTTGCTGCCCTATCTCACAAAAGAAATTGAAAAAAAAAGAACGAATGCCTGATATGTGTTCGTGCCAGGAACAGGGCTGCTCAAGAAGCAACGCATGGCAACACAAAAAACTTCATAGGTGTCTTGTAGCCGCACTTCTTTAATGAATGGCCTCTCACGTTGCGCATAGACGCACGCCATCGCTTGCTAATGCGTAAACTGCAACCCTCTCTGCCAAGTATTTCACGAAGACTAAGCACTAAGAATATAAAAAAGTCTTAGTCCACAGTGAATGCACAAAGCCTATTAGGGCACTTCATTGCAGGCGACAGCTCCAGTTCCTTCATCCCTTCCGCTGACGTCTGTGCCTTTTGACAATGTCTAACGCGGCGCCGTTCTTCCGTGTTCATATTGCTAATGGTAGTTGGTGGCGTTGAATACCCAAAAAGTGGCCAAGTGCCATACGCCAAATAATTAAATATGCGCGTGGCAATATTTAGCCCAGTAGCATGTATTTCATATATGGGAAGCCTTCGGTAAAGAGAATATGGAAGCTGAGGTGATTTTATTACTTCTAAAGGAACATTTCAACTTGTTTATAGAGGTGATCTTTGCACCCGTACGGCACAAGTATACTATATGTGATGAGCCATACATAAAGCAACAAAGTCATGACGACAAGAGAATTTGGCCTGCTTACATGAATTAAATCGGACATCGGAGAGTTTTCTGGTTCATTCATGGGTCTTAAATTTTTTGCTACACATTAGTTGCACACACACGAGCTCATAAACAGAACACGCACGATAAGTTCTTGCGCACACGCTGAACACGCATTGTCTGCCGCTACAAACGTGCTGCAGCTATGGAGTTCACTATTCCCAAAATATAGATTTATTTCACGCAGATGTAACTTGTCTTCGTAGTTAAAATTATGCGCGAGAGCACGGTGTGTATCGAGGAGAAAATAATGCAAAAGAGCACACACAAATGCTGACTTACTTTACTGCTAGTTACGATGTTTTATAGCGAGGGAACGCGCTCTAATGGGCTGGGTAGTACAGTCGAAGTTGACATAGAATCGGGCGGTGTGATGAGATTAGGAACTTTGCTCAAATAGGATGCAGTTGGCTGTTTCAAAACTTGGGTAGTTTATGGTGGAAAGACCTTCGTTCCGTCCTTGCTTCGTCGTGCAGTCGACGCAATGTAGAAAGCTGGTGCTCATGACAACTTCAAAGAGTTCGTTGAAGATCTTGATTAAAAAGCAGCATGAAGGCATGCATGCGAAGCGACATTTTCGCCGTAAACATAGACCAACTTGTCCTTATTACTATTCTTGTTAAGTATCCCTCTGTTTCTTTTGCCTGTCAACCGTATGGTTTTAGCTATGCAACGAGTTTGTAGTACCACATCCGCGCGGTGTTATTTTGCAGGTTATCCGCGAGCGAAAGGAAGAGCTTCTGTCGTGTCCCGAACTACAAGAGTCTCTCGAGGAAGCATCTCTGGAAAGTGACATCTACGGCGTGAAAGGAAAAACCAGGAAACCATTCCTTGATATCCTCCTCCGAGAACACATCAAGGACCCTGAAAATTTTTCCGAAGAAGATGTTCGAGAAGAAGTGGACACTTTTATGTTTGAGGTACAGTACATATCCTCAGACATCGTAATTCGCAAGGCTATAGCGGTGTCGAATCAGTAGCATCATGAGATGGAAGCCATCTTCAGTGCCATTCAGAAAGGTCTTCAAAATTTTAGCCATATTACTAAACGCAGCACTGTACAGCTGAGATATTTACTAGCAGCGTGTGAATGCACGGCTGGAACAACCATTTGCGTCCTCTGCTGATATACACAGGTCGATGGCCTAATCATGCGCTGAAAAAAAAAAATACATATTTGTGGAAGAGAAGGGTGGCGCGTGGGCGGTTTAGGGCTGGCTCTTTTTCTTTTTATGAAGGGTTGGGAGGATGGGGGGGGGGGGGGGGGGGGGAGATAATTGGATTGTATTCTCTTCCTTGATATAAATGCACAGATCGAAAAGTGCTTTCTTGACGGGATTGCACCTCCAGGAATCTAGTATCTCCAGGAATCTAGCGGGGGGCCCAGTGGAAGCCCGCCCCCCTCCTCGAAATTAAAACGCACCCCCCCTCCGCCCCGCCCACGCCACTTCTTACACACATTCCTAAAGCGCCGCCAAATCAATGTTGAGACGACAGCTATTCGCCGGTCAACGTTTTGCTGCCTTTTTCACTTCTTTTATATGGCGGTAGTAATCGGCCTCTCCTGGGATGTGAAGGCCACTTTCCTCATCAATTCGGTGCGCACGTGATTAACTCGAGATGTACTCAGTTGTCGCCATCTATTCAACAGTGACGGGCATCGTTGTTGCTTCGTTACTTCAACCTTCTTCGTTTAGACTGTTCCAGGGACCAGGAAATGAATTCAGTTCGTGGTCACCTGGTCTGTATGCACGTGGAACGAGTTGCGGCCAGAGAAAATGCCTCTTGCGTATAACTTTATTTTTGTTTCATTATTTCTTTAAGTGACGGCTCGCCGCGACGCTGGCAGATCCTCGAAACCATATACTCGTGATATTGGTTAGATGAGGTGGAAAATAAAATAATGTCAGACAGCGTCCATCATCAAACCCTGCAATAACCCTTAAACCCATAGGCAACATGACTGTCACCCGTTAACTCGTCTTGTTTTTCCTTAATTGGGCAGCTCTTTTTGTCCAATATTGCTAAATGTAAATAATGCTCGCAAGGATTTGAGAAATTAAGCGATCTACTAAGGGAGATAGCTTAGGCAACAGCCAAACAGGAAGGAAAAGCGAAAATTAACAAATTTAGCCGTTGTTTAAGAAAATATTTATGGATCAACATCCTTCTCATTAAGAAAGGAAGCAGAGAAAACGCGGCCGGAAGTGGAGCACAATTCTGTGTGTTGTGAATGACGCTTCTACAGTTATCATTCGAGCCACCTAACGTAGCCAACTCATTCCTGTTATTATGTAGGTGTTTTTCTAACTTGCCGCGGTGGGCGCAATACGTGTAGAATCGCAGGTTCTTGCGCCATACGCGGTTGTACGCGACTGGCGCCCACGCATCGTTGCGTAACTTCCCAAATAACAATACGAGTCGGTTGTGGCACTTATTAGAGCAGTAAACGAGGGATCCGAACGAACTGTGATTATTCCGCAAATATATGTTCCTTGATAATTCTTCTAGAGCTAGTTCAAAAAACGCTGCTATAGTCTAATACATACCAAGTCTACAGTGAAGCCACGCCCTGATAACCGTCAGCCACTGTTCCTCCGCGAGGCTGCAAATAATTCGTACTTCAAACTTTTTCTTTTACCAAAATAAGGCAGTAACTACAAAAATAAAATTATTGGCGCATAATTTTATACCTTTCACCACGCGTATTATAGTGTATAGCGAATGCCTAATTCTTTATTGAACTGAAATAACATGCTTGCTTCGCTACAACTATTTATTGAGAAGTTTCACTTCAGTTGGCAGTGAAGTTTCATGAGTAAAACGGGCTCAGCAGTGAAATAAACTGCACCGTAGACGTTTGAAGAGTAAAATGCTTAGACTCCATACATTTTGTCCATGTCTGTTGCACGCCTCATTGCTTCCGCTAATGAAAAGGCTCTTCAAGAACAGCAGGCGCTCCGGAGGTATCGAGTACAACGCCATTTTGAAAAGTCCGCATGACGACGATTTTGTCTGCTTGTATGATTTGCTGGCGTAGTAACACAACTCGGTGCGGTCCGTGTGCCTTTGTTGCCAACTGCTATTTTTTTAAGTTCTATTCTACTAAACTAATCTTTATTTTCCACTTTCGGCTTCTTTACTTGTTCTTTGGCAATGTTCTTCTTGCGCTTCTTTCCAGCGCGAGTCCATTTGACGTGGTTCTTTGTTTGTCAAGTAAAGGAGAGGTGTATCGCACAGGCGTACTTGTAAGATACACCTTATTTCCTTTCTCTCTTGTGGGTTTACGTGTTTTTATGCCGTATGGTGGGCGTTATTAACATTTGTACTAGTAAAGTAACCCCCCCTCATTTCCATAGAAAGGTTACCTTATGTTGGGGGGGCGGGGGCAGAAAAAAAATTCTGGGTACGTGACTGAGAGGCAGTCATAGATAGGCTTTCGCCTATCGCAATTTAGCTCAGCAATGTGCCCATAAATTTTTCGTCTTTAACAAGCATACCTAAGGTCAACGTAAGGTTATCTTCTACTTTTGTTTGGTTGCAGAACCATTCTGCAGTTAAATGCGCGGCTTGAGAATCCGTGTGGCAGCAGCAACAAAGGTTATCATTGACCGTGATAAGGCATCTAGCGACAGTAAGAAAAGAGTGCCGCGTGCAAATCACAGCCGCCCCTCGCACCCGGATGCCCGGAAATCTCATGTTTGTGGAGAAGCACAAACATGAGAGTTCTTTGTACACGGTATCGAAGCCTCCAAAAAGCCGATATCGACCTATACGTCCAACATGGCGAAATATGCAGTCGAGCTCGTGCCATCTTATTGCACGGAGAGCGTGGCACTAATTTCACGACTACTTTTGCGGTCATGTTATATTGGTGGCAAATTGAAGCTCCGGCCTGGAAACTAAATTTTCTATTCTTGGGGTCAGTTGGAGAAAGCGTGAGTTTGTTGTTATGAACGACGTCGTTAATGTGGCCTCGACCCCTGCTAGTCATGTTTTCCTTAAGCACGCACTTAAGGGGAAGCTTTATCTCGGTGTCTTCTGTCTAAATACACGGGAACGAGGAAAGCGTTTTCCTCAGCATCCATTTTACCGAATTTATTGATGTTTGTTGCATTTAAAAAGAAAAATTGCACTCTACTGACTGTAAGATGCAGATTTCTTATATAAATAGATTTTTTTTTCGAATATTGTTCAAATTTCGAAATGTGAACAATTCTCAAGCGCTTTATTCTTAACTCTGCAGCTCAACGATAAATGGATATATCACAATTTTGTAAACTGTGCGTATTAGGACATATAAAGAGGACAGAATTGATGCATCATACACCGCTCTCAAATATATGACTAATTTGGTAGCAGGACTTTTTAAAACGTTTACATGCATTATAACAACATTACGTAAGGTCTAAGCTCATACGTCCAACCTGTGCACTTTAGGTGCTTTACCAGATGCACTTTACAGAACTACAATATCTGTGTTTGCTGCAGAGTTCCGTATTTGTAAGCTTCATGTCTAATATTTTTTAAACTTGTTCATTTGCGGCAACGTTTTCTAAAAGAGATATATGTCCTAAATTGTAAATCAAAATTTTGTTTGATATATTTGCTAGACTTTAATGTTCTCATATACAACCAAATTAATTCAAATTGGTCCAACGTTGGTCTCATGTGAGCATTTCTGCGGTTTAACATGTCGTTGAACTGAGGGATCGGAGTTGGCCCCCAGCTATACCTTCCTCTTGACGAAGCTGAGCGGAAAAATGAAATGCTCTACAATGATGGAGGAAAAAAAAAGACGCCTAAAGGTGACTAGATCTGGATGTAACAAAACAACTTCACCTCTGCATTGTGGCTTGTGCCATTCGTGAACTGGTTCTGGGATTTCCAAATGAAATTAATGCCGCCGCTACATGTTCTGTGGACATCAAAAAGCAGTTCTCTAATTAAACAAAGCCTTTGATAAAGCCTGTATTATTTGCTACAGCGCTGTCTTATCTTTTGCTTGTGTTATGTAAAATGTTGTGTGCAACGAATTTGTAGGGTCACGACACGACAGCCATGGGAATGAGCTGGGCTCTGTACCTCATTGGCCTGTACTCGGAGCACCAGGAACTCATGCACCAAGAGCTGGACGCCATATTTGGCGCCAACCAGACCCGACCTATCACTTCGGAAGACTTGAAGCAAATGAAGTACATGGAATGCTGCCTAAAGGTGAGAATCGTTGTGAAAATATCATACATTCCATTATCAGCGCATGCTCTACATGGCTTTTGTATGATTGATTGTGCATCACAAGCAGTCATTCTGCAGCCCAGAAACCAGCGCTCCCGGCTCAGTGCCGTGGTCCGTGGAAGATGTATGCTGTGCGTATGCGTCGACTGCCTGGTTCCGTGAATCATTTCAGAAGTGAAGGTTCAGATCTCGATTAATTTACATTGATTGCAAGCTTTCAGGGTTTCCACAAGAATGAACTAAATGACAATAAACAGATGCATTCCACGCAAGGGTTGTGCAGGCAACGGATGATGCAGCCTTGAATTGAAAAGCACCGGAGTGATGCCGAAAGTGCAACATCCTGAGATGCTTGAATTATGCCTAGTACTGCCCCATTAAACGGTTTAGCTTCCGAATCTGTTCACGTTCATTCCACGAAAGTGAAAGCACTAAAGGTAGTATTTTACAATAAGACTGGCGTTATGGGCTGTAATGCAAACTCGGCTATGGAAGCGGTAGGACTTGGTGTTTGGACTTAATATTAACAAGAGAGGTGAAGAGGTCTGGGGGCAGAACATGATCCTTTTCTGCGATTCCGCATCGGGTTAAGGGCACGAGATGAAAATATGCGAGACAGAGAGAGAGAACTACGGAAAGACAGGGAGGTGAACCCGATGCACGCCCGGTTTGCTACCTTGCACTGGGAGAAGGGAGTATAGGGATGAAAAGAGAAAGAGAGAGCACAGTTTCGCGCACATTTGAAGGTACGCAATGAGTCAATGAACAAAAAGAGAGAGTCATCGATACATCCTATGTGGCAAGAACAACTGATTTTGTAGGCTTCAAGAGCAACATGCTTGTTTTGTTTTTCCACCCACCTCTTCGAGTAATCAAGCTCAAAACCTATAATTGCGCTAGCTGCCACCAGGGATCTGTAAAAAACGTTGTATAGTCTATAAAATAAAAAAAAACACTCGGTAACTAAGAAGACCAGTGGAACATTGTCACTTATGTTGCAAGGTTCTTGGTGACGTTATTTATCAATAGTCGCTTTAGGAGCAATTTCTGTTTTTAAAGGAAAAATGCTCTAAAACTCTTTGTTCTTGAGCTCAAGGGGGCAGTTCTCGGAATTAAAACATTTGCTAAATCAGAATGCAGGCATCGCTGATAACTAAAGATCCGTTCACTGCTATCCAGAGCACATGAGGTTGTTCCGCTTCGGCGCTGGCATCGAGGCCCTTCACCTCTTATGTACAGCGATGAGAAGAGTTCGGGCGAACATGAGAGCGCATGGCCAGGCGCCCAAGCTCCATGAAGTGACATTGGAGCCAGCTTGGCCGCGCATCGAATCAAGCCTGCGCTTGCTTATTGACGCTTGACAACGTGGCCTCGGATCGTCTGTTAGATTTAGTGTTCGGCAAGCCCGTGTTGCACTCAAAAGAATGCCGCTTCAGTAGTGCATCGGCGTCACGGAGATTTCAGCCTTGTGTTTGTGTGCAGCATATAAAAGGCCGGCGGCTTCACCAGATTGGGCGTTAATGAACTAGATAGACGCCGCTGAAGTTTTCATCGCTGAAAAAGCAATTTGTGCCCTCTTGTTAGCTCCAGCTGTTCAATAAAAGAACCAAATTTATTTTTCTTCACTTTTTGTGACATTTATTTTACGAACGGTGTACCGATGTGCAAGTCACTCGACCCACTTTTTTCGCCGCAGGCCAGCCCCCGCTGATCAAGTCTGATTTCTTTTATATTCACGTGTTGTTAGATTGTGTACTCTTTTAGTTGATTCACGTATTATTAAACTCGTCCTTTTTCCCGTTTTGTATTTTTAGTCTTTCTCTATGCACGTCCCACTCCTGCCTGAGGCCTTCCGTGAAGGCTGGCAGTTTTTCTGAAAAAAAAAAATGCATTTCCCTCAAGCGAGAACAGTTTGCTTGAAGGCAATGCGGTTCATTTGCCTCGGTGGGAAATAGCCCGCCGTTTGCATGCAGGGCGCAAACACAAGGCTAGTTTCGTCGCTACGAGTCTGCTCGTGCAAGTGTAACACTACTGCGAGTGCAGTTGCATTCAGTGCATGCAGCTTTGGTGCAACCGAGCAACGCAGCAGACGACACGAAGCTGCACTGGCGCTCAGCATAGCGCAGCATCACGCTCGAGTGTTCTTTGCTATCTGTGCACTACGCAAGCAACGCTTGGCAGAGGCTGCTTGGTTGAAATAGCGGTATCGTCCAAACAGGGTGGGCTAGGAGGGTGCACATCGCTGACCGTTGTAGTGACGCTTGATTAGCGCGTTTGTTTTGCCAGTGCTGATAGCGGCCTCACTTAGCTGTCTGGGTGCACTGTAGCGCCACGTGCCACAAAATTTTCCATCCTTATTCACTTTGAAAAAAAGCGGCACACGCACACACAAAGAGAGAAAATGGCGGTTATTGAGGCAAAAGTGACACCACAGCGCCCAACTTGTACCTACCGAATTACATGTAAGTGTAAATAAATAAATCTATAGGTAGTTTTGTAATTAACTATTACATTTCAAAGTTGTACTCGCCAAAACGACGATATGATTATCATACACGCTGTAGTGAGGGACACCGGAATATGTTTGATCATCTGTGGTTCTTTAACATGCGCCCGATTCATGATACATATGTCTTCTTGCATTTCGCACCATGAAAATGCAGCAGCCGCGTTCGAGTTTCGATCCCGTGCCCTCGGGTTTAGCAGCACAACATACGTTTTTAAATCGCGTAAATTCGCTTGTAATTGCTTAAGTTTTTGCTGAACCCGCCGTGGCTGCTTACTGGCTATGGTGTTGGGCGGCTGAGCACGAGGTCGCGGGATTGCATCCTGGCCATGGCGGCCACATTTCGATGGGAGCAAAATGCGAAAATACCCGTGTACTTAGATTTGTACGCATCCCAGCTGGTCTGGATTTCTGGAGTCCCCCACTACGGCAGTTTCATAATCAGATCGTGGTTCGAGCCCATAAAACCCTATAATAAAATTATGACTGTTTTCCTGTCACGCGTATAGGCATGACAGTGCTTAACTTAAAGCATTACTGGGAAAGAGCGTAGTATGTATGTATGTATATACATATATATGTAATCATGTCTAACTACGGCAAAATATGCATTGCGCTTGTACACTACTCTTCACTCTGCGGCACTGAAGCTTGACCTAAGAGCATTTAGTTCTTTATTAGGTACTGTGAGAAGTGGAAATCATCAGCAGAAATAAAATTAAGTGCGCGTGAATTATTTGAAGCAGAAACTATTCACAGACTACGCGCAAAGTGCATCAGTTCAACCGCTCGACTGCCTCATAAAGCAATAAGGTTATTCAGGTCAAGCTTCAGGTGCTAAAATAAAGAAGAAAGCCAGCACTATATTTATCGGGCCAATCGTTACGAAATTTTATGTGTATCAAGCTCTCCGTACTTTGTTTTGCGAGTGTTTTGTCTTTCCTCACAGGAGTCCCAGCGATTGTATCCATCAGTTCCATTCGTCTCAAGAATGTGCGAGCAAGACGTCATGATCGGTAAGGTTTTTCCCAATTTTGTCTCGAAGCAAAAACCTTTAGTCGGCCATTGCAGGTCACCATGTGCCCATAGAATTATACTGCAATGTGCCTTTTCTTAAGGCCAGAATTCGAGCGTGTAAATGTGCGTGAGTGTTTTGTTAGTTTAGAGGCCAAGCTGGCCTTGTAGGAAGCACCGGCATCGTGAAGAGCATTGTGAAAAACATTATAAATACAGCTAATATCAGAAATAGAAAGAAATCCAACCATTCTCTTGCTGAAACGAAGAGGGAAGTTATATTTATGTTCCACTCAACATATACTGTCAATAAACTTATCGGTGTCAAGAAAGTCAGTTTATTTGAGGGAAGAACATTTACAGATTGGTAAATAAAGGGATAAGGAAAACACAAAAATAAAATAAAGCATGACATGATGTGACATGACGTGACATAAGGCTATGAGTGGGCGTGACGCCTCTTCCCTCGTGAAAATCAGAAGAAACACCAAATGACGGCCTAATGTTCTAAAAGAGCGAGGTAAATTTAGGCATAATTTTGTTGGTGCTGCATCAGCCTCTGCGCGCTGAGCTATGGTAGTCCAAACAACCTCGAAAAGATTTGCTCACTTTGTCGAGCGTAAAAAAAGACATATTTGAGGTATACTCAGGAAAAGTTTGAAATATATATTAGGCAGCTCTTAATTAAAATATTTGAACATTTATCCTGATGTAGCGCTGCGTTTCAATGCATGTGAATTATACGGGGTTATCATGTTGAAGTTTCGTGGAATTTTGAAAGATCGCCTGGTGCAGATAGGGCTTATTTCTTATAATTGAGCTGGATTATTGGAAGAGATGGGCATTACTAGCACGAGAAATAACACATATTGGACTAAATAAACAACCACTGATTAGCTGCCTAATTAATGACTTCACGGCACGCATTCCAATTTACGAATTGTAGCCAGTGAGCTTGCAAGACGTGTCCACTTGAAATGAAGTTGAAGAGCCCTTTCCTCAGCCTGCAAACGCAAACTGACGAAAGGGCACCTCGCGGAGGACTCGCTTACGGCGGGGGTATTGCATGTCCCACATATAAATGGACGTCGCTGAGCACAGGACGCATCTTCCTGCTGCTGCGTGCAAGCACTGTGTGGTACTTCAGATTGCGAGGGAGCCTCTTAGTGTATTCCAGGAGTTTTCAGGAGTTCTTCAGGTGACAATAAAGTTATATCAGTGTTTACCAGAGTGCTCGATCTTATTTTCTTTGTTCAAGATCATGCGGGATGTTGAAGATGTATCCGAAAGGGTTCACAGGAAGATGGATGTTTTCTTTTTCAACACTTGATATTTAGGAGATGTTGGCGCTTTTGTCACGGGTGAATAATAATAATAATAATAATAATAATAATAATTATTATTATTATTATTATTATAATAACAATAACAATAATAATAATAATTATAATAATAATAATAATAAAAACATTATGGGGTTTTAGGGGCCAAAACCACTTTCTGATTATAAGGCCCGCCATAGTGGAGGACTCCGGAAATTTCGACCACCTGGGGTTCTTTAACGTCCACCTTAATCTAAGTACACGGGTGTTTTCCATCTCGCCTCCATCTAAATGCCGCCGCTGTGGCCGCGATTCAATCCTGCGACCCCGTGCTCAGCAGCCCAACACCACAGCGACTCAGCAACCACGGCGAGTAATAATAATAATAATGCGCAGTGGAAGCTGCATGTGCGCTCATGTAGCTTTGGGAGACGGATAGTGCGATGGTGAAATACTTCAATAATTGATATAATTATGAAATTTTAAGTGTCAAAACCACGATCTGATTGTGAAACACGCCATATAGTGGGGGACTTCGGATTAAGTTTGACCACCTGTGGTTCCTTAACGTGTACGATAAGGAACCGTCTTTGCATTCCTCTCCCCTGGAAGTGTGGCCGCCGCGGCCTGGATCGAACCCGTCACCTCGAGCTCAGCAGCGCAACATCATAGCCAATGAGGTCGGATCATTCTAATGATTTTGCAAGAAGTTAGATGATAAGAATTCGCTGCCTCACGTAGTCCCACGTTCTTTCCCAGCTGGCCGAAAGCTACCGAAAGGTGCGGAAATCCTAGTTGGCATTTACAATCTGCATCGTGACCCAGAAGTATTCCCCAAGCCGGAAGAATTCATTCCAGACAGGTTTCTTCCTGAAAACGTGAAAGGGAGACACCCTTTTGCTTTCGTTCCTTTCTCTGCTGGCCCGAGAAACTGCATTGGTGAGTCTGTGCTTTATTATGTGCTTCGATTGAATTCAATCTTGCTACTGCACTGGAACATGTTTTAAATTTTTCCGCAATTCAGTTTTTTTTTTAGATTTAAGCACTTAAATATGACTTACCGCGCGTGCTGTTGGTGAAGATGTAGGTGCCGGTGAAATTAAACCCTCCTGCTGTACTGGGAGGGGGGGGGGGGAGGGGGGGGTGCGACTACTTTAATTTTTGCGTGGTTGGATTATTTTCTTTTATGTTTCAGTACTGCACTATAGTTTACCGCGCGTACAGGCTTGAACATCTACCGAGTGATCTAGATGAAATAATCGCTTGAACTATTTACGTGCATTGTTGCGCAAATAAATATAAACGTACTTTGCTAGTGAGGAACGCATGGTTGCAACTGAAAGGTGTGTCGTTCAATAGAACCTTGAGTCGCTGTAGCGAAACGAGAGAGAGAGAATAAACCGAGTGGGAGGCCAAAGGCGTTTAATGTTTTGCTGATGACTGACGTAGAGGAAAGGAAAGGGAAAGAAACAAACAGGTAAGTATAACAACATTATTGGGGAGGTATTGATGCAAAATGTGAGCTTTTTTGCAAGTTTGCTGTTCAGTGACCAATCCACTTTAAGGACAACCACGTTGATTAGATAACTAGATTTAGATTAGAGTTTAGATTAGCTATTTAGATTTAGATGCTTATACGTTTAGATGATTCGATTAGATGATTGCACCACAATCCTGAGCCAAGACTATGATGCACAACGTTGTCGGGCACATTATGTAGGAGAGTGTGGTGAAATAAACAAGGTACACACATGGTGTGGTAAAGAAACGAGCACTTCGTGCTTACACATTCTTTTGAATACAAGATCGATCGATTAACATATCTTTTCATCCCCATTGTGACGATGGTGAGGATGATTACGATAATCTCAAACCATGGCGCACAGCCACCAAGGGCGACCGGCCAAAGATCGCGTAGCGCGGGCAAAAATACTGTAATTGTCAATTAGTTTAAAAGTATATAAATAAAAAGAAGATAGATTTGTTTATTGCTGTGCCCAAAAAAACAGCGTACTGGCCAGGGTAGAAAATGTGGAATGGGATTGAAGAGTGAGACGCAGGCTACATGATTTATATATGATTATACTAAAAAAAAACCGGAACATCAGCATTTCAGTCTGCAGGAGTCATAAATGAAGTTTTCTACGGTATTGCATACCTTCCTGTTTGTTCTCTTAAAACGTTCGTCACTCTAGCTCCTAAATTTTGTTGTTTCGAATGATATTGGCACATTCGCTCTCTAAATATAGCTGCGGTTGATAACATCCGGTTGAAAGAACGCGTATCCCGACATTAACGCCCTCAGTTTCAGTTTGTGAACGCCACGAAGTTTAAAATGTATTGCATTTCTCCTGCTAGGTAATAAGGGCCGTCCTGCCAAATGTGTAAAATTGAACACACGCTTCATCAGACTATTGTGTGCATAATTGCCAGGAATGTTGTACCGCAAATTGACCGAACAGAATGCTGACAGGAATGTAGGCTGACGCTGGCACGGGTTCACAAGGATGGGTAAAATACATAATGTGTAAAAATACTCAGACTTCCGCGATGTGGCTGTGAACAACATTGAATTGCTGTTGCCGGTGTAGATTGCATTAATATCTAAGGATTTGCTCGAAGTGCCTAGGACGTTTGTATGTGAAACCAATGAATTCTGCTAAAGCCACCCAAGCAAATCAATCAGTGCCTGCAATCCTGCACGAGAAAGCGTGTTGCCAGGACGAGCGAGGATTGGGGCGTCTTCTTACTGGACTTCTTTTTCTACTCTTATTGCAACCATATCGATGCTTCTAGCATCGATTCAAAGCGTTTGCCCTACAATGGTTTGTACTACTTTCCCGTAGGTCAACGTTTTGCCATGATGGAAGAAAAAGTCGTCATTGCCAACATCCTTCGAAACTACAAGCTGGTTTCACTGCATCATCGAGACAAGATCCGTGTCATGGCAGAGCTCGTTTTGAGGCCGAAGAGTGGTCTGCATGTGAAATTTATTCCGAGGGAGCCGGCGAAATTGAAATGAAAAAAATTCTGCGACAATTCTTTCCTGAGAAGGTTTCATGCGTTCACTAAAGCACGTCTACGAACGTACCGAATAAATGAAGCATATGACTGCGACGGTCACGTCGCTTATATCTGCAGCTTTCTGTCATTTCAATAAATAATAAGCTCAAAGGCAGTATAACATAAAACAATGGCATTCTGATTTTATTCCAATCTCCTGACATCAAATTTACTAACCGTCTGCGCAAGCATCGGACGGTGAACCGCAGCGCTGTTTGAACAGCCCAATCAAATGCTTTCCTTGTTTATAGAAGGTCACTTTTGTTTGTTTTGAGTGCAATTAGCAGTGTCTGCCTAGACAGGTTTTTCTTGCCTATTTGGCTGATAAGAGGCGAGGACTAAGCAGAAGGGGAGAGGATTTCGATGGGTCAGATCTAGTGCAGTGAAGGTAGATAACCGGCTTATGAGGGTCGTGCAGGCGTCTGCGATTGGTCCGCTTCCTCTTGCTTAGTCTGCGGTGGTCGGTGGAAAGTCGCGGCATCCTGCAAGGGAAAGTTAACGATGTAGCTGAAAGAGATTCTTCGCGAAAAAGAGTGGGCAGAGCGATGTCGGATACGCGCCGAAAGGTCTAGATAGCGTCATACTGCTACGCAAACATGTTTATTATACGCAGAGCAATCCATTCTCCTCGGCAGCACCGAGCACCCAGTGCCAGAGTGATCGGTGGGTAGCCATCTTATATTATAGAGAGAGAGAGAGAGAGAAATAGAAGAGAGGAAAGGCAGGGACGTTAAACAGACGCACGTCCAGTTTGCTACCCTGCACTGGGGAACGATTATAGGGATGAAAATAGAGGAAGAGGAGATAGGGAGAGCACAGTTACGCGCACATTTGAAGGTTCGCGCAAGGACTACACACGGTTGCCAAGACCTGTCGACTTGAGGTACTTCAACAACGCTTTCGTGGCTTTATGTGCCATCGACGCGTACGGCCATGGTCCAAGGATTTTCATTTCCGTAAATGGTCTAGAGTCTAGCTGGTTCAATGCTGTCCGGTTTGCTTCGCACTCGACGAAGTACCGGGGACAGAGACATAACATGTGTTCAGTCGTTTCTATAGTTGCACAAGAGTCGCACATGGGTGTGTCGCCAATTCCAGTGCCCCCCCCTGGCACAAAAGGCCTTCGTAAATGCCAACCCGAGCCAGAGGCGGCACAATACTGTCGCCTCAGAGTGGGAAAGTTTCGATGGCATTTGCAGCTAATAAAGATGGATCAACCCTATGAAGGTGACACTTCGGGAGGTGGGGAAAAACACTATTTGTGTGTCATAGCTTTAGCCACCATATGAACGTTTCCTGCAGCGTCGGTTCTGGATAAGGTGATTAGAACTGGTCGGGCATAGATGGGCAAACCAGGCAGCTTCGTCGGCGTGAGCATTACCAGCAATGGTGGTATATCCAGGTAGCCTCTGGAATATAATTTAAGCCCTTTAGCGATAGCTTGATGATGGTATTCTCTTGTTCCAACACAATTGCATGCTCAAAACCCGAGGCCATCGAGCACTGTTACGAATGAGCTGCAAATATTTCGCTTAGCTCTTTATTTGCGCTCATCGTTTCCGGAATGAATAGAAAGCGGTGGCGACGGTGACTGCCCCTGTTACGCTTATCACCTTTCAATTTCAAAATGCGTAGAGTGTTCCAGGTACCCTTTCATCACATTTCACAAATGAATATTTACTTTTTGAAAGTAGGCACAGAAATTAGAGGTACATGTGGTCTTTAGATTCAGTGCCAGTATAGTAAAGAGAAAGAAGTGGGTAGTCCACGACATCTCGGAGGCTACTGAGCAAGCACTAAAAGAAACCCATTGAAGGACTACACATTGGGAAGCTATTATGATTTAGATTATTATGATTTAGATTTATTATGATTTATCATTTAGTCCCTCAATGTGCTCCTTTTAGTACTTTCGCAGTAAACCCGGGAAGTGTTGCGGGGTCCCCAATCTTTAGATCAAAACACACACATTCAGAACCATCACAATCTCTTCCTTTACTTCTTGCAATTGAGGTGAAGTAGTCCTTGCAGGTAGTGGACGTTCAACGCCAACGATCATTATCTTATGGTTCGTAAAGTACGTAGGTGCATACTTTAGAAATGTGATTGCATTAGAATTGCGCTGCACCTTGAGCCGCGTTGCGCTGTGCCCGTGCTTGTTCTTCCGAGGCATACTTTCGCGGTCGACCACGTGGCTTCGTAGGCGCCGCCGAAATATATGCTCCTCGATCCATTTTGCAACACGCAATGGAGACAAGCCAACGCACGCGTCCTTTTATGCACAAGTGGCGAGCCCTCTCCGGTGACGTCACAAACCACTGGGCGCGCCGCGCGAACTAGGCGCTCCTTTATGTCCCCGAAAACACCTGCTGGTGTGGAGTAGAGGTTATGCCTCTAGTTCTCACTGCAAAGCCTCCGCGGGGTGGCCTATAAGTTTGAATTACCTTCGGGCAAACGCACTACGAATTTTTTTCCACAATTCTCTTAGTTTATTGTGCCTAGATAAGTCTGCATAACCACTTTTCATACATTATAACCTTTTTTTTATACTCTACATCAGTCTCATACATAGTATACTTACATTTTAAGCGTTCCTACCGTTAAATTCACAACTCCCACTGAGCCAAGTGCTACTTTCGCACTGAAAGGTTTCGAGGTCCAGCAATTCTAGATAAACCGAGTTGTTCTTTGAGCTGCGTCCAGGCTCCAGAAAAAAGAACTTATAAGCAAATTTCCTGAGCTGTGATACACCACATAGTATACCTTCTCGGAATGCTTTAGCACAATCATTCCTTGCAAAAACGTCTGTAAATACAGAAAGACCGTCTGGCTTCAGCACGCGAGGTACACGGCACTGCGTAGTCAAGATTGAACATGGCGCTTGCCATAGTGTTCGACGCAGTTATGGTGGTTAGAACGCGGCCGTCGCCACCCTGCACAGAGCGGCGGACAAGGACAACATCGAGGCACCCTTAAAAGAAACGAATCGAGAGCGAGTGGTCCCATTGCCACATGATAGGTTTGTCAGTGTTCGTTGTCAACACGCACCGGCACACCATGCATTCCGGTCGCCAAGCGCATGCTTCTCAGCGGCCGACCTAAATGGCGCCGAGTGTTCTCAGGCAAGCGCGAAGGAGCACTTCCGCTGCAGTACACGCCTCATACATCACTTGTTTGGGCGTTGGCAGCATGTGTTGTCAATACACTGATTTAATGCTAAGCCTATTACCACCGGCAGACATTGCGAGATGAGTACTGCCGAATTTTTACTGCGTAATCTGGTATTGATTGGCTCATTGAAATACTGGTGTCTGCCAGCGACGCCGGTATCTGTCCCAGCTATCGCCGGGGAATGAGAAAAAAAATCCTAGTTTCCGCTTGGATATAACCCGTGCCCGAGCGCTACTTGACGCCAAAGCCACGCCAGCGCTTGCTGGCTTGTAGCGGAAAAATGCCCTGTACACGCGTCCTAGCGTGCCAGGAGTTACTGGATGTAAAATGCGCGCCGCGTAGCGTCTATACGTGCACATTTCGCATTACAGTTGTATATTATTACACCGTGTATCACACCATGTAGCTCTTCTTAGCAGTACAAGGTGGATTCAGAAGGTTTCACGAAGAAAAAGAAGGTTACGGAAATGTATACAAACGCGCTGTTATAAAACATGTATAGCGCACAAGAATAAATCAATCAGGCTAGGTGACTATTTCTCGCCGCCTCATTTCGAAGGGGATGCAAATAAATTATCATCATCAGCAGCAGCATCGGATCGTACAGTGGGTCAAGGAATGTCACATGTGCGCGGCGTGCTCTCCATGCGGTAAAACAAAAAAATTAAACGGTTTAAAAACTTCAAAGCATTTTCGGCTTCCCTACGGAATGATAGCGCACCTCAAGGCCGAAGATCTTGCTCGGAGTACCAGGCTGGCCCACGGCAACAAGTTTAGTTGAGCCCTAGCTTCCACGGCTGTGTTCCGCCTGCCGTGCCAAGTCCGCTTCTCCACAACTTCTCCTTCTACGTCCGCTCTCAGTATGATTTCGCCGTTATCGAGTTGGGGCTAAATGTTAACACTAGACCTGCACCAAACAAAAAGAAGATGATCTGTGAGGTAGAGAGCGCCATCGACCGCATTTACCCCCCAGGCGGTAAGAAGCTCGCACTCGTGCTACAAGCATCTTTGCAAAACTTAAGCTTCGTGCCTTCACTGCCCTCCACCCAGAGCAAGCGCATGCGGCAAAGAGCATTTGCAGAAATCCTAAAATCGTCATTCTGCCAGCTTACAAAGGTAACACCATTGCCATATTGGATAAAGGTGGCTACGAACACAGAATGGCCGCCTTTATTATAGATAACGTAACGCACATCCGACTTAAGCGGAATCCCATGCTCAAAGTGGATACTGATCCACAGAAACTTCTTGACGTTTTCCATTTGGTTCCTCCGCTCAAGAAGTCTTTGTAATACTCGCTTCTCCGCTACACCGGATCTACGCCCGCGCTATACGGCCTACTGAAGGTTTATACGCGGGGAATTCTTCTGCGTCCGATTGCGGACTTCACACGTTCCCCCTTGAGCAAGCTTTTTGGCTACTTTTATCCCGTATTGCGCCTCTTCTGGAAAAGGGCACTTCGTTCATCCGGAACTCCTATGACTTCACTGAAAAAGTGCGTGACATCACGGTTGTCGACGACGAAATATTAGTTTCCTTCGATGTGACGTCACACTCCACCTAGTGTTCGCGTGGATGTGGTGGTGGACGTGTACACGGCTGCCTTACTCTCCGACGATAAACGCAGAGACAGATCTCCGATAGACGTGCCCGATCTTCTCAGGCTACTGTAGTTCGGCCTTGAAAACACTTACTTTGTGTTTCGCGATTTAGTCTACAAACACTCCACTGGTCTACAAATACTCGGACGGCGGCCACACTCGTCAATGTCCTACCAAAACCAAGTGACTAGTACAGCAAAACAGACGTGCTAAAAACTGCAGTTATCAAAAGGAAGTGTACTTGAAAAAGCATTTATTCTTTGACTACGACCTACTATAGTGTGTCAAATGGAGCAGAATTTCTATTCCAAACGGCGACACTATGCACAACGTCAAAGCTGTACTGCAATTATGCGGCTTTCCAGCCTTATGTGCGTTAATACGCTTAGAGGCATGCCGATCTACCAGCACAGCGCCAACGCGCTGTATTTTTGGGTTACAACAAAGGCTTGTACAATTTTTATCCTGAGCTTGAGGGCCACCATTGTTCGATAAAGAACGCTGACAGATGTTTAAGCCACTGGCGTCATACCTGCATTGATACCACTTATTTTATGCCGGAACTTGATGATAAAACATAATAAAGTTTGAGCAGACGGTAAGTGCTATAGTGGTATGCTCCTCATGCTCAGTGCGTCTGCATTATCTGAAAGGCTCAGTGGCTTCTTATCAAACAAAGCAAAAATCAATGCATTCGGTGCGCGTCTTGATAGTGTGACGAATAGAACACGACCAGAAAGGATGACAAAGGTGTATACGCTCCTTTGATGCCATTTTTCAATCAGTATCTACTTAAATGGGCATAAGCGCGTAGGTTTGGTCGCGTAAAGTGTTCGTGGGATCGCATTGAACCGCATTGTAAGTTAGGAATGTGGACGTAAATTTCTTCGAAGGTCGCCTAAAAACTGAAGCAATGAAACGTTTTAATGCGTAGACATCGGCTTGACTTAGACGATATTTAATCTGCGCTGGGAACTACACTTCGACAATCTGAACTTTTGGAACGGGGACCTCAAAGGGAGCGGAATGACGGTATGAAGTATGGGAGCCCGTCATGCAAGGAGCTTTGCAGCCGGCGTCTTCCTCTTGGCTAGCCTCGTCACTGGTAGAGGTAAGGATAAAGCACCTTCTTACCCATTTTTTCCCTAGGAGTACGGGTTTACTGACTGCTTTTAGTAACTTCAACCGAAGTTTAAACATGTAATGGAAAACTTAAAATGGATGAGACCAACGGAAATTTTTTCGCGGTCGTCTTCAGTTACTCAAGCTATTTTTTCAATTACGTAGAATTACCTTATCAATCATGTGTAAACATGCAACAGTTGGTGCATATTTTAAAGCAAATGCGCCCTTGAAGAGTTGTATACCCAACTTCAAAACAGCCGGTAAAGCTGTTTCCGTGACGGTATCTTTTATGTGGTTCCTTCTTCCTTGTTCTGAAGTCTGCGAGATCTCAAAAGAATGACGTTACTGCGCACTAGCGTATTTATCTATTTCTTACTTACTTACTTTACTTACTTACTTACTTTACTTATTTACTTTACTTACTTACTTTTACTTACTTACTTTACTTACTTACTTTACTTACTTTACTCACTCACTTTACTTACTCACTTTACTTACTTACTTTACTTACTTACTTTACCTACTTACTTTACCTACTTACTTTACTTACTTACTTTACTCACTTACTCTACTTACTTACTTTACTTGCTTATTATATTTATTTATTTATTTATTTATTTATTGATACTGCAATCCCGGTATCGGGATTATAGCAGGGTGGGAAGAAGAATTAAGCAGTTTCACAAAAAAGGCAAAATGTAAACAAAAGAAATAAGGGTGCAGGTTGAAGCTCTGCAGCCAGCATCAGGAATACATTTGAACAAGAGATCAAACAGTAATAAATAAAATACCCAATAGTACAGTAAAGTGATGACATGCAGTAACACAGACTAGGCAATATGTTGAGCAAATAACGTCAGTGACGGTTGGAACACTTCATTGTTAGTGAGGTTATTCCAATCGGTAATAGTTCGTGGAAGAAATGAGTATTTAAAACAGGTATTACGGATGCGAAAAGGAGTTAAAGTTAGCTGATGTCGTTGTCGGGTCGCATACCCTGACGAAAAATGAACTAAATGGGTGATTTCAGTTCTGTAGTGTCCTTTAATTAATTGGTACATGAATTTAAGTCTTACAGAACGATTTCGCTCATTTATTGTCGGCAGACCAGCTTTGATTAAAAGATGTGTTATCGATGTACGTCGGTAATTATTACATATGTATCGAGCAGCCCTCCTTTGAACCCTCACTACATTGTTTATGTTAGTCTTAGTGAATGGGTCCCAAATGATAGCAGCATAATCTAAGGTAGGCAAGACAATACATTTGTAAGCAAGGAGGCGGACAGATGGAGTGGAACAGATGGAACCGCAATGCCCGTCTTAAGAAAAACAATTTACGATAAGCGTTACACGTTATGAAATCAATATGTTTGTTCCAGCTGAGATTGTTAGTGGCCCAGAGCCCTAGATATTTATATTCTGTTACTTCTGCAAGTGTCCCATCATTAGTACTGTAATCAAACGGTAAGGCATTCTTTTTGTGAGTAATCCTCATCAATACACTTTTTTTCAAAATTAATGGACATTTGCCATGATTCACACCATGCAGAAACTTTTTGCAACGTGTTATTTAGTAGTGTTTGATCTGAGACACTTCTTACTTCTGTATAAATGACACAATCATCAGCGTAAAGCCTAATCTTCACAGGAATGTTAGACACAATATCATTAATATATAATAAAAACAATAGAGGCCCAAGAACAGAGCCCTGAGGGACGCCAGAGTGAACTGTAAGCTTGTCAGAACAATGATTGTTAAAAACAACGAATTGTTCCCTGTTTAAAAGGTAGGCTGATATCCGCTTTACTAATTGTTTGTTATGAAGTATTGTGTCTAACTTATAAATTAACTTTTCGTGAGTGACCCTGACAAAAGCTTTCGAGAAATCCATAAATACGGCGTCAATCTGTGTTCCATTGTTAATTGAAGAGGAAAAATCATGTATAGTTTCTACTAGCTGTGTACAAGTTGAGTAACCCCTCCTGAATCCATGCTAATATTTAGTAAAGAAATTGTTAGCTTCGAGGAAGTTTGATATGTGATTGTGAATTATGTGCTCAAGTAGTTTACAAGCAGTCGATGTTAGCGAAATCGGGCGGTAATTCTTGATCAATCGCTTGTCTCCACTTTTGTGAAGCGGTTTCACTCTGGCAGTCCCCCAGTCTCTTGGGATTGGACTTTCACACAAGGACCTTGTAAATAAAACAAACAAATATTTAGATGTCCATTGTGCATATCTTTTCAAAAAGGCATTAAGTATGTTGTCCGGTCCTGGTGATTTCTTTACCTCAAGGTTAAGCAGCATACTTAAGATACCATGCTCACTAATGACAAGATCCTCCAAAGGCGGCAGTGAGGCTTCAAATTTTGGACAGATGTTATTGTCGTTAGTAAATACGGACTTAAAATGTTCATTGAAGACATTAGATAGTTTGTGTGCATCACTGACCAGAACACCTTTGATTTCAAACTGATCATGGGTCTTTGAGGTTGGGGAAACCGAACGCCAGAATTTCTCAGGAGACTCTGATATAAATTTGGGCAAATATTTTTCAAAGTAATGCTGTTTGTCAATGGCCGTTTGCTTTTTGAGCTGGGAACTAAGCAAAGCTATATTTTGATCTAATTCCGGAGAAAGAATATTTTCTTTTCTTTTCTGCTTCACGCGCTTCAGTTTTCTTTTTAGCTGCAGTGTCGCCCGAGAAATCCATGGGTTTTTTGTTTTCTTTTTAACAATAACCGGCACGTGACATTCAATACATTCGTGTACCATGGCCTTGAACTGGTCCCAGAGTTCTTGAACACTTGCAGTGTTATTACAAATTGCACCAAAATTAAAGGAAAGAACCTCAATAATGGAAACATCGTCAGCACGGGAGAAGTTTCTAAAATGCATTTTAGGCCAAACCTTATCAAGAGTCATGCCGTAAAGCGTCAGGAGAACAGCCTGGTGATCGGAGATAGCAGGTATCACTACACACTTAGTTGCATCGAGGATTGTTCCAGAAACAAAGAAGAGGTCTAAAATAGATTTTGAATTCCCTTGTATTCGGGTGGGCTGCTCTACAGTTTGCGTCCAGTCAAACGAGAAAGCTATATCAAGCATTGCCTCACTTGATTCGTCACTATGCGTTTTGAGTGCGAATGTTGACCAGTCAATATCTGGCAAATTGAAGTCGCCTGTTAAAATAATGCGATCATTTAACTTAATAAAGGTTGTCATATAATCTTTAAGGTTATCCAAGACCATGACAGGTGATCCAGGCGGCCTATACAGTGCTCCTACAATATACCGGACATTGTTATGGTATGCCTTACAGAAAATGAATTCAATATTAGGCACTTCAGGCATGCTCAATATGTTTAAATATTCTTTAAAGAGTATGGCAACTCCTCCACCTTTATCACTACGGTCTTCCGAAGTACACTGTAGGAAGCCGGCAGAAATTCGCTATCGTGAATGGTATCATTCAACCATGTCTAGGTAAAGACCACGATGTCAGGATCTTCGCAAAGTAAAATTCCTTCCAAATCACTAATTTTGTTTAATATGCTTCTACAATTTACATTTAGTATTTTCAGTGATTTAGGAATGGGCTCGTCCTGTCAGTTATTTTTATTGCTCAGCTTATAACGGGCACCTTTAACTTCATCCCAGCCGTACATTACATTGTCAACTTACTTTACTTTACTTACTTACTTACCTTACTTACTTACTGTAGGCCACAAGGCCCAAGCACGATACCACAATTAACAAAAATACTGGAAGTAGTAATAATGACAAGGGAAGTCAAAATGATACGTTGCTGCAACAGCCAAAAATCAACACAGCATTAAAATATCAGGTGTCATTGATATCACCTGTAAGTGGAAGTAGATAAACAATGTACACAATGTCTAGCTAACTGAAATAGAAAAAGAAGAGCTAATTGGACAATAAAAAAAGAAACAAAGGTGCGTGTGGGGGGGGGGGGGGGGGGGGCACGCCGAGAGCAATTTCGAGAGTAGCATTCAACTGTCCAGTGGAGAACAGGCACTCAGGTGAGAGATTATACAAGCGGGTAATTACTTCTGGAAAGGATCAGAATTTAAATAGATTTGTTCTGGCAAAATCAGTAATGAGAGAAAGCGGGTGTGTGTGATGATTGTGGCAGCACGTAAGTAGAGACAGGGTAGTCGAGCCCGAACTTATTCTGAAACAATTAAAACCAAAAATTCGAAACGCTGCACATTGCGCCGGAATCATAATGAAGTGAGCTGTTGAGATTTCTTAACTGACGAAACAGAACATTCGTGACCGAATAGGGGAAAATGAATCGCATAGCCCTTCTTTGAAGCTGTTCAAGCGCGCTAATACAGCATTTCCGTATGGATACCAGGAAGTACAAGCGTTCTCAAGTTTAGGCTTCATCAAAGACTCATAAGCAAGACGCTTTACTAGCGCTGTACATCCTTAATATCGTGACATAAAACTCGAACTTTGCGAAGAGAAGTCTAACACGTATAATATGGCTGTTCTAGCTTAAGTTGCTTGTAAAACTGACACCTTGGTACTCGGAGTCTCACACCTCAGTTATTTGTTCAGAGCTCGTGAAGTAAGAAAGCTTACGGGGGTTTCGTTTTTCAGTGACCAGAAGAGCGGCTGTTTGTTCATAGTTCAGATCCATACTCCATTCGTTTACACCAGGCGAGAATATTATTGAGAACTAGACTAAGGGCTATTTGATGGTACGCTTCATGCTTATACCAAAATAGAACGCAGTCGTATGCAAATAAGGGAATTCTTATGGGTTGATGAATAACAGACCAAATAATTAACGTACATGAACAAAAGTGGCCCAAGTACGCTGCCCTGAAACATCCCTGATGAAGCCGAATAAGTGCCAGAATTTTTACCTATCATTTCAACGTATTGCTTTCGAAAACCCTAATAAACTGCAATTCGGGAAACGAGAAAATTGGGAAGACCAGTCATATGGAGTTTCTGGACTAAGTTGCCACGAAAAACGCGATGAAAAACCTTGCTGAAACCCAAAAAGAAAAGATCATGTCGACCTGGCCGGCCATATTAAGAACGGATTCCGGATAATTCGCGTGGAAGGGCCGCTTAGAGACAGTTCAATATCCTTTTCTAAATTAATGTAATGACGGCAATAATATTTTACATTTGTTTAAACGTCTTGCAATGCGGAAGTTGAACTTATAAGAAGTCATAGATACAGGGCGGTAATCTGAATGCAAGCGCTCCTAATCCCGTATTCTCAAGCCATTCTCCACCTGAAACACTTCTTCCACTATACCGATCCTAAACACCAATCGCCAGCGACGAAACTGAAAGCCAGCTCCGAACGACATCGCGCCTTTGAACACACTGAAACCTAATGAAGCGCTGTGGCCACTCATGTCCATTGCCGCGCTGCGATTCACATTCTCCAGTTTAGGGGGAGCATTAAGTGGCGTTGCTTTTTTTGAATAAGGCGTGTTTCAAATGAACAAAGCGCGCACTACCACTGCGAAACAAAAAGAAAGAGCGATAGTCCACAGCGCCTGGGGGTCATCAGCACATTCTTTCTAAAACTTTCAATCCGCCATGGCCCTAAATGATTCATTTTCCTTGGGATACGGGCTCGAAGACACTAACGGGGACGAAAGAAACACTGGTTGTAAAGAGCACACGAAGTCACGTGGGGAAGCGCGCACTATGCCAACTAGTTTATTGTCAGATCGAAGCGCAATTTTAAAGGACACAACGATGCATTGCGACCACGTCTAGTACGATTATAGCAGATCCTCTCAGACAGCGTTTTCGCGTTTCTACTTGCTATTTTCTGTGAGTGTGATGTGCGGGTCCATGCGTTCCTTGCGTAAGTAACTACAGCGTTAGCAAGCATGACTGAAAGCGTGCTCACGCAGTTGTCTTTTACTTCTTCTATTTCTAGAGCCCATTCGATTTACCTGGTTATTTTGTCTTTTTCTTTAGCGGCGATTGTCGTCTGTCAAGGTTAGGCATGCATTTTCATGTTCTACAATGCAGGGCCAGATTGCCGGACACGGCTGTGAGCTGGCAAGTGTATCGGTGTTCTCTAAGCCTGTCGTTAGAAAGCAGAGAACGCTGCAGTGACCTCGATGCAGCGAGGAAGGGATTTTAACAAACGAAGGTTTGTTAACAATGGTCAATGTTTTCCCTGTAATTACTTTTAATTGCGTTGGATGGATTTTTCATTATAGTTCTTGCGCTGTTCCCGTCCTATTTCTTTGCAGGCACTTCTTGTACTGGTACTATATCATATCCTCATTTGCTATTTCTTTAACCTCACTTGTTCTGTATGGTCTTTTGTATTTGCTACCTTGCTAAGATTTTTTTATTATTACTGCTTTTTCTGTGTACTTTATGTGCTCCCTCCCTCCCATTAAAATGCCCATCTTTGTAGCCTTCGGGGATGTTATGGATAATAAATAATAATGAAAATGAGAATGTCTATACAGTCAAGCTGATGTCAAGAGTAGTAAAGCATAGTTACTGTCATAAGATTAGCAGTACAGCGTGACACCAGAAAGCATAGATACTGATGGGGTGCAAGAATAATGCAGTGAAGGCATTTAACGCTCTCGACACATGCAGCTGGTTCATTAGCATGGCTCGCGCGGGGACTATGGGGCACAGATTGACTCGTGCTACAGGAACGCAGCAGCTGAATCCTGCCATCGTACGATGACTCCACGTAAACTAAGAATTGCCAAAAATGGTTCGGAAACAGGACGCACAGGCACTCCGGGCGGCTGGAGCAGCCGGATGACTACAAGTACCAGCATGCACCGCGGCAGCGGTGGCGCTGTGAAACTTACTGGTGGGATCGGTCTATTCGAAATGAATAAGAGACTGCAGAGGACACATTCTTTCAGTTGTGAATTGCGCCTCCTCAGATGATCCATGCAGTTGCGGAACGAGAGGAAAAGAAACGACCCGAAAGCATCTACACGTCGCAATATATACTGGGTGTTACACGTAAGCTGTGCCAAAGATTAAAAATATGCAAATGCCATGTACATAGACCGAACCAAGGTAATGTTGTTTGGCGTCACTTGGAGATACTCAGATGATTTATTTTTGCATACCGCCTCATTAGATAACCAGTCCTAAGTTATTAATCAACTTCTCAATTATTACAATCAGATGAAATGTGTCAACGAGAACCTTGTAGAGCAACATGAAAAGCTCCGGACAACGCTTTCTGTTCAATGCGTGCTACATAAATGTTTTTCTGCGAGCCTGGAAGAAGGCCTCGAATACATTCAAAATTGCCGCGCGACTGGCCGTTCGAGGAACATTGCGTGCATCCGCGGGCTTCATTCACTCAGGTTCCTTTCATCAAACCTTAAGATGTGTCATGTGATGAGGACCGCAGAATTCGCTGACCACAATTAACCCATGTTCCCGGCTGCTAAGTACGAGTTCGCGGGATCGAATCCCGGCCACAGCAGCCGCACTTCGATAGGGGCGAAATACGAAAACACCCGTGTTGTTAGGTTTAGATTCACTTTGGAGCCTGAGTAGTAAGTCGCTTAGTAGTTAGAGCATCGGATTGCTTCTATGAGGGAATCGGTTTCGGAAGCACTCGTCGGGCCAACTTAGGTCACGGGTATATAACAGTGCGTATGGGTTGTTCCTAAGTTAACCCATATGACGGCAATTTGTGTCACAAATATGTGGCACGGCTTACGTGCAGCTTTTCCAAGAACCCGTTCACGCCAACATTTACCACTGTGTGTGTGAAACTGCATATGTTTTAAACTGTAATGAATCTCTTTGACGCCAATTTAGGTCCCTGTGTATGTGCCAAAGCCCATGTGCCGTTCTTCAATAGACCTGTTTGACTCAAGCTTGGATCCCTGGGTATGTGTAAGTGGGAATGCGTCGCTCTTCAATGAATCTCTTTGACGCCAACTTGGGTTTCTGGGTATGTGCCATTGCGTATGTGCCACTTCTTCAATGACAAAAAAAATATTTCAGTTTCTTCGCTGAAGAGCAGAGGCGAACCTACGTCATCAATACTCAATCCTATCTAAATACATCTGCACACACACGCTACGCAGGTGACTTCGCCATGGCGATGATTGATCACGCGACATGTCCAGAGGGAAGCGTGAAAGAGCACAATGGCTTCATACACGGGTGATACAGGAGTTTCGGCGGTTGCAATGCAGTGTTTGATACACTCGTTCTATGCTGATCATAGCCACGCTGACATCATTGTGAGATGGGTATTGAAGAATTTTTTTAATGTTGTATTTCCGTGGGTTATCAAGACCGTGCGCGTCTACGTTAGTAAACGTAATCGCTGGAAAGGCCAGACGATTTGCAGTAGGATATTACGGCTTAGACTCAAGTATGGCATGAAGATATCTATGCGGTGTTCGCGGGAAGGAAGTTGCATTTTTCCATACAATCGTTGTTAATGAAAAAAAAAATTGTTTCGTCCTAGTACAGCATAACCGCAGAAACGAGACATGATAAAGACATTCTAATGTCGCACTAACCTGAGCATCCTTCATGATAAGAAAATAACGGATGCTGTAACGCGTAGTGCCCGCATATTATACCTCCGTCACACTGACACACTAAAGTACACTTTGAGCAAGTGCACTTCAGCGCGCTGAAGGTCATTTGGCGCTGCGCTGTTGCACGAGAGAAAAGCGTGTTTTTTTTTCGTAGTGGTGGCGATGACGATCGGTAGCGTGGCCGTAAACCTGAGCGTGACCGTAAACAGCACGAGAGCGAGTGCAGCTTCTTGCAGTTGTGTTCTTCTTTTTTACCGTGTGGTATATTTGATTGCCTTCTAAGGTTAGCAATTAAAAAAAAATACTCCTCATTCTGCTTCCAACATTACTTGTGTTTTACGCATTGCTAACGAGGCCACACACTTCGCGGCCGCGAAGTGTGTTCGCTAAACACACTCGCCCACGAGCGCGCTCGGCAGTGAGTGTCAATAACCGTGCCCACGTGGCAGCCTGCGAATGACACGACCGGCGAAGCGCACTCCCTCAACCTGCACTTAAGTTTGCCCGTGCGACAGGGTTATCACCCAGCTAAACACACAACAGGACACGCTGTGCCCTATTGTAATGCTTTAGCAGGTCAGATGACGATGAAGTCATTATCGCAAACTCTTAACATGAACTAACACTTTTGTTGCTTAAAGACGGTACTGTCCTGTTTGTCGATACTAAATAGTTCTTTCTTTTTTTTTCTATTCAGGCTATTTCATCGATGATGTAGCTGAAGAGCTGGAGTGCGACAAAGAAGCTGCTATCACCTGTTACTGGAGAATCGCCGAAAGGTTTGGGAGGAGCCCGTTTGTTTCTATCCCAGACGAGCCAGATGACTACCTGACGTCTTTCTGCCAAGTGTACGTCGTTTCCATGTGCTGGTTCCAATCCTGAAGTTGTCGGTGGGACCACGATACTTTTGCATGCACCGACAATTTCTCAATCTGTATCGTATCACTCACAGTAAAGTTCTAATGGCTATATAGCTCACTCACGAGAAACCAGAATAAAACGTCATCGAAAACTGAATGCCTGCATATCTACGAATTATGCGTCGAAGTTTCCTTCCTGAGTGCCTGGTCATCGGGAAACTCCCAGTTCCATTCATGATGCTTACCCGAAAGCACTCATGTTAAACGTTGCACGGGCTGCAGAAGTGAACACAATAAATCGCACTTGCGTTTAGTTTGCTTCGAACCGCACACAACAGTGAAAAAATAAAATAAATGCATGAGTACTTGCAGCCGTACATAAGCACATATTACAACGCTTTTATCGCAAGAAAGCATTTACGGTCATAAACATTAAACAAAGATATTACACAAAGCCAATAATTTGGGTGCGCTGCTGTACAAAATAATTTTAAGACAGAATTAGGAATCTCTGCTTAAAATTTCTGACAGTACGTAAGGAGGTTAGTTACACGGCCTCAATTGTCTGTGCGGAAAGAGAGAATGTCTAGGTTACCGCGTTTACCTAATCGTTAAGCGGCTGTTGAGAGACATGCAAACAACTATCTTAGCTTTGGTTTGAAAACGAGGGACGGTACACGAAGCTCTAAATAAAAGCAATATTTATTTCAAATGGAATGACGACAGTCTCTGTAGAAAAAAGCTGTGCATAAAGCGTAAAACTATTTTCGCTCGCAGCAGTGGAGAGAGGGAAGTTTAAAAGTACATGCATGCAATTCGTTTACACCAAGATGTACCACCCTGAGTATGTTTGAATACTTTAAGTCTTCCTTGAACAATCTATGCCTCTGAAGCCACTTTTATATTTAAAAAAAAACATTTTTAACACAGATTTTGTTGTTCCAGCTGTGTTCAAACAATTATCGCATTATTTAATATATTTACTAAACAAATAAGGCTCCATATTTCTGTTACATCAGACAACGTCACCACTGCAGAAAATGTAGAGGTGTAATACCGCTGTACATGTTTATTACTCCTCTAAAACAATCCTCTTCCCGAAGACTGATTCCTCTGCAATCTGCAATCTGCACTCTGCACTTTCTTTTTCTGGATGATGTATGCTGATTCCGTGTTACCTGAAACTAGTTGTTTGACTGGCAGCAAATAAGTCAATCTAGTTGCCCCAGTGGATTTTTTCTGGTTTCCGATTACTCTATGTACTTAGATTTGCTAAGTCAATGATTTAACCTTTCCTGCGTGCCGTATTATTCTTGTTGCGTCGAGTGACAGTGATGTTTGCTTCCTCAGCTCTGAGAACTCCGAAGAGTTTCCCGAAGACGCAACCTGCAAGGACTACTACGCCGGCTGCAGCGACTCTGATAAGCATCAATTCGCAATCACGGAAAGAGGATATGCTGCTCTCCAAGAAACTGCGACCCTCGCGGACTCCTGCCAGCGTGAGACATTTACTTATGTCGCTGCAAGCTCCACACTGCGTTGGGTCGTAAACTTGCACCACCACCAATCTGTCATAAGCGCTCCGCTTCCCGCGTATTAACAGCAGTAACGTAAAGCACAATCGGGCGCCGAAAATTGGGGGAGGCAGGTTTCGCGATAAGTGGGACTTTCCGCTTCGTTAAAGGGCGCCTCACCAGGCCCCACAGCAAATTTTGGTGATACGCTGGAAGTTGTTACGTGTCCTCTAAGGAGCGTTCTGCCGCAAAAAATTTTTCAAGTCGGTTCATTAATGGCCCAGATAGAAATATTTCAGTGCCGCGAACCCATGATTTCGGCAGGCGGACACCACTGCCAAGCAAGACGCTCTCTCCGCTCGACCCGCCTAGCCTTCGCAAGCGAAATTCCTTCCCTGCGTTCTCCCATACCGGACCTCGAGAATCGCGTGACACATACGTCACAGGCACCGCCTTCATTTTTTCTTTCTCCTCGCTTTTTTTTTTTCTCCGGCGCTACGCATTTCCGCTGACTCTGTAGCGCGAGCTGTCGCCTGAGCGCTGTGCACAAGGAAACATGGCTAGCCGTATAATTTAGTGCTACACGAATACTGCACGGTAGAAAATGGCATAGTTTCGGTACCTACGCACGTGACCGCACGGCCGTGCGAACAAGCCGACGAAGCGGAAGTGCAACTCTCTTGCTTCGGTACGGAGTAAAACAAAAAATACGCAGACATTCCTTTATGTGTTTTATTATTTCTCTAAACCTCAATTCGTGAATTCAAGCAACAGATCATGCAAAAAACCGATGGTGCCTTGAATAATTCTCGAAGTCATGTGTCACCAAGAGCGAGGTCACACTGTGGACCCAAGTACGTAGGCGCAGGGACGCGAGTACTTCACCGTCCGGCTTGGAGCGCGGCGGCCGCGAGCAGAAGGAAAAACAGCGTTCGGTTTGAAATTTCAAATCTTTCCGCGGCGCATAGCGACGTAATACTTTGCAGACACGGTCGTTATCGCTCAATGTATACTCTGCGCTTGTCAGCTCAAAATGGCCAGACCTGGTGAGGGGCCCTCTAAGGCATTGTGATTCTTATATCGGATATCATTGTGTAGGTTGCTAAAGGCTATTACAGATATCAATTTGGAACTTGGAATTATATATCCGAGATTCACGGGAATACAGTTTTTTTTTTTTTAATTTCGCGTCCCGCAAGCTTTTGTTACAGACTGAACATCGGAGGTTACTGCAGCTACAGTGTTGCAAGCAAAGTTGCCAGATCTAGTACCCGCTGGTGAAAATAGCTGGCGAGAGTTAGTGCCTGCTCTGTTCTTTCCTACTCCCTACTTCTCAAGTCGGTTTCCTTCTCGCGTTAATGTAAGTCCCTTAGTAAGAATTACTTTTGCATACTTAGCCTACGAATTCTTAAGCGCTTGGTCACGAGAAAAAAATGGGCAAGCAATTGGATCCCCTCCGTCATCCGACGCGAAAGCATAAACATCGAAACTGCCTACGATATATGAGCAAGTATATCAGTTAAGCGACAAGATATTTCGACCAACGTGAATGGTTGCACACATGAAAAATACATGGCTGTATGTAAGTCAGGTGTATTACCATTATAGCAGCGAAGTCTTCATTTTACAACTCCATATGTAGGGGCTTATGCAAGCGGTGTTTGACAATGCCAGCCCATGTATGTTGTAAAGGAAAAATATAATCAGGCAGATGGGAGTGAGATCTTTTGCACCACGGTAGTTTTGCACCATTTTGCCGATCCTAGTGGTCATGGCCAGCTCCGCCTATCTCGACTGTGACAATTTTCCCGACTTTGTGAGTCAACTGCTAAAATATTTCTTGCACTTGCTTTATGCTGCTTCTTCACAAGCTATCATGGGTGTTCACGAACTCAAAAATTGGCTCTTTAGATATTCCGGACTCATTTGCGGTTCAGTTCGGTATTTTGCGTCTCTGATTGTTTAAACAAAGGAATTCGGCAACGTGACGGCATTTGTACACGCAGAATAGGAAGTCGGCAGTCGTACGGGGCATGCATTGGCATATGACTCGGTGTTTTGGCTAAAAAGTCGTCGTGTCTCCCTAAAGGCGAAGCAACGGTTGTAATCGCAAATTATTAGAGAGCTATACAAAGTAAGGACAGTTTTTCTATATACCGACCAATCAAACTAGTAAAATTTCGCTTATTAACTAAGTTAACAAGCATGGTGTCATGCGCGCACGAGCAAACAGCAACCAATTTCACTCGTTGACCGGCCGAACTTTCAGTCAAAACGCTGGAGTGAGAAGTGCGGCCACCGCAGCGACCGACTTCACCTTCGTGCTGCGTTTCGCTTCAACGCGAACGAAGCGGTGAAAACACAGCGCATGGTGGACTCTGCCCCTGTCTCAGGTCACTTTCATGATACAGGCTGCGCGTGGTTGCGCCATACGCAGCAGCCCCCGGAGTAGAACGCCGCCCCCGTCTCTCTCCTCCCTCTGGTGCCATGCGCGCGACCGAAGCATTCCTCCCCGCTTTCATTCCTTGCACATGAGAAGTTGAGCCGCCACCGTCCACTCTCCCTCGTACGCTTTCACTCGCACGAACAGCGTACGACACGCGGCGATGATGCTGTCCCCTTGGACTTTGTACGTAGCATCACGGCGACACCGATGGCGAAGGCAGAAATGCGCCTGGAGTGTCCATATAATGGCTATGACGTTCACCACTGAAATTTAAGAAGTGCATATGAGGCAACAACCATTTCGAGAACAATGACATACTCCAAATATGTCCACTCCTGGGTGGGATAACCATTTTTGCGGTGTCTGTGAAGGTGCACTGCGACATTGCCTACTCCGCAGCGTAGCCCTTTCTGCACTGCAATTTGTGCAGACTTTCTTCATTGGGCTTAACGCTCTTGATGATCTGTAAACTTCCGAGCAATTCCTGTTTCCGCAGTATGCTTGCATTTCCAAGTCGTCGTGGTTATTTTTGACCCTGATATCTGTAGACCCATATATTTCATACCCAACATATCTGTACCCGCACATGTTCTCTAGCTCCCTTCCTGGTCACTTTACTCACCTTAAAATTTTTATTCTCGCTAAATATATACAATCCCAAATAAAAGAAGTAGTCGTCATCATTGTCACCCGATTACGCCTGCATAATTTGTTTTATTGCAGGCATAAAAATTAGTGGCTCAAAAAACACACTTTCAAACGGTGACATGTGTGGTTGAACCCATGCCGGTACGCATTTGTTTCTATACTTATTTCGTGGTCAAAGGTACTTTTTTTTCTTATAGACTGAGCAGCAGCGTTTAGCTAAATGAAAAGCAGGTAGGTTATTCAATAAAGACTGGCGCTCTCAGATCTATTTTTCTAAAAATCATTCATCGCCATATTTATTCTTGTCTATATGCTCCCCAATAAGAGATATAGATCTGTCCCACTATTTCTACCGAGGCTTGATAACATGCGTGAAGCTTTCTCTTTACATCCTACTTAAAAATCGCCTTCAATGTCTTAACTACACCTTCTTCAGCGTCTGGTTTCATGTCAAAGCAATGTCCATGTTTTAGCCTTCCACGAAGCGTCGCAACAATTCTGTTGCCGCCCCCCCCCCCCTTTGTAGCGCAGGTGCGGCAATCTGCGACTTCTTTCTGTACCTCAAAGTAAGAAGGAACATTGCTTTGTCATGGAACTGGACGCAGGTAAAGCACTGCATGTTATTTTTAGGTAGGTGTCAGAGGATGACTTCGCTCATGTTATCTAGACTGGTTAGAAACGGCGGAAATTTCACTTATAGCGGAGTACATAGAAACGAAATAAAGATCTCAGAACATCAGACTCAGTCTGTATTGAAATACCTTCGTATGTCAGCCTCCGGATCTTATACATTGTTATTTTAGTTAAACATTTCACTTAATAGTGCCCGCTTATTCAGGTAAGCAGTATTCAATGACCAGAAACGTAGCGTTGTTTTTGGAAAGCAATGTGCATAATCATTGCCTTCTATGGGCGCTTGCATTTGGGGCAGAAACTTTGAGGTTAACAAAGAAGCTTAAAAACTTAAGGACTGTAGGACTAGCGACGCAGCGCAATATGAAAGGATACAACTTCTAGAAACAGAATCAAGCAGTGGGGATTTGAAAGCAAAGAAGTGTAGCCGATATTCCAGTCAACAATAAAAGAAATAAATGGAGCTGGGCAGAGAGAGAGAGCGAGAGAGAATTCATTTGAAGGAAGACAGAGAGGTTGGCCTGAGCAAGCGAGCTCTATCTTGCTACCCTGCACAAGGAACGGGGGCCACAAGGGTGGATGAATGATGATGCCTACATAGAAGATATATGCACGACAATGAAGGCAAATTCAGCACTCCATGGTTGTCAATAAAGTCCAAAAACATCATTAAGAGATGTAACACACCTTGCTGAGCTTGGCTCTTCACCAAAAGCGCGACAAACAAGCTCGCGTGTGGGCTTCTCCTGCGTGAGCAGCACAGGCGCTACGAAGAGTCTTTACAGCTGGGCAGGCTATACAATGTGCAGGCCGGATAACCAGTGGTTTAATAAAGTTACAAAATGGGTGCCAAGAGACAGGAAACGTACATATAAACTGGAGCGAACTAGGCGGTGTGACGAAATTAGAAAATTTGCAGCCACCGGATGGTGTCCGATGGCTCAAGTCAGAAGTAAATGGAGATATCGGAGACAGGAAAGCTCGTCCTGCAGTGAACATCAATAAGATGATCATAATGATAATGATTGTGTGTTCTGGACGTTGATTCCTTCATTAACCTGCTTCCTTTTTCACCACTACTCACTCAGCCATCGAGTCCCTGCGAGAATGCCTCGACCTGGACATTATGCGCAAGTGTGACGCACATCGACCACTTCGAATCGGAGCATTTCACGAACGAGTAACGTCGCGGCGAAGGTAAGCTTAACCACGCTAAAAGCTGGTAACTTGTCACGTACAACATGCCCTTTGTGCTCGAGGACAGAGTTCTATTTACTACATACAGTCCCAGTAAGACGCTAGAGGTCGGAAATTTCTCGTCATGCACGGCGAAGGAAAATAAAGCGGAGCCAAATGGCTAACAGAATGTCACTATCAATTGTGCTGCAGAAGGATGTTCCACATTACATTCCAAATTCCACAGTTTCTTTCATGTATAGCGCAGTCGAGATTTGACTGTCAGAACTTAATCATCCCTCAATAGACGCCGCCATAATTACGACTTCAAGATGAAGTGGTGCTGGAACCCCAAGGCGGTGCGCCCAGGCGATATGGTTGCGTCTTTTGTCGCTCACGAAGCATCTAAGAGCGACATTTGTTTTTCTATTTCACAATGTTGACATACTCACGCAGCTCAACCCGTAGTTTTCATTTTTTAGTGTCCTATTAAAGCCGCATGATCATGCTGAAGCCCTGCCTTACCAAGGTATTATAAGCAAGGACAAGCAAAGTTATATCAGCGCTCGTGTCAGCAAGATAGGTTCACGCCGCAGCCTATCTAGACTCTAGAACAAACTCTTTCTCCCCATGAACAGAAGCGAAATACTGGAAACATCGTGGCTGGACCCGACTTACGGGTGCTGGCATCATCAATATGAATTCTTTTGCATTGACGCGACGTGAGGGGGTGGTTTAAGAAGTCCCATAGAGAAACACCAACTTTGAATTACATGAGCCGCAGCACGCATTGCCACTTAACTGGGCATTCGCTGAATCAATGTTGCCGACAGCGTAAATTTGTTGGAAGACCTGATCTATTTGCATGGTCGTCTGGGAAGACCAAATGCTTCCATTTAAACTATGCTTCGTGAAAGAAACGTGTCACCCTTCTCCGCAGTCTGTCACGACAAAGACACGTTATCATATCAAAATTGTGCAACTCCATTCATCACTTCGATTATATAGCACTTCATTGAAGGCCGCACTTAATGTTCTCCATTTATTTCAGCGAAGTACATCGATAAGTATTCAGCATGCGTCAACGTGGGCTCAGTGTGGCATTATTGGCAGTTTGCAGAGCTAGCTGGGCCTTGCGAATCATTGAACTGTTGCGCATAATGAGAATGCTTTCTTTCAAGCTGTTCATAGTTCTTGTAGGACATTTTGCTGCTGCTTAACGCGGAAAGGCAAAAAAATAAAGACAAAATGGAGGCTCTCAAGCCTCGCATCAGCATTTTAATGATACGCAACCCGTTGAAAATTTTGCATGCTTCACACAAGTCTATTCTCAAATTTTACCAAATATATCCAAATATGCACATCTCATATTTCTCTATTCCTTTTCTTATTTATTTTAAGAGCGGCTATACAGCTGAGGGGCTGCCTGCAGAAAGCCGTGAATAAATGCGACTCCACAAAATATGGGACCGCCATTGACCGCTTGAAGCGCATAGCCAACAGCATCGTGGACCTGAACTCTCCTGTGACGCGACGATCGGGTGCCGGCAATGGAGCAGCCGCCTTTGACGCTGCCATTGCAGTCGTCGGCGCTGCTGTGTTAATTTGCTTCTTTCATGCCGATTTATACTGGAAGTTTGATTAGATCGACGTATGTTGCGCCATCGTTGGTTGTGAATAGAGAACCACTGCACATGCAGATACAGTAGCTCCTGAATAGGCAGAACGTTGGACTGTTCTCTCAAATAGCCGTTTTTACCCTGCCTGGCACCAAATCTGCTTTTGAACTAGGAAAGATCTATTCTGTACAGGTACACAAGAAAAGCAAGAGAAAATCGAGAATAAAGCATCGGAAGCAGTTTTTATGTACACATGTTGCGAAACCATACTGTAGCATATAATTTTGATATTTAAATCACATGTATGTGATATATCTCCACAATATATTGTATTATTGTTTACATGTCACACCTAAGGTAGTTTACAACGCCTCCTGTGGTTGACTGCAAAGATGCAACTCATATGCCTGATATCAATTCATTCTGGCAATGTCTACAGAGCATGCGCATAAAAAATAAAAAAGGATGCGGATGGACCAAACAAAACCTGTTTCGAGCTGCACACTACTGTGGCGACAAAAACATATGTACATCGGTCAATCCTTAAGGCCGCTTCATTGATCACTAAGTCAGCAACGACAAAATAGTCTTTCGTGAAGCACTCCTGAGTCCTGACCCATGCAGACGAAGGTCCAGGATGCAGAAGGCTATGTTTAGTTGGTGGCGCAGATAGCAAAAAAAAACGGCATGTATAGCAATGAAACTCACGAGTAGGCGATAACATGATTACGACTATTCAAGTGAACATTCATTTCACATTTATTTCCATAAATATTTGCTTTAAAAGGTGGTTTAGTGTCACGTCGTTCTCATGTCAAGTTTTTTGAAGAATATACTGAGCGGTTTGCTGCGGTATATTGCTACAGCACAATATCTGCACGCTTGGAGTGACACCTGACACCGGCAAAAGATGCCGAGAGCAAGTGGGCCTATACTAATTCAGGTAGAACGAAATAAGTAAGGCCCACTAAGCTTCAACAAAGACACGCCTTCACCAGAACAGGTATTGGCGTCCCTGGTGCATTATTCGGGGCTACCTCCCGAATGACTCCTACAATTAGCCCATGGCCCTCAATCACCAGCAAGTGCGGAGCAACTGAGCATGGTGGCGGTCAGACCTGCAACGCAGAGGGTACTAAGAATCGCTGTGTCCAGACAGGCCGCCAACGGAACCTGACCCTGTCAACCTTCAATTGCCGAACTCTGTCTAGTGAGGCTAGTTTAGCAGGACTCCTTGAGGAATTATCAGATTATCATCGGCCTTAGTGAGATTAGAAAAACTGCTGAGGCTTATGCATTGCTCAATAATGAACATGTCTGCTATAGAGGTCTCCCAGATAAGAAGCAATACGGGGTAGGATTCCTAATCTATAAGGAAAGGCGGGCAACATTGACGAATTCTACAGCATTAGTGAAAGGGTAGCTGTACTCGTAATAAAACTTGATGACAATAAAGATAGTACATGCCTACGCTTTCACATGCAGTCACAATGATGAAGAAGTAGATCAGTTTTATGTAGATGCTGAATTAGCGATGAGAAAGGTGCGCACTCAGTATACTATAGTATTGGGCGACTCCAATGCAAAAGTCGGGGAAAAGCTGGCTGGTGAACAAGCGATTGGCAACTACGGCGTTGATTCTAGGAATGCCAGAGGAGAGATTCTGGTAGAATTCGCAAAAAGGAATAAGCGTCGAATAATGAGCATCTTTTTCAGGAATCGTAGCAATAGAAAGTGGACCTGGAAAAGCCCTAATAGTGAAACAAGAACTGAAATTGATTTCGTAATTTCTGCTGATCCCAGCATAGTGCAGGATGTAGAAGCGTTAGGCAGGGTAAAGTGCTGTGATCATAGGCTAGTGAGGGCTGGGATTCACCTGAGTTTCAAGAGACAACGAGTAAAATTGATCATGAAGAAACAGGTCAACGTAGAGGCACTAAGGGTAAAAGCAGACAAATTCTCTTAGAACAGAAAGAGATGAAGATGACATAGACGTTATGAATGAAACATAACTAGGCTGGCTTCAGAGGCAGCAATTGAAGTTGGAGTCAAGGCACCAAGGCAACGAGTAGGCAAGCTGTCCCAAGTAACTAAGGACCTAATAAAGAAACGACACAGAATGAATGTGTCCAAATCAAGATGCAAGATATAGTTCGCGAAACTGTCAAAAATGATCAACAAGGCGGAAATAACTGATATTCGAAACTATAATGTGAGAAAGACTGAAGAAGCTATAAAAAATGGATGCAGCCTGAAATCAGTGAGGAGGAAACTTGGCATAGGACAAACCAAGGTGTATGCACTGAAAGACAAGCAGGGCAGTATCATCGGCAATCTTGGAGATATAGTAAAAGCAGCGTAAGAATTCTATACTGATGTGTACAGTGCACAGAGGAGTCAGGATCCATCAATAAGAAACAGTAATGAACAGGATACGGAAACTCCTACTATTACTAGCGCTGAGGTAAGAAGGGCCTTGGAAGACATGAAACGAAGAAAAGCGGCAGTAGAAGATGGAATAACAGTCAATTTAGCCAAAAATGAAGCGGACCTAACGCTTGGAAAACTGGCGGCTCTTTATACGAAGAGTCCATCGAGTGCAAGGATCCCAGAAAACTAGAAGAATGCAAACATTTTACTAATGCACAAAAGGCGAGACGTTAAAGAATTGAAAAATTATAGGCCCATTAGCTTACTCCCATTATTATATAAGATATTTACCAAAATAATATCCAATAGAATAAGGGCAACACTGGGCTTTAGTCAACCAAGGGAACAGGCGGGCTTCAGGAAAGGATACTCTACAATGGATCACATGCATGTCATTAATCAGGTTGCTGAGAAATTAGCAGAATGCAATAAGCCTATCTACATGGCTTTCATAGATTACGAAAATGCATTTGATTCAGTACAGATACTAGCAGTCATAGAGGTATTACGTAATCAAGGAGTAAAGATCGCTTACGTAAATACCTTGGAAAATATCTACAGAGGTTCTACAGCTGCCTTAATTATACAGAAGAGCGGGAAGACACCTATAAAGAAAGGGGTCAGAGAGGGAGACACAATCTCTCCAATGCTATTCACTGCGTGCTTGCAAGAAGTATTCAAGCTATTAAACTTGGAAGGCTTAGGAGTAAGGATTGACAGTGAATATCTCAGCAACCCTCGGTTTGCCGATGACGTTGTTCTATTCAGCAACAATGCAGACGAGTTACAACAAATGACTGAGGACCTTAACCGAGAGAGTGTAGGAGTGTGGTTGAAGATTAATATGCAGAAAGTAAAGATAATGCTCAATAGATCAATAGCCGGGCCAGAGAGCAAGAGTTCAGTATCGCCAGTCAGCCTCTAGAGTCTGTGTAAGAGTAAGTTTACCTAGGTTAGTTAATCACAGGGAATCCTGATCAAGAGAAGGAAATTCCTAGAAAACTAAAAATGGGTTGGATCGCATACGGAAGACATTGTCAGCTTCTGACTGGACGCTTACCATTATCCTTGAAAAGGAAGGTGTACAATGAATGCATTTTACCGGTACTGACATTTGAGGCAGAGACTTAGAGACTGACAAAGAAGCTTGAGAACAATTTAAGGACCACGCAAAGAGCGCTGGAACGAAATTGCTAGGCATAACGTTAAGAGACAGAACGAGACCAGTTTGAATCATAGAGCAAACGGGTAAAGCCGAGATTCTAATTGACATTACGAGAAAAAAATGGAGCTGGGCAGGTCATTTAATTCGCCAGTTAGATAACCGTTGGACCATTAGTGTTACAGAATGGGTACCAAGAGAAGAAAAACGCAGTCGAGGACGGCAGAAGACAAGGTGGAGCGATGAAACTACTAAATTCGCGGGGGATAGTTGGAATCGGTTGGCTCAGGACAAAGCTAATCGGAGATCGTATGTAGAGGCCTTCGTCTTGCAGTGTACATAAAGTCGGCTGATGATGATTACAGATGTGGTCCTTCATATACAGCAACACATATTTAAGTGCTCTGCATCGGTGCATTTCTTCACATCTGTAATTATACAAATCTTCTAAGACAAAAAGATGGCACGGCTTTTTAATTGTCGTTTTATCAACAGGTTTGAATACCTGTTGGAATTTTCCGGAAGCTTATTGCTCCCACGAGTATTTACTGGACCTATCGGCATACCGTCGCAACGGTTCATCGCTAGATGATAGTTACAAATGACGAATAAGATGTCATTGCTTAATCTTTATTTTTTGCCCTGAACACGTCTGTGAATTCGTGCAGCTGGTCATTGGCATCGACGTATCCTTCAATGCAACTTCCTGCAGAGTGCAATAGGCAATTAGGCGCCAGTAATCTTTTTTAACTCCCACGAGATCGGCTACAACATTTCCCCGTTCGGGGAACACCAACTTTGACGAGTGACCTCCGATAAGAACAAAGACAAGCTAGAGTAAGGGCTTCAAAAAATCGCGTCCCACGCCAAGTAGGCACCCTTATCGCTCTTATCAGCGCTCCTCGTTCTGTGTAGCTGAGTGGCCTTTTGTTGAATGGGCTTTTGTTTCAGTGATAACTCATTACACCAAAAAACCACGTGCTTTGAGCACATAGCCTTATGCGTTCATGCCAGCACAAAAAAAAACAGTTATGTGGCGCGCATATCTCCTGCTGTTTTTCTTTTCTCAACTATGTTCCTGCATTTCTTAACATGACTTCGATGTCGAACACAGCGATTTACATATTCATCTTGGCGTTCTTCAAGAGTGGTGAGTACTGTTTTTGCATCAGTTATAACCACGAAATGAAAGACCTACGGCGCATTTTAATTGACACGCTTTTTGGCACTATTTGCTTGACACTTTTGATGCTCAAGAATACTATAATGGACGTAATAAGAACACCTTTGCACTTTTACGTTTTCCCACAGAAGAATAGTAATGTTCGCACCAACATGCAAGCATGTTTTCCCCGAAAAGCGATATTCTGGTACATTAGGCTCAGTCTTCACTACGGTTTGAGTTTCTCACGTACGCGAAAATTGCTCAACTTGAATATACTCATTAAACACTACGCTTTTTCCAACTTTACTTTTACTGTACAAACTTTGGCAATGTAGATCACCCAGCCGACATTGGTGAGTTATTGTAAAAAGGCCACTTAGACTTTACAGCAAAAGTGACCAAACATCCTGACGGCTACTGACGCTTCTGAGCAAATACAAAAGTTCGCTAACCTTAAAGTGCTCTAAATAAACATTGATGTGCCGCTGTCGCCCAGTCGCTAATGGCGTTGCGATGCTGAATTTGAGGTCGCCGAATCAATCAAGACTCCCGCATGCAGATGGGGACGGAATGCAAGAAAGCTCGTGTAGCATGCAATGCATGCACGTTCAAAAACCTCAGGTGACCAAAGTTGATGCCGAAGTCCCCCCCCCCCCCCTCCACTACGACATTGTTCATATAAGATCGTCATTTTGGTACGATAGACCCCCGAAGGTTAAATATTTAGTTTAAGTAAGCATTCTTGGAAATCGCGCGTTCGTCCAACTTCTGAAGGCTATAATGGATATGAGGCGTCATATAGCGAACAAAAATAACAAATTCAGAGACATGCGCATATTATATATATATATATATATATATATATATATATATATATATATATATATATATATATTCTGAACGTAATTTAACGCACTCGTATTCAATAAGGCCGCACTCATACGTTACATTGCTCATACTCCGCAGAACGTAAAATATACACGTGTGTTTCACAAGTCAAGACTTTCAATAAAGCGAGCGTGTTTCTTCTAGAGGTGCGCAACTGCGAGAGCATCCTAGGCGGCCCGCGTCAAGATGGGCAAATAAAGAAAACACGACCTAGGCAAGGCCACATAAACAAAATCAAAAAGGTATAGGTTTCTGAAAAGAATACATATGCCTCACAACCTAGGACAAATGGGAAGGATAAGAGTGGGCACATTTCACAAACACGCACACATATATACACATAATGCAAACAATACACAAGCACAGCTTCAAGAACAATCACGCCGCTTCTGACAGCAACGTGACAAGATAAAGCGATGGCAAGCATCGAAAACAATGATTGAATAAAGTGAAGGCTGAGGGGCCATAGCTTCTGCCAGGCTAGCCCTCCAATAGAACTGCCGATATCATCGCGGAGTCATCTTTGTCTAGCTCTATGAACCCAATAGGGATAATTTTACATGGATTTGTGATATCATCGTTCACATGATGCGTTACTGCATAACTGACCAAGTGTGGTGCCCGCACTAAACATAATGCTTAGCTCATGCAGAGTCGATGGTAATCTTTTTTAATGTTTTTCAGGCTAATTCTTCCTGACTTACACGCTTGAATAAAGAGCAGCTCTGCTTGGAAGACAAAACTGGCTGAAGCAGTATATTTAGCACTTACGGAGCGGTCTGTTTCAATACGCTCAAATGGACAGGCTGAATAGCCAGAACAACTATCAGGTGTGTAAGTTAAGATGGAGCATAGGCCGCATGAATAGTAAGACTGTGGAATTTTCGCCGAATAGTGGCACTATATATGCCTGCGTGCTTTTAAATAAAGTGCGACGAAAGGGCCATGTCTCGCTGCAATTTATACAAAGGCATATCTTCGAATTGGCTTGGAGCGTTTCGGGCTGGCGGGGAGGAATAGCTAATCAGGCTGTTTTATTTTTTAAATACTAAACGAGCAGCCCACTCAGTGACCAAGAACGCCGCAATCAGTGGCTCTGGCGTTATGTTGCTGAGCATGAGGTCGCGGGTTTGATTACTTCTTATACAGTAGGTTGATTCTTGCTATGATCGCCTGGAAAAGAAACGCTCTTGTTTCAGCTGCACGTTAAAGGACGCCCTGGGTGGTCGCAGTCAATGCAGAGTCTTCCACTAACGCGCGTTCCTCCTAACCCACTGTGCTATTTTGCTAGTGTGAACGTCATATTTGAAATTTTGGGCGGCTAAATATTACAGGAATCAACTCAATAGCAAATAGCACCACATAAAATTTTTCTAGGAGACAGTTTTTTCAGGATACCATAATATGAAGATAAAGGAAGTGCAATTGGCGGGCATTCTTCCTCCGGTGTGCATGGAGTGAACGATGTAGTTTCCGTGTTACTGGAAGCCAAGGCACGGCTTATACGCTTGGAACCAAGAACAGTTTTGTTCAGCAAGTGGTTTCATAATTGCCCGTAGCGTAAAACCTAACATTACGGACAAGACAAAGAAGGGACAGAGCTAAGTACACTTGGCTGACAGTGTCACATGTTGCGAGAAGCAGCCAGGGATCTTGTTAGCTATTGATCTTGCGCGTAAATTTATGCTGCCTTATACAAGCAAACATTCATACCCCACAACCTTCCTTATTGTATTCTTTATTTATTTCGTTTCTTCCTTGCGAAGCTGTTTGCCAAGTCTGCCGGCCACATTCCATCGAAGCCTGCTACGGAGCGATCGCTATGAGCCTTCTGCGCGATTTGGTGAAACCGCCGTTTGGAGAAATTGAGCTCGATGCCAGTATGCAAACAATCTGCAAAAAGTGAGAGTCCTGAATGCTATGTGTACAGTGATTAGTATGCTAATTATATATTGAAGAAGTGTAGGTATAGATTTGTTTCTAATAGGCTGCAGCCTATCAGCGCGCAAAGAACAACAAAACTATGAAGTGCCTCTTTGTATCTGTGTCGTGGAACATTCATCTGATTGTTTTTCTTTTCTTTTTCGTGTTCACTCATAAGCCCAAATGAAGATCATTTTTTCAGCATGAGTTGATCATGGGTAACGGTGTGTCGTTTTCATTAGCTACATGACTTCTGGTCTGGTTCTTCTTTTGCTGGCTATGAACCGTAAGTTGAATACCTGAAAGGAACTTATAAAAGTGCAATAAAACGTACTTAATTTAGGGTGTGCAACGCCAACATATTACATTGTTTAGTAGCTGCAATAATATCAAGTTATCTGGTGAGGAGCTTTAAGAATTGCGTATGAATTGGCGCTCCAGGAGGCATTTCAACAAAGGTATGTAAATGTGAATATTTTCAAAGCAAGCTCCCTTTTATTGAGATGCAGTCTTTTGCTCACAGAATCCCCTGTGACGCGTTTCGTACCAGTGAGCCATCTAAAAGAATACCTAGCTTTTCGCTCTAGAATCGTGTGAGTGTTTGCTAATGCTGAAGGAAATTTACAGCCGCTTCTTGAGTAGACTTCAGTCATGTGTCCTACGACAGACACTTCATGAAATGTGGCAAATTAGTTACGACAAAATTGGATGCTACTGTCCGCTGGACGGCATTTCTTTTCTTTCATTACTCTTTCTCAGCCTGGTGGATATCTACACAACGGATTCGTGATATTTCTTTGGCCCTGTCCTTTGATTGGTGGAATAATCCGACCTAGCTTTACAATCTGCTACTTTGCGGATGACTCGGGTGGTCGAGTGAACAACATAGAAAGGCGCTGGTTCCATGTTGGATCTCTAGACCATAACGTTTGTTTTATATGTGAAGCTTTCTTTCTGAGAAACCGTATAAGCTGTTTCAGTCGCTTCATGATGTTGCATGATGGATGACACTTTCTTTTCTTACATTTGATGAAGGAAAGCTTTACCGGAAAATAGCCAACATCATGCACCTTCACACTTCTACGTTTGCCTTGTTTGGTGCCGTGGGCTTTATTTTGCTCTAAAGCTGAGTTGTAGGTGTATAAGACACATTGAGAGCATCTCTGCAGCTCAATGTCTACTATGCTCACTCTCAGAAAGTACGACCTGTTTCATTTCGAGGGGTTTTGATCGCACGCTGTCAGCTCGTGCTCACATGATTCATATTTTTGCCAGTTTAGTACACGAAAGAGAAGAAACAAGCCACCACAAGTTATCATTCAGCCGCGCTAATGATTGTGTTCACTGTTGTCTAAACTTTTGTCTATGTCGTACCACGGTGAATTCTACTTGCATTGTTGGAGATATTGTGAGAACACATACAGAAAAAAACATTTGATTTGTACAGAGACTAGAATAGGAGGGCAGCTTCTTTTTTCGTCAGTGTTGCTTCTTTTTCAACGATAACTCTATCTGTTTGCAATTATATAAATATCAATACTAGGTGCGATGTGAACTACCACTATTTATTCAAAAACTTTTTCCAGACGTTTCCCCAGTGTGTCCCGATGCAAGTCCCTTGTAAATGACTGCCCAAAGGAGCAGAGAGAAAATTTCACAAATCTAGAAAACATCTACCGGGGTTTTCACAACGCTGTCTGCACTCAAGATTCTTTTGACGGTAAGGTAATTTCTTCCTCGCTATAGGCAAACTTAGTTTCCTTAATTAAGACGTCATCTTTTTACTCGACGGATCTCAACTCATGAATAAAAAATAGTGTGCACTGTGGTTTTCTATGAATGCTACCCAATGATCCTTTTCTAATACGTCAATATTGAAATTGCAAGGTTTCAGAGCCGCAAATGATGCTCACGCAAGGATCGCTTGGTTGCATACACGTACTTTGGTAACGGCTTCATTTGCACTGGTCAAAGGTAACTGGCATTATGCTCACTGCAATATCCATACGTCACTGCACAGTCTGTATGGGATGGTTATTGCACATTTCGCCATCTTTTGAGCATCGCATGGGTTTTCAAACTTTTTCATGGCACCACGGGTTCTATTTAGTTCAAGCAGCATGAGTGCCCTTGATATCTATGGAGCTCGACGAAGCTGCTGACAATTTAGCTTGCGTACCAATGAAGATTAGTTCGAAACACTGCTAAGCAGAAAAAGAAAGGCGAGAGTGATGTATTTTTAAAATCTTGATGAGCCAGAACAAAAATGGGCATATTCTTTATAATGATTTTGCCGCCCTGCAACTCGTTCCCTGTACAAATATTATTGTGCAAACATGCTGACCCTGTGGAGCGTTTGCCCCTAAAATTGGGGACACTAAAAATGTACTGTAAAATAAAATATCAGTGATACTTGGACGCCATGGCCTCAGTTCCAGTCAACATGCCCAGTGATTCTGCTGCACACCTCGCTAACAACGCGTCGGTATTTCAAGATTTAAAGGGGTCCTGAACCATATGACAAAAAAAGAAGGATCGCATTGTGTAAGAAATCCTTCATTAAATTTCCATGAAAGTGAATTTGTATTTTTTAAACAACTTCATAGTGTAGCATTACATTACAGGCTTTTGCTGTTTGCCTGAGCACTCATAATGACGTCATCGAAGGGAGAGCACGTGGGTATAGGTTGTAGTACTTAAGTTTGTGTATGCCTACTAATTAAGTTAGTTTTGAGTTCAGCGCTGTCCTGTGTGTTTCCTGCCTTCTGTCTTTGTCGTCCTGCGCTATCCCTTTAAGATGTTCAGGCAGATAATCACCGGAACGTGCGAGAGTAAGTCCAGAAGTGTCTAATTGCATTAAAAATAAGGAGACATGTTAGAGGTCTGACTGTCTGAGGGGAGACCGGGTGACATCACAGGGCATTAGCCATATAAACTTTGTTTTGCATACTATTAAGTAATGCGGTTGCAATATGTAAATTCGCAGGTCTCCGCAGTCTGTGGGATTGCCTCGATCGGCCACGCAGAAAAAGATGCGACAAGGACACTGACACCTTATTCAGTACCAATTCTCTGTTCTTACACTGCCAGTAAGTTCTCTTTTCTTTTTAATGCGTAAGCGTTTCAATGGTTACCCAACGAGAAAACAGTCCGTCCGTCCCTCTTTTGCGTAAGACAATTGTTTTCGAGATAAAGCCAGCCTGCTGTGGAAGAAGACGACGACGAACGCACCAGCAGTGGCACGAGCGCGAGGGGCAGTATGGGAACGCTTCTATGACAAGTGGCATCGGAGCCAGCTGTGAAAGACGACAACGACGAACACGCGAGCAGTGGCACGAGCGCGTCTCTGCGACAACGTGACGTGTGCAATCAGTCATGTGTTATTAGGCACACCTTTAGTAAGCCGGAACTGTGGAGCAGTCGGGGCTGCGGATCATAATCATCAGCGCACCCGGCGCCAGCACCTGCAGTAGTTTTGCGTGCCGCATCAGTTCAGGTTGCAACGCCTTCCGCAGCAGTTCGTGTTGCCGCAGCGCCGTCGCATTTACCGCAATGGCGCCAAGACAACCGTACCCACTGATCAATGCTAGAATGACCAGCATTGTTGAGTGTGAGCCCTCAACACCGCGCCATTTCTACGAAATGCTTACGCATCATTAACATAAGTTCCTGGGGAGATTCTACATAAATTCTTTTGGTGAGGCTCCGGTGTATGTCTTGGGTGATGGTCGTTTGTAATTTTAAGACACGAGGACTTACGTACCCAAAGGTATCGAGCCTATGTTTCGTAAACGAGAACTTTCGCCAAGCCGCATAAAGCGCGAGACACATGGCGCAACCTTGTGTGCGATCGGTCGTACGTGACTACCGTGATTTTTTCTTAGATACGTAGATTTATTGGAGACTTACTTATACGTATGTTTAAATATCTTGTTGCGAGGTTTTGTGTATACGTGCAGTGAACTTCGTTTCCAGTGGCACTTTGTTGCCCTTTATCAATCTGTATCTTCGCATTTGTATATTCCATTGAATCTTCGCATTTCGAATGTACGAGGGCGAGTCAAATGAAAGTGAGCCTACCCACCCCGCGCAATCATGGTTCTGTTCATTATCTGCAAGGCCTGCGCGTAGCACACATGCATCTCTCATTTACAAAAGTGACACGCAGGTGCGAGGATAAATGTTCTTTAATGCTCTCATACACTGTGTTGAACATGGTTGCGTGCCGTATAGGACTCTTCAGAAGTTGAGCAGCGTGGTGCCGTCAGGTTTTTGACAGCTGAAGGTGTTTCCCAAAAAGAAATTAGTCGCCGTATGGCTGCCGTGTGCATGAAATATTGCAGTTCATTGGCCACTGTGAAGCGTTGGAACAAACGGTTCAAAGAAGGACTTGAAATTAGCAAAGACGATCCCAGACCGGGCCAAAGCCATCGTGCAATCACCCCTAACAAAATTGCAAAGGTTGATGAGCTGATGAGACAAGAACGGAGGATAAGCATCGATGAACTGGCAGAGCGTGTGAACATCAGTCACGGTTTCGTTCACGCCATAATTCATGAACATCTCGGTTATGGGCTCTTGTGTGCGCAATGGATGCGCAAGATTTTGAACCACCGCCAGAATACGGGGAAGGTCAGCGCTGACTTTACTCATCTGATCCGGTATCCCAATAAAGGTGAGGATTTCTTGTCTGCAATTGTGATCGGAGACGAACCATCATGTCACTACTAAGAGCCTGAAACATGACGGCAAAGCTTACAATGGAAACATTCAAATTCACCTTCCCAAAGAAAGCAAAGGCCGTCATTTCCGCCAGAAAGGTGTTGTTGACTTTTATTTTTCGATCGTGAGGGGCCATTACTGATAGAATTTGCTGAATTTTGAGAGACTATCAATTGTTTCCGATATTGTAAAACGCCGGATCGGCTGCGTGTCGCAATCAAGAACAAACTACGTGGAAAATTGACGAATGGGGTCATCTTGTTCCACGACAATGCCCGTTCCCACGTCGCTGATGTGGTTAATACAAAACTGGCAAAGTTCAAGCTGGAAACGCTGCAACATCCGCCATACAGCTCAGACCTGTCGCCTTGCGACTTCCACATTTTGGGGCAACCGAAAAAACAGCTCAACGGAACCAGATTCGTCTCGGACGATGTCGTGAAAGTGAGTTGCAGACGTTTTTAAGCAGCAACCCAAGGATCTTTATGAGACGGGAATTGCGCGACTCTTTAGTCAATGGGACAAATGTCTAAATGCTCATGGGGGCTACTTTTAATTAAAGTACTCCGTTTGTTATGTATGCACATTGGCTCACTTTCATTAGACTCGCCCTCGTATATTCTGCAGAACTCCTGCTTTTTATACGTAGTCTCTGTTGCGACTATAATTTCGGTGCAATTGCTCACGATACACGACCAGTGACAGCTGCTGCTGCTGCGTAATACATTGGAACAAATGGCAGCGTCATTGAGATTTTTCACTGGCCGTTGCAAGTGCACAAGAATGTAAACAAAGATGTTGAATGACAAAGTGTCATTAACATATTTGTCCTCAACTTGTTCATTTCATGGCCTTTACATTTTTCATATCAGCGGCATGCACTGCTTTGCTGGCTTCGAACTGGTGTAGTTCTAAAGTTCGTGTGATATTTTCTTTACTTATTAAATAGCCAAAATACATGGAAGCATTGACATCAGTTATGTTGGGCACAATTTTTGGCACATACGAGTATATTCTTTTATGAAAAAATACATATTTTACTTGTATTTACAGTGCGTAGCGTTCAACAATTCGTTTGCAGCATCTTTGGCAATGACAATGCAGTTATTATTCGTGTATTTGATCCCTAGGCAAATTGTTTAAGAGGAAGCTTTAGCTCGGGCCTAACTCCGACGCGGCCTATTCAGATACGAGTAAAACGCAGAAACGGTTTTCTGAGATAACTCCTGAATTGCTTTTAATGAAATTTCTTGCATTTGAGAGAGTGTGTTAAAGTCTAGTCTCTGTTGGAAGCGGAATTACGATTTAGGGCCTGAACATTGTTTAAAATATTTTGAAAAATTCGACAGTTCGAAAAAAATAGAAGCACGAACTTTAAATAATAATAGCTCTGCATCAAGAACAGATATCGCGGTTCTGTAAACGGCATCCATTACACCATTCAAAGCGGACAAATTCGATATGTCAATTTGTACCTTACGTGAATTGGTTATGTTATGTACAAGGGTTCTGCAAAAGCCGTATTTCCATAATACTTAATTTTTTGGGACTCATGTGTAATATATCAATTTTTTTTCGCTGTAGATGTACTATTATGTGCAATTCACAGAATTGTAATATCAATTTTCATTGCTGATTTACAGAGTTGTAAACTTAATTGTGTCGTTTTCTGAAAATTTTCGATTTTTGCCATGTTTCAATAAAATATTGACGACCTAAATCGAAAATTCGAAACGAACAGTCACTAGAATTTACGTTTTCTTTTAAGTGCAACAAGCCTCGTCAAATTTGGTGCAGTGGTTGCCGAGAAAAACAAATTCTCCTTCTACGTGTGTTTAGATAGGAGCATCTGACCTAATGTTTCCTCTTAAGGAGGAGGTCCACCTGGAACGTGAGCCGCCCCCCCCCCCCCCCCGAACGAAATTTCTCGCTACGCCACTGATTGGATGGTACCGTGTTACACCTGACTTCGTAACCGTAGTTCTGGTTGCCTTTCGCTTATTCTTTGGAAAAATTATTGCAGTGCGACTGACACATCCCGGCGCGTTTTCAATTGTGCAAATGTTTCAGGACTTTGTCTAGCGCCAACGACATCATGAAAGAAGCGCATGTCATTTACATAAGTGTCTTGAAGAAAGCTATTGCCCTCAAGGAATGCTAAGGATTGTACAATTAGCTGTCGTATATCTTACGTCATCCTTTCAGTCACTTTTTGCAAGACAAAATCTGCTTATATAGTAAACAATATAACAGATCGGTAGACTTCATCGATACAAAACTGTTGAAAGGCTTCATGCTTCTTTTTGCAGCGAGCTGCGTAATGATCCAAAAATCTGGCAAAATCGCAATGCAAGGCAATTATTCCACCTCAAACGCTGTCTCTTATGCTTTCAGTGAAGTTCAAAATATTCTATAGCCTTAACCAATCTACGCCATAACCTGTTCAAATCGAGTAAGTCCATTATTGCCAGCTTTGTGTGAAATTCAACAAAAGCACTGGCTTTCTGGATTAATTTCATCACTCCAATCTTACATTATGCCAATGAGTATAAATCTAGTTTTAATGCCTACAAATTAGCCACCGCGGTCGCTTAGTAGCTATGGTGTTAGACTGCTAGGCACAAGGTCGCAGCATCGAATCCTGGCCACGGCGGCCGCATATCTAGGCGGCGAAATGCGAAAACCCCCGCGCACGTTAAGAACCCTAAGTGGTCAAAATTTCCGAAGGGCCCCACTACGGCGTCTCATAATCAGATCGTGGTTTCGGCATGTATAACTTTATAATTAAATTTTTTTATGAGTACGTATTCTTTGGAGTGCACCCTAGCAAATCTGTCACACGAAACGTGTAATGCCATGTATCTGCACAAGAATTTGTAATTTGCGAAGACATTCAATCGCTATAATGGTGTAAATGTAGATGGCCGGTAGCTTTATAAGCCATAAGGAACAATTGAAAAAGAGAATAAGAGACAATGCCCATATGATCAGATTTATCCATACCATAGAGAGACAGTAGAGCTGACCTAACTGAACTTTAGGGGTGGGCCAACTTTAAATTGGGGGATAGACCAACTTAAGATTAAGGGGTGGGCCATCTGTAGTTCGAGGGTTAGACGACTTAATATTTCCGGGGGTGCGCCGTCTTAAGTTTGTGGGTGGGCCAAATTGAAATTTGCGTGCCCATTTAAATTTGGGGGCGCGCCAACCTGAAATTGAGGGATGGGCCAAATGAAATATGGGAGGGTGGGCAAACTTGAAATTTAAGGGTGGCCCAGACGAAATTTTTCGGCGGGCCAAATTCAAATTCGTTGGGAGTGCCAGCTTGAAATTTCAAGATTAGGCGAACATGATATTTGGAGCAGGGCCAGCTTCAAATTTGGTGGCGAGCCTACTTGAAATTTGGGGCTGGGCCTACTGAAATGAGGGGGGGGGGGGGGGGGGGGGGGTACGCTTACGCATACTTAGGCAACCCCTGTGGAGTTTCAGCATAATTTTTCGGTAAGCTACAGTTTCTCAAAAAGTGTCGATATGCAAAATTAGGCGCTAATGAAGGGAGAACTAACCCACGCATCTAACTACTACTGAATAAAATGTGCGTGCTATATGAAGGCCACTTTATTTGCAGGACGGCTCGAAACTACAGCGCGTGTCTCGAAGAAGTCACAAGAGACTGCCCTCCGAATTACGACGAAGGTAAAAAGGCGCTGAAGAGGATAACGAATGGAACGGTGGATACTTTGTGTTCGTCGTGGAGAGACCTCCAGGCGACACCTTCATCACTACCGGAAGGAAATACTGCAAATTTTACGGATCTCTTCGAACGTCAACATACACTTAAAACGAGCCGCGGTGATGCCACCACGGTACATTCCCTGTTCAACGGATCAACAACGATGACAAGCGAGCTGCCGCACATGTCTGTAACATCACAAATTTCCTCGGAAAATGTCACTGCTGGGAATCCATCCTTGTGCTTGGACGCAGCAGGAACTTCTGGCACAAAGTGCAATGACTCTAACGTCGTGGCGCCGTCAAGTGCTACATCTGTGTCGGCCATCGCTTTCATGTATTGTGCATTTGTTTGCGCATCTTCATGGCTTACCCTACTAAACCTATGAAGCAGTTTAAAGGCATTATTTACTTTCCTTGCCCTGGCACACGCATTACGCGCTCATTGTGCATCAGCACCAGTACAGGAAGACATCAGTGGCAGAATATCGAAGGCTGCACAAACCTTGTAAATGCCTTTCTTGCGATCCTGTAAGAGCATTTCTGACACCTGTACTGAATCACGAAATTTGGCGATTGCATATCGAACACTAGGCTACAATTGAGAGGGGTTCCCGGTACTTCAGATAGGATCTTCAACCTTTCATTATTTTTATGACTGCTGTTGCAATTACCCTAACTCGCATATTTAACCGAATGGGTGGCTTTTCACGCTTTATTGTAGCTTGCCTTTGATGTAAAAATGTCCATGCTGAAGTTTTTCGGCTACATTAGTTTTGAATGTAAGTTTAACTAAGAACTGTATTATTTTTTTTTTATTTTTCTGATTATTAACAAGCTCTGGTCCTGACTCCGACTGGGTTTCTAATAGCGTTGCGTGCAAATAAGCAAGGGTTTATGGTTCGCTGATTACTTCTGCACGTTTCCCTTTTACTGTACTTTTAGATGCCGTAGTAATAAAGTATTCAAGTCAACCCTTTTTAAATATTGGTATTCAGGCGATTACGGTATGAGCACTGTTAGAAATATTTAATGCCACATGTGTAAAGTTTCAATTGCTTTAATTTCCCATCATGTGCGTTACACCACACGTAGGCTTTGAGAAATATTTATTTAATGTTTCTAGACTCCACACGGAAAAACCATGGTTGTCTTGTTGTCGAGTGCGAAAATTGCGGCAAGAAATTATATGAAGCCGGCGGAGACAGCTAGGCTAGTGACTTCTTTTACAAAATGCCTCTGTTTAGTGGAGATATAAAAAGAACGGTTGGCGCAATTATTCGGCTTTCTGAATATGTGATCATCATCATCAGCAGCAGCAGCAGCAGCATCAGCAGCAGCCGAGCTACGTCCATTGCAGCGCAAAGTCCTCTCCCATACTTCTCCAACTACCCCGGTCCTGTGCTAATTGTGGCCATGTTGTCCCTGCAAACTTCTTAATCTCATCCGCCCACCTAACTTTCTGCCGCCCCCGGCTACGCTTCCCTTCTCTTGGAATCCAGTCCGTAACCCTTAATCACCATCGGTTATCTTCCCTCCTCATTGCATGCCCTGCCCATGTCCATCTCTTTTTCTTAAATTCTTGATATAGGATACGTTTCTATAAATATATAAATTCTCGTGTACCTTTAGTACTGTGCCGTAACAAGTTACCTCTCTGCGATGGCAAGTAGCTGCAGCTCTCAAACATTAATCAGCCAATTGGCTCATGACTTTATTTTGATCGTGCATATCGGCCACACGAAAAGGGAATCAAATAAACAAAACATGTATGATACACCACTCCTATTTATTTATTTTTTAAATTTTTGCTGCCACATTAACGAGCGAGGGATCCCTCGTGTTGGTTGCCCAGTGGCTTTGGTGTTGCGCTGCTAAACAAGAGATCGCGGGATCAAATCCCGGCCAAGGCAGCCGCATATTGATGAGGGTAAAATGCAAATATGACCGTGCACTGTGCATATAGTGCACGTTAATGAACCTCAAACGGTCGAAGTTAATTCAGAGTCTCTCCCTAAGGCGTGCCTCATAATCAGAACGTGATTGTGGCACGTAAAACTCCAAAACATAAAGAGCGTGTGGTGAGCGAAAGGAAAGCTGATTTTTTTTTAACAGCTGGCCATTTGCTTTTGAAGTTTTGCTGGTCCGTAAAACTTAATGTGAACAACATACTTTAAGCCCTGCACCAGCTTGTGTGTCTTAAGCTTTTGCGGTTATGTCCAGTTATGTCCTCTTGCTATTCTGTTCTGCTCGTTACGTAAGCACCTGAGATACCACAACAAATATGTCCCAACTAGGCCAGTTTCGAATCGTTTCTAAACATGGCCTTGTAAGCTGATGAAATCAAGTGTACGTTCTGAGTAACCTTCTGAAAAAGCCTACACTTTATACTGTGTCCTTAATAAGCAAATATTGCTGACTAATTACCTATATCTATTTGTTTGTTATTATTAACGTCATATACAGCCCATATATGTTTGTACAGCACATCTCAGAACATGTCCCGCTTTCATTTTTGCTGTAGATCTTTTACCACAGTTTAAATGAAAAAAAGACGACAAAACTTGTGAGACCGCGTGGCCACGCGCTGCCAATCAAGTGCGACTCTGCCACTGCTGCTGTCAAACACACCGCCGACGATAGAGAAGCACAGCTGTTGCAGCAATCTGACGGGCTGTTTTATCAGTATGTGACCTATCAGTGCCTGCTGGCGGCGAGACAGGAGCGTCTGGCAGTTTGTGATAGCGATAAGTGGTCTCCGACAGGCAAGTTGCCAGGAATCGTCGCGGCACGCACTCTGATAAGCCGCACAACACGAATCTGAACCGGGTGCAATTATGACGGCCGGCTCGAATATAGCTGGCATGTCAGGTTTATAAGCCAGCCTGTCCAATGTGCTATGCACGCCCTCTTCTTCTTTTAATCATTGCTTCCCCTTTCTCTGTCTCAAGTGTAGGGCAGCAAACTGGGCTCAGTCCTGGCTAACCTCACTGCCTTTTATTTGTCATTTGCTCTCTCTCTTTTTGTTACGCACGGGTCCACGGCGCCGAATACTGGACCAAGTTTTCCATCCTTGCAAGTGATGGTGCCTCAGTCGTCGAGTATTTGACACTCGCCAGAGGTAGCACTTCTCTTGCAAAAAAAAAATAACAATAAGATAGGCCCCTGCCTAGCGCCGATACCATATCTACCTTTCTCCAGAAATTTTTGTCTAACTTAGAACAGTAATACCAAGGCACATGCTATTTAAAACACGCTCACCCTCTTTGGCGGCGTGTAGCTTCGGAGTTGCGCTCCTAAGCCCAACGATGCGGTCTCAAACCCCGGTCGTAGCGGACACATTTCAATGAGGCGAAATGCAGAAACACCCAAGTGCCATTTAACGCACTTGCTGCGAAATATGCAAATTCAAGAGACGTTAGAGAAAACTGCCTGCAAAAGAAAAGGTTCCTCTATTTGATTTTGCTGTTAGGGGAATAATTCCACAAAAAAATGTCATGAAATATATCCGAAATCGAAGCAAGGTTGTATACGACGTATTCATATTGGAGACCAAGCGCGAAAAAACGAGGCGCAATGCTTGTATCTTCTTTAATTATGCCTCGCCTATCAACGCTTGGACCTCAAGTTAAATACATGGCGAGGGCCGGAGACACGACCTACTGAACAAAGCGCGCTCAGCTGAAAAGCATAACATGAGATTTCCGGCCGTAAAGGCACTGTTATGGCGGTATTTTGCGACGCACAGCTGTCGTCACGTCAGGAGCGTCCGTCCCATGATGAACAATCGGCGTAGTGCCACCTAACCCCATGTGTTCACAGCAATATCAGTTTTGTCGACAAAGCATCTAACCACGGACCAACTTTACAAATTGTTTTGTTCTCAACACTTCAGCCCTAGCATTATATGACGAGTCAGTCGAAAAATTCCGTGCGAAGCCAAAAAACCCCTCTACCAAAGAGGGCGAGGATGCGAAGTTTGAGCCCGTTGTCCACGATAACAAAAGGCGTACCAGAGCAAAACATTCTACGAAGCCTTCGGCTTTCGTCGTTCCCATACGCGATACGTTAAACAAGACGTTAAACTTAGGCCAGAAATGCCTAAATCTATACTGATCTGTTCGAAAAGAGAATATTTTCTTTGCTTCTTGGCATTTACATGAAAAAGTCTGCTGGGCCAGATTTCATTCCAAATGCATTTTTACAGCTCTATGCAGAATGGTCGCGAAGTCGACTTTGCAAAATCCCTTGACAAATCAGGAGAAATCGACGGAATTCGGCTTGACATCTCTAAGGCATATTATCGTGCTCATAATGAACTAATCGTAAACCTTTTAGACTTAGGAGTTAAACTGAAAATTGTGGGATGGATAAAAACGAACCTGTCTCACAGAACAGAATTCCTAGAACTGAACAATGCAAAATCAACTGCTTTGTGCATAACTTCAGGCGTTTCTCAGGGATGCGTGCTGGATACAGTTATGTGTTTGTGCGACATAAAGGATGTGGCACGATTCGTCATATTATTAGTTTACGTTTATTTGAGGAATATTGTTTATATTTACTCGGATGTAAACTGCGGCCAGAACCAAATTGCACTAAATTCTCTGCTACAATTGTGGCGGCCTGCTGCGCGAGAAATCAAATGAAAATTCAAGACATAATAAATTCAGCTGAGTAAGAGAACTAAAAGCCTGTTAGGGGTTTACTATGACATTGCGAAAATGCACAAACAGCAGGAATTGAAAAAACAGGGCAGGTCACCTCAATTAAGTAAACTGAAAAATGATTAGGCATGGATTTTCGTCTTCGCGAGATTTTAATCTTCCACTGCATGCCAGATATTTGATGTGGCATTGGCCTCTCCCCAGACAGAGCATCGTTTCTATGCTCACCCAGTGGCAGGAAGATGCCCTATCGGACGAGGTTTAGGCACTTCACTTCATTCCGAACAATAGGGCTTCATGTGCGCGACTTCTGGTGGACGTTACCTCGTCCCGGAGGAATGAAGACTATCAGTGATAATCTCATAGTTCACGTCGCTGAGGCGTCGTAGAGTCTTGTACGTGTCAACGTACCTCCTGAGTAAGTTTTCTGAAAGCCCTGGCGGGCCGATGGGTCTCACCTGGCTGAATCGTGACGTTTCGGTGCCGTAGATTGTAACGTCGAGCGTCGTGTTTTTGTTTTTCGGTGATTCTGACGCGCGCGAGCTGTCTCACTTTTTCAGCCTTTTGAACGATAACTTTCCTATTTATTATTCCTCTTTGACTCGAGCCAGTGTTCGCGTGTAGCCGAGGTGGTCAGGTGTCGGTTCATCATGACAGGCTTGTAAGACCTCATGACGAATAGAGGTCGTGACAAGTGGGCGGCTGCTCCCGCTTGAAGAAAAGTTCTTCTTGTAGAGAACATTATTACGGAAGCAGAATGATAGCTTACTGCAAATGTTTTGGGCGCGCATGTAATCCGGCCTTCTAAGAAAGCAATTATTAGAATGAGCTTGGTGCCTTCTCGCTGCTGACGAGCAAAGGTGACCATGCGTAGATTTTTATAAGAGCCCTATCTTTGACGCATTCTGTGACTTTCTACTTAGCCGGTGACCTTGAAAGGCAGTTGGCGTCTGAGCCTTCTCGTCCGGACTTGTACACTACTTTCATATGGAATTCTTAAATCCTTAGGCTCCAACGTGCTGGTCGACCGGAGGAATCCTTCCAGTTCATCAGCCAGCGAAATGAGTGATAATCTCTGACAACACTGAAGGAAGGCCATAGAGCACCCGAACACATTACTTTCCTCTGGTTGGGTAATTAGACTTGGCACTCGACAGCGTCCCGCTTGCGTATCCAATGACTCTCTCGGATAAGTATTGCTGGATGAGTCTGGGATTAGCACCGCGCTTAGACCTATACTGTTAACGTATGCCGAGAGAAACCACCACCAAATTAGGAAGATCCACTAAGCTTCAAAAAATACACTTCCTCACCACAAAATGAATTGGCCTCCTTGGTGCAGTATTCGGTCACTCTCTCCCAAATGACTCGTTCAATTACCCTATGGCCCTCAGTCGCCAGCAGCTGCGGAGTACCTCACCACGGCGGCGCTAAGACCTGCAACGCAGCAGAGGGTGCTAAGAATCACTGGACCTGAACATGCTGCCAATGGAAACTGGCCCTGGCAACTTTTTAGCAACCGAGCTCTGTCGAGCGAGGCTAGATAGCAGGACTCTTTCTTTAGGAACTATCAGCCATTATTTGGGATACCATTGGCCTTAATGGCATTAGCAAAACTGGCGAGGCTTATACAATGCTGACTAACGGCCATGTCCTCTGCTATAGAGGTCTCCCAGAAAAGAAACAATACGGAGTAGGATTCCTAATCCATAAGGACATAGCGGGCTACATTGACGACTTCTACAGCATTATGAGAGGGTAGCAGTAGTAGTAACCGTGCTTAGTAAGATGTTATGATAATGGAGTCATGATGATGATGAAGTACATTAGCTTTATGACGATGTTGAATAAGCGATGAGGAAAGTGCAAACTCAGTCTACTGTAGTAATGGGCGATTTCAATGGAAAAGCCGGTGAAAAGCAGGCTGAGGAACAAGCGATTGGCAACTACGGCGTCGATTCTAAGAGCGCTAAAGGAGAGATGCTGGTAGAATTGGTAGAAAGGAATAAGCGGAAAATAATGAACACTTTCTTCAGGAACTATAGCAACAGAAAGTGGACCTATAAATGCCCTAATAACAAGAACATAATAGAATAACAAGAATAATAACAGCAAGTTAAGGACCGCGCAAAAAGCAATGGAACGAAGAATGCTAGGCATAACTTATGTTAAGAGACAGAAAGAAGGCGGTTTGGATCAGAGAGAAAACGGGTCTAGCCGATATTGTAATTGACATTGAGAGAAAAAAATGGAGCTGGGTAGATCGTGTTATGCGCGGCAAGAAATGAAATAGATTTCATACTTTCTGCCGATCCAACCATAGTGAAGGATGTTGAAGTGTTAGCTAACGTGCAGTGATCATAGGTTAGTGAGTTCTAGAATTCACCTCAATTTCACGACAGAAAGAGTAAAATTAGTCTGGAAGAAACAGATCAACCTAGACGCGTAAGGGTAAAATCAAACCAATTCTTTCTGCTACACGCAGAATGAATTGGTCGATCCAGAAAGATCACGCACTCGTGACGCCTGTGGCAGAAAAGATGTTCCAGATCCGACGTCAAGGTTTGTGAGTGGTGGCGCTGGCTAACACTCCCAAGGTTAGTTCTGGTAGTAACACATAAATACCCAAGAAAGTGGATGGGCAAACGGCGCCGCGGTAGCTCAATTTGTTAGAGCCTAACACGCGAATGCGCAGAGGTGGGATCATTACCCACCTGTGGTAAGTTACTTTTTCATCAAGTTTCATTGCCATTAATTTATTATTTCTTTAATTCAGTTAGTGAGTACAAGTGATTTCCCCTATGTTGTCCTTGCATGGTGCCTTTGTTTGTTCGCTTTAAAGAACGGAGGAGACGCAATCTCTCCAATGCTATTCATTACGTGCTTGGTAGAAGTATTCAATTTATTAAACTTGGAAGGCTTTGGACTAAGAATCAACGGCGAATATCTCAGCAACCTTCGGTTTACAGATGACATTGTCCTGTTCAACAACACTGGAGACGAGTAACAACAAATGATTGAGGACCTTAACAGGGAGAGTGTAAGAGTGGGGCTGAAGATTAATATGCAGAAGACCAAGATAATGATAAATATCCGCGCAAGGGTAGGAGAGTTCAGGATCGCCAGTCAGCATCTAGAGTCCGGGAAGGAGTACGATTACCTAGGTCAATTACTCACAGGTAACCGTGGTCATCAGAAGGAAATATACAGAAGAATAAAGATAGGTTGGAGTGCATACGGCCGGCATTGTCAGCTCCGGACTGCATGCTTACAATTATAATTGAAAAGAAAGGTGTAGAATCAGTGCATCTTACCGGTGCTGACATATGGGGCAGGAACTTCGAGTCTGACAAAGAAGCTTGAGAACAAGTTAAGGACCGCGCAAATAGCAATGGAACGAAGATTGCTAGGCCTACCTCGTGTTACGAGACAGAAAGAAGGTGCTTTGAATCAGAGAGCAAACGGGTCGAGCCGATATTCTAATTGATATTAAGGGGAAAACATGGAGCTGGGCAGCTCATGTAATGCATAGGTTAGATAACCGGTGGACCATCAGGGTTGCAGAGTAGGTGCCGAGAGAAGGGAAGTGGCAGTCAAGGACGACAGAAGACTAGGTGGGGCGATGAATTTAGTAAATTCACGGGCGCTAGTTCGGATCCGTTGGTGCAGGACTGGCGTAATTGGAGACCGCAGGGAAAGGTCGTCGTCCTGCAGTGGACAAAAAATAGGCTGATGATGTTGGTGCTGACGATGATGATGACAACGGGGATGACGATTATGATGATGATGAATACCTGCCGTTGTTTTCGGTACAGTGACGCCTTAGGTTATGGCACTGGAAATTGGTAACAAAAGTAACAATTTTGTCCAGATCACCCATATTTGGTGCCATCGCTGCATTTGCGATAAGGATACAAGCAGTAAGCAATGTCAAGCGAACAGTGCATACATTCTTTCGAATCACCCATACGACGTGCAGAAACACGGCGCCTAGTCTAGTCGTGCAACAAAGAACTGCCTGACCTTCTCCATTGCTCATGCACCGTAAGCAAGCAAAAAATTGCAATGACTGATATCCCCGTAAGGCTGAGGCTACACAGGCTCTCAGCAAAGTGAAGCGAACAGCGCATATATTCATTGAAATCACCAATACAACTCGCAGAAAAGCATACGTTTCACTCCCTTGCTGAGAGGATGCAAAGTAAAGTCAAAGAGACACGTCACTGGCACGAGTCTGACCACGCTATACGAGCGTGCAAAATCACAGATAAGCGTCGTAAACGAGTCAAAGAAGCGAAACTGCGAAAAAAGCAGCGCGATGATGCGAGACGGCGCGTTACCAAGTGAGCCGCAAGCTTTTTCCTTCACGGGGTGCAGGAGTCTAACATGCTGCCGAACTTTTAGCATTTCACTTGACCTTATTATTTACAAATTTTAAATAAAAAAACAGTTGTTATCTCTCAAGCTTTCCATGGAATTGTTCTCCGTTGGCTTCATATGGTTGCAGCTAATAACGTATTGCACTGCCTCCGTCTCCACCTCGCTTGCCCGGGAAAATGAATATTTCACTCAAAGATCACCTGAAACAAACACCACTAAGTTTCGCTGATGAGCCCGTTCGCGATAATACAGAGCAATACACGTTAATTGTACGTCAAGAAAAACTTCAACGCGTCTTGTTGTAAATCATATGTGTGTTTCATACATGTGCTCTTCATTGTCACGCTCAGCTTTCTTAACATAAACGGCGCCTACAGAATAAAGTAGAGTATGTGGCCTGTAGGACAATTTGCGGTATAAATGTGATGTAATATAAGTTTTACTCGTATCGTTTCCATGTCCCCATGACGCATGTTGTAAGTTGGTGTCATATCACTCATCGCCGATTTTCAGTGGCTTTATGCAATGGATGACAGTCTGGAAGCGATCAAATAATGAGAATGGGAAAGCTGGCTGGTTCGCTATCGTCCTTCACCGGTACCTGAGGTATGCCCTGAGTTTTCGTGCGGGAATCTTTTTATCTCATTATTAAATGACCTCGAATGTATACTACTGTCATAGTTACGCTTTTGAGGGAAAGGAGGGTCTGTAATTCCAAGGTTCAGTGTTAAATCAGCAAGTTATCGTGAGTTCTGTATCAAGCGAAGAATAGAAATTTTATTATGATAACATTGGTTCCAAATACCGCAAAAAATATACGTTTTATATGCCTAACTTCAATATACAGACAGGAAAGCCTGCTAATCTACTGATGTGCCTCTGTCGAAAAACTTTTACAATTCCTGCCACGATTTGCGTCATTAACATTATATTTATGTAAGCACTGCTTAAAATTCACAAATTAGGAATACTGTATTTCAAACCTTTTTTTTTTTTGGGGGGGGGGGGGGGGGCGAAAATGAAGCCGTCATAGCTACGGTTTATTTAGGCCGGCCAGCCATGGTGCAGCGGTATCTCAACAGCGGCCAACACTGTGGCCGCTCAGTTCAAGCGCGCTAGTGTGTTCTAGACGAACTAAGTGCCCATGAGCCCATCTTATTCGCTTGCTTTGGAGGCGACAGTAGCACCACTGCACTTTCGTTAATATATCCATACAATGTGTGAGCATAACTTCTATTTAAATCATCTGGAGAATAAGCGATTTCACGCGCTTGAACTAATATATTTATCTGCTTTTGCATGATAGAACAGTAACAGTTTACACAATTTTCTAAGGTTCCTCGTGCAGACTTGGGAGGCATGGGATTTTCGGTTCAATTTTCTTATGACTTATCGAGTCCCTCGTTTGCATTTGTTTAGTTTTCAAACTTATTTTGGTTCAGTGCAACACATTCTGTTGAAATTGACTAAGCGGTTATGTAAAAGAGAATTTCTCTCTGATACAGTTATTCAATTATGAAAGTCTTAGAGTTATCCTAGAATTCAGCTTTCCTCCTAATACTTCCTGCAGTGAAAAGAAAGTGCCTGAAAGATGTTGCACAGGTCTTTGCGAAATTACTGCGACCCCGTGAAACAAAGTGCCGTTCCTTTCCTTTGCAACGAACTCCACATAGGATGTTTCCATTTATGGCAGTAGTGGCGTGCTTCCACCAGTTACACCACACGTCGGGACATGGTCCAACCTCTACCACACAGAAATGCGCAGGAAAGCCTTTCCTGAAAACTGGCACCATTACCTGTTAGGAACACTCAACTTCATCGACCTGAATAGCATAGTAAGTATTTGCAGCTTTTCTACTTGCACAAAAGAGTACCTTCCGGAATGACCGTACCTCATTAAATTTGACTGCGGCAAGTATTGTCTGCCGTAAGAATACCTACCGTAGTAGCTTAGTTGCTTAGTTGCAGATATTTCTGCTGCTGAACATGAAGTCGTGGGTTCTGCGCCTATCAATGAATTGTCACCACGGCTAGTTAAACTTCCATACTTATTTGTCCGTTCACAACGGCCGCAGTTCAGTGGGAGATGAATGCAAGAACAGCGGTGTATATTGCGTTTGGTGCTCAGTGAAAAAAGACAGGTGGCCGGAATTATTCAAGAGCGGCCTCGTGTAAGTGTCGATTTGCCCCTGTGTTGGTCTTGAAGTTAGGCGCCATCAAATAACCAACTCTTACTCAAGAAACAGAAAAAAACAAGAGTAGACATTCTGAAATTGTCTAGGTGTGAGGCGATCAGAGAACAGAAAAAACATAAAGCATAGTGCTTATGTACCCACCACGTTATTCACCACTAGCATCGGTGGAGTGGCTTGCAGGTAAAACCTAGCTTGGTGTGGCCAACTTGTGAATGCGGAATTCAAATCTTCGCGGTGCACTGGGGATTGTATTTGTTGTAAATTTCTTAATCAACTTCTTACAAAGCACGTTAAGATCCTTGAGACGGTCATCGGCGCACACCTGTGTGCATTGAAGTGACCAGAAGGTTAGCCCATGACAAATACTGCTGTAGAGCAATTCGTATGTTAGAATTATTTGTATACTAGAGAAGGCGGCCGGCGAATGAGAAACAACACTTACAAACGCAAAGCTTTGTATACTGAGCCCGTTGTTCGTATGTGCAGTCCGTTACCTGTCATCGTGGAGGGGTTATCCGTTATCAGGGTATCACCACTCACATGAGTAGAAAGCCTCCGAATGCCGACCAAACAGATAAAAAGTGTTACATTAGGAGAAATTTTGCAAATAGCTATACTGCTCTGTATCACTTCCGGTAGTCGCAGTAGAGAAAGGTGCGCTGTGAGCTCTCCTACTCTTGCAGTCATCCCTTTGACTGCGCATCCCATCTTCCTTTGTGAACGGAACCTGTGAAGAGATTATCCTTAGTAAAGCCAACGGTTCGTAGTAATCGCCAATTAACGATGAATCACGTAAAAATATCGCACGCACTTGACCCGTAGGTCGGATCTCGACGACCTGCGACTGTGCGCGCCGCTATATTTGTACTTTGAGTGTTGTCTGTTCTAATAGGGAGAAGTTCAACAAGCGTTCGGTTGTTTTCGTGGGCCTTTGGCAGTTCTGCTCGTTATCATTACTACAACATGAAAACATTATCCATCGGAGTACAGCCCTCATGATTGGTACATATCGGCGGACTTCCAGTTGTTTGTGTTCATGCTGTTCCTCATAATAAGGCTGAAAAGGCAATTGAATTTTGCTAACCTTTATGTTGCATTTCGCACTGACCTTTCACATGCATAGAAGGTAGGAAAAAATAGAATTAAAGCATCAATTTTGTTAATGTTTAGAAAAAGCTCATTTGTCTAATTTTTAGGAAACAATTGTTGAGATTATGACGAGCAAATTACACGAATAGCCGAAAATATCACAACCTACGTAGTGCACTGCAAAATAAATGTGATGTTAACGATACCCCACCACAGTGGGTACCTAACCTGTACCTGCGCTATTAAATATTTTTAATTGAAGTCACCAAGAGAGAGCTTAAGCATGCATTCAAATACCTGGTGAGACGTTTACTGCTTATATTTAAAATGGCTTCGCCCTTTATAGCCACATTGACTCCGCCATGAAATGATCCGATGGTGCTCGCCACATTATAAAGGACATCAAACATTTAAAGCATTCGTGATCCAGGATCCGACTTGCCTTTGCCGATGCTACAGGGATTTGTCCACATCTAGACGGACTGCGGGCCTTGCGTTTGCAGTCAGACTCCCGTGAGACGCCTAACCTCGGATATTAACCTGCCTGTGCAGATTGGGGCTCTAACACGCCAACAGCTCCAGGCACATGACCTATCCGGCTTTCGCGACATTATCAAAGAGCTCCGCCAAGGTCTTCACTGCGATGTGTGACTCGTCAACCCCGCCGGCGACATATGCTCAGGTTGCTGTCATGCAATCCGCTTTCGTTCAGACAGCGCATCGTGTTCCTGCACGTGGCCATCCGGCGCTTATAGCAACTCGTGCATCTGCCGCTGCATTTTATTCCACCTGGCGCTCGCCCAGCACCATTTCATATTCTTGCGGTATTCGCAGACATCTATCGCGGCTTTGTCGGTTACGCCACGACGAACGCTGTGGCTACGATGTTTACGAAAAAGAACCGTTGCCTCCACGGAGCCACCGTTTTCCAGGCTGCCACCGTTTCGGCGATCTGCTCTGACGTGAATATTCTGCGCTCTGCAACTAATAAGCGGCAGCGACTATGATAGCTCACCAGGCCTTGTTCCAATATTCGCGGCAGTGGCAAAGCTCACACGAACAATTTTATACGCTGTGCAGAGCGTGTAATTAATCATGCACCTTTGTGATGTGGTTCCGCCTAATTGGGCGAAACAGGTGGATGCGCGAGCGCTCGCTTGAGGTAGCACCGGAGTAACGTAGACAAGAACAATGACGTTTATGTTGTTCTTCATTCCACAGTTATCAAATACAGAACACATTTTTATAAAACCAGTATGACTGGCAGTACTCGCAAGATGTAAATTAAAGAAACGTAGCTGAAGAGCCAAGATTACTTGATCTGGTGAAAACTTTAGTTCATACCATGAACCACGCAGTCCGAAAAACAACACGAATTTCTGAGAGCTTGGCGCATGAACTCCTTGAACATGGGCTAGCGCACTTATATAATCGCATAAAGCTCACGTCAATTAGTAGTCAGAAGTTATCTCTACGTGTGTACCCTTCATTTTGTACTCGTGTTTGGTGCGCCGCCTACTTTAAAGCACGCAGTGACGAACAGACGAAAGTAATATATTATGGCAGCAACTTCACTGCAGTGTTGTGTCGTCTTCTTTCGTCCATAACTTTTAATACATTCCAAGTGTCATTATCAAAACACAAGCAGGACTCACAAGGTTAACCTGAAGTCATAGCGAGTCTCTGTTAATGTACTTCACTAGAACTACACGGTAAATGGTCAGGGACAGTAAGATCGCGCTCAAAGCTCCATGTTGGTCATCCGAATTTCGTACGCATATTCAAATCAAACGCACAAAAAGGTAGAGTGCATCCCACGCTGTGACAATCGATGTAAGTTAAACTTTCTGGAATGTTTTCTTTGATTGACAATAATTAGCGTTGATGTTGGCTGCGAGTGTTTAATTTCTTCAACATCGAGTGTCATACGAGATTGGCGAGTTGACGTTAAACCTTACTATGCGTACACCACTGCTGCTTGTCGGCGCAGTACAGAGACTATACTGAGTTTGCTTCAAGCGTTGTTGTGCGGCATTGATCGTAGACTCCAATTAGGTTAGCATTGCCTAACAGGACACATCGCGTCATGTAAAAAGTGCTAACCTTTAACTGAATTACGGGGATGTGCTTGCCAAGACCATCATGGTATTATGAGGCACACCGTAGTGGCGGACTTCGAGTACTTTTGACCCTGTGGGGTTCTTTAACGTGGAAATTAATCTAAGTACACGAGTGTTTTTTACTTCGCCCCCGTCAAAACGCGGCTGCTAATATCGGTATCGAACCCGCCATTTCGAGGAACGCCACAGCCACACAGTTACCGCGGCTGGCACAGAAACGTTGATTTACGTGCGGCCGCTTCCGTAGTTTTGCCTAGGTACTATTATGCTTTATTGAGGCTTTGCGTCAGCGCGCCCTATGTCAGTTGTCTGCCTGACAAATTTTCATGGTGATTAAATTCAGAAGCACCAGAAACGTGCCCTGCCTTACCTTTAGCTTAAATTTATTGACTTTTCCCGCAGCCACTGTCGTATCTAGCGGTAGCGTTTCTTAGCGTTCTTACGTCTTCTTTTCCCCTCTCCCGCACATCCCTCATATATGAGAGCTGCGAGCTAAATATGACCAGGCTGATATTCACTTGTTTTGTAACTACGTCGGTTCTATGCATTCGCTGCCTCCCCTCACTAATTCCTCTCTACTGTGATATCTACATTCCCTCTTAACTGTAGCACGTTAGTACAAACATAAGTGCTGCAGCTTCGGCAATGCTTTTTGCGGGTGGTGACGGGTAATTACAGCTGTCAATAGGGTATTAATCCGACGTCCAAGGAGCTTTAGAGAGCATCGAGGCAGTGGGGTGGAAAGCGCCAAATGAGTTTCTCGCGTCGCCTTTCCTCTCTGCCGCGCTCCTTCCATGCATATGCACGCCCTGACCCATCTCCCGACGTGGCGTGAAAGACAGCGACAGCAGCAGCTGAGGCTGCCATGCAAAAGTCGAAAGACGAAGAAAGAAAGGCTCGCTTTTAAAGGCGAGGATACACTTAGGTGAAGGACTGACATTTGCTTGAAAACCTGAAACAGAGCGCCGCAATTCGATGTCGACGTTTCGCAGAGCAACTCCGCATATTCGAACTGTTTAGCACCTCAACGATTTCATTGTGACCGATGGTTCAATTTCGTTCCAGGACCAGTAGCACACGGCCTGTTCTCATTGCTATGGTACTGACGATGTTGTTCAGCGGTGTTCGAAACTATGTGCTACAATACCCACCGAGAAATATTTACTTGCCACCTATCAATCGGTACGGGACACCATTATTCTGCTGCAAAAAGTAACCGTTTAGTCATTCAGTAGTTTCAGTGTCTGAGGTCACTACGTCAAAAGGTGTTACTAGAGAATTCGTACAAGTGGTTCAAAACGACTGCTCAAGGCGAGCTCAAAGTCTGCACTTACTTATATGCCTTGTGTTTAGGAACAGCGGAGGCGATGTACAACAAATGATTGAACTACCCAACCGAAAAGCTGAGGACAGCCTTCAAGATGAATGTGCAATAGATCTAACCAATGAAACTAAAGAAGAGTGAAAGAACGTAGCCGTAATCACTGACGTACCTTTTCTTTATTTACTGCATGAAAAAAAATACAGGAGCTGAAACACCACGAAGAAAACGCATTAATGTTTTATGTACAAGTACGCCTATTTCTCAGGCAAATGGGCACATGTATTTAACAACGACATCTTTTCAGGCTGCGGCTTTTGAGCCACTACATAGGTGCGCCAGATTTTAGGAAAAAAATTATTATATTGGTCGGGGGCTTTCGCCACTCTATGTAGATCCATTAGCAAAACATATTGTATAGAAGATCTTCAAACTTTCGGATAGCAGAAAAACTAATTTTGCAAGTTTTTACAGAATACTGCCGTTGTGATCACTGCAGCTGTTCTTATGAAGTTAATTATTGGTGGAAACTTGATATGCAAATTGACGCACATGCAAAGATGTACGCACCAATTTACTTCTGCTGCGTGAGCGACATGATGGCGTTAAATGCTTTGGAAGGCTAGGTCCCGCAGTATAAAGCCAAATACCGTGAGACAAATATTATCTCATATGTTTATGTTTTTGGTTTATTTCGCGTTACAGGCATTTCAGGGCAGTGCACGTGTATGTGCTGCAGCTTGCATTACTTATATGTTCTATGTCTGTATCAGAGATAGGCGCGCGTTCTGCAAGAACTACGAGAACGATTTAACACTCAAGACGAAAGTTCCTTCTTTCATGGTGTTCATCAGGTACAGCGGTGGCTTCTATGTCTATTACATGCCATACAGTCATGTTCCTAGCTATTGCGTCGGAATCATTGCTGGTTTCTGGTACACAACAAGGGTACCTCGGCAACTATCAAGGGTAAGCAATAGCATTATTCTGCTTGGCAAGGCTTATCGTAACCAACTTACCGAAAAGTACTTTTTATTTAGGTGTGTGCAAGCTTAGAGTATCTAATGTGAAACGTGCGACGTAATCAAGTTTAAACCTTCATTATGTACGGAGATCGTAGAGCCAGTACATGTCAGAAACAACCTGACAGAGTTTGTTCGTAGGGATGTAACGTTCCTGTCACTCTCGCTGGATGTGCAGTCAGGCATATGTCCAATGAGTCCAATGAGCCTATAATTTTTCAATTCTTTAACGTCTCCCTTTCTGTGGATTAGTATAATGTTTGCATTCTTCCAGTTTTCTGGGACCCTTGCAGTAGATAGACACTTCGTATGAAGAAGCAGGGTTTGGGTACGGGCTAGTTGGTATTCCATTGTTTCAAACGTCACTTAAAGCACATACATAGACAGAGACCAAAAGAACGACAAAGACAAACCCCACTACGTCTTCGTCGTTCTTTTGGTCCCTGTCTATATATGTGGAGTAAGTGATGTTTGAAACAATCGTATAAAAAGCCGCCAGTTTTTCTAGCATTATGTCTCCTCCATCTTTTATTAAATCGACTGTTATTTCAACTTCTCCTGCCGCTCTTCCTCGTTTCATGTCTTGCAAAGCCCTTCGGACCTCATCGCTAGTTATAACAGGAGTTTCTGTATCCTGTTCATTACTGTTTCTAATTGAGGTATCCTGACACCTCTGGGTACTGTACAGGTCAGTATAGAATTCTTCCGCTGATTTTACTATATCTTCGAGATTTCTGGTGATATTGCCCTGCTTACCTTTCAGTGCACACATCTTGGCTTGCACACATCAAGACCCGCCGTGGTTGCTCAGTGGCTATGGTGTTGGGCTGCTGAGCACGAGGTCGCGGGATCGAATCCCGGCCACGGCGGCCGCATTTCGATGGGGGCGAAATGCGAAAACACCCGTGTGCTTAGATTTAGGTGCACGTTAAAGAACCCCAGGTGGTCAAAATTTCCGGAGTCCTCCACTACGGCGTGCCTCATAATCAGAAAGTGGTTTTGGCACGTAAAACCCGAAATATTATTATTCTATGCCAAATTCTTTTCTCACCGATTTCAGGCTGCGTCTACTTTTTACTGCTTCTTCAGTCTTTCTCCCGTTTTGATTTCGAATATCATTTATTTTCGCCTTGTTGATGAGTTTTGACAGTTCCACGAATTCTTTCTTATCTCTTGAGTTGGACACTCTCATTTTTTGTTGTTTCTTTATTAGATCTTTTGTTACTTGGGAGACCTTGCCTATTGGTTGCCTCGGTGCCTTGCCTCCCACTTCAACTGCTGCCTCTGAAGCCAACCTAGTTGCGGTTTCATTCATTAGCTCTTTGTCATCATCATCTCTCCGTTCTAAGGCTGCATATTTGTTTGCAAGTACCAGCCTGAATTTGTCTGCTTTTACCCTCACTGCCTCTAGGTTATCCTCTTTCTTCTGGACCAATTCAGCTCTTTCTATCTTCAAATTGAGCAGAATCCTAGCCCTCACTAACCTACGATCACTGCACTTTACCTCACCTATCACACCTGCTCAAACAACGTAGCTGATGGTGCGCGTTGCATGTTTGCACAGTCAAGAGAAATTTATTTTTTATTTATTTGCGCTCAAGCGGACAAACCACTATAGATGGGAAAAGAATAACAAAATAAAACAAAATAAACATAATAAAAATTAAAGATATAAAAGAACACCTACAGGCGCATATGAGGATGCAATTTGAGAATTCAATGCTAATGAATATGCAAGGCCCAGCCTATTTTTAAAGAGTAGTTATAGGATTAAATATTAATATTATTGATAATTACACACAATCGTTTTATGCTGCTCAACCCGTTGTATTTTTACTTTCAATGAAGCATAAGTTTTTATGTTCAAGAGTAATTCTTAAAGGGCCCCTGAAACGGTTCAGACAAATTCTGTGGATGCGTAGGGTGCAGCTTAAGTAGAACATTAGCACCACAATTTAAGTGAAGCATTATGTATTAATGGAAGTACAAGCGTTTACAAGTTACCCTCCTCCCTAGCCATGCTTTCCTCCTCAACTCGTTCGCCGAGCGATCAGGGGTAAGCTCCGCCTTCACTGGTTCTGCGTCACGATGCGACGTCACATCGTCCACTTCCGGTTGTTTTGAAGCCCGCCCGCGTGAAACGCCTCCTCTAACGGCTTGGCCGTCAACCCCAAGCGAGAGCTATCGAAGCCGCGTGCGCTGCGAGCATTCTGTGGTAGCGCCGAACGTGTCTGGTATTCCGGTAATCACACACTAGCAGAACGTTTCAACGGAACGGTGAAGGTATAAACTCAAGCTAATAAAGGAACTTTAGCGTAGACGTACGTGAGCTGCCTGATCAGTCTCCACGGTCCAGCCACCCGTTGGCACAGAGCTTAACCAGCTAAAGAAAGAGCTAATATTGCTCTAACCAGGTGTAAAACATTTTAAACATTTACAAAAACAATGTGTTAACGATTACACTCCTGCGAAAAATTTACACCAGCAGCATAGAAGAATACATTTTGTTACTGCTACTGTGTGTGGTTGAGCTCTATGCCACCAGGTGGCTGCACCATGCAGACCATTCACATTTGCGCTTCTGTTCATCCCCTGAAACGACACGCAAGGGGACACGGCCAGGTCCCGTCCCTTTGCGCTTGCGTTTACCCTAATACCGGACTCGCTAAACGCTATTGCGGTAGTAATCTTCTGGTGTAAAGTGACGGTCGCAATCGCGCAAATCCTGGCGCCCATCGGATAGCGGCAGTCCAATGCGCTGCAGCCAGTCCGCTCGTCTACTGGCTTGCAGAGGGACACGATGTCGCAGGTTGACATATTGCCAGTCGCTACGTTTGCAGTCCACAACGCAACAAAGTCGAATCATAGCGCTCGCGAAAAGACATATCGACACTGACGGTGGAGCTCTCGTCAAAGACGGAGCACGTTGTAACACAAGCAGACGACACTTGCTGTGTGCCGGAAGTGCTTAAGTGTACTGAAAAATTGTTCTTGTGCATTTTCTTTATGTTAATTTATTTAAAAACAAATGAACTAACATTCCAACTATTACAAACATGATTTGTTTACCATAAAGGTGGAAAAATTATCGACCACACACCCTGGTCAGCCAATCAGATAGCTCGCCCCACTGACGTCATATGGGTGATTTCCGTCATATGGGTAGGGGCGGCTTAAAATTCCGCCGAGCAGTGTGCTCGGACCGGCAGCGAAGTGCATTTTCAAAACCTTATAATAAATTGCACGCTTTAGGCGGAGCACTTGGATGCGTCAATTAATGATCAGAAGGACCTACTCTAACGACTCAGTACGTTTGTAGAAAATCGTCAAAATTGTTTAAGGGTCCCTTTAAAAATTTCAGGCAACATGGTTGGCAAACCGCCAGTCGTTCTATAATCGCCGTCACCAGAGTAACATTTAGGCGGCAAAGTATTCCGCCATAAAAATTGTCTTTTCACTGTATAGTTAAACAAGATGCATTAATAATGACTGCTTCTGGAAGTGAGACCACATCGTTGTGTTAAGGCATCAAGAATACGCAGTCGCATATATAATGCGTGTAAGTATTCTTAGCCATTTCACAAATGCATATTGAAATGCGTGATATTTAGGAGTCACTGGGGCCATTATTGGGGGCTGGTTACTCTTTTTAAGATATAATAAATAAATATACAACAACAAATGATGAGGTGCCGCTTGACCAAAAAAGAAATGTCGCAAGATGACTATAAGTCAGCCCGAGTTGTGCGGATATTCAAGAAAGACCACCGTCAATTACTACAATATAATCGCCCAATCTCCTTAACATCTTCGTGTTGTAAACTTATCGAACACATAATAGCTCAGAAATTAAATCAATTCTTAGAAGAACACTCAGTTTTCCAGTCGGTGCTATGATTTCTGTCTCAAGTTATTTGCTTCAAGATATGGCGAAATGAAAGCATAAATGCCTATAACAAATGTGTGCGCGTACCTTTCGTTACGATGGCCACCAATCAAGACAACAAGTGTGTTCGTATGTTAGATCAAAATTCTGTGTCACCTCTTTATCGTCTACTACACAGCTTCGTTGATCATCCACCTTCACAGAGTGTAATCGCTCATATTTTCTCTCCTCTCCGAACTCACGCTAACCAAACGATGCAAACGCTCTGTTGCAGCCGATGCATTGCTACTTTGTTCCAAAAGAACAACCGTGTTCAGGAATGTCTCGGTCACCAGAAGACGGCAGGCTTGCTGATTTGCACAGCTATTTTTGTGAATCCGACCTCTGAAATTTTTCTTGTAATAGCACACACTCTCTCTCTCTCTTTCTTTCTTAAAAGCGTGTTTAAGCGTCCTTCGTTTGCGCTAATAGCGGATGCTCAATTTTTCTCCGCTTTATGCGAGCTACTACTTCTCTAACAAAGCCGTTCTTGTCCAATAAACGAACAAATTTCTATTGGTATACACGTGACTCAAACACAGCTATTTTTCCGAAATAACAGAGGAACAGTATATTTAAGGCTAAAGATGTGTAGGCCTGCGTGCGTGTGCGTGCGTAACGTCAACTTTTCCCGTTGTTGTCTGTTACAATTAGTCGGCAAAAATGAATAACGTGTGAAGGGTACCTGCAGTAGGTCAACCATATGTTGGCCGACAAATTGGAACAGCGCTTCTATAGGTTGACAGCCATTGGCCACTTCACAGGTTGACGCCAGAGAATTGCCCATGGACGACAGCGTCATCGGGAGAGCCTTGCCCTAGCCACAGGAACAATGAAGCGAAGCGCTTCATAGAGGACCCAGACTCGAGCGGCGCCCCATTAAGTGACCACAGGCGGGTGAGCAAGCTGTTTGCACGCTAAAACACAGCATTCCTCTCCCGCGAACACTTCGAGCTAGTTGTCAGTGTCGTTGCAGGTGCCTTCTCAAATAAACGATGGAAAGTTACCGAAGAAACTTTTAAAAAGCAATACTTTGGGACGATTTACCAACGTGTTAAGGGCTGCAGAAAATAAAATTAAATTATGGCGTTTTACGTGCCAAAACAATTTTCTGATTATGAGGCGCGCCATTTTAACACATTGCCTAAGTTATAATTAAGGTCACACTAATCACTAAAGCAGGTAAGTTCTCTAAAGAAAGCACAATCGATTTTGAGGCACGCCGTAGTAGCCATTTCAGGCTCGCCATTTTAACACATTCCCTTAATTAGAATTAGGATCACACTGATTACTAAAGCAGGTAACTTCTATAAAGAAAGCACAATCGTCAGCAAATAGACGAATTTGAACTAGGGTGTTAACCACATTGGCAATGTCATCTGTATTGACACGTACATTTGCGTATCTTTTCCGGTTGACCACTTGTCACCGCCTAACAAATGTTATAACACAGCGCAGGACGCACCTGCATGTATCGCAAGTTTCTGCATTGTTGTCAATGTTTTTATTCGCTGTCTGTTACCGAAGATTATGCACTCAAATTGCATGTATGCGCGACGCGAATAGTGTAGAACTTTGTGGAAGACACGCGGATCATAGCGATTACTCTGGAACATTCGACAACTGATGTATAAAAGCCGACGCGCTTGATCCGCTGACCAGATTTTCTACGATAGCCGAATGTGTTCGCCGCTTTCGTTGAGCTTTGAGTGTAGCCCTGTTTTTGTGGGCGCAGGTTCGCCCAATAAAGTTAGTTTCGCCATTTCAGTTTTGTTGCTGTGTCCTCGACCGTCACTAGCACGTGACATCTGGTGGGGCTGTTTTCGTTCATGTACCGGACGCCCCCACAAAGCCGTGACCCAAGCCCGAACCTGGAAGACGACACCAAGGTAGCCAAGAACCAGCGAGGTAGGCGCAGGCTGCAAGGACTGCCCCTGGAGCACGGATTTGGCCTGAGACGACAGGGAAGGTTGTCGCCAAGTCAACCCCAATGGCAGCCCCAGCGTTCCCCATCGTGTTGCAACAGCCCAGGGAGCCACCGACCTTCCGTGGAACATCGTCTGAAGACTCAGAAACTTGGCTAGGGACCTATGAACGAATCGCCGCTTTCAACAACTCTGACTCTGACGAGAAACTGCGGCATGTATACTTCGCTTTAGAAGACGCCGCCAGAACGTAGCTTGAGAACCGGGAGTCAACCGTGAGGACATGGAACCTGTTCTGTAGCGGCTTCCTGCGGACATTTATGAGCATCGCGCCCAAGGAAAGGGCTGCAGCTATGCTGGTAGCACGAGTACAACTACCCAACGATCTTCACCGAGGAGAAGATGCGCCTGTTCCGCCACTCCGACCCGGATATGCCTGAGGAGAAGGAAACTCGGTTCCTCATGCGCGGGGTAAAACAAGATGTCTTCGCCGGATTGATACGCAACCAGCCCAGGACTGTTGCTGAGTTTGTTTCCGAAGCAAAAACCATTGAGAAGACGCTCGATATGCGCACAAGGCAATATAATCGCCGAAACTAGAACGATGTTCAATCCCTCGGCAGTGAAGACATGCGAGAGTCCATCAGAGCGGTCGTTCTCGAGGAACTGCAGAAGCGCTTCCCTAGGTCCCAGCCTTAGTGGCGTCAATCGCCGACATCGTCAAAGAGAAGGCTCAGCGATCCTTTGGGGTTACTGAAGTGCAGCCGTCATCGCCACAGCCCCAGCCGGAAACGATGACCTACACCACCGTCGCCCGCCATCGAGGTCCCCCTGCAAGATCGCGCCAGGGCCCTGTAATATCGCAATTCCGTCGTCCACCGCCGCCGACGCCAGCCCTTTCACCCGTCGCCCAGCGAAGGTATGTGAGGAAGACGGACATTTGGCGAGCCCCCGACCACCGCCCGCTCCGCTATCACTGCTATGCAGCCGGCCTTGTACACCGCCGATGCCCATACCGCGACATGGGACTGCGACGGTTCGCCGTCAACGCGCCGCAAACGAGTGAGAAACTTACAGTTGTTCATTGCCATATCGCCAACGCGGGGGTAATCAGTTTTTACATTCATTGGCAAGGGAAACGCAGGCACTGTAGCATTGTTGGTATGCGGCCGCATCATTTGTATATAGCAGCGCCGACCTCCAACCACATTTATTTGCACCCCTGTGATAAAGAAGCAGACCAGAATCTTGTAGTTACCCTCTGGAAGACGGTGCACCGGATAGACGTCACTGTTTCCAAGCGCAGCATACGTAAAGAGCACGCGAAGTCAAACTACCAGCGCGCTAGCGCCTGACTACGGCAAAGAAGGCGTGAAGTAATAAACAAAGGACAGTGGCAAAAAAAGAAACCATTCCATCCACATGGGGTGGCAGCATTTACTTACCAAAGAAGCGCTAAAAAATGGCGCAGTTTTGAAAGCCGCAGACGAGATAGTAAATTCATTGACATAGGCCACTTAGGACTTGCTCGCGGCTCCGTCCAGTCACGTCTTCGACCATCGAAGAGGTAACGGCTATTGACCAAAGAGGTGTGTAGACAGGATACCAATAAAAAAAATTCAATCGCGATTACGATCTTCCCTAACACAAAATTTGAGCGCGGCTGCATACGTGTGTTCGTTTCGCAAAATGTACACTGGCGGGCGCGGACAATCTCTTTCGTGCGGCACGTTGGAAACGGAGCGATGTGTGGCGCGACTTCCTATAATCGAGAGATCGCTAGAGGGAGCGAGTGCGTCACATGGGGTAAAGGTCACTCCAGTGTGGGCACGATCCATAGCAGCCTGACAGGCAGACCTCCGCTCATTAAACGCTTTCCTTAGATACAGACGACGTGCACTACTCTGGCGCCATGTCGTCGCAGAGACAATCTTGAGGGGCACTGCGATTTTGTTCTCGCGCATTCGCAGTTCCTTCCTCCTCCGCTTTCCCCATCTTGGTGCCGCTGCAGCTTCCTCCCCCGCTTTCCTCCTTGCGCTCTCTCCGCTCTCGCAGTCCTTCAGCTCCCGCTGCGCGCCGCTTTCACTTTCATCCTTCGCTGTGTTCGTTAGCTCGGTTACGAGGGACAACGCCGACGCCCTCCGCAGGAACGGGCGCCGAAGTGCTGCGCTGTAAAAACACTCAAGTCAAAACACTTACAAACGTGTCGTGAGTAGCACTGTTTGCGAACACCAGCGGAGATGAGTCACATAGCTAGTGTGAGCAAATATGGCTGCGCCAGCGGGGTTGTCTCCACCCTGTACAATGCAAATAGGGCATGGAAGCAGCATATTTAGGCATAAATTCATAGCGTCATCTGTCGGTAAAGGGTGTCGAACAGTCGTGTCTCTCAATGGGGTACGAAGTTTACAAAATTAACGATGGGGCAACAATTCTTCATGCACTGAAATAGCAAGGAATTGCCTAGTCTGGCTTTATTGCAGAATGCCTTTAGCCATCCATGACCGCTTTTATAGACGCGTGAAACGCTATATCGTGGTGCTTATTATTTTTAAAGCTAAGATTAGTGTAGTACGGAATTTAATGTTGAAGCCAATAAATACTGACGTAGCCAGCACGATACGCTCTTCGTATATAACCTTGCGTGCTTTGACTCGGGAATGTCGCCAAGCCGACCAGCGTTAGAAATTGGATTTTTAGCGAAGCTCTGCATTGAAGCAATATTACAGAGCCATGTACCTTTTACGCGACTGTTGGCTGCCCAAGCACAGATTAGCAAGTCTTCTTGCAGGCGCCAAAGAGCAGCTCGCCAATGTTTGACAGCAGTGTGGGAAAGGCACTTTCATAAATGAGAGATTCATCATCAAGGCTGCTTCATCGCGTGTTGTGCCTGAACTAGAATGGTTTTGTTTTTCAGTACATTGCGTCCGCTGCGGCCCAAGCTGCACAGTGGAGCAGACATTACGGCATGCAGCTGGCGACTGCATGTTCTCGCAGAAACACGAGTTCAAATATCTGGGCAGCACTTGGGAACGAAATCATGACGCTTTCAATTGATTATCGTCCATTTTATTTCGGTAACAAAGCGGAAATAGAATAACGTCACCGGAAGTAAAGAAAGAAAGAACACGGAAATCACTTGACAAAGTAATTTCACTTCTCAAACGGTGCGTCAGCTCGACCCAACAGACCGTTGCCGGTGCTGTAACGTTTAACTTAGTCCGGCCCGAATAAAACGACGCGTCTCTCTGGCGCGGTCGCTGTTGAATTCCTAGCGGTCTTTCATCCTGGCTAGGCAGGTCCCCACTGTGTCCACCGAGCGACACCCGGACGTTCTTGGAACGTGAGGCACAGCTAATAGAAATCGCCTCCGAGGCGCGTGCTGAGGCTCACTTTCTGCAGCCGGTGGTGGAGCCTCTGTTTTCTCCTTCCCAGTCGTCTTCGCTGCGGCCACAGCGCATCGTTGCCTCGGTACCGCTGGCTCTGGAACGCACGCCGAGTGATCTGGAAGTATCCCAGCCTTCCTTAACCTGGCCGAGCGTGGGCGAGTCAATGACTCCGGTGGCTACGGTATCACGAGGACCCGATGGCCCACTGCTGGGTACCGAGGCGGCCGAAGGCACCGGGGCTGTCATCTGGTCCCTGGCCATTCTCTACCTGATGGCGGACGCTCGTGGGCAGAACTGGCCCCGGAAGAACAGCGCGTCAACTTTCTCTTTATTTTTCCTCGACAGCAAATCTCTCGTTGGCACAAGTAAACAACAAGTAAAAAAAAAAGATTGATGCTTGTTTTAAAGGAAAAGCATGGCCAGGACCGCTCAGAAATCCTTAGAGATTGAGCTACCCATAGTGATCATCAAAATACGTCCACCGCGGATAAATCAAGAAAGTTTTTAGGCATGTAAGACTTTGGAAATGGGTCGGAGAAATTTCCGTAACGCGCTGCCGATATGTGTCTACTGAGATGGCCCCCTTTTTGAGATCGAAGCGAGCGCATCGTGCACGCCATTATTATTTTAAACGAGAATGGGGGTTTGGGCTCTGTGTCGTAGTACAATGACCCTTTAAACTACAGCAAACGAGTCTGCTATCAGTCACAGATGGTTTGTACACTTCGAGCGGGGAAGAATCAAAATGGGTTGGAGCGCATACGGCAGACATTGCCAGATGCAGGCTGGAAGCTTACCATTATCATTAAAAACAAGTGTGTACAAAAGCATTCTACCTAATATATGCGGCAGAGACTTGCAGATTAACAAACAAGCTTGACGCCAACGTAATTACCGCGCAAGAAGTAATGGAACATAGAATGCTAGGCATAACGTTAAGAGACTGAAAGAGAGCGGTTTGCATCACGGAGCAAACGGGTGTAGCCGATATTCTAATTGACATTAAGAGAAAATAATGGAGCTGGGCAAGTCATGCAATGCACAGGTTAGATAACCGTTCGACTATTAGTGTGACAGAATGGGTACCAAGAGAAGGAAATTGTAGTCGAAGAAATGTAGTCGAAATATAGTGTAGGAAATTTGCGGGAGCTAGTTGGAATCGGTTGGCGCAAGACTTGGAGATCGCAGGGAGAGGCCTCTGTCCTGCATTGGGCATAAAATATGATGATGATGATGATGATGATGGTGGTGGTGGTGATGATGATGATGATGGTTGTGGTGGTGATGATGATGATGATGGTGGTGGTGGTGGTGATGATGATGATGATGATGATGATGGTGGTGGTGGTGGTGATGATGATGGTGGTGATGGTGATGATGATGATGATGATGATGATGGTGGTGGTGGTGGTGGTGGTGGTGGTGGTGGTGGTGGTGGTGGTGGTGGTGGTGGTGGTGACGATGATTTAATGAGGTATATTTATCGAACATTAAGTTATCCTAAGTAATAGATAAGGTCTCAATGCAAAAATTGTGGACGATGTCGAAAGATGACAGCGTTTTAAGGAGCCCAGATCTTCCGTGGTACTTAAAAAAAATCCCGACTATCTTAAAGGAACTCTGCGACCATTCAATACCAGTAAAAGTTGGTATCGCAACGCGTTTTTTTCAGATGCGAACGTTCAATGAAGTTGCCCGCTACTTCTTGGAAAACAGGTTTCACGTTCTTGCTACTATGATTTCCTTTAAACAAGCATCAATCTTTTTTTTACATGTTGGTTACTTGTGCCAACGAGATATTTGCTGCGGAGGAAAAAGAGGAAGTTCACGTGCTGTTCTTCCGAGGCCAGTTCTACTCACGAGCGTCTGCCATCAGGTAGAGAATGGCCAGGGACCAGATGACAGCCCCGGTGGCTTCCACCGCCTCGGTGCCCAGCAGTTGCTCATCGGGTACTCGTGATACCGGAGCCACCGGTGTTATGACGCGTCCGTGCTCGGCGAGGCTAAAGAACGCTGGGATACTTCCGGACCATTCGGCGTGCGTTCCAGAGCCAGCGGTACCGAGGCAACGATGCGCTGTAGCCGCAGCGAAGACGACGGGGAAGGAGAAAACTGAGGCTCCGTCACCGGCTGCAGAAAGTGAGCCTCAGCACACGCCTCCGAGGTGATTTCCATTTGTTGTGCCTCACGTTCCAACAACGTCCCGGCGTCGCTCGGTGCACACTGTGGAGACCTGCCTATCCAGGCTGAAAGACGGCCAGGAATTCAACAGCGACCATGCCAGAGAGACGCGTCGCTTTATTCCTGGCGGACTAAGTTAAACGCTACAGCACCGGCAACGGTGTGTTGGGTCGAGCTGACCCACCGTTTGAGAAGTGAAATTACTTTGTCAAGTGCTTTCCGTGTTCTTTATTTCTTTAGTTCTGGTGTCGTTATTGTATTTCCGCTATGTTACCGAAGTAAAATGGAAGATGATCAATTGAAAGCGTCATAATTTCGTTCCCAAGTGCCGCCCAGATATTTGAACTCGCATTTCTGGAAAAATGTGCAGTCGCGAGCTGCTTGCGTTAACGCCTGCTCCATTGTGCAACTCGTAACGCGGCAGACGCGATGTACTGAAAAATAAAATCGTTCTAGTTCAGGCATAACACGCGATGGAGCAATCTTGATGGTGAATCTCTGATTTATGAAAGTTCTTTCCCACACTGGGGGGGGGGGGGGGGGGGGGGGGCTGTTGAACATAGGCGAGCTGCTCATTGGCGCCTGCATGAAGGCTAGCTAATCGGTGCTTGGGCAGCCGACAGTCGCGTAAAAGGCCCATGTCTGTGCTGTTCTACTTAAATGCAGAGTTTCGCTACAAAATCCCATTTCTAACGCTGCTTGGCTTGGCGACATCCCCGAGTGAAACCAAGCAAGACATTTACGAAGAGCGTATCGTGGTGGCTTCGTCAGTACTTAAAGACTTCAACATAAAATTTCGCACTACACTAATCATATCTTTAAAAATAATGAACACCACCATAAAGCGTTTTGGTCTTATATAACAGCGGTCATGGATGCCTAAAAGCATTCCGCAATAAAGCCCGACTAGGCAATCCCTTGCTATTTCAGTGCATGAAGAATTGTTGCCCCATCGGTAATTTTGTAAAATTCGTACCCCGTCGAGTGACGCGACTGTACTGCAACCTTTACCGACAGATGACGCTAGCAATTTATACCTAAATATGTTGCTAAATATGTTGGAGAAGTATGGGAGAGGCCTTTGCCCTGCAGTGGGTGTAACCAGGCTAATGATGATGATGATGTTGCTTCCATGCCCTATTTGCATTGTGCAGGATGGAGACAACACCGCTGGCGCAGCCATATTTGCTCACACGAGCTATGTGACTCAGCTGCGCTGGTGTTCGCAAACAGTCCTGCTCACTACGCACTTGTAACTGCTTTGACTTGAGTCTTTTACGGCGCAGCTCTTCGGCGCCCTTTTTTGCAGAGAGCGTCGGCGTTGCCCCTTGTAACCGAACTAACGAACACAGCGAAGGATGAAAGCTAACGCGGCGCGCAGCGAGCACTGAAAGACTGCAAAGCGGAAAGAGCGCGAGGAGGAAAGCGGAGGAGGAAGGTACGGCGAATGCGCGAGAAGAAAAGCGCAGTGCCCAGCAATATTGGCCCTGCGACGACATGGCGCCAGAATAGTGCGCGTCGTCTGTAACGGAGGAAAGCGTTGCAAGAGCGGAGGTCTGTCTGTGGGGCTGATTTGGATCGTCCCCACCCTGGAGTGACCTCTACCACGTGTCACCCACGCGCCGCCTCTCGCGATCTCCCGATTATAGGTAGTCGCGTCACACATCGCTCCGTTTGCAACGTGCCGCACGAAAGAGATTGTCCGCACCCGCCAGTATACACATCCCGAAACGAAAATACGTATGCAACCGCGTTTAAATTTTGTGTTAGTGACGATCGTAATCTTGGGTGAATTTTTTTTATTGGTATCGTGTCTGCATATATCTTTACTCAATAGCCGTTAATGCTTCCATGGTCGAAGACGTGACTGGACGGAGCCGCAAGCAAGTCCTAAATGGCCTATGTCAATGAATTTACCATCTCGTCCGCAGGATTCAAAACCGGGCCATTCTTTAGCGCTTGTTTGCTAGGCAAATGCTTCCCCCCATTTGGATTGAATGATTTTTTTTTTTTGCCACTCACTTTTGTTTATTACTTCACGCCTTCTCTGCCGTAGTCAGCCGCTCGTGAGCTGGTAGTTTGACTTCGCGTGCTCTTTCCGTCTGCTGCGCTTGGAAACACTGATGTATATCTGGTGCACAGTCTTCGAGAGGGTAACTACAAGATGCTGGTCTGCTTATTTATCACAGGGGTGCAAATAAATATGGTTGGAGGTCGGCGCTGGTATATACAAACGATGCGGACGCATACGAACGATGCCCCAGCGCCTGCGTTTCCTTCCTCAATGCCCGTGAAAATTGATTTCCCCCTCGTTGGCGATATGACAAAGAACTACTGCAAGTTTCTTACCCGTTTGATTTTTCTGACGCGCACACGACCACGGAGTTTTCTTGCGTGCGCTCACATGCACACTTCACTTGCGAGACGGACGTCGGCGCCGGTTGCTCTGATACAAAAGATTGGAGCAGTGATTCCACCGTCTGCGAACAATATTCATTCTTGCATATGAATTATTTGTAGTTATGGTATTCTTGCCCACCGCATTCATAAATAAACCATGCATGAATACCTGCATAAAACATTTTTTTAATTGAATGATGCGTAAAAAATTATAGTAATCTCTTTTGTTGCGTTAGCGATTATATGGACACTCCAGGCGCATTTCCGCCGTTGGCGTCGGCGTTATGTCCCGTATAAAGTGCAAGTGAGATAACATCGTGGCCCCCGTGCAGTGTGCTGTGGGTGCGAGTGATAGCGTGGAAGAGTGAATCGAGGATGGTTGCTCGATCTCGCACGCGGGAGAGATGTTGGCCGGCAAGAAGCGCACCGCCTTCTATTGAGTGCAAGACACAGGGAGCAGAGAGGGCGCCTTCTACTCCGCCGCTTGCTGCTGCTGCCGCTCTTCCTGGCGCCAGTGTTTTGACAGCGAGTGTCCGCGGTCATCGAGTGAAATATACTTGTTTGTCTCTGCGCATGCTTGTCAATGTAGTTAATAAGCGAACGCTTACAAGTTTATACGGCTGATAAAACTGCTATCCTTATTTCGTGTAGGTGTGCAGTAATTTGATATCGCAGTCGACGCCGAAATTTTTCAAATTCGTGAAAATAACTTTATTGGGCGAACCTACGCCCACAAAAACAGGCTACACTCAAAGCTCAACGAAAGCGGCGAACACAGTCGGCGATCGTCGAAAATCTGGTCAGCTGGTCAAGCGCGTCGGCTTTTGTACATCCGTCGTCTAATGTTGCGGAGTAATAATCGCTGGGATTCGCATGCCTTCCACAAAGTTCTGGAGTATTCGCGTCGAGCATGCATGTAATCAGGTTGCACAAGGTTCGGTAACAGACAGCGAATGGAATCATCGATAACATTCCGGAAACTTCCGATACATGCAGGCGCATCCTGCGCTGTGCGATAACATTTGTTAGGCGGTGACAAGTGGTCAACCTGAAAAGATAAACAAGTGCACGTGTCAATATAGATGACATTGTCAATGTGGTTAGCACCACTAGTTCAAATATGTCTATTTCCTGACGATTCTGTTTTCTTTAGAGAAGTTACCTCCTTTAGTGATCAGTGTGACCTTAATTCTAACTGGGGCAATGTGTTAAAATGGTGTGAGCGATGGGGAATGCTTAATGCAACGAAGTGCGCCTATCTCCCCAAAGCGCGCCAAAAAGTCCCCTTCGACTGCACTTACAATTTGGCTGAAGCACCCTTGCTTAAAGCAGCCTGCTGTAAGTATTCAGGTCTAATATTAATGGGTGGCTTATCTTGGAACTTCCATATAAAGCCATCTGCTCTACCGCTTTCCGGAAACTGAGCCTTCTACACCACAAACTCAAGACTGCCCCGCCTAATGGTAGACTACTGTTACTTTTCGTTAATTAAGCCCAAACTTGAGTACGCTTCCATATTATGGGGCCTTCACTCGGAAATTAACATAACAAAGAAATAATTTAACGAAAAACAGCGCCATCTGTTTGCAGTAATAGTGGGGCACTGAATCCGCCCCTGCATTACTAACCGCAAACGCCTTTGAACTATTACAGATTCGAAGACAGAAAAGTCGACTAACGTTTCTTTCAAACTTAATTAATCATAACCAAGCCTTAGACACCGCAATATGCGTACCCACCTTCATAAGCAGACCTACTTGACACCACTACCCTCATTCTATCAACACCAATTTTAGCAAGGAGTCACACTTTTCGGTACTCTTTTTTTCCGCCAACAATGGCTCACTGGAATAAACTAACTGAAGCATATCCCCAGCACCTGTGACATGTATACCATTTGTGTAAACAATGTTATTTCGTATATTAATTATAGTTGTAATATAACCAAAATGTTAAAATTCTTCTTAATAGTCTAGCTCATCACCAAAGAATTTCTATCAAAAACGTGTTACAAACTTGTTTCATCCTGCTCAGTCTGGTTCGACTTCTTGTCCCCAGTATTTCTTCATAAATAAATGTCACAATTGACACCATGTGGCACAAAGGCATATAATTGAATTAACATACTTTACTTTCCATGAAATGAGTCAGTGGTTTATATATTAACAAATGCCGATATGGTTCAGCAATTCAAGTTCTAGGTCGCGTTAGCCCTCGGACTTTGAAAGAAAGGCGCACCCGTCTAAGGGCCCCTTCACACTACTACAAAAATTTGGCGAGTGAAGCGGATTCGTTTATCGGAAAAAATAGAGCGTGCTCTCATACGTTGACGCGCGCATCGGCGGATCCGCCGCCGCTTCCCGCTTTTCCGCGACGACAGCGAGATCTCGTGGCAGTTTCTTTTTTTTTTTGGCTTTGCGACTTCGCGAACGAGATGAGAGTTGACGTGAGTGCCTCTCGTTCGCAAGCTTTTGTTGCGTCTGCTCACCCTGGTTTCCATCCAATCCATAAATAATCTTCTTATCCTACAAAAAGGGCCCTACGTTCTGTTGCAAACCTAGCATTTAATGCACATACTTCAGAACTATTCGTCAAATATAATGTAATTAAATAAGTGTGCTTTATGAATACCCTTTATTAGTTTCCTTTAGATCTGATACCGCCAGAAATCGCGGTTATGTTCACGGTGTTGCTAACTTGCAACTAAATCCTTCTTCGCGCCTAAACAGACACTCGGAAAAATGGTATGTGCCACGGCCGCTCACAAATTATGGCTTTCAAACATTAAGTTAATGCTTGCCGAAGGCATTAAATAAATTCCAGATTTCTTATGAAAACGTTCGCATACTAACACTTCTGTTTTAAGCATGATGTGCTAAATATGTTGAGTTAAATCTCACTTTTTGTAAAATATGTCTTCTGTGCATATCGTGTTTTCTCATTAGACACCGACGTTGAAATGCATTTTTCTCTTATTGCCATGCAGCCTTAGCGAACCGGGGACGTGGGGTCGGTCAAGCTGTTTTTAATGCAGCTTTTTTTTTCCTCGTTCTAACCACTTATGTGAAACTCCATGTATATGGTAAATAAATGAACTTGAACTTGAACTCGAACTTGTATTGCGCCGTTGCTGGGCTTCCAGCGGCGAGATACTGAGCACAGCACGATGGCGAGCTTTTCAGAAGACAAGGAAATGTCGGAAGAAGAAGAAATTGTCACGATTCTCCTCTCAAACTCAATTATGGCGATGCTTCAAGAGCTGCGATGGGTTGAGCAACCAAGATGGCGGCGGCCGTGACGACGGTGGTGGGTCCGCCCGTCCTTGCAGGAGCGGGATAGGTTGGGACAGGCGAACAACTTCTTGCCACTGCTTCGCGATCGAGACGTTCAGTACTACAGAGAGTAAGTACACGTGTCTGTACATGGTGTTTTCTCAAAGTTTGACTATGATTTTTGCAGCGCTAAACGCACTGCAAAATGCCTCACTCGGTTTAAACTGCTACCTATTCGCGTTATTTGACTCAGAGATGGCATACGATAGCCTTGCTTTTTAAGTACCACGTTTGGGGGATGTACTTGCCTGAATCGATCAGAATTGCTTAGAAATCCGTGTCGCCCACAGCATCGGAGACCTTAAACAAGCAGCTGTCGCGTATACTGGTGGTGCCTTCCGAGTAACGCTTGTTTTGTCTATTCTGGAACGATTTACCCTTGAAGCTGCAATATGTATAGGCACCAAATGGCACTACCGGCATCAGCTTTGCGTAAGCTGACTGTTATAGGTCGCCGATGCTGCAGAGGGGCCGATTTCTGAGTAATCGATGAAATCAGGCAAGTACATCACCCATACGTAGTATTGAAAAAGCAAGACTGTTATATGCCATCTCTGCGCAAATTAAGCGCCATTAATCGAGCGGTTTAAACGAGAGAAACATTTCACGGTACACGTTCGGCGTTGCAACACTCATGATAGAGCACACAGGGGCGTTGTATGTGCTTTCTTCTCACTGCCGGTTCTCTTTCGGCAGCTTCCTGCGCATGTAACCCAACAGCTTTGACGCACTTATGGAGCTCCTTGGCCCCCGCATCGCAAAAGAAGACACGCGGTTTCGCAAGGCTATACCTCCAGACCACCGCCTGGCGCAAGTTATTAGGCGATGGGAACATATGTTTTGCTGTTGTGCACGCCCTGTTGTACACATGTTGTAATATTGCTTTGCTTTTTGTTTGGATCCGAAAACAGACTACTAGTCATATCAGGGATCCTGTGAAGCTCGTAACGGATACAGCATAACTTGAAAGAATGCGAGGAATTTAAAACACATTTCCTTTCATTATTTCGGCGCCTGATTTGTTGGTTCTTGAACTTCATGTGGATTACGGTTGGTGTTATCATTTTATCCAGTGAAAAAGGTGCTGGAACTGGAGGCGATTGAATCCATGGCTTTGGAACCACAGTACACATGAATTTGTTTGTCCCTTCTCTTTCCCTCTTTTCAGATTGCTGGCTGTTGGCGATGCCCTGCGGTTGTCTGCCTTTAATTTCTTGGCTGGCAGGTCCACAACGTGTAACTTTGTTTCAGAGGTGTGCCTGGCCATTTGGAAAGTGCTTGGCCCTATATACGTTATAACACCATCATCTCCGGATGAATGGTTGAGGGTAAGTTCTTTGATCTTATTTCCTTGCACATACTGCATAGAGCGTAAACCACTGATAGTATCGATAAAATGTAATTTAGGCACTGAACTTTGTGACCACCGTCCTTGTAACTAAAGCGACTAGTACAATAAAGTCTGCATAAAAGCATAATTGTCAGAATAAGTAATTTCAGTGTCATTCTCGAAGGTACAAATCACTACTACGACATCTAGGACTGATATTCTACATGGAGCATGTTACATATCCCCCGCCCGAGGTTATCTTCGAGGCTTGTGCTTAACATATCAATAGCGTTTTTTTGTCTGCCTTAAACTTAGGTCTCCGAAGAGTTTGAGTGCATCTGGAACTTGCCACACTGCCTTGGCGCAATAGATGGAAAGCATGTCAGTATTGAGTGCCCGAACAATTCAGGCAGTGCGGACAGAAACTATATGAATGCTTTCAGCAAGTCGATGCTTGTGATCAGTGATGCACACTACAGGTTTACAAGTACAGTTGCTTTACTTACAAGTGCTTGGAGCTGTTGTATATGCTGCGTCTGGCTGATTTTCTTTTCTTGGTAATTGCCATCTTTTTGTGTATAGTGGTGGGTCTCAACCCCAGAGAGCACGATGCCATGTGGTAGATGCATAAGAATCATATACGGTCTCTAAGCAGTCATCTGTAGGGTTAATTTCAGAAAACAGCCAGTAAGGGATGCTTTCTTAAGAACTTGTAATGAAAACAGAGATATACTTCATGCAACTTTATTTTACAAAAACACCTTTCAAGTAAAGTTTAAAACCGCTTTCTGCTTTTTACTAACCACTGTAAGTCACTTACGGCTAGACTTTCTTTAGCCACATTTATTTGAAATGTGCAGGGGTCATGGTCAAGGTGTCATTGCTTCGTGTTCTTCACTAAGTGCGTGGATCCCACTAAATGGAAATCGTTGTGAGCTAACCTTTCTTTGATGTTCGCGAAGACACTTAATACAAATGTTATGCAATACCGAACGCTAATGATGGAGACGTTTCTACAAACTGATGCCATAAAATGTGCTTTTGCACACTTCTCTGTACATGACTTAATTTTCTGTTGGCGAGTATTACATTTCTCTGTTGGTCAACGCTCCCCGCTCAATGCAGGCACAATTAGGACAAGAGGCAAAACCAACAAATCCTAATCAGCGCGCGCTCAAGTTCCTGTTTTCTAAGTGCAATTCTTTGCCCACACTCAGCTGCTGCTCTTGCCGACCTATTCCATTCTTGCCTCTTGTCCTGCTACTATACTCAGACATATGCCCATTCTGGGGCATTACCCAATGCACATACTCGGTGGTCCAAATGAGCTATTGAGGCACACAATCTGTGGCACACATCAAGTCTCTCAAAATGTCTATTCCAGCACGGGGTACATACCCACTTTCACAGGCCCAGTGACCCTATTTGTAGAACTGGTACGTACATATATCCCGATATTGTCACTTAGAAGAGCGCGCGTTCTCACTTTTATCAGTAAAGTGTTGACATGCAATGCGACTCTCGTATGAAGCGTTTCAAAGCGCTTTGGGTGCAAGAAGCTGGCAAGAATGTTAGGTGGGATTTCTAGACATGTGTCCATGGCCTAAGGGGTGAAGCATCGGACTGCTGTTCTGAGAGAAACGGGTTTCAAATCAAAAGTCAATTCGTAATCTTTAAGAAAGTTTTCCTATGCTCAGGACCACTGTTTCAGCACTTAGGCAACGCAACGTACTTTTTACCGAAGAATATTTACACCTGCATGTTCCTATTGTCCCTCTTCATGCGCAGGTTTCCTCAGCAGCCTACTGGCATGGCCAGGACGGGCACCTTTGAGTAGGCTTTCGTTCTTCACATATATGCTTCATGACATCATGCTTATGCACGAGTGGACGAGTTTTCCTTGCAGAGTCGACGGAGGCTATTACTTTATGGTAAGTGTTCCTCTCTTAGTTGAATGTCAGTCATTAAGTCATAAATACTCGTAAGTTTACTGGGTAGACTGCGTGTTAAACACTGCAACTCTACTCTGCCGAACTATTATTGTAAGAAGCTACCTTGTGAGAAACTGCTATATGCTATCTCATCGATTGATTGCCCCCTTTTAGCTCAATTGTGAGCATTTGGAATATACCCAAGTGACCCACGTTTTCCGAAAAGCTGTTACTGTTGTACTTGTAAAATTGCCTTTATTTGGCATTGCAAGTGAGAACATTCGAGCAGAACGCATCTCGCAATGACTATCGGCGATAGGCGATTAGTATTTAATCAATGTAGCCTCATATTGTATTCCTAAGAGACCTTTTTGTGCAGTCTAACGTGGACTTCCCGCGATTTTCGCTACTTTCGACGCATGCGACATGCATTATCTCCGGGATCGTCCCTATTTGCTATCATTCTCGCTCGCCAGCGTCGCCCATGACAATGACGGCATCTAGGTGACTGTATGACAATGACGAGGTGACAATGGAGGGATTACGAATAAATGAGGCGGCTGCAACGACGAACGCGGTATTACGACGAAGGTTTGGAGATAATGACATCACGATTTTGAAAAAATTTTTTTTTTTAATTATGGGGTTTTACGTGCCAAAACCACTTTCTGATTATGAGGCACGCCGTAGTGGAGGACTCCGGAAATTTCGACCGCCTGGGGTTCTTTAACGTGCACCTAAATCTAAGTACACGGGTGTTTTCGCATTTCGCCCCCATCGAAATGCGGCCGCCGTGGCCGGGATTCGATCCCGCGAGATTTTGAAAAAATCACCATCGTATAAAAACCATAGCGCGATGAAGATTGCATGATGCCAACGGGATAAAATTATGAAATAATGACTATGGTATAACGATGATAAAGGTTCGACGATGGCATGATGACGATAGGATCACGCTTCTGAACAATGTGGTACAAACGGTAGCACAAAGATGATAGTGCAAAGACGACGGCGTGACAACAGTAAGATCGCGATTGCTAAATAATGATGATGGTATAACAATGATAAAGAGATGAAGATGCCCCGAAGAAAATGCCATAACAGCGACTGTGTGATGCGACGACTGTGTGATGAAGACGGCATGACGATGACGGTATGAACATAATCGGATGATGAAGGTTGAATGACAACCATAGGTGACGATAGGGCTATTAATGCCTGAGGACGACTGAATGACGACGATAGCATTACAACGGTGGCATAACGATTGACTGATGACAGTATAAATAATGATTGCAATGCAATGACATCGATGATATAACAAAGCCGCTATGCCGACGATGGCATGATGACAATGGCATGATGATTTTCAGGTGAAGATGATATGGCAACGGCAGCGTGACGTAGGTGATATGACAACGAATGCAGGACGACGTAATGATGACGATGGCATGCCAATACCGCAATCGTCAAGGTTGAAAAAATTCCGAGTTCACCTAAGCGCTTCTTATGAGTTGTGAATGCGGAAGCGTTATTGTCCAGTTGAATGCCGTTGAGCGGTCCTTCGAGTTTGGAGCTGCGAGTAATGTTTTCGAGTTTTGCTGTAGGGTATGTTATCCAGTTTTGCGAATAATTTGGTGAGGGTTACGTTTTTTAAGTTTCTACGTTCGCACCTACTGCGTGGTCCAATATTTTAAGCGCATCAAATTCCAACACAGGAGCAGTGCGCATGCACGAGTTCTGCCATGGCTGAATGCAGCACCTGATGAAAAACTTGGCACCCACTTTCAAGCCGCGACGGAGCATAGCGGGCGAAACGGTACACCTGCTGTCGAGATAGTGCGCCAAGTTTTGCGTGCGAAGAGAGTATATCTCCGCGACGTACCTCTACCTCTCCGCTCGTTTTGCCGCGTTCTTCCTGTTCATTACTTCGTCTACGGCATACTGGCGTGGACGGCGACGTTTCGGTATTGCCGAACTTGCAGCCGAAGACGATGTGGACGCTTCCGACTCTATAGCGCTACGTGCTGCCTGAGCCTGCAAGCAGCAGCAGCCTGCAGTGCCAACGCCGCATGCCACCGACATAGTGCGCGGCGAGAGACCGAGGATGCAGCAGCTGCCACCAAGGCAAGCAGGTGCGCGCAGCAGCTAAGCTCAGTGGGAGGGGGAGAGAGAGAGACACGGTACATGCGGCGTCTTCCAAGAGCGAGAGCGAGGGTGACGTCGCGTCACGGCGATGCCGTCTCCCCTCACGCAAATGATGGCGCGCTATTGCTGGAGCAGGTGTCCCTTTCGCCCGCTCTGCGCCGTCGAGGTACGCGCGCTCGTGACGTGGCGGGCTCGTGACGTGGCGTCGCGGCCAATGGATATTTAGGGGCAGTTTCGCTGCTACCAACGCCTGCTTTTTCGTTCAATTGGCCATTTGAAGCTTTGGTATCATTAATGACTGCATGATCCCGATGAATTCATTATGAATGAGTGAAGTCTATGGAGCTACAAAGTTTGTTTGATGACTTTGGCATAAATAACATGGTGCGACTCTCTGGAGATGACGAAGATGGTACGATGACAGCGTTACTAGGCCGGAGGATGAAACGACCACGGCGGCATCACGACGACGGTATGACAGTGAATAGTTCATGATGTCTGTATGACGACGACGCAACAACGAAGATGGCATGGCAACGGTGGCATGATCACAATTTAACGACGAGAACGTGACAACAGCGGTGTGATGACGACAGGATGACGACATGAGAGCTTGGATGGATGGATGGATGGATGGATGGATGGATGGATGGATGGATGGATGGATGGATGGATGGATGGATGGATGGATGGATGGATGGATGGATGGATGGGTGGGTGGGTGGACGGACGGACGGACGGACGGACGGACGGACGGACGGACGGACGGACGGACGGATAGATAGATCTAACTTGGTTCACCCGAGTGTAAAGGACTGATTTAAATGCAGCACATTCAATGAAAAAGCGTGCAGAGACTCTCCACAGACACGCAACTGATTCTTTGTACGCATCACCTTGACTACATCAGCGGCACTAGAGTTAATCACTACAAGTTCTGAAACAATCGTCTCACACACTGGTACTATGGCATCAGACATTGGCAACCCCTGCCTTGTTTTTCTTGTTCTACCAGCTACCAGAAGTTCACAAATGCGCAGCTCAGTCATGTTTTACCACCCAATAGAAAGCAGATACTGCACTAAAGTCTTCCCAGTGCGATATCGCTGCATACGAATGGTCGTCGGTTCTCACTAACAAAAAACGCAGGCTATGTTTACTCTGAGTGTATCCCTATTTTGCGAACTTTTCCATTAAAGACTTTTCCGGTAAATCATTTCGGCCGTCTACAAGGACAAGAAAGCCGTGGGTCACTCGTTTACATGTCTGAATCATAAAAAAGCAAAAATAACCTTTATCACTGTTCTCTGCGTACACGAACATTAATGGGACTCAATTCTTTTAAGGAAGCGCGAAACAAATTGAACGCAGAACTTCATCAATCCAAAAAAGCATATTAGGAGCAAACATTTTCTGATATAGCTTCAAAGCATCCTGAAAGCGCTTGGAAAACTATAAACGATGTATTTATTGGGTCGGAGGACTCTAAGTCTACCACGAAACCAAATCATGTGTTAAAACACAGTGCTGAGTGGCTAAGCAATGGCAGAATATTTTAACCACCATTTCATCAATATTGCCGCAGCACAGAATGCTTCCGTACGTAAAGTGAGCTTAGCTAGACGTTACGCCGAAAGAGCATTCCATGAACAAGCAAATGAGCTGGAAGTACACGCAACAGTTATGAACTTGAAAAACAAGCAATCATTAGATGCAGTTAATATTCAAATAAAACCTATCATGCATGTACGGTATTCTCTCCTTCGAGTACTGGTTCACATTTTTAACTTAGTCTTGGAGAGTGGAACGTTCCCTAGCGCGATGAAAAAGAGCAGGAGTAGACTTTAATGAAGAGAAAGGATGAGAGGTTGACCTGGAGAGCGTGTAAAGAGCAGGGTAGCAGTAATGTACATAGGCGGAGGTGGAAACAAAGTAGCTAACTCTAGATCAGTAAGTGTTGTTTCCTTTTTCTCAAAAGGACTGGAAAAAAGTATATTAAGCAGACCAACAAATTTCCTTGAAAAGCAAAAAAATATATTATCAGATGCTTTACATGGATTAAGAAAAGACAAATCAAGCGATACCGCATTATTAACCGTAAAGGAACGTTTACTAGGCAATATACATAAGAACCACTGCACTCCAGGAATTTTTATGGATTTTACAAAAGTTTGTGATTGGGTAAACCATAATATTTGAATACAAAAGCTTTCACTATGCGGGATGCGCGGTACCGCTCTTGTACTTTTTAAAGACTGTTTGACGAACAGATGTCAGACAGCATCAATAGGTGAAAACCGGTCTTCTTATCTGACAGTTAAGGCCTGGGTTCCACAAGGCAGCGTTTTAGACCCGATCTTATGGAATACTTTCTTAAATGACATTCCCGACATCGACACTTCACTTAATTTCATTATTTACACTGAACAAAGCACTTCTTTATTTTCTGGCCCAGATGCAGACGTCTTGTTAGGAAAATGAAACATTTTTTCCCGAGAAGTTGTTTACTCATCCAAACAAAATAAACTTCAAGTTAATTCATCCAAAAGCAATGTCATTGTGTTCCGCACAAGAAACAAACCTCTGAGGATCAATCGCATCTTTTATTATGCAGGGCATGAAATTGAATTTGTCGACCAACCGAAAATACTGGACGTCACATTCGAGGCCTGTTTATCTTGGAAAACTCACGTAAACCTAATCTGCAGAAAGCTATCTCACGCATCTGGACTGATGCACTGGCATGCACACGCAAACGTAATCTGCATAAAGCTATCTCATGCATCTGGACTGATGGCACTGGCATGTGCAAGCAAACGTAATCTTCAGAAAGCTATTTCATGCATCTGGACTGATCGCGCTGGCCTGGACACGCAAACGCAATTTTCAGACAGCTATCTCATGCATCTGGAGTGAGGCCGCCGGTATGCACACGCAAACGTAATTTCCAGAAAGCTATCTCATGCACCTGGACTGATGACACGTTGTCCTACAATTTTTACAACATCTGTCACAATTACAATGTATCACGCACTCTTTCAGGCACGTATCAACTACTGCAGCCTAGTATAGTCAACAACTCCTAAGACAAACAGCATCAAAACGGAAGTGTTAAAAAAAAGATAGTTCGATACATTGCAAACATTCCGGGCCTTATCACACACTGGCGTTGGATTTCATTCCTATATTGTTATGGCCTCGCATAAGATATACAACTTTCGTATTTTCTATTCGTTCTATTATTCGGCCAGTTTCTTTTACAATTTCGTTACACACGCAGTAAGTCACATACGCACGTGTAACACCGACTTGTGGTTTATACCGCGTTTCTGCACGAACTACAAGTTACAAACCATCGAACGTATTTTAACTTGTATAACAAACAGGTCCAAGCCTACCAATGACTTTACTTTGAAAGAGCTAAAAAAATGCTTTCGAAACAAGTAGCCTTATATTACTGTGAACTTTCAGGAGGCTATGCCAATTGTACAAGTGGTTTTATTTTCAACCTTAACTAAACTTCGAACCTATATTATCGTTGGAAGGGGATATGTTATGCATTTTACTGTAGGTATATCTGCGCGCTATTCCAGTGCAAAGTCTCTTTTTGCAAAGGCTCTTTATTCCAGTGCAAAGTCTCTTTTTTTCCAGTGCAAAGTCCACAGGGCCGCCTTGTTGACACCAAAAGACAGATAATCAATATGCCTGAACGGAAACTGCTTACTCTCGACTTATTTCAAGGTTTATCGGATGCATCACATTTCATAAAATCCATCATCCAACTAGATAAACGTCAAGCGTATGATATCAAAAAACTACGCAACAAAATAATAATAAGGTACTTAACGAAGCACTTACATTGCACGAAAATTATTCGTGCTAAAATAAATGCAGGTCTGCAGAAGGCTAACTACTCCAAGGCCTTCTTTTAAGCGTTTCATCACATTTCATACATATTGAACATTACCAACATACCTCACATTCCATCCATAGTACGATATACCCACAGTAGGACATATATTGTTTTTTTTTTCTTATGGAAACCTCGTTATTCTCGAAAAGCAAACGAATGCGCGGCATCAAAAGCTTGAATTATGGCCACAGACGAAAATATTCGAACCAAGTCAGAAAAGAACCAAGCTGCTGGAATTTTTCTTCATCTGCGAAAAAAATCCTGTACACAGACCATGCTCATACAACAATATATTGGTATTACCCCAATTTTAACAGGTGTCTGCTTCAAGAGAACGTGTCAATGGTCTACCCATGTCTACAAAGTTTGAGCTAGTCTTTTATAATTCATTTGAATAATCTGCAGGTTAAAACATACTACACTGGTGGGTTAAAGAGTAATTATACTACACACTCGAACACCCCAGTCTCCATTACTGTCTCTTTAGGAAGTGTAACACGGACAAATCCAACCTGTGTTCATTTCAAAAACAGCTGGTATGTTTCATAAAATATGAAACCTACAGGAGCGATACTGTCCCATTAATTCTTAACTTTCTTAAACAACCAAATATTAAGCATTGAAAGTAAACTTGATAAAAAGTAAATATTATGTATTTTAACAAGGAAAAGGCAAAGCAGAATTATCACTCCGTAGTTATCCCCAGAGGCCGCATAGCTATGGTTTCCGACATACCAATTGTCTTACGCGCAAAATATGGACAAATCATGGCGCTCAAAAATTTAACTACAAGATACTTAACCTTCGTAGTGCCCCTCCCACACGAATGTCCATGACTCAAAGAAGCCGAAATGCTTATGTTTTCAGCACTGCACTGCATGCTTGTTCTTTTTAAATATAATTTCCATTGCCCCCAATGTTTCCAAACTTGGCATTCCTCTCCACTACAACGACTCTGCTCCATTCAGCGAATTTTTCGTATCTACATACTGCATGCGTGTTTCAGAGGTTGGTGCTTGACTATAGGGCAATTCAATTAGAGTTTTTGAATGTAGGCAATCTAGTACCTACTTATGCAATGCCTGTGGTATGCCCATACTTCTTGCTGCCACTCTCTCACTGCTTGTTACGGGGCATCAATGAGTCTTGACACATTGTCATGCATTTATCTGCCTTTATATCAAGCGCCTCAGCCAATGTTCTTATTTTTATGCTTCCCAAATTAACTTCAATTTCACCTGCATAGCACTGGTGCTGTGTGCAAAACGTACGCACATGCATTTTTTTTTTCTGCAGCTTTCCACGGCAATTGCCTCAACGCATCCGACGCCAAGGCTGAGTAGCCCAACACGGCACACTGCCGTTGTACCAGCAAATGGACACGCTTAATCAGGCAAGTTATTGCTCTTTATGTAGACAAAAAATACAAAAGAATGTCGTCCGAAGCTTTGAGCGACGCCAATGCACGCAACATCTGTACTGACGGATCTAGATCCGCTTCAGCGGCTGGTTGACAGCTGGCGCAGAGGCTTGAAAGGGAAGTCTGCGTATGCGTGTCCCCGTGAAAACACCGCGTGGCCAAACGTAGCGCACAGACTGTATTGTTACTTTGTGACTGCGAATTGCAAGGGAACACCGACACCGACATTGGCTGCGACGAAATGACACGTGCGTGGATTCGAGTGGGCGCTGGGCTCCTTTGTCTTTTGCTGAATTTTCAGCTATGTGAGCCCCTCGAGATATGTAAGTACAGGAGTCCAATTTCAATTACTTCAGTAGGTACCTTCGATTGTTCGAAGAAGAATGGAGCAGAATGGCGAGCAGGTAGGGCGTAGAGTACCAAGCCCGCATCAAAAGCAAATTTAAGCCAACCACCTAAAGAGGAAGCTTTAGCTGGGGCGCTTTCATCTATGTACATGCCAGCACGTGAATCGTTCTTCTCGGCAGCCACTGCACCAATTTCGATTTGTTTTGTTGTATTTAAAGAAATTGCAGAATCTATTGAATGTAGCAAGTATATTGAGTACTTGGGCTGTGAAATTTCTAGAAAATTTTCAAGATGGGTAGATTTTAGAAACCGCCACTATTAAATTGAAGATTCCGTAACTCAGCAATAAAAAAGTGATATGACAATTCTCTAAACTGCCCTAAGTAACGCGCGTGAAGATGCCAAAATTGTGTTTTATATACTGCTCTCAAGTATACCACAGATTTCTCACTAGGAGTTTGCAAGACCCTCGTAAACATTGTAGAAATTTGCAACAATTTCACGTAAACTATACATTCAAACAGTAAATATGTCTGCGTCATATGCTCACATAGATTATCTTTTTTAAAACTTCTTTCTGGGCGAGTTTGTGCATACTTGACTTAAAAAATTGTTACAGCGCAAACAAATACAACCACAAAGCATCCTGATACTTCGTGGTTGCATGTGTTTGCACTGTAAGAATTTTTTAACTCATATAGATGAATTCGCGGACCTACGATGTCTGGTTCTGATGAAATGTAATGGATATGTGAACTTCGCGCTTCATTTTTCTTGAAACCTTAGAATTTTAGAAAATTATAGCCATACATATTGGGGCAAGATCAAAATCCTGCTGCGCAGAGTCACTACAATTATACTTTATCTTTTAATGCAACAAATTTAAATCGGTGAAAGCGTGCCTCCTAAAAGTGTTTCTGAGTTAAAAATGTATTCGATCATGGAAATCAGAGTTCCCCTTAACGTCATCAGATAACAGTTGTCACGTCTTCAGGTACGGCAGCCTTCCTCGTAAATGTTTTTTTTTTTTTTTCAGACAGCCCAGCCCCTCTAGATATTTCACGAAGCGTTTAGTTTAATGAATGTTCATGGGCAGCTTATCGACATTTACGGTACATTTAGTCGACTATGTGGAAAGAATTTCTGAAAGCGATGCTCAATGCACCAAAATATACAGAGTGATACAATTCTTCAACAACATCTTTGTCAGGGCAGATTCAGTACTTTGTTGCAAAAGGACTAACTTAATAAAAAAGGAAAAGCAGGCCACTTGAAGGGAGCTGCGAATGTGAAGGCTCTATAAAATACAAGGGCGACTCGTCTCATGAAAACGACATGCTTCCCGCTTTAGCTGGCCCTAAATGGGCTGCGAGAAGTATGAATGAGTACTTTTATGGCACGCTAGGTAATGAATATGTTATGTTTAGTGTGCTACACATTGGAATGCATTCCCTAACGAAAGCCTCGCAGTGAAGCAACTAGGTGCATATATATCTTCAATAATACATCATCCGTGTATAAGGTAGCGTCATGCGAATTTCTATATCATAAAAAATACAGCAAACAACAAACGAACTAGGAACGAAACCAGACAGGATGTGATGGCGCCTTCCTATCTATAGAACCTTTGACTATGTTCATGCTCTTGCAGTTGATAAGATCATCAGCACCCGCCGGCTGGAACTGGTCAAAATGAAAGCTACGCAGTGGGAACCATTCCTACAGCGCATCGACAACAGCCTTCAGAGGAACCTTAGTGTGAACACCAAATGCCTCAAACACATGCAGCTGTTCGTCGACTCCATGATGCTGCAGGATAATGCCGGCCTTGAACGTAAGCCTTGTCTTGCTTTCAAAATAATAATCGAAGAGATAGCAATAGCACGATGTCAAATATTAAGGCGAAGGATGTCATTGAACTTGAACATCTGACGCTGTTGAATATGGTTTACGTTGGGAGATACCATACAGTCACTCATGGGCCAGCAGATCTGTGCTTGGGGGCGGGCGTCGTCGAAAAATTTGCCCTTCCGCAGAGCATGGCCCGCAGGAGCTTGGTGATCAACTGTTACCCAACCACAAATGCACAAGTTAGCAGCGAGCGAGCGCTTTTAATGCAGTTAGAATTCTTAACCTCCTCCCTCCAACTGGGCATATGCTGCTGCATGCTATATAGCTACTGAAACGCTGATCTCGCTGGCAAAATATTAGCGAATACGCAAGGTCACAGAGTGCAAAATACAACGTTTGCACTTTTCCCCCACTACAACGCCGATGGGGACCACGCGTCAGCAGACTCACTCTGAACAAATATTTTTCGCTTAATGCTCACTAGGGCTCCGACTCAACAAACTTCTATAGATTTGGGGTCACTCAGACTCAGACTCCTGAGAGTTCTACTGAGTCAGTCTCATTAAGACTCCAAACAAGAAGGTTTAAAACCGCCCTGATTTCGACTCACCGAACTTCTAGTCAGCCAGGCTCACACGTACTTCGACTCACTCAACACAGGCCCAGCCCACCTCAATCGGACTCATACTAGTCAAGAAAACAATACTCCTTGGGAGGCGTCGCGGTAGAGGTCTTGACACCATCCTTCCAGGCCTACCGCAACCCCCCCTCCCCCCCCTGTAGCATCAGCGATGACGGGCTGAGACCTCCTAGTTGCGCAGCAGGAGCATTCCCCGGTAGGCCCGTGAATGCTGAAGCCAGTGCTGATTAGACTCTGACAGGACACCGTTGCGCTGGAAAATGAACACTGAGTTCCTAGCTATAACGCCCAAGCTCAAATCAGTTGTAGTCAAAGCGCCGAGAAGTGACGCCCGTAAAGCGTTCGCAGATTTGTACCCCTCCTAGCTGGTCTCTAAAGCGAAGCCGGCTAAACGTGACCTTAAAGAATTCGGCAGAGTAACTTAAGACTGCTTAAGTGTGGGAATGCAAAAGCATCGTGTTAGCTTTGGTGAATTGTTTTCGCATACGTATTCATCCGCATGTCGTCTCGCACGTTGTAAACTTGCACGGCGTTCTTTTGAGACATGATGGCGATGTTAGACCTCACATTATACACTCATGCTTTGACGTCAAGTGTGTTATTGTTGTTGTTTCCTTCCACGTAGGTGGGTCCTACCCACGATGGCGGATTAGCCAAGAAATATATACGCAAAGAGCAGTGGTCTGACTTCGTAGTGAAGAATCGTTAGCGCGGTATAGAAGACGATGACGACGGTGACCCGCCCACCATCAGCAGTGGGGCGCGTGCTTTTGCACGATGCTGAGTTGTGTAAAACACTGAGGGGTTTGACGTGAATCCGAAAATTTATTGACATGTTTTTACTCATTGCGATGTCGACTATTTTTAGTACTATGTATTGTTCGCGTGACATGCATTGTTCGCGAAATGGGGCATTGTAATGATTTCACTTTAAAAAATTCACACAGAAACTCCTCTGACAGCTATCTAAATATGCGTAAGCATTGTGCGACCTAATCAGCTCCACGCTGCCCGGTGCTGTTATCAATGTTATGAAACTTGATTCGACCCGTATAAACCCTTATCAACTCTTCTCGCTTATAATCAACCTTACCTGATTCTACCCAACCGATATCACACTTATCGATCGGTATCAACCTTACCGCAATCGATCCGACCCTTATCAACCTTTATCTTGGACGATCTGACCCTTGTCAAGTATTATCGGTCCTCACCAACCTTATTAGACTTGATCTTGCCCTTATCGAACCTTATCGGTGCTTAATAACCTTATCACAATTGCTCTGACGACTACAGGCCCTTATCTCTCTTTAGCACCTTATCAACCCGTGGCGAACCATATCAACCATCATAAAAACTTTGTAACCCCCTCAAACCCTCCCTATCATCTTTATGAGCTCATTGACTACTGCCAACATCTTTCCTATCGAATTTTACCTTTTTTATACATTAATTTTTATGTAGATTCGTTTTACGTGACAGACACACCAATGGATGGACGTACTGGTTTTCTCGTTGGGAAGGCAAAGAAATGCTCACGCATTCAGAAGAGAAATTGCGAATTACTGGTTCGTTTAAACGCGCAGTGAAGGTGTCTCTCTGAATGAAGTATACCAAATATAATTTTTATTCAACAACTCTTGATAATTACGTTTCAGCGCCAGTCGGGCTCTCTGATGCAGGATGCCTCACTGGCTGTTCCTTTATGGACTCTTTTAAAAAAGCACGCCACCTATGGCTTTCATCGCCGCACAATAATTGTTCTGGAAGTCCCCTTATCCTCATTAGCAGCTTCGCTGCAAACATATTTCGTTCTTCACAGCGTACGACGGCTCACGCATCGAGCGGCGAAACGAGAAGTCAGAGAGAAAAAAATTATCCCTAAAAGGTTCGCGAGGTGCGATAACAGCTCCAAGAGCAGTGGCTCCATCGTTCCCCTTTTTCTCTTGCCTCATTTCATGTTTGGCACTAGACTGCCACAACTCGCCGGGCCTGTAACCTGTATACTTAATCTCACAAGCCGTTTGTATCCCCATGCAATCTGCAGGCTCCTTAGCCAATATGAAGGCCGAAAGCCCCTCGAGATGTGTTCGTCCGTGCCGCGTCGTCTGCTCATTGCGACAGTAATTCGTGGTATATGAGGTGCATTCGCGAAACTCTTAGCATGACACGTACCGCTAAAACGTATCATGTCATTATCATCATCATCAACCTATTTTATGTTCACTGCAGAACGAAGACATCTCCCAGCGATCTCCCATTTCCCCTTCCTCGCGCTAGCTGACTCTAACTTGCGTATGAAGATGTCCTAATTTAATCACCCCATCTAGTTAGTTTTCGGCCCTCCTCGACTGCGTTTCCTTTCCTTTGGCAGTCGCTCTGTAAAACTAATGGTCCATGGGTTCTCTACGGCACGCATTACATTGCCTGCCAAGCTCCATTTTTTCTCTAAATGTCAACTAGAACATTCGCTATCCCCGTTGCTGTCTGATACACACCGTTCTCTTCCTCTCTCTTGAGGTTATGCCTAACATTTTTCTTTCCCTCTCTCTTTTTGAGGTCCCTAACTTGCTCTCGAGCTTCTTTGTTAAACGCCAGCTTCTATCTCATATGTTAGCACCGGTTGAATGCAATGATTTACAGCCTTTCTTTCAATAACAGTGGTGAGCTCCCAGTCAGGATATGGTAATGCCTGCCGTATGCCCTTCACCCCTTTCTTATCCTTCTGTAAATTTTCCTTTTGTGGTCAGCATCGAATGCGAGTAATTAACCTATATAAACATGCTCCTGAGCAGACTGTACACGCTCACTGGTGATCATGAATTCTTGTTTTCTTGTTTCCCTGCCAGGCTATCGAACAATAAGTTTGTGTTCCACATATTATTCTTCGAATCCTCTCTTACACTTTCGCGGTTAATATCCTCAATCATTTGCTGCATTTCATCTCTAGTGTTGCTGAACAGGACAATGTCATCTGCAAACCGAACGTTGCTGAGATATTCGTCATTTATCCTCGCTCTAAGCCTTCCAAATCTAATAGCCTGAATACTTCTAAGCATGATGGAATGTATTAAAGAGATTGCGTCTCCTTGTCTGACCCCTTTATTGATAGGTAATTTTCTGCTTTCTTTTTTGTGGAGAACCAAGGCAGCTGTGGAATGTTTGTAGACATTTCTTGAGATATTCACGTATGCCTCTTGTACTCCTTTATTACGCGATGCCTACATTATAGCTGGTATCTCTACTGAATTTAACGCCTCTTCATAATCTATGACAGCCATGCAGAGAGGTACTGACAGCTATTCAGAGAAGTATATATAGAGACATTCTCCTCTGCAGATTTCTGAATTACCTGACTGATGAAATGTATATGATGCATTGCAGTATATCCCTTTCTGAATCCAGCCTGTTCTCTTAGTAGACTGAAGTCAAGTGTTGCCCCAATTCTATTAGAAATTATGTCCAGTGAAGATTTTATACAATACTGAAAGCAAAGTAATGTGCATATAACTTTTCTATTCTCTAACATCTCCCTTCTTGTGAATTAGCCTAATATTGTCATTCTTCCAGCTCTCTGGTACACTTGAAGTTCTGACGCAATGCCTTTAAGGAGCTGGAAACTTCTCAAGAAAAATATTTCCACCATATCTGATCAAATCGACTGTTATTCCATTTTCTCCTGTCACTTTTATCCGGGACATGTCTTGCAAGACCATTCTAACTTCCTCGCCAATAATATAGGGAGCTTCAATACCCTGTTTATCACTCCTTTGAATAAAGGTGGTGTGACTGTTTGGGATACTATACCGCTCAGTACGGAATTCTCCTTCTGCTTTCACTGAAAGTGCTGATTATGTTATCCTCCTTATCTTCGACTGCATACAACCTTTCCTTGAGCAATGCCAATTTTTCTTTTCTCTTATCTGAAGCTGCGTTATATCCCACGTTATAATTTCTAACATCTCTTACTTTCTTCTTGTTCATCAATTTTGACATATGGGCGAATTCTATCTGGTCTCCTTACATAGGAAGTCGCATGCTTTCTCGTATCTTTACTAGGTACTTTGTTACTCGGGAGCGCGTACCTACTCGCTGCCTTGGCGCTTCAGCTTCATATTCAATTGCTGCTTCTGAGTCCAGCATGATTACAGTTTTATTCATTACCTCTACGTTATCGTCATCTTCTTGTTCTAAAGAAGCATATTTCTTTGCCAGCACCATCCTGAATTCGTCTGCTTTTACACCTACTGCGTCTAGATTGGCTTGTTTCTTCTCGACTTATTTTACTTTCTCTCTTTAAATTTAGAGAAATCCTAGTTCTCCCTAACTTATGGTCACTGCCTGTTACCCTAACTAATAGTTCTGCACTAAGCACTATGCTGGCATCGGCAGAGAGTATGAAATCTATTTTTCTTGTTTCTCTATTAGGAAGTTTCCCCGTCTACTACCTGTTGCCACGCTTCCTGAAGAAGGTATTCATTATTCGGAGTCTATCACTTTCCGCAAATGCTACAACCATCTATCTCTCCTTTACTCTTCCTATTATCGATGCCGTAGTTGCAATTGCTTACTCCGCAGCCTGCTTTTTCCCTGCAATGAAGTCACACATGGCTCCATATTACTGAGTTCGTGTTTTTCTTGTTCGAATTCAACTTCATAAACCTGTTCTATTTCTTCATTGTCATGACTGGAAGTTGGAGCGCAGGCTTGTACTACCTTTAGCCTAATTCCTCAAAGAGGTCTGCTACGCTAGCCTCACTCGAAGTGGTTCGCGTGTTAATCGTTACCACGTGTAGTTTCCAGTGGCGGCGTGTACGGATTCAGAGATTCCTCGCACCCTCTGCCCCATCGCAAGTCTTACCACCGCCTTGGTCAGGTACTCTGTAGCCGCTGTTGACTAAGGGTCATGGCTTAGTTCCAAGAGTTATGAGGGAAGCAGTGACTGTATGCTGCACCAAGGAGGCCCTTTCCTGTTCTGGTGAAGAAGTGTCTTTATTGAAGCTGAGTAGGTTGCACCTGGACTAGTATAGCTCCACTGGCTATCGACATTTTTTTTTTTACTAGTGTCACGTGTCACTCCAAGCCTCAATGTGTAGAGCACTTGAAAAGCATTCGAACTTTGTACTTCAAATTAGAAGCCCGGTTTTCTACCTCTGATCCACAACACAATGTAAAATTAACCAAACCTGTCCAATCCCGCCAAAAGTAAGACAATTACGCCAGGAATTACATTCCGCTGAGCATGGATATTACCAGTGCATACCTGACACTTTCAGCAGTGCTACAAACGGCCTGTACAATTGAGTATACTGGAGAAATAAAAATGGCGCAGTGCAACTTGCACGAACTGAAACTCAAGCTTCAAACGATAAATGCCCTATCTTACGTCGAGGTGTCCTCGGTAACGAGTCGCTTGTGCAGCGCGACCGCAAGTTCATTTTCGCATGCGTTCTCACGAAGCACTGACACGCGAGGAAGTGATGCCTGCTACACTTCTGATTCAAACAACAATAAACAAAGAGGGCGTGAAGCCGCACACGGCCAGAACACCGCCAGAACTGGCTCTGTTCGACACAGATCATGCTGGACGGATGCAGCGACCGAAATTGGGAAATTTATAAGGACGCTCGCTTGATCTTCGCCCACGCGCGAGGTACAATCAACCATATAACTCATGAGCGTCAGCTACGGGCGCCACCCTTGAGCTCTTTGGCGGTTCAGTTTCGCTTTTCAAGTGAAATTTGCGGGACTTCGTAAATCTGTAAAAATTACAAACGTCAACTTATCGCATTTTTGATAGCAGTTAGGAGCTTCGCGAATGACGTGTTGCAAATCTTCCATTTTGATCAATGGCTTCACTTTTTATAGCGATAGCGATTGCATGGACACTCCAGGCGCATTTTGTCCGCGGCGTCGCCGAGATATTTGGCGTAAAGTCCATAGGTGATAACATCGTCATAAGTCATACTACTAATAAGTCATACTAATAACTTGGCATAAGTCCATAGGTGTTAGATAACATCGTCACCAAGCATCGTGTGCTGTACGTGCGAGTAAAAGCACGCTAGGGAAGACGACGATCGCGGCTCAATCTGGAGCGCGCGAAGGAGAAAAGCGGAGAGGAAACGCGTCCTCTTCCATCGCGCGAAGGGACATGGGGTGATGGGAGGGAAGGAGGAAGGGAAGTTGGCGGTTTTGTGCTTCGGCAGCAGGTGCTAATTTCGCGAGCGGGTATAAGAGGAACTGAGGATCGCGGCTCTATCTCGCCCGCTATATATGGAGGTAGGCGGAGAGGCAGCGCGGGAGGGAAGGAGAGCGTGTTCGACTCCGCCAACAAGGGTGTACTTCGTAGGGCCGAGCGCGGTCGCGCGCCGTATCTTGATAGGGATACGCAGACGGCTCGTACCTTTGTGCGCGCTCTGTTCTCGCCACCCTTCCGTTGAAGCGATAGACCACACGAACGTCACTTCGCTCGCTGCTGCTGCCGCACTTGCTCACACCAGCGTTTTGACAGCGAATGTCCGCGCTCATCGAGTGTGATGCATTCATGTTTGCTTGTGCGCGCTGACACCATGCTTGTTATTTCAGTTATTAAGTTGTTTCCACATTTATACGGTCGATATAAAGCTGCTATCGTAACCTCTTATAGCTGCGTGCTACTTTGTTGCCGCATTTGATGTTTCGCCTTTCTGGCGCAACTGCGACTTCTTTTTGTTAAAAAAGTAATAAGAACTTGTAATAAAAACTACTGTAATAAAAACTGTAATAAATAAACAGTAACTGTAATAAACTGTAACAAAAACTGTAATAAAAAAACTTGTAATATTTGCATTACTATACTCTTCACATTGCGGCAAGGAGGCATCTTCATACGTATGACTTCGTCGCAAAAGCTATTCAATTGAAATCATTGAATTATCTTATCTACGTGACTTTTAAGGAATTTCGAATGCATTTCGTGAAACACGCGGCATAGTTGTTAAGAGAGAGCATAATTTTCGGAATACCATGGCATATCGTCTGTGACTTACCGTATTATTTTCAACACTAAGCACTTTTTTTGTCTTGCCCAAGGTGAATAATCCTGAACGTCTCTGTGGCGTCCAGTTAACTTAAACAACGTTATACAAAGAACAATAAATATTTTCCTTGAATAAGCTATAGAACAATAATTTAGCACACCTCCCATGCACAAAAGGCTCCGGTCGGCTTGATGAGTTACTTTACGAAATAGTAATAGATAGAATCACTTTTGAGTTGCTTCTCATTTACAAGCTTCCCAATTGACCGCATGTCTATTTCTAAACGGCGATACACTTATCGAAAAGGTGATTTGGTATTGTTTTACCATTCACCTCCCAGCTTTTATATTGAACTTGTTATATATTTGTATTTCCCTCTGCATATTCCCAGACGTTCGCCTACGTGTCTACTTGCCGGTGCTTCATTTCCTCTATTTTCTCTTTACCCCTCCTGGATTCTCGGGTAGCGAATCACTATTGCCTCTTCCGGTTAGCATTCCTGCGTTTTTAAAGCCCTTTCTCCTTCCCTTCCTGCATAAAAGACACAATATACGGCATTTAATTCAATATTCTCAAATCGTTTTCTGCAATTGTTTTCCATTCGGTAAGTTCCCTGATAAAACACCCAACCTCGATGGACTACTTGCATCAACCTATCAGCGTGTGATTCATTACAACTAACTCAACGAACAAGTTGCGACTACAGCCCATGTATATGTATCCCCATGTAGTCTACTCACATTCTGTGTAATCATTATTACGGGACTTCAGTCCTGAGAAAAGTGTTTGGAGCTGGTTATACTGGAGCAAATATATGCTTGCTTTTTGTGTCTCTTAATGCAGTCCTTGACTCTTTTGGATCCTTACCGAGTGGAATCCTTCGAGGATCGCTGGTGGATGCAGGATCGCATGAAGAATGTTTCTCAGCAAATGTCACGGACGATAATGGTGACTTCGTTGCGAGGAAGTTCTGTGCCGTTTTTGTGTATCACCAAGCAACTGTGCCCAATTTACCTGAGGTTGTTAAAAACAAGGTGATAATAACAAGTGCCTTTCTTGAATTTCAAACACTGTCATATGATTTCGCCTCTATAACTTGAGCGCAGGCGCTACGTTTCACCCTTCTAAGTCTTTTCGGCAAAGCATATCTTTCTTCGCCAAGTGTTCCATACCATGCGGTGTCACAATCGAGAACACAACAGATCCCTCATCTGGCAATGAGCATGCCTGTTATGGTGCAGATAATTGTATCTAAACTAGGACTGTTACAAATGTGATAATTTTTGAAACAAAGTGAGACGAGCATTCCAACAATACCGACACGGAATACTGAATTGAGAATTTAATATCAACCCAGTGACCAATATCCTTTTGCTTCAAAATGTGCAACTGCTGACAGAATTAAGGGCAAGCAGTTGTTTGCTCTTCTGCAATACAAACAACGAAATTTGGAAAATCATTAGGCTAGACAGCTCGCAAATTCACAAGAACCAAATGTCGCCAAAAAGTGTGTTTTCACTTCCAACGAAAACTTAAATCACCTGGTGGATTCTCACAATGGGCTCTTTACTCTGAAATGAAAGTGCCCAAAGCAAATTTTAATTTCCATATATGCTCATTATGGAATCTGTCAAGACAAAACGCAAAATATTTGACATAGTGTTTTGAACTCAGAACAGAAATAATTGGCTCGTGCTAGAAATACGGATCATTTGCAATCTTCTCAATCTTTTCAATTCTCAATATCTAAACGCAAAGACGGAGAGGTACATCAACACAACCAACATAAGCGATGGCTCTTAACGGAGCTTTCTTACAGCGAAGCTGTATATGGCTATAATCGCGCAATTATTTAGCGTCCGCCGATAGAAAACCCTCATCATCAATGTCTCATCCCCCAGCAAATGCTAATTCCCCCGTAAGCAAGCAAAAAATTGCAATGGCTTGTTGAGCCATACCGCAGAGGCTGCAAGCCCTCAGCAAAGTGAAGCGAACGGTGCGTACATTCTTTGGAGTCACGCATAACACATACAAAACAGCATGTCGAAAACTGTCATCATCAATGTCTCCTACCTCCGTAAGCAAGCAAAAATGCAATGGCTCATACCCCTTTAAGGCAGAGGCTACAGGCACTCAGCAAAGTGCCTGTAGCGAACCGTCCATACATTCTTTGAAATCACGCACACAACATACAACACAACATACAGAACACTAAATGAATAAAGTACAGGCTAAAGCATGCATCCGAACCACATAACTGATGATAACGTACTCCTGACAGCAGTGCGGAGCACGTAGCGCTCCTCGCATACGTCTCACGGTAAAGGTTAATCTTGCCCAAGCTGCCACAGCAACGGCAGCTTGCGGCGTTGGATGTGACGTCAGTATCATTTTGCATATAAAATAACCAGCGTAGCAACTGATGACAATATTCTTGCAGCAGGGCTATGGGCAGCATCGTGCTGCCAGCATTACGATTACTATCATTCCCACTATTACTCTAAGATAGCACCACTACCATTACTCTAAAGCTATAAACCATTTCCTACCCCCCTCAGCAGTTGTAGTGGCAGTTCTCAACAGTTTAGGGTGACATCCACTTTTCCAGGGCCGGGACGGCGAGCCTGTTTGGGCTCCAGGCTTATAAAAGCTGTTGGAATAGCAAGACGGTATTCATTTCAAGCGACAAACAGCTGAGCAAACATGGAAAAATCACCGCGCAAGCACTATGTACAGATGCTTAAACAGCGAAGCTGAAACGTGTGGCCCCGCTGTTTTTCACTCGGTTAATCCCGACGATTCATTAAACAACGGCTTTGTAGGATGCCGGATCCTCGGTACGCCGTAGCAGATTGCGCTCGGCTGCACGAGCCTGTTCTTGTGCCCAGGCTGCAGTATGGGCACAGCGTAGAGGAGCTCGCTCCCGGTTCTGCTCGCGGCCTTGCTGATCGAAAGCTGCCTGCTCCTCACGAGTACGTATGATGCGTGGCCTACCCATTTCGGAGCCGGAGGGAAGCTGCTGCACGTGAGCTCCGCTGCCACGGTGATCAACGACGTCGCTGCTGGCGCAGCCAATCGTGCTCCTCTCTCTTTTTATATCGAGCATGTCCATAGGTTTGCGCCAGATGAGTTTTCTGCCCACCGGCGTAACTGCGATCACCAATCACGCATGCTGCCTTCATCAAGAAAATTCAGTTCTCTTCTATGAATTAACCAAAATCTTGATTACGCACAAGCTTCTGATGTCAGCCCATGTTTCGCCAACTTCCAAGATTCCTGGAGAGGCTTACACATGAGGCGTATTTATAATCTAGAGACGGGCTGTGGACGCGTATGATCTGTCAAACAAAAAAACAATGTGCAATTTCCTTAGATGTTATGATTATGAGGTATGGTCGTCCCTGGGTTTCGAATTGCACTTCTTTGCCCGACTCAAAGTGTGCTGCCACACATGTTGCCTGAGGTGGCACTGGTATGGTACCACGGAAAAAGGAGGCCAGTGGTTTCCTGTCTAACGATTACCCCGCATACGGCAAGTAAACCATTCGGCCGCGACGTCTAGGTAAACCGATGTGCCCGAATCGGGTATCTCATGAACACATTGAACGATATCTTACAATCCAAGATCAATCAACCAATGTGCCTGAATCGGGTATCTCATGAACACATTGTGCGATATCTTACAATCCAAGATCGATCGCCAGCTAGAAGAACATTGCCGGACCTTACGCCGCCAACACTGGCATGAGATCTGCAACGTAGTCGATGGGCAGCTCCACAATGGCAGCACGTGGCGTCTCCTTCGTCACCTCTTGGGGGAAACGCAGAGCAAGTCGGCTCAGCGAGCAAACCTGCAACGCCTTTTGCACAAGGAACGCGCTACCATGAGTAACCACCAGCTCGTGACACGCCTGCTAGACAAGCACTTCCCTGAACGAACCGATCTTCAACACAGCAATTACACCGGAGAGACAAATGTGGCACTCGATGACGAATTTCATGAGTCAGAGATCCGCGCAGCTCTCCACCACCGTAATGCAAATCCGCACCTGGTCCCAACAAGGTTACGAACAAGACAACGAAACCTCGATGATGCCTCGATAGCCGCTCTTACGGCATACATCAACAACTGCTGGCGAACAGGTCTCGTCCCAGAGGCGTGGAAACGCTCTAAGGCAGTCCTGATATCGAAGCCAGGCAAGCCGTCCAGCCTCGATCACTTGCGGCCCATTTCCCTCACATGCGTTGGCAAGGTGATGGAGAAGGCGTTCCTCTCCCACATCAACCGCCAGCTCGGGGACACTGAAGCCTACCCACTCACTATGGTGGGCTTCCGGTCACACCTCTCCACTCAAGACGCCATGCTCCAGCTCTACCACCAGATTATCAATGACCCAACTAGCGCAACCGGGCCAACCTCGGCCTAGATCTGGGAAAGGCATTTGACAATGTAGCGCATGCAGCAATCCTGAGCCGCATAAACAAGCTCAACTTGGGCGAGCGAAGCTACAACTACGTCAGAGACTTCCTGTCGCGCCGCACAGTCACCCTCGAAGTCGACAGCATGACATCCTACGAACATGCACTAGGAAGCACCGGCACTCCTCAAGGGTCGGTCATATCCCCGCTCCTTTTCAAGCTCGTGATGGTGGGTCTCCCAGCCTATCTCGATGAGATTGACGGCCTCCATGACCCCTTGTATGCAGATGACATCACCCTGTGGGCCGACAAGGGCAGTGACATTCAGATAGAATGCACCTTCCAAGCAGCAGCCTCTCCAGTCGAAACCTACCTCCAAGACACAGGTCTCGACTATCTGCAGTCAAATCAGAGGTGCTCGTCTACCGCCCGCGCCCCCGGCCCAAGCCTACAGGCGAATCGCACCAATGTGATGAAATAATCCTCTATATGCAAGACGGCTCCTGCATTCCTCGAGTCCCGAAGATATGCATCCTGGGCATGCATATAACAGCCAACTGTTCAAACATAGAAGCTATCCACAATATTGAAGGCAAGGTTACAGCGGCTACCCGCCTGATCAAACGCATTACAAACAAGCACACGGGCATGAAGGAAGACAGCGTCATGCGCCTCATACACTCTTTCGCATTCAGTCACATTACTTATGTGCCTGCCTTCCACAACTGGAATGTCACCGAAAGGGAGAAAATCGACACTCTTATACGCAAGACTTACAAGATCGCCCTTGGCCTACCGGAGTGCACAAGCACTGCTCGTCTCCTACAGCTGGGGGTATACAACACGCTTGAAAAAATTGTGGATGAGCAAAGAGCCTCTCAACTCGAGCGCATGTCGCTGACAGCCATGGGCTGGTACATCCTGCAGAAACTCGGCTTCAATTACCACGTCCCAGACCGGTCAGAAACGTGTCATTCCACCCGACCTCAGCCACACGCTGATTGTCACCCCTATTCCTCGAAACATGCACCCCGAATATAATCGGGCCGACGGCAGGCACGTGCCAAGGCACTGCTGCGCGCCTTGGGTGGAAAGAGGACTACGCGCTTCGTAGACGCCGCAGAATGCACACGATAACACCGGTTCAGGGCGATAATCGTAGACTTTTAACTCCCGGCTTACGCACGCGTGTAGTGTAGCAACGGAATACCCCGAAACAGCGGAAGAGGTAGCGATTGCGCTTGCGCTTACTGACCCCCTCTGCGAGGTAGTTTTTAGCGACTCACAACACGTAGTTCGCAACTACGCGCGGGGGCGCATTTCCTCCGAAGCTCTCCATATTCTAAGGAAAGCTGGTCGACAGCACTTCGATAGCACCGCGATCATGTGGTTCCCAGCGCACATCGCCACCCCCATCGATGAGCCCCCCCCCCCTCCACCCCTAACTTGAACGAGGTAGCACACCGCTCTACGCAAGCGAGAACTGACCCGCCGCGCAGAATCGGAGACCGCCTCTTCGAGTTCGTAACTCCTGGTTCAAAACACGCGAGAACGCTTGGTCAGGTGTAATGACTTCACTAAGCACTATCAGCTACGCAGGCGCTTACTGCCCCCACCTCGCCCCATGCTTATGCGTCGCCAGGCAGTCGTCTGGCGACAATTGCAAACGCAAACCTTTCCCAGTCCGGTGCGATTGCGGCACATTTTCCCCACGCAATACGCGACTGCTGTTTGCAAATTATGTCAGGAAACTAGAGCGACGCTCTCACACATGTTGTGGAAGTGTCGTGCTACATCAGCCACAATGGCAGTAGCTTCGGAGGCTCTTGCGTCGAAGTGGGCCGCCACTCTGCGCAGCTCCAACCTCAAGACGCAAGAGTGGGCTGTTCAGCAGGCCCGAGAGGTGGCGACAAGGCAAGGCCTCGAAGTCTGCTCATGGGAGCCCTGAGCCCGTGTCGTCAAACTTCGCCGGATTTAAAATAAAGTTTCCAACCATCCATACAATCCAAGATGAGGAGATGCAGAATACAAGTAGTGACGATTTAGTAATTCGAGACTTTGTAATCAAGTAATTCGATTCTCATCATCAACTCCTACCTGCGAGAAAAGAGTTTTCCATACTTGAATGGAGGCAGCAATTTTGGTAATACCACGTCACAGCTAGTTTAGGTTTAATATGAAGTAATATGAGATGACCTATCTGGCGAGGACTGCGTTCAGTTGCACAAGGTGGTTGTCAGCTAGGAATGTATGTTGTATTACCCTGATGGCATCAAATAACCTATTGTACCATTCACATTACAGCGAAAACCGGCGGGGGAATTTGTCTTTCAGCAGTCGATGGTCAAAATAGGCATATGCATTCCATCTAAGTGCACCGATGAAGACTTCACACTGATACTAAACGACGGTGAGTGAGTTTTAGTTGGTCTTGCACGCACACCACTGCACATTACTCATAAAACTCAGCCTCAGTAAAGCTGAAGTTCCCTCGTTCAAGCAGCCTTGTTAAACTGCACTAACACTGCCGCGTTATTTTTATGTGCCTCCGTGTTTATGTGTCGTTTCCCTTTGTGCTTGTGGCTTCTCTTTTCCATCTGTGTGTCTTCCTCACCCCTACCCCAGCACAGGGTAGCAAGCTGGATATTTGTCGTCTATTTACTTTCTATGCCTTTCGTTTCTAATTATTGTCTCTTTCCCCAGTAAAGGACGCTTACTTACGAAGACCACATTGGGAAGTAATCAATCTCGTTCTCAGCAGCAAACGCCATATTAGTTCTGCGGAAGTCCGCAAGGTGGCGGTGTGTTTCAAAAAAGCGTGACGAATGGACGTGCTTTTCGGGGCTCCGTAGCGGCGACGAAGGAGGAGGAGGAATAAACTTTATTTGTGCACAGCAGATTTGAGACCTAGGCCTCTACCTAAATGACGGCCTCGAGCCCTTGGGCCCTGGCGGCATATTCGGCCTGCTGGATTGCCTTGAGTTGGTCTTCCGGTGCACAGCTGAGCAACGCGGTCTCCCACTGCTCTCTGGTCTTAATTATTTTATTCTGTATGGGTGTACGAGGACAAGCCCAAACAATATGTTGTAGGTCCGCCCTTTCTTCACAGAATCTACATCTATCCGTGTAAAGGTCCGGGTAGTTGCGGTGGTAGGCCACCGGGTTCGGATATGTATCTGTTTGTAAGAGGCGCATGCCGTCGCTTGCCGTCAATTTAACGAGGAGTGTGCCGGGGGGAAATGGGCCCTTCCCAATTTATAGTGTTTGGTGATCTCGTTAAAGCTGGTCATCCGGTCTCGCTCCGTTCCCAGTATTTGTTGCGTGTCACCTGCTCGGCCTGTCAGTTCTCGAGCCAGGTTGTGCGCTATTTCGTTCCCGGGAAGGGAGGAGTGTGCGGGTGCCCAAATAATGTGGATGTCGCGATCTTCACGAAAGTTGTTTAAAATTCTCAGTACTTCCGGCGAGATTCTTCCCTTTGCATAGTTCTTGACGGCTGTCTTGCAGTCGCTTACTACGATGTTAGCTTCCGTGGAGGCTATTGCCAGTGCTAAGGCAGCTTCCTCCGCCACCTCTGCCTTCTATGTTTTTACCGTCCCACTAACTCTGCAGTCACCCTCTAGACTCGTAGCAACTATGGACATACTATGTCCATTTGCGTACTCCGCCGCGTCCACATAGACCACGTCCCTGGCACTACGGAATCTTTTATACATAAATTTTTGTGCATGCTTTGAGCTTGCTTCTGTTTTTGGTTTGCTGATTTTTTGCCTTTAAATAGTAATTGAGTGGCTTTTCTCTTTCTTTTTTTGTCTCTCGTATTTCGGGTGCGCGGGTGTCTTTCGTGCACGTTTGGTTTTGCAGGATTGTTAGAGCGTCCTTTCCCGCCACGTGCTTCAACACGTGCAGCCGGCTGGGACGTTGAGTGTTTGTAGTCTTTAAATGGTAGCTTGGAGCTGGCAAGATTAATAGCTATTAGGTGGTTTTAGTGTGCGTGTTTTTGGTAGGAAAGTGAGAGCGTGGCCGCGTGGTTGAGCGTGTGCGAGAGCGCGCCATACCTTCGGTCTTGCTTTTGAAACAGTGCTGAGAGTGGCTTTGCGACATTTTGAGGATTTGGATCCTGTGCGTATCGGTTCTTGCTAAAAGGCACGTGCTCTGCATTGGTATAGTGGTATAGCATCAGTAGTAGCATTATTATAGTATTATAGTATTCGCAAAAAGCCGCGCAATACATGGCGAGAAAGCTGGTAAAGCAGGCAGTGCGCGGGGGGTCCCTCAAGGCAGATGAGGATACGGATGAGAATGGAGAGGGCATCGAACCGACCGGCACACAATGGGATGTCGATACTAGACTGCAGAAAATGGAGGCTTTCTAGGAAGAGCTTTTCCAACAGGTGCAAGAGCTCAAGAATGAGCTAGACAGGGAGCGTGATGCACGTAAGGTAGTTGAAAAGAGACTTGAAGCCGCCGAGGAAAAGCTGAACAGCGCCGCCATTGTGAACGAGAATGTGCGTGACAATGGAAAGCAGATCTCCGACGCGACAGGTGAGGGAGTGTCACCAGGGTACGTAGAATTCGGGCAGCGTGATGAAGGGTTAGTTGGAAAGAGCGGCGGCTACCTCGAGCCCGCCTGCGGAAAAAGCAGGAGGCCAGGGGACGATGCCCCTTGTCGAGTTCGAATCACTCAAAAAAGGACAAAGGGAAGCAGGAAGAGGTAGGAGAGAGTGAAAGGGTGATTATCGCCGGCGATTCAAACATGGCTAGTTGCTCAAAAGCTATTGTGTAGAGGGTGAAAGGCGATAAAAGAGTGGCGGTAGGGACATTTCCAGGCGGGCACTGGGTTCTGTCATGGAGCGAGCAAAAGAAAAGCTCGCGGAAATTGCCCCAGTGCGCAGCCTTGTCATAGTAGCAGGTGGACTTAATGAAGTCCTAAACAGGAAAGGGGCATGACTAGCCCAGCGCTTGGCGAAGGGACTAGACGACTTGCGCGAGCTATCTCCTCAGGTGCAGATCATGGTGTGCACGATGCCGGAGGTGCCTGTATGTGATAGTCACGTACAAAATGTCATAATGGCTGCTAATGACGCAATATGGAAAATGAGCCGAGAGAAAGGCTTCGAGGTGGTCCAAGTAAATAGGGAAGTGAGAAGGTGTAGTGGCTTTAAACGAGACGGTATCCACTTCAATTACAGGCTTTCACAAGAAGTGGGCTGGCGAATTGGTGGTCGCGTTGTTGCGTTTTTAGGGAGCCCGCGGGCACTCAGGAGGCCGGAGTAGATAGTAATGAAGACGGTCCCCTAGGGGAACCTCAGATGAGCATCTCCGTCGGTAGTAAGAAAAGGAGGAAAGCAAGAAAGAGAGCTCGCCATGCCATAGGCTACATAAACATGCAGGGCGGCAGAAGAAAGGCAAAGTGGGCAGAGATTGAGGAGGAGTTAAATAGAGAATAGGGGCGTATGCGGTTATAGAAACACACCTTAGAGACTCGGAAGAGCCGCCAGTTATTGAGAATTACGTTTCGGAATGGTGCAACAGAACTAAGTCGGAAAGAAAGGGAGAGGGAGTCGAAATGCTCATCCATCAGGGAGCCAAATGGAAAACAGTAAATTCAAAATGTAAAGAGCATCTTTGGTTATCAGATAAAATGAGTGGGAAAAAAACTTGGCTGGGCATTACGTATTTGTGGACCGGAAATAATTGCACAGAGAAGAATAAAGAGTTTGTGGAATGCATAAGCGCTGCAAATAAGGGTTTCGGGAATGATGCTGAAATTGTTCTATGAGGTGACATGAATGCCCACATACAGGATTTAGGCCCGTATTCAGAAACAAAACTTAAGTAGGGCGTCAAAAAGTGCGGGGAAAGTACAAGTGTTAGGGAAGTTTTAGGCGAGTACTTCAAAAACGACACTTAAGTATCACTTTCGAAAGTAACACTTTTCGAGTCAAGTATGTCGTCTGGTGTCGAGGATACGTAAATATTTTACGTGTACGATAGGTTCAATCGCAAAAAAAAAAAATAATTTTTGTAGCAGGGTAATGTGGATATAACTGTTGAGTGCTTGCTCGCGCATCCGTCTGAGTAAAATACAAAGAACGGTTTTGTTTTAGCGCTTTACGAAATCTCGTCTGGCCACAAGTTCACGTTGGCTCTCGCAGCCACTGTGGTTCTGTGTGTCGCCGTCCCGACTTCTTTTTTTGGTTTTGCTGTTAAAAACTTGCGGTGTTCTTGCGCAGAGTGTTTGTGTGCGTTGCGTGTTATCAACCCGCGCGGACGATACAAAAAAGGAAAAAAAACTTTTCCGAAGAAGAACGCGCCGTGGTCCTTGAGTTCGTTTCGCGCCGTCGCAGCCTTTCGACAGTGAAAAACCTCCGCGTCATCTCCTCCGGGGCTTCTGATGAGTACATGACTGCAGTCAATGCGCCCGCTCACACGAGGAAACCGTGCGATGGTGTAGAATTCCTCCATTACGGATGTCAAATCATTAGCATTTGGCAACTTCACGAGCTGCGGGAACAAAGTCTCGGCAATTATTCTTGACATTCGTGCAATGATTCGAGACACAGTTGCTTGCGAAACATTAACGAGGTTCCCGGTGACAACCTGAAATGTTCCAGCGCCATAGAATCGCAGCGCGATTAGAAGCTGGAGCAGCGGCGGCACGGGGTGACCGCGTTCGTTGTCTTTGGGGACCAGTGGCAGCATTTCCAACAGCCGCAGCACCGCTTGCTTAGAAAAGTGGTACCACCACGCGAATTACGCGTCGTTGTATGTTTCCATGGGATTCTGTCGATCCTTAAGCCGTGGCCGTAATGGCAACACGTATCGGTATGCCTCATCCTACGTAATATTGCGCACACGTCCGGCGAAATCGGCAAAGTTGTCGAGGCTGCCGTAGCAGGCGGCCATCTTGCTTGCTAGGTCAGAGTAGCGAAAGTGGCACTTAAGGTTGCCACTGACCGTACTTTACTTTCCGGCACTCAACTGTCTATTAAAGTTTACTTTAAGTACAACATTTGTCTATGAAACGCGTTAAGCATCGAACGGCTACTTAAGTCATAAGTTAAGGGTAAGTTCCGTTTGTGAATACGGGCTTTAGATGGCTATACCAACAACAACGGGAAGTCAATGCTAGACCTTTGTGAGCAACATCACCTTGTTATCGTGAATAAAGGGCCTAAGTGTGGAGGGCAGATCCCGTGGGAAGTGGGAAACCGGCACTCGACCATTGATTACTGTCTGTCGACAGAAGGAATTCATGATAAGCTGAGAGAAATGGTCATTGATAAGGAAGGCTATAGCAGCATAGGGAGTGACCATAAACGCATCAGTTTAAAAATGGGATATGTAGTTGGGAAAGAGAGAAAGGAGCGCAAGATGGCCAGTCCAAATCTGAAGGCTGAACAAATAGCAAATATAGTCACTAGAGTCGAGGAAGAAATTGGCAAATGGCCAAGTAAAGAGTGGGAATATGGTGAGCTTCTAAGTGTAATAACGACAGAAATACGGAAAGAGAAACATGTTCGTTGGAAAGGAACAAAGAAACGGAAAAGCTGGTGGAAGAGGGAGATACGAGAAGCGATCGCAGAACGACAGAAAGCATCTCGAGAGCACAGGCAGGCAAAGAAGGCGCAGTTGCCGCAGGATGAAGTAACCAGTAAATGGGAAAGATACCGGGAGAAAAAGTCTATGGTTCAAATATTGGTGCAAGCAAAATTAAAAGGTGCAAGTGAACGCTGGTTGTCAGAAATACGTGAGAAAAACAAGGCCGCACCTAGAATATTTTGGAACCACATAAAATTATTAGGCAGGAAGTCAACAACAATACAACAAAATATCCTAGACGAAGATCTAAACAGACTGGAAGGCGAAGCGGCAATAAATTACATCCGAAAAATAACAGCCGAATCTTTCCAAGGCTATCACGAGGTTGTATTTGAAGAAAAAAAGAGTATGAAAGAGACCCAAGTGGAAAAGGAGCTCGTGCTTACAAATTTCAACTGGAAGAAAGCGGAAGAGAAAATTCCTAAGCGCACAGCCATAGGGCTAGACGAGGTTCCCTTTAGGCTGATTAATGAACTAGGACCAAAAAGTAAGGAAGCTCTGGTGAAAGCAGTGGAACAAACTTTAAAAGATAGACGAATACCAGACAGTTGGCGCCAAAGTAGAATGAATTTAATTTATAAAGGCAAGGGGGAGAAAGATAGAATTCACTCGTATAGACCATTGACCATTATGTCGGTAATGTACAGGCTAGCAATGCAGGCAATGAAATTAAAGCTTCAAACTTGGGCAGAGAATAATGGTATTTTGGGAGAACTTCAGAAAGGCTTCAGAATAGGTCTCTCATACAAACAGACGGGTATAGTAGTTGAGCAGCAGCTCCCAGGTTTATTTGATGCGGATGACATTGTGTAGCTAGCTAACCAGCAAAGTGATTTGCAACGTCTAGCTAATATCTGTGGACAGGAAGGCAACAATTTAGGTTTTAAATTTAGTGTTAGAAAATCAGGTGTTATGGTATTCAATGAAAACAGTGAACAGACAGTGGAGATACAGGGCCAGGAAATAGCTCGCGTAACAGAATATAAATACCTTGGTATACGGATAAACGAGGGCAATAGATATATGGAAACACAGGAAAAAACAATAACAGTGAAGGGGAAGAGAAATGCAGTCATAATGTAGCACAGAGCGCTATGTGGATATAATAGGTACGAGGCCCTCCGCGGTATGTGGAAGGGTGTAATGGTTCCAGGACTTACATTTGGAAATGTGGTTGTTTCCTTTAAATCATGGGTACAATCAGGACTCGATGGGAACCAAAGGTCAGTGGGTCGCCTCGCATTGGGCGCTCACGGGAAGACTACAAATGAAGCTGTGCAGGGTGCTATGTGCTATACTAGTTTTGAAGTGTGGGAAGCTCGCAGTAAAATTCAGTATGAAGAACGCCTGGGGAATATGGAAGAAAGTGAAAGGGCTGGAACAGTGTTCAGGTATCTGTCCAGGAAAAACATTGATTCACAGCGGAGGAAAAGAACTAGGAAGCTTACCAGGAAGTATGCGGCCTGTAGGGTGGGCAACACAGCAACAAAGATAGTCAAGCGGAAAGTCAGAGAGGCTGGAATAGTCTCATCGGCGGTGGCAATGGAAAAGAAACCTGCCATGAGTAACTACTTATGAGGAAAAAACGAAATCAGGAAAGAAACATTTTATAATAACTCAAAGGGAAGCTCACTACTTTTAAACACGAGATCAGGATGCCTTAGAACACGCACTTTTAGAGCGAGATATAAGAAGGAAGAAAAAGCATGTGCTTGCTGGGGTAAAGCTGGGAAACTATCGAGCATGTTTTATTAGAATGTGAAGACGTCTGCCCAGCGGTCGACTTAGGTACCACTGGCCTCCTTGAAGCCCTTGGGTTCAACGAGAGCAGCTGGAAAGTAAACATGTCCGCAATAAAGATTAGTAAAGGGTGATTGGAAGATTAGTGAAAGAATAATAGGGAAACTACCAACTACGCAGGCGTACAGAAACAAAGCTCACAATACGGGTTCAGGAACTCTGGTTATGGGAATTCATCGTGGGTTTCCTTTTTCCTTTCTTTTTTCTGTTTTTAGCATAGGTAGGACAATAGGCAATAAAATAACTAGTGCTTGGTGGCGCAACCCACCACCCCGTTCCGAAGGGGACGCTCATAACATCCATCCCGATAGCCCGATAACCCGATAGTATTGTGAATTATGACTGAGAGGTGGCTATTTGGTGTGATTGCATATTCGGCAGGACAGCGAAAAAAAAAGGTGAACAAAAATAACAAGGCAACGAACACAAGCTCTCACTCGCCATTAAAGCTTTATTTCCTGAACCATAAATTCAAGTACAACATGGTGCGACAAAAAGCAGTTTTCTCACAAACACTACTTGGCACTTGGAAAATTCCGAAGAACTTCAGAGTTTGAGTGCAGGACGAACGTCTTTTTGCGCTGATGCCTCTACGATCTCAGTGAACAAAGTAGATAGCATATGGTGTTTCAGAGTAAATTAATCGACAACTAGACGCACAAGAACCATTTATGATCAAATCAGTTCTGCTAAAATCAACATGCTGTCGATCCGCAAGTGTTAGAGCAAATTCTCTAAACAGACGTTGATAAGGTTCGCACGTGGCAGAAGGAGCAATATTATAAGTTTCAATGGGCTTTCCCGACAAACCCATGCGAAGTTGAAGAAATATGGGGAGCTATAACGTAAAACTATGCCATTTTAATTTTATTCAAATCACCTGGCGTTAAAATTGCTTAACCGACGCAAGCATCGGGCAGGGATCCCAAGCATTATTTGAAACGCCTAATCAAACGCTATTCTTCTTTAGAAGAGGTCACCTTTGTTTGCTTGCCTATTTTGGCAGTTTTTTCTTGCCTAATTCAATGACATGAGGTGAGGCGTGCTCAGAAGTGCAGAGGACTTCACCTGGTACAAGCTAGCGCAGTGAAAGTAGATAACCCAGTGGGGAGGGCCGTGCCGGCATCTGTGATTGGTGCACTTATTGCTTAGCTTGCGGTCGCTTGTAGTGAATCGTCGGGGCGTTCAACGCAATATTGTATATGTGCCGAAAGCTCGAAAACTTTACAGTGCCGCGCAAAATATTTTATTACACGCACAGAAGTTAATTCTCACTGGCAGCTCCGAGTGGCCAATACCAGACCGATCCAAAGGCCGCCATATTTTATGCCATTATGAATGGGACAGTCCCTGGCTAATCCGAAAAATTTCAGTTGTGTTCGGCATACATGTGTAACCTTATTGCATACACGACGCTTTTACGTGGTGAGTTCTTGCATTTTCTTGACCGCGCCTGACAAACACGCTAAGTGGGCGCAACCCGAAAAGTGTTTTCAAAGAGCGAAGCGCCAAAGACGAAATAGGCAGAGAATTGTAAATCATTACTTTTTCTTTCGTTTGGCCTAACCATGCATGATCAGTGCGTGAACGTCATATCATACGCGCATTTCGCCTTCGCAGATTTCTTTCACGTCGCGTCACAGCTAAGTGGTGATGTCCCGGAAATGTTTTTGACCCATCCTTCACTGCTAGATTAGAATAGCTTTACGTTATAGAGCCCCTGATTGTGCTAGCATATACTCACAGACTATCTCATTAATTTACAGCGCCAGATTTAGTTCTAGTTATATTTTATGAGACTGTCTTAGGAGGCAGGCGACACCCTGGCGCCGCTCTTCCAATTACTGATAAACTGCTCGTGACTGCGACTGCCCACATGACCGCCCTCATAGCGCTACTATGGGACGCGCCTCCGACACCACAGGCAGAGCTAAGCGAATAAAGTTATTTCATCTCTGATTATTAAATACTCAACACAACATAAACGAGTTATGGGTGTATCTTAAGGCAAATCACTGAGCCACTCCACGCCATGTGTCCCAGACGTTTCGCTGGACCATCTCAAATCTTCCTGCAAAAAATGTGGCTATTTACTACCTTGCTCACAGTCCTTTCACATTACATCTTTGCGAAGGAAAAATTTCTTGTCACGTGACACGCTTTCCAACGGCGTGAAACTTGACCCCATTACAAAATAATATAAAAGTTATTCTAGTGAGTAACGCTCCACAACGTGTCCCGCTCTATCGACAAAATTTGACTTCAATACTGAATGGCTGTGCGAAGGTTGTGGGATCGTACCCCACCTACGGCAAGCTTTTTCATGCACTTTCATTCCAACAATTTATCGTTTCTTTATGTCATTTATCAAGCACAATTAATTTCCCCTATGTTGACCTTGGTGTCAGTGTTTGTTGGTTTCTTGTGATATGACTAATAAAAATCGGGCCCCTCGGTTAACCCTTTCTTCTCGTTTATTACATAACGAGGGTCTCAAATCCGGCAACATTGATTCCTTCAGGTAGCGTGTGTGGGTTTAATGACCGGTTAAGTTCCCCCAAAAAAGATCACGTTCTCGTGACGCCTGTGGCAGAAAGGATGTTCTACATCCGCCGCCGCCAAGGTCTGTGTGTGGTGGCGCTGGCTAACACTCCCAGTGTTCTACTAGGAAACATGAATACCGAAGAAAGTGGATGAGGAAACGGCGCCGCGTTAGCTCAATTGGTAGAGTGTCGCGCGCGGAATGCGAAGGTTGTGATTCGTTCCCCACCTGAAGTTCTTTTTTTCATCCACTTTCATTTCCATTAATTTATCATTTCTTTATTTCATTTATTAAGAACAAGTAATTTCCCCTAGGTGTCAGTGTTTGTTGGTTTCTTGTGATATGGCTGAAACAACTAGTGATTTGTTGAATGTGTTATTTCCTTAATATTAATTACTGAAGGTATTTTGAGTATAGATACCTTAGGATATGGCCGTGGAAACCGCTAACAAAAGTCCCTCAATTCCTTCCGGATCACCCTCATTTTTGAAGTCCTCATCATCTTTTCAGCGACAAAATAATCTCAAATCTTTCACGATGCAAAACCATGTTTGTTATAAGCTTTTCTTAATCTTTCTATCGTCGCTAATTGGCACTGACTATAGAAGGCATCGCCCATTGTTTTCTGAAATTCCTAATCGATGATCCTTATTACCCGTTGCTACAAAGCTGCAAGAGCTTCTCCAATAGTGCCCGTATTTTTCAGTACGCTCCCCAAGTTACTCTTAATAAGTAACTCTCCCCTGCAACTTCCTTCTGATATTCTTTGAGCTTGGCGTAAAGCAGAAGATATACCTGTTTTTTTTTCGCAAGTGCCTGCAGAGATGCACAGATGTAAACTTGAGTTCCCATCTCCCCATTCTCTCAAATTGTTCTGCTGAATATTTTATTTTGTGAATAAGAAATTCTCATGCAGAAAAATTAATAACCGTATGAAAACCACAGACGAATGAAACAGTGAGAAGAGGCAAATTTTGTCACTTTTACAGAAGCAAAACAGCTTCCCGTCAGCATAGCACAAGCATGCACGTATTCACACAAATGGTCTGCAAGGCTAAATAAGCAAAACTTGTCGCTAATGTTCATACCTTACAATAAAATCCCAGGACCGAATGATCTATTGAATGATCTACTTGAGTGAATTTGCATTTCGAGGTAAGTACAAATAATTCGCTAACCACATTGACTTATTCGCGTCCCTGCTTCCCTTCAGCTCTTTCAGAGTGGAATATCTCAAGTCTTCTTCCACTCTGTGACGACAATGAACCACAGGAGAAGCCACCCATTCTAGTTATGTGAGTAACTTGGAGCGATTTTTTTTTCCTCTTCATAAGCATGTGAGCTATTCATTCACGCCCACAAAATTCCAGAATCACTTTCCTTTAGGCCCACTCTAATGCACTACGCTCAATACACTATCTATACAACTTCGATGCACAGGTATAGCAGCTTCAGTGCGTCTTGTCTCTTTAGTTGTTCGTCATCGCTGCGGCTAGTCATCTCTCACATCGAAAACAAGACACGTTACTGTAGGACCGCTGATTACATACGGGTGATAAACCTCAATTAAATGACATTCCGTTAACTTGCGCCTTCCTAAATGACGGTGCTTCAGTTACGCTACAATTGTTGTGCAGCTACTCTGTTGCAAGCTACGGATACAGAAAAGAAACCCTGGCAATTATTTTCTACTGCTATGGGAGCTTTCGCGGCTCTGGCATTATTTCTATGACGCAATGGCTTCATGGCGCAATGACACAATCCGCACAGGAGCTGTTTATTCAAACTTCTAATACTGAATTTCAAATTATTGATCGGCCGATCGACAATTACGACCAAGTTTGATTTGCCCACCACCCAGACATTAATTTTGGCCAGCAAAACTACTTTCTCCTAGAATCCCGTATATTCAACGATTGAAGACAATCGTCGCTGGCACGCCACGATAACTTAAGCTTCAAGTACCCAAGAGCAGAACACTTATCAAAATTTCAAAGAGCTTCGGTTTACAGTGGACACTCACTCAACTGGCATGATACACTGGGTGTTTATCGCTTTTCATATCAGCTTCGTTCTTGGATTTTTTCTGGTCATGGTCACTCTGGCTACACTTCTGGACGTGATTGGTCCAGCGAAGCCTACCGCCCGGGACCACGCCTCTGCAGTTGCGAATGCAGGTGAGAGGCGTAGCTGTCAAGTAGGAGACAAAACAGCGCGACAAGCGCTTGGTTTCTAGTTGCGTAAGTTGAACCCGAGCGTATAACCGAATGATCACGCCGCCGTTAAATTTTGCAACCGCATTTGAGAGCTCACAATTGAGCTTGCCGTTGGGCTGCCATTGTCAAGTGCTCGACGTTACCATGTCGTCGCCGTCGTGAGACCACCTTATCCTGTGTTCCAACTTCGCCATAAAAAAAAAAGAAAAAACTATGCACACTACTACTGGGATTAGAATTCAGCTCCAGCGAGACTTTGCAATGTTCAGTTGGATGCTCTAGCCCTGTACTATCCAGCAGCTATGGGGCTCGCTAATTTGTGCCAGGTTTTCGTGCCACACAAATTCTTTGACATCAGTGGCCTGCGTAGGTATATCTCGGAGGCCATACCAAACAATGTATTAGTAGCCAAGTATTTCAGTATATTTGCTCTGTTTCTGTGTATCTTCTTGCCTAGTTTTCAATTCTTGCCTTTAGCGTAATAATTTGCTATGACGACCATGATTAAATGGCACCAGATGGAGTTCTACTGAAGAAGTCACCGAAAAAATGGTGGTTTCCGGATTGGCAGCAGGTAGCTGTCCCAGCAAGTGGGTTTACATAAGAAGCAGTCGCAGAAATCTGCTCAATTTTTTTTCTGGCTTGATTAGCAGTCTGGTTGTTTCATTGCAATCTACTGCGCGATTTACTGTATCTATTTTTCCTATTACAGAAAGCGACGTTATTTGCTCTTTGCGGGTGCGAAATAATAAAGTTCATGCTGCTTATTAAATTGCTTTATTGGCATAGTGCTCTGCCAAAATTTTGGTTATGAAGACATTAATTGTTTCACTATAAGTGCAAAAAACATTAATGCAGCAAATTATGACGTAGAGCATTGAGACAACGCTACAGTGGTTAAGCGTACGCCTACCACACATATGCAAAAAATTTCCGGCAGAAGCCATCTCACTTTGAATGCCTTGGATAATGCGATGAGCGTATTGCCACCGCCGGAACACGTCGTCTATGAAGCGTGGTCTCCAAACGAGCTCCTCTCTCGCGCTTCACTCTGGACACGCTGCGCCATCTAGCGTCACTGCGGCGATGTCCGCGCTTAGCCTCCGAAATGTGTGGCGCGCGATGGCTAGGTAACGATAAGAGGTTTTGTTTCGTTGCCATCTTTGTCATAATAATTCTATGCGAATTATCCTTTGTGTCGCTGCAGGTAAATCATTTATGCTGAAGTTCCTGACGTTGTCTGTACTGCGCACTGTGCGTGAAACGTTTCTCTTGGAAACCAGCAAAGGCAATCGGCTCGACGTCTTCAACGGTCTGCGTGCTTTGGCCATGGTGTGGATTATTGCCCTTCACACACACATCTATGTGGACGAGATGGTCTTCGGTAAGGTTGTGGTGACAAGTGAAGCTGTGTGCCTGGTATAACGGTCTCTCTGAGGCTGTCTTGCGTAGCGAAATGAAGAGATTATCCCATTGGCGAAAGTTCAGTGTGTTCCACTTAAATGTATCTCAATATGTATCATCGTATACTCACGCCTTTGCAGACCCACAGTTGAATAAGCGAGCCGTATTCAGAGTGAAATGAAGTGTCAAAACTGCTAGCGCCAGCGTGCAACAATGGCTCTGCTTTAATCGCGGCGCAGATACGCCGAACATAGCAATAGATTCTTGACTGTTTGTTGCGTTTTTGTTCAATATATCTTTGAAAGCCAGACCATTTATAAAGTGAGAATGTGACGCCATACAGAAATTTTATAGTAACGCTATAAAAGCGATATTTCAAATAAAGACAAATGAAAGATGCACAAATTTGCAATTTCCTCGGACACACAAAGTGGTGGTAGCAATGGCCACCGAACTATTACATAGCAACTCAACGCAGTGACTCCAGCAGTATCACTTCCAGAAAACTGTCGCCTAGGGGCGTCATCAACTTGCTTTGAAGGACCTGCCTCTTCCTAATAGACCTGTAGCGGCGCTGCTATTGCAGGCCAAAGCGCACTAGATGACGAAGATGAAGAAAGCCTCAAGCTATGTGCATCATCCAGCCATCCACCTTGTTTTCAGTGTGAACTTTTAGCCAATTCCCCCTCTTAGGTACATAACACGCTCACATAAAAGTCAAGAAGCCATCCCCAGGATGGTTGGTGCGTTAGGGCCACTCTGCCGCCTAGGCACCGTTCGCAACACACTTTCAGTTCTTGACGCCGGCTTTGCAACTTATTTCTCACTACAGTATAGTGGTCAGCTAGACTAGTTTGTAGATATTCATGGCATTGATGCGGAAAGACACATATAGAGAAACTGACACAAGACAAACGCATACTAAACCTTCTTCATTCGAACCATGGAATGGGTGATAGACGAAGCAGGCAGGAAAACATCAAATATTCGAGAAAAAGAAAAGCGTAACCTGGCATTATTAAAGTGTCGTGAAGACTTCGAAATTCTCAGTTATATTGGTCAGCAGCTACGCACATGTCAGGGCACATTAGTAAAAAATGCTTTAGTTGCTTTCAGCTATGAGCCAACAAACGTGGCCCCGAGTGCCAGTTAAGGCATTGTAATGACTCTTCGGGCTTACATTCTGACAGCACCCAGCCCACCTTGTTCAGGACATAATAATGCAGTAAAATACGCTGCATCTGCAAATGACATAAGGAATAGCTTCGGTTACAGCGCAACACCTGCCACAACCAAGTCTGCCTTTTTACTTGTAATTTATGAACACTACTCCAATTTGTTAGAAATTCTTGGAATTCGTTAAAATTTCGTTACAGTTTGTTTGAATTTGCTGGAATCGGAGGGGAACGAAGATTAACATTAATTTTTCAGCTGAGCTTATTTACTCCATGAAAAATCGCATGTAAATATGACATGAATACGAAATAACGTTCGCTTTTTTTCCCATCAGCCGTTGAGTATATCCACCTGGGCTTTTTAAGCACCTCTTATGCTGTCCAACCCAGAGCACCACTAACAACTTCAGCCACTTTCAGTCTAGCAATATGGCACACAAAATCGTTAGTCATCGTACAGTAACATGACTTCACAAACTGCAGAGTGCAGAAGGCTTACGGCTCTCCTTGATCTTATTATCTTTGAGTGGTTTGACAAAAACTCTAACATCAGTTCCCTTCAACATCAGTTAAGATGGCCAGCACAAATTATTCGTAATAGAAGATAACCCTAGATCTGGAAACTGTGTGGAGTAATCTTGTGATATTTGTACATGAAACTCAATTTCTGTTCGTTTTGCTGAGATAACTGAACAATAGTTATCTCTTTTTCTCGGAATATTTGACACTGGCCAGTAAAAAGTAATCACTGACGTATGGTAGCACTTCTATAGCTGGGCTTTTTATTTTCCACGCGTTTTCGAAGTCCTAGTTTTTCTGCCAATTGTTCCGTCACTCTTATTCTGGGGGACTTTTCTTCATTAGCGTGACTAAAATTCTCGCAATATTTGGAAGCTTAGTAACAAAAGTGTTCGGCCATGTCGACAATAACCTCCTAGTGGTTATCAATAAAAACTTTAAGCAAAAAGGCAGCATGGAAGAAGCAACTTACAGCTTATATCTTCGCCAGAAATAGCTTGCGTAATACGACAAGAGACTTGCTGCCGATTTCACTGACACAGTAGTCCCATACCCATTATGGTAGACCTTGCAGCTAAAGCGGAATTTTTAATCTGCGCTAAAACTTGTTGACTGAGGAAACACGATGAGCTTGACCTTGTAGAAGTACGCCACGAAGACAGAGTACGATGACAGACGTGCATGGAAGTTTGGTGACGAAAGCGTCCTACAAATTGTATGTTCCTCGAAGATGCACGCGATCACTCTGAAACCGTTTACCTTTCTTTAGCAACCAACCGTAATTTTCCGCGAGTGTCCTATCGTTTTTGTGGGCCGATCTCGAAGATAGTGCAGCCTAACCACACTAGTAATAACCGCATTGGAGTATGATACCACCATACACGTGTCACATTACGCCACGGTGGTAAGGTGAACGTTCTAGTGTTCATCCCTCATGACAGCTAGCGTTTTCAAACACCGTCGTGGAGACGTTTCGCCTTTGGTCGACGACGTACGTAAAGGTGCCCAAACTTCGTGACATCTTTCACCTAAACGAGAAACAAAAGTGTATCGGCCAAGGAGCTTCACGAAGACTGAGACGCTGCCGTCTGAGACACTGCGCCTCTGGTCGCAATCCTAAGGTGCAGGGTACATTGGGACCAGCTTTGGGCCATGGCGCTTGATGAAATTCGTTCGCAAAACTCACGTAGCCATTTACACACGTTAAAATTATCGAGCTCAAATAGTTTTCTGCATTCAAATCATTGCGTTGTGCCCTGAAAATTTTTGTCTGCGGCTTGTAGCTTCCGCGCCCGCAACTAGTATGGGACAAGAATATTCCATCAATATTATTTTCCCAACAGATTTGCTGGCGATCGACACTTTGACATGGAAGAACAATGGAGAACCGACATGCATTTGATGCGCAATCTAAGAAAAAGTTGCGCTACTTTGATAACACATGAAGCGCCTTGCAAGATTTTGTGCTTTATGGTTTATGCTTTGTCTGTATTTCAGCTCTATCATTGCCGTTTTACTTATTCCACTGCGCACACGAGCACCTACATATAGTGTTCGATCTCGTGAAAAGCTCGACAGTGTGGTCTCTTGAAGTGCTGAATTTATTGGTATGACTTTTTGCTTAGTACACTCATAGTGGCAGCAAGTCCTTCTCCCGTTATATTTTTCTAGCCCTTCTACAGTACTTGAGCTCCTTTCTGTAATGACGATTCACTCGATAACTACTGCATGAGTAGTTAAATTTTTCATATTACGCTTTCGCGAATACGTTACCTAGCGACAATATTTTCCTGTAAAAGTATCAGAGACCTCTCAACGTGCGATTGCAAAAATTGAGGTCAAGTCGAAAGAAGACACAGTAAAAAGTAGAAAAACGTTTCTTAGCAAAAGTGTTCGACTTTGATTTTAATTTTTCTCCTTTTTGTTCTTTTTTCCTCTTCTTAATGTCGCTTCACTAAGAAAACGTCGACCAAGTATTTCGAATGTCGAAAACACTGCCCAGACAGCTGATGGTCAACGCAACCATGAACGTGTCAGTGTTCATGACAATCAGGTGCGTCATAAGTTGTCCTTTTTCAATTGCAATTATCAAACTGCATTTGTGATGAACATTCCAGCAAAGCAGATTCGGTTTTAGCAAACAACGCATTTGAGTAAGCTCGTATTATATGTAGTGGACAATTTGTAAGCACAAAACCGACGGTATATGTATTTCAAGGACCAGCCCTTCAATGATGTGACACCTCTTGAAAGATATAGAAAATAGATGTGATGGCATTCAAGAATCGCAAGGTCGTTCTACGTCGTAAATTTTCTTCGTCATGTTGGCGCTGCGTGCTCGTTAGCCGCATTATTAGCTGCAATCTTCCGAGCTAGCATGCTATGGCCTTAAGTGTATCAGTCCGTTAAACTTCAAACTTCGTGTTTAAACCCAAAGCCTAGAAATCCATGTGCGTTGGGCACACCGACAGCATTCCCCTACGTGTGCCTTAAAACCAGGCTTAGGAGGACTCGCCCACTGTTATATACTCGTTTACTATGCACACTACTACGTAAGCAAACCGTGAGATGCGGGGAGACGAAGCTTAGGCAACTGGAACATGTGAGACATCTTGACATTCACCACTGCTGAGTCGCAGTGTCATGGGGCCCTATAGCGTTAAACCATTCCAATCTGCTTGTTTTGGTTTTCAATCTCCTGACGTCCAATTTAAGTTCGTACCGATGCAAGCATTGGACGGTAACCTGAAGCGTTGCTTGAGAAGCTCAATCAAACGCACTTCTCGCCTATAGGATGTAATTGTTTTAGTTTGCTTTCAAAGCGAATGGTGCTGCCTACGTTGAGCAGCTTCTGTTGTCTAATTGGCTAAAAAGATGCAAGTAGCACGCTCAAGTGGAGAGAGTTTTGATTGGGACGAGCCAGCACAAAGAAGATAACGGTATGAGGAGGGTGCTGCGTTGTCGGCAATTGGTCCGCTTCCCTTTACTTAGCTTGCGGTGGCTGGTCGAAAATTGAGGCGGCGTGCAAAGAAAGGTTAAAAATGCCGCCAAAATGGAACTTAAGCAAAGAAAAGTTGGCAGAGAGATTATAGTCTACGTGCGAAAAGGTCTCGATAAAGTAATGTTGCCGGGAATGTTTTTTTATGATTATTTTGCACATGCATGCTCCCCGGCAGCTCCGAGGAGCCAGTGCCAGACCGATGTATAGGCAGCCATCCTCTATTCGTTTCGGAACGATGCAGGGGCACTGTAACGTAAAAGTGTTCCAATATCTTTTTATTCCAATCTCCTGATGTCAAATTTGCGTAACGGCTGACGCAAGCATCGGGCGTAGAGCCGTAGGCTTATCTGAACAGACCAATCAAATGCTCTCCTCGTATATAGGTCACTTTTCTTTCCTTTAAAAACGAATAACATCGCCTACTCTGAGCGCCTTGTCTTGTCACGCTCCACGCTCCACGCTCAAGTGGAGAGGGATTCAATGGGGCCGAGCCAATGCACCGAATATCGATAATCGGATGAATAGGGTGTTGCCGGCCTCTGCGATTGGTCCGCTTTCCCTTACTTATCTTGCGGTGCCTGGTTGAAAATGGCTGCGGCATGCAACGGAACGTTAGAATGCCGCTAAACCGGACCCTCAGTGAAGAAGATTTCGCAGAGCGAGGTCGTAAACGCGCCGAAAGTGCTCGAAAACCTTACACGGCCATGCAAAAAGTTTGATTGTGCGCCAATAAACCCAAGCTGTCCGGCAGTTGCGAGTAGCCAGTGCCTGAGCGATCGGCGGCAACCATATTTTATTCCTTTCGGAACAGGGCAGCATGCGGCTATTCAGAAGAAAATTCAGTTTTGTTGTGTATATTAATGCATCTTGAACGCGTACACATCACTTTGACGCGATGAGTTTCCGCGGTTTTGTGACGTCACGTGACAGACAGGTGAAGTGGGTGCAGTCCGAAAACTTTTGACCAATAGCCGAGGGCTAATGGAGAAAAAGCGTCGAGTCATAAATAACTATTTTTATTTTGTTCGATCCAATCATGCATAAAGAGTGCGTACACGCCATATCAGACGGGGAGCTATCGTGGTTTTCGTCACATCGCATGACAGACAAGTGAAGTAGGGGTGGTTCATAAAAGTTTTTCACCAATCGCGAAGAGATGATTGCAGAACTGGAACAGAAAAGCTTGGAACAGCTTTACGTCATAGAGCCCCAGCATGTGGCGCTCTAATGTAAGTTTATTCCAAACTTTTCGCGCGACGTCACGGCGTCTATGATGTTAAAGTTAGCAATACAGTAAGATTAATCCTAATTCTACATCAAGAAAAACAACTCATCTGTTGTAAACCTTACATTCGTTTCATACGTGTGCTTTTCTTTGTCGCATTCAGCTTTCTCTACATAAACAGCCCCTGCTGAATGAAACAGGGTATGTTGTTCGTGCGATAATTTCAAATCTAGAAGTGACGTAATATCCGCTTTGTACTTATGCTTCCTTGTCGCAGTGACACATTTAGTAACTTGTAGTTACGCAAGTCCTCGTCAATTTTCAGTGGTTTTATGCAATGGATGACCGTATGGAAGCGACCAAATATTGAGAAAGGAAAAGCTGGTTGGTTCGCTGTCGTCCTCCACAGGTACCTCAGGTATGTCGTGAGTTCTCGCACAGGAAATTTCTCGATCTCATTATCAAATGATCTCGAATTAAAGTCATGGTTTTAAGGGACAGGGGACGTTGTGCTTCAACAAATTTAAGTGTAAAATATGCAAGTTATAGTACCTTGTGAATCAAGTGAGCAATGCAAATTTCAATAATGAAATGATTGAACAAAACATGGCCAAGAAAAATGTGCCTTGAATACGCCGAACTGCGTTCTACAAATGAGAAAGCCTGCTATTCTACAGATGTGCCTTTGTCAAAAAAGTTGGTGAATTGCGCCCAAAATTTTCATCGCGTACATTATTTTTATTCAAGGGCTGCTTAAAATTGAATTCTTATTTTTTGAACCTCCTTTGAAATATACAGATATGTAAATAGAACTCTTGTATAAATCACGTAGACAATGGGCAAGTTCACGCAAACTTTGGTTCGTGTCCCGGACCGGGACGAATTTTACCCGCCGTGGTTGCTCAGTGGCTATGGTGTTGGGCTGCTGAGCACAAAGTCGCGCGATCGAATCCCGGCCGCGGCGGCCGCATTCCGATGGGGGAAAATGCGAAAACACCCGTGTGCTTAGATTTAGGTGCACGTCGAAGAACCCCAGATGGTGAAAATTTCCGGAGGCCTACACTACGGCGTTCCTCATAATCAGAAAGTGGTTTTGGCACTTAAAACCCCATAATTTAATTTTTCTTTGACGCAAACTTTAAATTATTATATCACATTTATCGACATTTAAGTGATGAACATTTGACAGAATTTTTACATGTTTCTCGTACAGACTTAGGAGGCGAGGGCTTTTGCTTCAATTTTTTATGAATATTTGAGACCCTAATTTGCAATATTTGTTTTTCGCAATCAGTGCAGTTCGGTTCAACGTATTGTATTTCATCGAAATCGGTTCAGCAGTTATCTAATAAAGAATTTCTGTCTCATATATCTTTTTTTCAATTACGAAAGCCTTGGAGCTGACTAAGAATTGAGGATTCCTCCTAATACATGCTGCAGAGAAGATAAAGTGCCCAAGAGGGTTTTGTGACATTACTGAGGCCCCCTGAAAATAAGTGTCATTCCTCTCCCTTGCACCGAACATCACGCAGGATGTTTCCACTTGTGACAATAACGGCGTGCTTCCATCAGTTACACCATACGTCGGGACATGGCCCAACCTGGGCCTACCACACAGAACTTCGCAAGAAAGCTTTTCCTGAAAATTGGCACCATTTCTTGCTAGGAACACTCAACTTTATCGACTTGGATAGCATAGTAAGTATCTCCACCCTTTCCATTTGCACGAAAGAGTACCTTCCGCTAGTGGCCGGACCTCTTGAAATTTGTCTACCGCAAAAAATAACCCGATATCTACGGAATAGCATTCGCGATCGCTTAGTGGCTGCAGTGGCTGCTGCTGAACAGTAAGTCGCTGTTTCTACGTCGATTAATTGAATTAGTACCCTGACTCGCTCAACTTCAATACTCCTATATTCGTTAAAACGGCCGCACTTCAAAGGGGTATGAATGCAAACATTTGCGTGTCTTGCGTTTTGTGGATGTCGAGAAATCGTAGCGGGTCGGAATTATTCAACATCACTCTCGCGTATGTCCTGATTTGCCTCTGTGGTGCGTTGGTATGTTACGCCCCATCAAACAATCAACTGATACTCAAAATCCATAACGAGCAAAAGTAAAAAATTTCAAACTGCATGGATGTGAGGTAAACGGAATACAATAAACAAGTAAAGCATACTGCTTACGCACCCACTACATTAGTTGCCAAGAGCATGGGCGGAGTGGTTGGGAGGCGAAACCTTCGAGTGGCCAATTTGTGAATGCGTAATTTAAATCTTCGCGCAGTACTGGGATTTTTGGCTGTATATTTATTATCAACTTCTGGCAAAGCACCTTTGTATCCTCGAGGCGTTCACCGGTGAACGCCGGCGAATGTCAAATCGACTAGAAAATTAACCGATAACAACTAGTGTTGTAGGCATAGTGATTTTTGAGAACGAATTCAATACGGATCGAATAGTGTCAGAAGCGAATCGAATGTAGAATAGTTTTGGAACAATGAAGAGCTGCTATCAGTATTCACATAAAGCGACATTCACATCCTAGTATTTTTAAAGTTGGCAAGTTTCTGTCATTACATATCACGTTATGAAGCGTTGTCGATTAAAAGCAACAATTGGAGCATTAGGAACAAACAGGCGCTTTCCTCAGATACACAATACGCTTAAGATAGTGCGAAATCTCAATTCATAGACCGCAAAACATGGCTACCTAAACGACGTAGCTTGCGCCACTACGCAAGTCTTCACGTTTTTTGTCTATACTACACCCACAACTATAATAATTTACCGTAGTCTTGCTCTAATTTTGTGCTTAATTGCGTGCAGTTCAAGTCTTTCAATGCTCAAAAAGTATTAGAAAAGTGTTTCCATTTACGAACAGTGACTATTCGATTCGAAGACCAAATCGAATGGGACACTATTTGATTCGTTATTGACAAGTTTTGAATAGTGGTACACCGTTAATACCAACTATTGTTGTAAAAAAATCCTTACGTCATAATTATTGGTATATTAATGAACGCGGCCGGTGAATCGTAAAGAGCAATTATGAACGATAAGCTTTCTGGAATAGGCCCGTGGTTCCTAAGTGCCATTAGTTATTTGTAATCGTGAAGAGGTCGTCGTTTTATCAGGTTCTCATAGTTCTTATCAGTAGAAAGCGCCGGTACGCCCACCAATAAGAAATATAGTCTTAGGTTAAGAGAAATTTTACAAATAGCGGCACTAACTGATATCATTTCAGTAGCCGCGGTTGAAAAAAAATCTCAAAAGCTGCAAGCTCTCCTCGCTTTGCAGTCCTTCCTTTGACTGGTCATTTCTTTTTTACGAAGGGAGCCATGATGAGGAGGTCCTTCATTAAGACAATAATGTATAGTAGGATACAATGTATGATCAGTCATGCAAAATTGAGGGATGCACTCGACCCATAGACCGGATCTCGACGGCCAAAGACTGTACTCGCCGCTACAGTTGTGATTTCAGTGCTGTTTGTTTTGCTAGAAACGAGTTGGTCCAGTAAAGTGATCAAGTCTTTCTTGTGCTTTTGTAGTCCTGTTTTTCACATTTACTACAGCGTGTCATTTTTATGTGTTGCAGTGCAGCCCTCAACAATGGTACACGTCGGCAGACTTCCAGTGTTTTGTGTTCATGCTGTTCTTCACAATGAGACTGAAAAGGCAAGAAAATTTCTCAAAACCTTTATTTTGCTTTTCGTTTGACCCATCTGAAAAAAAGAATGTCAGCGGCCATTCTTTATTGCATAGAAAAAGCTCTTTTGTCTATTCCACGTCAAAAAATCATAGAGATCATGAGCTGATTGCCCTACTAGCCTGGAGTTTGAAAAGTTAAGTTACAAAATTAATTTTACGTTAATGATGCTCCCACACCATTGTTAACTCGTTCGTCTGCTAATAAATGTTTTCGGCTGAAATTGCCAAAATAAAACTTGATGGACACATGCAACTACCCGGTGAAACATTCACTTCTCATGCCGAAAGCAACCTCCCCCCTTATGGCTGCGATGACTCCACCATTATAGAATCCGATCGTGTTCGTTGCATGCTAAACGGCACTAAACCTCCGTCGCGCTTAAAGCACTCGCGGTGGAAAATGTCACTACCGCTGACGATGCCGTCGATATTTGCCAATATCTGGACGAACTGCAGGCGATCCGCTCACAGCCGGACGCCCATGTCGCACGTCCTTCCTCGCATGTGGACCTGCCTAGGTTGATTCGGGCTTTCATATGCCAACTGCATCAAGCACGTGGCCTTTCCGGTGCTCCCATCACAAAACTTCAGTTGTCGGTTACTGACCTGCGTGACATTATCATAGAGGAGCTGTCCGTCATGGCCTGCGCTGCGAGCTGGGACTCTTCATCCCCGCCGGCCACACGGGCCCAAGTTGCTGTCATGCAACCCGCTTTCGTGCAGACAGGGCATCTTGCTCCTAGTCTCAAACATCAGGGGTTTATAGCAACCCGTGCACCTGCCTCTGTATTTTGCTACACCTGGCGCTCGCCCCACCCAATTTGTTATTTTTGCGGTATTCGCGGGCGCCAATCACGCTATTAAATACATTAGCGCTCAATATGTCGTTTCATACTCTCCCTCCCAAGTCTTCATTTTCCTTTTTGGCGCCACAATGTATTCATTAGATCCCAACCAACTCGCCCAGCCACAAGTTCTACTCGCCTATCACGCTTTTCTCGGAAACTCAAGCACGATGAACGCTGTGGCTACGATGCTCACGAAAGGAATACGTTGCCTCCACGGAGCCAATACCAGCGCCGGTCTTAACCACGCTCCTTTGTTCTGCCCTCCCCACCAGAAACGCCTCGCAACTACCATTCCGGGCTGCCACCTCGTTAGCGATACGCTTGAACGTGCATATGGTGTCCTCTGGAAATGATAAGCTGCATTGGGTATGTTAGCTCACCAGGCCCTCTTGTTCCAATAATCACGGCTGTGACAAAGCTCACACGAGAGAGAGAGAAAGAGAGAGAAACAACTTCATGTAGTCGCCTGCAGAACGACACCATGACTAAATGGCGCCGTGACGCGGGCCCTGACGTCTTCTCCGCGGGTGGCCTCTACTAAACTCCAGTGCGTGTTACTCCCGCGGTCGGTCGCCCTGAGGGGTAACGTTCCGTCGGTTTCGCTCGGCCTTTGTCCTTCAAGAGCCGCCGAGACCTGCTGGACGGCCCAGGTTTGGCTTTCGTGGTCGTAGCATTCCGCCGCAGCCGCGAGTCGCGGCGGAATCGTTGTACTTGTCGAAGCTTCGTCAGGGAACTTGGTGCAATCCCACAGGATGTGTGTCAGGGTGGCCCTCTCCCGCTGGCACATGCGACACACATCACTTACATATTATTTCGGGTATAGATGAGTCATTAACACTGGGGTGGGTAAGGAACCAGTCTGCAATTGTCTGAACAGCACCGCCTCCGCTCGGCTCAGCCCCGGGTGCGGGGGTGGGAAAGTCCTTCGAGCCAGGCGGTGGAACTGTGTAAGTTCGTTGAACGTCGTCATGCGGTCCCTGGCACTACACCACGTTGGACGGTCGGTTGCAACGGCGCGGTTGATTAGCGCTCGCGCCACTGCGTGTGCCGTCTCGTTGTGGTTATCGTGCTTCTCCGACGCATCATTGCCCGCGTGCGCCAGGAACCACTTGATTCTAACATACCGATTCTCTCGTTACAGGTCAGTAGAGCACAGAACGCGCACAGCCTCACCACACACTTTGCCCTTTGCAAAATTTCGCACTGCACTTCATGAATCGCACAACACCCTCTGGCACCCGGGGTCAGCAATGGCCAGGGCAATGGCCACCTCCTCCGCCTGACACTCCTCGCGGACCCGTAAGCTCGCCGCTGCCCTCGTCGCGCCGGACGACGCCTCGATGACGGTAGCTACGAGCGCCGCGCAATCTCGCTGGTATTCTGCCGCATCCACGAACCTTGCGTGCTCGTCCTTGGCGTGAAAGTCGATGAGGGCCTTGGCCCTCGCCGCTCGTCTTTCCTTGTTAAACTCCGGGTTCATGTTTCTTGGAATGAGGTCTACCCGAATCCGGCGCCGGATCCCGTCCGGGACAGAAACGTCGCTACTCGCCTTTTTCGCCCCGGGCGTGAAGCCCAAGTATTGAAGTATGCACCTGCCGGCTTCGGTCATAGAGAGCCGCTCCAGCTGGGCGGTCCGTTGAGGTTCCGCAATTTCCTCGAGGGTATTGTGTATCCCTAGGCTCAGGAGCTTGTTGGTGTTCGTACACTCGAATATTCCGAGCGCCGCCTTGTAAGCTCGGCGTATCAGGGCAATATGTTATTCTTTTCACACTGACTGCACAAGCCGAATCAAGCTTTCCTCATTTATCCCGGCTTTGCGGTTGGCGACCCGTCTGATGAGACGTACTGCGTTGGTAATCGTGGCTGCAAGGCGGGAAATGGTCTCGCCGTTGCCCCGTCGCTTGTCTATAAGCATGCCGAGCACCCGGATTTTGTCGACCTCCGGGATCACTTGGCCGTTCCTCGTCACGATCTTGATGGCCTCGTAATACCTCGCTTCGCTCTTGTTACGTCTGACGTACTTAGGTTGTAACACCAGCAGTTCTGACTTGCTCGGTGAGCAGATCAAACCGGAACCGTTCAGCTGGTCTTCGATCGCGTCGACGGCTTCTTGCAGCGTGCTGTCAATGTGACCATAGCTGCCTCCCGGAACCCACAGCGTGATGGCATCGGCGTATATGGTGTGCCAGACGCCCTCGACGCGAGAGAGTCGCTTGGCCACCCCGATCATAACGAGGTAGAATAACAACGGCCAAATGACCGAGCCCTGGGGGGTCGCGACACTGCCGAGCCTCCGTTTTTGTTCTTCGTTCCGCAATGATCAAATGTCGAAGAAATTTTGATAAAACCAGTATTACCGGCTAAACTCACAATCAACAAATAAAATAAAATAATTGAAACCCCCTAACACAGCTTCGCTTCGCAAACTTTTGTTTCAATGTCAAAACTTCGTATTACGAAGAACTGGTATAACATACACGTCAATAAGCAGGTAAAAGTTATCCCTAGGAATGTACCCTTTCTTTTGTACTCGTGTGTGGTACACCGCCTACTCTAAATAACGCAGTATTGAATATCGAGGAGAGGGCTATATTACTTGTGTCGCCTTTTTGCGTCCATAAATTTTAATACTTTCCGAGTGTTATTATCAAAAAACAAGCACGACAGAATGTTAACCTGAGGCCATTGCGAGCATTCGTTAATGTGCTTCACTGGAACGCTCTTTTCGTGCACAGTAAAGGCTGAGAGACCATGTAACATGGTGCTCATAGCTCCACGTTAACCGCCCGAATATCGCACGCATAACAAAAGCAAAGTGATTTTGCAAAAAAAGTCATGTGGATCCCACGCGATGGAAAGTTCCGAACGAGTTTCTCGCGTCGCCTTTCATCTCTGCCACATTCCTCCCTTGTATATGCACTCTCTAAACAAATTCCCGATTCAGCGTGCAAGACAACCACAGCAGCAGCAGCAGCAGCAGCAGTGGAAATGTCGAAGGCAGAAGCAAAGAAAGCTTTGCTTTGAAAGGTGAACATACACTATGCCGGATGACTGACATTTACATTAGAAAGTGAAACAGAACCCCGTGATTCAATGTTGGCGTTTCGCCGAGAAAATCCACACATTCGAACCGGTTTAAACGTCGGCGAGTTAATTGCGACCGATGGTTCAAATTCCTTCCAGGACAAGCAGCATACGGCCGGTTCTCATTGCCATGGTAGTGGCGATGTTGTTCAGCGGTGTTCAAAACTACATGCTGCAATATCCCGCGGGAAATATCTACTTCTCACCTATGAATAGGTACGTAGAACCATTATTCTGCTGCAAACGGTAACAATTGGGTCATTCATGAGTTTTTGTGTCTGCGGTCCCTACGTCAGAAGGTGTCACTAGAAAATTTGCATAAGAGCTTCAAAATGACCACTCGAAGTGCGCTCCAAATCGACATTTATTTAGATGCTCTGTGTTTACAAACGGTGGAAAGGAAGCACGATAAATGGTTTAACGACTCAATCCGAAGGCTGAGGGCAGGCTCCAAAATAAATGTGCAGGAAACTAAACCCATGAAACGCAAGAATGAAGGTACTTAGCCATAACCACTGACCTACATTTTCTTTTCTTTAGTTACTGGACGAACAAAGCGCAGGAGTCAAAATAGACCACCAAAAGAGCTCTCAAGCTTTAAGTAAACTTACAGTTAATTCTCAGGCAAAGAGGCACGTGCGTCTAAGAACGATACCTATTGATGCCGTAGCTTTTGAACCGCGTACACACTGCGTTAGTACGCCAGACCTTCTGAAAAAGAATCATTTTATTGATCACGTGCTTTCGAGATTCTATACAGGCCCCATTAGCAATAATATATTGTATGGAGGATCCTCGAAATTTCTTACAGCAGAAAAACTAATTTTGCTAATTTTACGGAATCGCGCCGCTGTGATCACTGTAGCAGTTCCGAGGAAGTGAATGAATGGTAGTAGATGTACACTCGGCCACAAAATATTTCGGACCATGATATCTTATGAAAAGCTTAACATCTCCGCAACCTCCCAACGCAGTCTGGTGTTCGCATTTCGCGCCTCGACTAGAATACGGTAAGAACATTATCGTGTACAGTTTTACTGGCTACTGCTACCGGCTGCTCGGGTAGAGCGTGTTCTGAGGTCCCGTCGTCCGTAAAAACTTTCGTGGACGGGTGTAAGTACGCGCAGAGACGCATCGGATCATGATATGCAGATTGGTGCACGTGCACAGATCTACATACCACTTTCATTGCGCTGCGTGAGAGAGATTATTCCGGGGCAAGCACCAGAAGATCACGTGCGACACTCTAAAGCAGATACCATAAATATTGTTCATGTGTTTATGTTATGTCGCTATTTGCATTTTAATTCTATGAACCCTGCCTCCCCCAAGAGGTCTGTAGCCAAGTCGCGTGTGAACCGCGCGAACGGGATCTTCAAAAAAAAACGGAAGGCGTTACTGCTGACATACAGCACGTGCATCGGGATATCTCTGAAAGCGGCCACCCTTACTCATTTGTACGTTCCGTAGAACGTCAGCTAGCACTTCCTGCACGCACCGACAGCGCGTGTCCCAAGAGTCGTGATCCTGTCCCGTACGTTCCTGGGATCAGCGAACACATGGTGCGTGTTCTGCGCCCCTGCAGTGCACAAGTAGCGCATGTGCCAACACAAAAGTTAAGACACTCCCTGATAAACATTACAGGCAAGCTATCTAAATTCCCAGGCGTTATCTACCACATCCCATGCGCAGACTGCGATCGAAGTTACATCGGCGAGACAGCTAATTTCCAGCAATGAGTGAAGCAGCACATGTGCGACGCCAAAAAGATGAATGTATCTTCGAATGCTCTCGACGAACACGCAGAAATGACTCGCCATGAAATAGACTAGGACAACGCAAAGATAACGGGAAAAGTTAAGAACTGGACTTCTCGGCTTTTCCTTGCATCCCTGATAGTCCAGACCACGGAGCATACACACTTAATCGCATTGACGGCAACTTTCCCTACGTGTACGCAGGTTGCCTACGTCACATGTTAAAGCCTACATAACCGGACCATTCGCGCTTTCAAATTCATTGTGAACAAAGGCTCTCTTGCGGAAGCCGAAACGTCTTTCCTTTTATAAACTTTCGTGATAGGCGTCCGCTTTCAACTGTCGTCATGTTTGTGTCTTCATTTTACGAGTATTTCGCGTGACAGACAGTTTACGACAGAGCGCACATGTATATACTGCAGCTACTATTGTGTTCTACTTGTGTATCACAAATAGGCGTGTGTTCGGTAGAAAGAGCTACAAGAGTGATTTTGGCGCTCAACATGGGTGTTTTCCTTTCCCGGTGTTCCTCAGGTACAGCGGTGGGGACTATGTCTATTACATGCCGTACAGCCATGTTCCTAGCTATTGCATCGGAATAATTGCTGGTTTCTGGTACACAACAAAGGTGCCTCGGCAGCTGTCAAGGGTAAGCAGTATCATTATTGGGCTTCCCAACGCTTATTCTAACCGGCTTACACAAAAATGCGTAGTATTGAAACGTGCGACAGCTTGAAGTATATAAGCATATAATGTTAAACATACGGCCTAATTAAATTTGAACCTTTAGTGTGTTGGAAGATCAGAAAGTCCGTACTGTCCGACCCAAGTTGACCGAGTTCATTTGTAGGGGTTTAACTCTCTTCCTTCTATCATCGGATATGCAGTTGGGGATCTCTTGCATGCTAGCGTTCCGACACCGTATCGTCTATTCGATTATATGCTGCTTGTTGTCAACAGACAGGTAGAAGAGACAGTTGATCTGGTATTCTGGCAGAAAGCTGCGATAGCTGGGTTTGTGGTAACTGATGTGTTCCTACTGCTGCGGAAGAAATAGCGGCGCTTTCACACCACACGTGTTATGAGAAAATACAAGGAAGAAAACCACAAGTTGATTCTTCCGGCTTACAGCATCAAAGACGTGTCGATAAGTGTATTAGCGCTGCCTCTATCTTACGGACAATAAAAAAGCGCGACACATGGGTGCAGAAACTTGTCCTACACATCTGTGACGCTTCGTAAATGCGCCACAATTCTGCTGCTTTCACTTGATGCCACGTGGCATGTGGGCGTATGTTGCTTTAGTGAAATCCGTCCACGACTAGCATCCTCCCGGTCGCCCTTCTTTTTTACTCGGTGCATATTTCCCGCTTGTTCCGAAGCGCTGGAAATGAATCACTTGCACATCGGTCACTTGTGCCGCAAAAAGTACATGCGGAGTATTCAGGCGACTATGGAAAGCTAAATCAACTTTGTGTACCTCTTTGTGCTGAGGGGATGGCTTATGAGGACTAAATGATGCCAGGAAATAAATAAGCAGTGATGTGTCTATGTAAATATGGTTACGTGATAGCATATATTTATACGGGACGACCGAACCCAGCCATGCCAGCTACATCGCAGCAACTCGAGCAAGGCGAGCATGATGGGGCCTTGCACGCTCCGGCATACGTCCCGCAGATGTAGGCCCTCCGGGAGTTTTACGTTGACCTGTTGACCCTGTGTTTTGTCTTGCTAGACAGTCACTTTTCCGTTAACAACTGCTACGCTACCACCACGCACAGCACGATTCGTCAAAGACCTCGCTTCCGTTACTGCGGCGGCCACCTTCTGGGCCAAACATCTACGATAACCTGTGGCAAGCCATCACCCAACTAATAAGCTACCTGCAAGCCGCCAGTCTCGTCTAGCGGGCACTCTGTCACAACGGCTTTCGCCAGGTGAACCGTTGCGATATTCGATGTCACGGCCTCGCGCATCGCCTAATTCGACCCGTGCCGCTCGTCATCGGGTGCCGGCTCCGGTCTTCAACTTTCTGGAAAGAGGGGTTCGCCCGTGAGTTCCTTTCCCAACTGAAAGACCCCAGCGCGACGACTCAAAGCAATCGTCGGGTGAGCCACAAATGCTCTGAGCTACTGTACGGCCCCCGGTGCTCCGTCCATGCAAGTTGCCTCATGCTTTTCCGCCTTCTGTTCCGGAAAATCTTATCCGCCGCCGCTGCGGGTTCTGTCTTACTTGCTCAACCAAGCGTTATCTCGCTGGCACAGGGACGTTGCATGCAAAGCGACTACGGTGGCTTCAATGCTTACCACGTCGAACTCCTTGTCACCAGTGTCGGAGTTTTTGCGGCAAGCAGCAGCAGGCAGACCAACTCCCGAAGCGGTGTGGTCTTTCCGACGGCAGCCGCCAAGCCGTCCGTTGTTTCACAGGAGCAAGCCTGCAATGTGGTTCACTGTAGAGGAAAGCCACTTTTACCTCAACGACGTGACTCACCAGAACTTGAGTTATTTTCACGCAAGTGGTGAGCTACGAGATGGCCTTATCTAGTAGCTCCGACTTGCAGCCGGCCCGGGCTTCAAAGTCAACCTGCACGAGACCCCGATTACACTCCCGTTTTTTTTACATCTACGTTAAAAAAGAAGGAAAAAGCTGCGGAATTCCCCAGCTTGCACCACGCCACCAAGCTGCGGCTCCGAGTTCTGCAACACCGCAACTTTTGCCTGTGCTACGTTCGTTGCCTGATTCAGGAAACTTAGAAGCTGCATCCCTAGTAGCTAAAACATCATCGCTCTCTCCCGCGTTGCCCACGTTATGATACTGAGACGCGCACGTGCACGGCCCACCAGCGCGTCCGCGAACTAGCAAAGTTCGCCACTACAGCCCTCAGAAGTAATTCTGTCAGTCCTACAAGGGACCATATCTGTCTTGCATATTTCATTCCCAAAAGTAATACAAAATCATCACTCCCGGCTGGTGCAATATCTTCTTTACGGCTGAAAATGTGGCCAGTAGGTGTTCTTGATTGTGTTTATTTATTTTTAAGACCAAGTCATGATGCATAATGTAGACTGTCCGAACTGCTACTTATGGCTAGGTAACATTTCTGTTGCGTATTTCATGTACTTTTCATTTTTGCACATGTATCCACTTTGTGTACCCTGATTACACTGTGTGCTCGAGTGTTTTGTGCACTGGGAACGGGTCGAGGAAGGGGACTGACACTTAGGCATTAGTGCCTTTTTGTCAGCCTCTTTGACAGGGATTATTCGTACTTTTTCTGTCAAAATAAACATTCATTCATTCATTCACAACAAAGAGGGGGCAGTCTTATGATCAAGGTCGTTACGAAGGCAGCGACGATGACCCAGAAGCAACAGCAATACCATAATTAAGGTCGCAATGCTGTGAAAGCTCAACCAACCCTCGCAACTAGCTTTGTTGAAAAGACGGAACGTGTACCACAGACAACCCAGTACACCTTTCTAGACTGAGATGACGCTGGTTGCATTGTACTTCTTGATTTCTATTGGAGCAGGGCAAGTTGGCCTTCCTGTGGGTAGCAGCGCTTTGCAGTATCTCCATCGGTCAGTTCGGAACTATCCTGTGGATCGGGCACGCGCAGCCTTCCAGGATCATCACGGCTTTGTACGCTGCGACACATCGTGGACTGTTCAGCGCGGGAATCGCGTGGATAATCTACGCCTGCCTGACGAACCGATCTGGTGAGTGTATCCCAGGTGATCCAATAAGCCACCCTTGAAGGAGCTTGAGGCATAATTCAGCTGTTGAATGATTCGTCGAGAGAAGCTGAGGAGCCAGTCAGGCACCAACTTTGTGTTCTCTCTGTCATTATTCACCTCAAAATTTAGTATACAAGGAAGCTTTGGTCGATTTTTTATACAATACTTTTATAGCGCTCCTCCTACCCTGATGGCAACTGCAGCAATTTCAAAAAAATGTTCGCCATCGACAGGACCTAACGTCACAGAAGAAGGCCGTGCAAGCGCTTCTTGCGATATACCGGACTTTGTGAACGTTTCTAACTGGAACGCCCTTCATGCGGGTGTCTCTGTGTGTGCATTTTTCTTTCATCTCTGTCATCTTTCTAACCCATATTTCTCCACCGCAATGTAGAGAGACAAACCGGAGACTAATACCTGGTTAACCTCCCTGCCTTTCCTCCTCTCTCTCTCTCTGTAAAAACGCTTGACACTTTTCTTTGCGTGCACCGAAATCGGCGATTAAGAGTGTAATGTAAATTTTTAAGCGTTAGGGGTGTTGATAAACAAAGCTGATTACACTCCCACTCTCGAACTTGCCGGATCACTTGGGGGGTCTGAAGGTCCTGCTCCCTCCTCGACATTTAAGTGTAAAGGATGTTTTTTAACGTCCTCGTCTAAACTACTACAATTATCAACTACGGTCGAGTGCTCACTGGCTTTCTAAGTTCACACTGGCGCATGCTGTGTTGTTCAACACCATTTGAATGCCGCGACGCAGCGGCAAACGCCCACGCCGCCCCCAACTCACGATGAGAAAGGTGCGGCGTGACCGCGCTGTGGCTAAATTTCCGCGATGCTCCCACCGCAATCGGTGGGTTTTGCCGCCCATGACACCTAGGGCGCCTGGATACCTGGCCCAGTTTTCAGGTAGAGGACGCGACCCCCTCCGACGTCATGTTGTTTCTAACCTCCGCCGCGCCACGCAAGAGCGTGTACAAATGCCGTCGTGACTTGGTCGAAATTCTGCACTTTTGCCCCGGAAAAGTTAGTGAGAAGTGTGAATTGGGTAAAAGCAAGTGTTCGGTTTTCTAATTTATTCGCAACAAGATTTCAAACGGCAAATTATGTATTCAAGAGGAAAATTCATTGCGTAGCTCCGATCTAAATATATGTGAACGAGTAAATCGTTTTCCTTGGCAGCCTTTGCACCAGTTTCGAACAGGTTTGTTGCACGTAGAAGTAAACCTGTGCCGGCTGCATGGAATACTTATGCACGCGCATACACACAAACAAGCATGTACAATCGTACGCACTCACACACCCAAACGCACACACGAATACGTACACATAGGCTCACCGATACACGCAGACACACATCCACACACCTAAGCATGAACATACAAATACACAAGAACTTACGGGCACAGATACGCACAGACACACATGTATGCACACACAGACGCGCAGACATAGCGATGATGCACAAGCAGGCGCGCACGCGCACACATGCACATGCGCACACACGCCCAAACACATGCACGCGCGCACACACACACAAACACACGCACATGTGCATATAAACGTAGAAATAGATACACGCCGGCAAACACGGACGCACGAACACACACACATACAGACACGCACGCACGCTAACGCTTAAGCACACACAGGTAAACAAGCACAAACATACCTACACATACCAGCAAACACAAACACGCACGTGCGTACGCACACACGCAAAACCACGGACACAGCGACTCACGAACATAGTCGCAGGCACGCGCAAACACGCGTACAGACATACGCGAGCACACGAACGAATACGCACACACATACGCGCAAATATGGACGCACGCGCCAACACGCACACATAGAGGCATGCGCATGAACAAGCACACATGCGCAGGTACACCTATATACCTACATACACGCAGACACACACAGACTAGCGCGTGCACGCACACAGATGCACATACAAACACGCGCGCACGCATCCATACACACCAACACATGCACGCCAAACACACGCCCGCAGATACATACAGCCCCACAGATACACTCAAGAACTGTCAGTCACACACACACACACAAGCAGAAACACAAACACGGGCATGCAAGCATGGTCAAATGTAAACTCAGACATACACTCGCATACACAAACACACTCGCACGTACATGTACGCATATATGCCGAAGAACACGCGCATGTGCAGACCCAAGCACGTCCTCTCACACACGAACAGACATACACAAGCACGCGCAAACATGCGCACAAACGCGAGTACACAGACGCAAATACAAACGCGGGCACGCACATACATACATACATACATACATACATACATACATACATACATACATACATACATACACTCAGCAACAACAGTACACGACAAATCCAGAAAGAATCAATATGATGCTGGCACTTTCAAACGGCGACGTTGCTGTGGAGGCACCCTATATTCGCGGACAACTTTCTGTGGCTATGAAAGGAAAGCTACGGTGGCAAAACGCGCAAAAGTGAAAGCGCTTCTGAAAAGAGTGCCATGTTTCCATGCGCGTCAGTGTAACCTGGAGAAGAGAATGAGTTGTGAACTTTTCGGCAGCAACGCGATCACGCCACTCCCTAAATTTTACGCCAGCAGCGAAGTAGAATACACTTGGTTACCGCAATTTTAGCTGCTTTTGTCTGTTTGAGCTCTCCGCCAGCAGGTGGCTGCACCATGCAGGCCGCTCACGCTTACGCCTCCGCCCCTCTGCCCCAACGCCCTGTTCACCTGCGTTAACCCTAGCACCGGGCAAGCTATAACTCACTACAAACTCCACTTTCGCGTGCTGCTATTTAACCGCTATCGTACGACTATCATTACAAGAATGCCTACACAACGCATGAAACGATGATTTTCAGTATTATTATGATTACCATTCGAACAATGTAGCGACACACCGTACTGCTGAAGCCGCCTTTATTTTCAATCGGTTAGGGTCATTCCAAAATTTATATTGCTTCGAGTTTGTCGCTAACTGCATGGATACCACTAAATGGAAATCGCGTGTTAAGCGAAGCTTTCTTCGATGTTCGTGCAGATGTTTAATGCAAATGCTCTGCAATACCAAACGTTATTGACGGAAATGTTTCTACAAGTTGACGCAAATTAAATGCGCTTTTACACACTTCTATCTGCACGACTTCTTACATCTTCTGTTGGCCACTATTACATTTCTCTGTAGGTCAATGCCTGCCGGCCGGGACCTGTGGGTCGCGGTCGCGGCGGCCGCATTTCGATGGGGGGGAGGGGGGGGGGGCGAAATGCAAAAACACCCGTGTACTTAGATTTAAGTGCACGTTAAAGAACCCCAGGTGGTCGAAATTTCCGGAGTCCTCCACTACGGCGTGCCTCATAATCAGAGAGTGGTTCTGGCACGTAAAACCCCATAATTTTAAAGGTCGATGCCTCACCCTAAATGCAGGTTCAAGCAGTACAAAGGACACAAATAATGAACCTCACTCAGCGCGCGCTCAATTCCGAGTTGTTTATCTAAAATTCTTTATCCACACTCGGCTGCTTTTGTTGCCAACCTAGTCACTTATTGCTTCTTGTTCTGCGTGTCTACTCGGGCGTGTGCTTATTCTGAGATATTACCCAATGCACTTACTCGGTGACCCAACTTACCCAGTGGGGCACATAATCAGTGGCGTGTATTCAGTGGCTCAAGGTGTCTATTGGGGCACAAGGTACATGGCCTGTTGCAGAGACTCCGTGACCCTATTATTATGATTCGTATAAATATTGGGATATTGTCGGCTAGAACAGCGCGCGTTCTCGCTTTTATCAGTGCATTGTTGACATTTTTTTTATTCAGAAGAACCTTACAGGCCCTATGGCGGGGCATAAACCAAGGGGGCATTTGAAGTGGTAAAGCCATAAAAACTACAAATTTCCCACAGGAACAGTGCTATAAAAAGATTGTCGTATTATACAATATTCAAGGCACAAAGCAATATCTGAAGGCACACGAACACTTGTTCCCATCAACAGAGCAGAAAGAATATGGTTTATGAAAATAATATACAACATCGGCGAAAATGCGCGATAAAATAAACTAGACTGGGCATTCGTGAACAGTGTTAAATGGATAAAGCGTGAGTAACTGACAGCGGAACGTGTCGGGGTTAGATATGGAGGCTATTTTATCAAGGAGGCCATTCCAGAGACGAATGGCACGAGGTAGTGCAGATGAATCGAATGCATTTGTTTTACCGTATATGCGCATGAAACGAGACTGATTATGTAATCTGCGTGAAAAAGAGTAGGTCATTTGCAGTTGTAACCGGGTTCGTTTACAGAAGTAAATATATTTGTGGAACATGCACAGACGAGCGATCTTGCGGCGGCTATCTAATGGCGGCAGTAGAAGGTCTAGTTTAATTTGTGTAATGCTTGAGTTTTACCGAAGTTACGTGACATGAACCGGGCTGCTCTATTTTGTATCCTTTCTGCCATATTGATTAGGTAACTTGTTGAGGGGACCAAATTCAGGAGGCCAATTCCAACTGTGGCAGAATAAATCTTTCGAAAGCGAATTTTCGAAGGGTTGGGGCATTTCTCAAGTTGCGTCGTGGATACCCAAGAGAACGTGACGCTTTGGTGCATGTAGAAGTGATGTGTAAGACCCATGAAATATTATCTGTAAGAAGAACACCAAGGTACTTGTATGACGAAGTGTGGGATAGCATACTCTTCATAAGGTGATACGAAAACTTAAAATTTACACATTTTCGGCTGAAGCACATTGCCTTATACTTTGTAAAGTATAGTGTCATGAGCCATTTGTTACACCAGTTAGCGATAAGGCTAACATCTGCTTGAAGTGCCAAGTGATCGTCAGTCATGTGAAAAGGACGGTAGATTATGCGTCATCGGCCAAAGGTGCATCCAGGAAGTAATCTGGGTGGGTAAGTCGTTAATGTAGATTAAGAAGAGTAAGGGCCCAATGACGCTGCCTTGTAGACCACCAGAGCTAACAGAAGAAGCTGGGGAAGAGCAATTGCTAACAACAGTAAACTGTTCTCGAAAAGAAATGTCGCGTGACACACGTATGAAGCGTCTCAAAGCGCTCCGGGTGCTTGAAGTTGACAAGAATGTTAAGTAGGATTTCTAGGCATGCGTCAGTGATGCAATGGATGGAGCATCGGGCTGCTGTTCTGAGCGAAACTAATTTGGAACCAACAATCAACTCGTAATGCTTAAGCCGGCTATTCCATGCTCAGGACCGCTATTTTTTCGCCTACGCAACACAACGTACTTTTTGCCGACCAATATTCACGAGTGCTTGCGCCTATTCTCCCTCTCCATGCGCAGGTTTCCTCAGCAGCGTACTAGCATGGCCAGGATGGGCACCTTTGAGTAGGCTTTCGTTCTCCACTTATATGTTTCACGACATTATGCTTCAGTATGAGTGGACGAGTTTTCCTAGCAGAGTAGACGGAGGCTATTACTTCATGGTAAGTATTCCTGTCTTCGTTAAATGTTATTCCTTAAGTCGTAAATGCTCGTATACTTTACTGGGTCAGCTGAGCCTAAAACACTCCTACTATTTTCTCCCGAACAATCGTATATGATACTATACCTTGTGACGAACAGCTATACGGTACCTCATCGATTAGTTGCACCCTTTTAGCTCAATCGGGAGCATTTGTAGTCAACTGGGTAATTATATTATAGAAAGGAACACATAATTCTGCTTAGAAATGTGCTTTGTCGACAAGGTAATCGAATATAGATATTTATTTAAAATATCCGAGTGACCCACGTTTCCCGAAAAGCCGTTACTGTTGTAGGTGAAAAAAAACGGATTTATTCGGCATTGAAAGAGAACATTCAAGCAGAAGGGACCTCGCGACAACTATCAACGATAGGCTATTAGCATTCAAGCAATGTAGGCTCATATCGTATTGCTAAGAAACCTTTATTTAGAATCTGCAGTTGTCTTTCCAAGATTTTAATTGCTCCGACTGTATACGACGTACACCATCTCCAGGATCATCCCTACCTGCTATCACTCTCGCAAGCCAATGTCACCCATGAACCGTTATCTAGATGACTGCATGACAATGACGCCGTGACGACAGAGGAATCAGAAATAAATGAGACAGCTGGAACGACGCAGAGGGTATTGCGACGACGGTTTGGGGATAATGACATGACGATTCGAAAATAATGACGATTGTATAACCAAGATAGGGCGAGGACGACTGCTTGACGACACTGGGATCACGATTCTGAAATAATTACGGTGGTGCAAACATGACAGAGAGACAGCAATGGCATGAGGATAGTGGAATGACAAGGACTGTATGATGCGACGACTATATGATGACGACTGCGGGACGACGACGGTACGATCATGATTGTATGACGAAGCTTGAATGACGACGATAGGAAGACCACTACGGCATCGCGACGACGCTACGACTAATCATGCACGATGATGAATGACTGACGACGACAAAATGACGCCGATAGCATTACAACGGTGGCATAATCACGAATCAGTGATAACAGCACAAACGATTATTACAACCGAATGACGTCGATGGTGTGACGAAGGCGCTAAGGCGACGACAGCATGACGACAATGGGATGACGATATTGAAATCAAGATGGTATGAGGGCGAATACACGACGATGTGAAAATGACGATAGCATGACCATGATGGCATCGGCATTGGTTGAGTAATCACAGGATGACCACAATGAAATGACGAAGAAGGAGTGACGTCCAAGGAAAGAAGAAGGCAGTTTGACGACTCTGGTATGAAGACAACGGCATGACTTTCTGGAAACGATGACGATGGTACGACGCCAGCGTCACTATTGCGGCATAGACGAGAGCCGGCTAAAGAAGCTCAATGAAACGACCACGGCGGCATCAGGACGGCGATATGAAAGCGAATACGTATCAACGCCTGTATGATGACGCAATGATGATGCTGACATGGGAACGTGGCATAATCAAACTTTAATGATGAGAACGTGATTACAGTGATGTGATGACCACAGGGTGGCCCAAGCTAGCCGAGAACATGGGTCGCTGGATCGGCGTAAGATAGATAGACAAGCTGGCAGCTCGGTTTCGCGGAGGCAAAGAACACGCTTTTTGACAGCTTTAGAACGGGTAGTCGGCTCGCTTTATGCAAAATAAAAGCAGGTTTGCCCAGTGACAGTGGTGTCGCCTCAGTCGGGCATCCGTCAAGAAAGAATGGGGGCAATGACCCCCAAGGTGGGGCCAACTAATTACTGGACGGTCGCGATTAGATAGATAGATAGATAGATAGATAGATAGATAGATAGATAGATAGATAGATAGATAGATAGATAGATAGATAGATAGATAGATAGATAGATAGATAGATAGATAGATAGATAGATAGATAGATAGATAGATAGATAGATAGATAGATTCAAAGTGCCTTAAGTTTTCAAACGATGCTAATCGCATTAGAAAAAAGTACTTGATGTATAGATATTTTCATGCGCATATATAGAAGGGCAGCATCGTCAATTTGTCATTGTATCGCGAAAGGGATTTTTGAGCTTTTTTTTCTGTGGCTTCTGTAAGACTTTAAGCATAAGAGCGTGCAAATAATTTTTAATAAGAACTACACACCACATAAAAACCAAAACTGGCCCGGACATCATGGACATCCATCGCACGTGGGGACATTGAAGCAGGCATGCACCGGGTAGAGGTGCGATCTCGGCGAAATGTGTTGCTCAACAACAAATTCCGAACACACTTGTGCTGCGTCACTCTTCTTCGCAGCTAACCAAATAGATAATATTTCTTGATGTTGAAGAGTTTTAAACGACCAGAGAAGTTGAAAACATTCAACCGTTCCATTAAATGTATCACATACGTTCTCTAAAGGGAACTGCGGCGGCTGTCGGCACAAATGCTCTGTATCCAGAGAAGGACGTCAAGGGCAGGAAGCATAGAGCGTACAGCCCAGTTATGCTGTCTGATGGCGCGGATAGCGATTGCGCATGGCGTTTTTAGAAACTAAATTGCAGGAAAAGTAAACCACCGCGTCTTGCCGTTTAGAGAACACGATCGCAATGACTTGGAGAATGTAGGATAGAAAGTGCCGTCCAAATTTGCCCAACTATAAAAAAAGTCGTGCAAGCTGTCCCTAAACCCAGCCTTGCCTTAGGTTAGACTTCATTCAATGTCCGATAATTTATGGTTCAGATAAACCAAATTGTTTGTTTTTCTTTGCTTCAGGCTTGAATCAGTGTGAATTCAAAGCAACGTCTGTCTTTTCCCGACCTTCTTTATGCCCAGGCGATCTTGGTGGCCGGAAACTGCTTCGCTTCAATTGCCGCGGCACTGGTGATGCACGCCATGTTTGAGAAGCCCCTCGCCTTGCTTGCCACCTTGTTCGAAGAACACCTCCTGCCTCGCCGACAGCCGGTGTACGATGGGCCCGCCGTGGAAAAGCATGAACGTGTCTCCGAGGGTTCGGTCATTAAGCGTGACAGTTCCCGCATCAAGCAATTGTGACGTGGCATGCAGCTCGTTTTGTAAACAGCAAGCCTACACCGAGGCAGACGTTTCTGTCGCTTCCGAATGGTTTATTATTTTTGAATAATGTCGAAACAAGAAAATTCTTCGTCCCCCACTGTGATACCACATGACACCCAGCCCTTGTTTGTGTAATGCGACACGTATACAGAGCCTTACCGTGCACACCCACCGTGCTGGTTTAGCGGCTATGGCGTTGCGCTGCTAAGCACATGGTCGCGGGATCGAATCAAGGCAGCGGCGGCCACCTTTCGACGGGGGCGAAATGCAAATACGCCTGTGTACCGTGCGTTAGGAGCTCGTTAAATACCACCCGGTGGACAAAATTAATCCACAGCTCCCTACTACGGCGACCCTCATAATGAAATCATGGTTCTCGATCGTAAATCCACAGAATTCTAAGCACTTACGTGCATGTTCATTCAGTGTTAATCGAAACACCTCATCAGTATTTGAGCCAGTATAACTTTAGCATATCTTCCCCGCGGCGAAAATGTGCCACATAAGATGACGCGAACACCGATTACTGTAAAATTAGTTAACTTCATGTGTGTTAATCGCATTTAAGTAAGATCATGACAGGAATAAACGTCCCTGGCTCTTTTGTTTTTCGTGTCCCATTGCACTGTAATAAATATGAACCAAATAGCCGAGTAATAAGGACTGATGGGCTGCAGTTCTGTAGGTGGTCCTGCTTTTTGTTCATCTCGGTCTTTATGGAACCTTTCGTCCTTTAAGAATGCTCACCTCTCTCAACGTGCCAGACATAATACATGAAGTATTGCCTTGACAAGGGTCTGGGACCGCCTGAAATGCAAGGCCTATTTGGATTAGAAGCTTGAAACATAGGCCGAGATTGTATGATAGCATGATGTAGCTCTACCGCGCGAAAGAAACGTTCGCTCAAGGGGCGTCCGAGTTCTTTCCTTGCCTTACAATGTCATGAATACGCGTGCGAACCAGATTTATCAGACTCGTCGGTTGTCTATATGCACGCTGATAAACTGACAAGTGACATAGTGGGAGTTTGCTAAATAAAAAAAAAATGTAACACGTGCGTTAGCCAAGCGTGGCTGGCTCTGCTCTAGAGTGAAGCTAATCTGATTAAGAAATCCGGTGTCATACCTCACTGAACGCTATCGTCACACACATGTGTGATGTTCGTTATCGATTTAATTATTGCTTTCTGTGTGTAATTAATTCAATTTCGAAGTCAGCGCTCGTCGTGTGTTTTCTTCACATGTGTCCACATTTTTTGCGCTCTGTAAAGCTGCATTCTGTTTGGATGTATTAAGTTATCGTGTTCCCGTGCTAAAAGGAACTGTAGAGTATGGAAGTGATTCCCTTCCCTGTCCTGGTCTGGCACCACAGTATTTTGTGCCCCATTACTACGGGGGCCAAATCTGGGCCGTCCAGGGAGCCCACGATGCAGCGGCCATGATCGGCTTGCTCGTCTGAACGTGGGAGCGGCCCGCTGCGCGATAGTCGCATATTTGAGAACCGTTAATAAAGTTTTTCCATCCATCCATCTATTATAGTAATAAGTACGCACCTCGAAGCCCATTAACAAGTAGTGGTATATTTCTGTGTGTAACTCTGGTAACGGTAACAGCATTCATCTCTGATCGAGTTGGTATTTCATCAAAAAAAGAAAACACGGACGAATTGAAAAGGAGATTAGTGAGAGAGGCAAGCCCATAAAATTATGTATGCTGCGAAAATTCTGAAGATATTGTTCGTCTTTTCTTTTCACCTAATGCACAAGTGCTGCAACCTCTACCGCATCCTCTCTATCGACCGCAGTTGCCGAAGCGTAATAATTTGCAAGTATTCCAGCATCGGCCAAAACTTCACGACCACTGTGAATCTGTTATTGTGATAGAAGCACTCAAAAACCCATGAGCAGCTCGGTGAGTTGAAAACTGAATGATGCGCAAAGTTTGAATTTTGATAGAATAGGGAAATGTTAAAGCTGAACTGTGCATAAATAATGAAATGTGTACATTACTTCTCGGCTATATTTTGCTAAATGCGCATTCTCTTGCTGTTTGCAAACGCTGTATCAACCATAAACTTCAATCATGCCCCGTGTACTTTTATTTCTCGCACTTCGGCGAATGCTCTTGTATCCACTTAGTATAAGCAATGATCACTTTCTCATGATTGAAAATTTGTTGCCTTTGTTGTGATGTGCTCTTTCTCTGTCTTTCTGATTCTTACGTAACGTATATGTTATAAGTTTCCGCCTTAGAAACTTTTTATGCACTTTACTGTGAACTAAACTAATCCAATATTCTTTGAGACTGCTCATGCTTTTCAAAGGCCATGCACCGATCCTTCATTATGCATATTTACTATGGTGAGCAATACACGAGCGGGAACACAGGAGCGCATGTCAGATAGCCACGAACCCTGCTATGGGCGATACGTGGCGGCCGCCGTCGGAAACAAATCGGAAAGGAGGACGCTGTTCTAACAACCGTTGACACTCCCACCGTGCGTCTCTTTACACAAAGTGAGAAACTTTGCATCGCCGGCGCACATTGACAAAGCTGTTTGATATTGCGGTCACTGATAACTTTGTGCGCCGAAGCGTGGCCAATAAAAGCACTGTTTGAAGAGTAAACATTACAGAGCTACTTCCCTGGGAAATCTGTCCGTCTGTCTGGAACGCGTGACAGGACACGGTTCATAGGATATACGCCAGGTCCTGTGGAGGTATATCCGAAAATGCCTTACGCTAAACGAAGTACAGGCGTCTAAGAGCTGCGCTCTCAAACAAACAAAAAATAAGCTTGATTGAAAAAAAAATGATTCGGTGTAAGTTGCTCTGCGCGTAACCCTCTTATCGGCTATCGGCGTCCGGTGAGATGCCGTAAGCTGCCGTTTTCGACAAACGTAGGCGCGGTGGGAGTGCCAACAGTTAGTGGAAGAGAGTCCCCTTTTCTCCTCTGCTTGCACAGCGCCATCCGCGTATCGCTCTAATTCGGTTTCCAAGCTATTTGCCACGCGTTCGCGTGTTCCCGCTTATATTGCTCACGATAGTACGTGTTCAACTATGTTTTTTTTTCTTGCAAGTGCTTGTGTTACTCTAAGCGATTTTGAAAGATTTGAATTATTTCCACTTTTGTTCTGCCTACATTGTTGTCTATATTAGTGTTTGCAGTTAGCTAATAGTTCAAGACAGCGGGCTGTTCACTAGCCAAACTTCCCATACTGTGGCAGTTAATGAGCATCAACGTGGAGTCATCCTTCGTAATTTTCGTTTGCGCTCTGTACCCACATTATGTTGCAAATAAAGTTTATTTGATTTTTGTTTGAATGGCGCATTCACTCACACTTTATTTCCCGCATAGTCACATCGCCATATGACATTTTGTCTTTGTTGGTCGCCTTTTCTAAAACGTTAGTTTGTGTGTTAGATGCCACTATAATGTTTAACTGCAACATGTGCAATCAAGCAGCGCATTTTGTCGTATAATATTATTGAAAAAAAATATTCACCGGAAAAACGTTCCGCAAGTGCGATGCGAAAAATTGTTGGACAAGGAAAGGCGGGGAATGTTCATCTAGAAAAGATATATTAGTAAAATAATAGTTTGTGTTAGATTTCAAGCCGAAAACATTCACCGAAATTCAGACACAAAATATGAAAACTCTATGCGGGGCAAAACTTAGGTGAGTGGTTTCGTTAAAGCTGCTGTAAACATCACTATCGGAACTACTGACTATGACAATTGCTCGAAAAACAACAACACTGAAAATCCCTGAACATCTTGTTCAGATTCAGCAAGGCCACACAAATCTATTATTTTTATCCGGCAATGTTTTAATGACAAACGTTCTTTTTCTTTTTTAAGTGCCTATACTTTTTCAGTAAAAGTATGGCTTTTGTCGTCATTGTTGTCATTATCGTCATCGTAGCTGTCATCGTTGTTGCTATTGTTTTATTTCACGAATGAGGTAAATCTTATTTTCTTATGTGCCTTCACTGTAATGCCGTTATGTGAATGGACTTTATCTTGATTGTTTATGTACAAATTGTGCGACAGCACTTTACCTTCTTGACTGCCAGTGTCCACATTGTGTACTCTATTTATAAAGCCAAGTACACCTGAACAAAAACTAGCGGTGCAATAAAATCCCCAAAAATTCCAAACGCGGACACGAAATCTCGGCTCAAGTGGCCGTTAAGAAGCAAAGAACATGGCCGCGAGGGTTTTCACAAATGTTACTGTTCGCTATCAGTGTCCAGGATTGTAGGAACGTTTTCCAAAGCCAAGTATATCTCAGCGAAAATTTCCGAAGGATTCCACGAACGCGATTTACCAGCATGCATCAAGGAACAAGGCCGACTTGCCCGTTGCAAGAAAACAAAAAAACATGAAAAGAAAGCTTGACTCCACTCTTAGCTCCCTGCAACTTATCCCATAACTTTCATATAATTATTATACGGAACTGTGGCGCTAGTGTCTACAGGAGCTACAAGCGGGGCAGTTCAGCCAGCGTGGGTAGTATGGTAATACATGGATTTGCCTAAACGTCGGCCTTCTGACTTCAAATGGCTTCGTGACTTTGAAAAGTGATCGTATTTAAGAAAATACTGCATTATAAATAATCGAAGAAACATTCTAATTCTCCGAAGGCAGGTTGTGAGCACAGGACGTTTAGTACAGACGCCCGATATAGACACCATAACGCAAAGGATGCATGGACAAGCGGAACCACTGCAATTAGCAGCGATTACGCGTGCTTGAAGAGTCTTATCACCTTCCGCACTAAAGAAAGTGTAACTTGCTTCGACATTTAGGCATGCTCATCCCCAGATAAAAGGCAATAAACGAAGCCACAAGAATGTCTAAAGCCCCAAGCACATTTATCAGACAATTCAATGTAGTACCCATCATTTGCGTGGCGGCTGGACGATTGCAGCGCCAGAGTTTCCTCTAGTAATTTTAGAAAACCCCACGTATTAGTCTTATGCACAGTGGTAAATTTTGATCTTCACAAGGAGAATGCTGACGTGGCTGCCTGGCTTGCGCAGTGCCGATTCCGTTGTTGGTGACAATGCGAACCCCAGAAAACACAAGGATAAAGAAAAATCAAGAAGGGAACCGACAGATGGACTACCACACTGTGTTATAAATGTTATAAGCCGGGATAAGGTGCGTCAGACGGGCGAACCTCTCTGAGGCGCCTTATCTCTGCTGGTAACTGTTAAACCACAATGGACAAAAAAAGAAACGACATGAACGAGATGAGCGCTGGACACCAACAGACTTTCGTCACAAAGCGCGCACGTTAGCTTTATGTACAAGAGAGGGCGGATATCTGCAAGAACAGCATATCGGTGTCGTTAAGAAATCGGACCAGAGGCCCCCATACTAGCAAAAAAAAATGTATGCAATTTCACGCTTGCGATGGAAACAAAACGAGTGCTGTGGCTTTACGTGCCAACACCACGATATGATTACGAGGCACGCCATAGTGGGAACTCCGGATGCATTTCGACCACCTGGGGTTCTTTAACTAGCACTCAATGCAGGGAACAAGGGCGTTTTCTGTGTTTCACCGCCCATCGATGTGCGATGCATTCATTCAATTTGATAAGCGCAACCCCACTGGCGCCCCACAAAGAGCTATAGTATTTGTGTGCGATGCAATCATTCAATTACTGTTGCTATTTGTGGGGCGCCAGTAGTGGAGTGCTTATGCAAGTGTAGCTTCTGCTCATAGCTACTTCTCTGTTTTAGAGTCGGGCATGAAGCCTTCGTTTATTAGAAACACGATTGAGGGCACTGATATTTCAATTCCGAAGTGCACAGATGACTTTCCTTTCTTTCTTTTCTAATTAGCGAGCTTTTTTGAGAGCCCGCAAAGAAGAATCACGTAAACAATAACTTGAATGAATGAATGAATGTGTGTGGTTTAGTGGCGCAAGGGCCAGATATGGCCAAAGAGCGCCAACACAATGCTAGTGATTTCGCGGTGATGATAATGAGTCCTGTGAAGATGTGACTTGGCTGTAAAGGGGCCTAAAATAGTGGCTGTAGAGTGCGTAAAACCTACGTGCTATAAAATTATGGCGATCCCTTGAAGCCTAGAGCCCTTGAAACCTAGAGGCATGTGCTATTCAAAATAATTATCACAGCGGCATCTTCTGAAGAGAGGAGGCGCTACGAACATGTGGGGCTAATAATGTGCAACACATCTTTCAAAAAACATAGGACTGCGTTGGTGTCAAAGAGTGGTTCTGGACCAAGTAACATAACAGGATGAAGGGGGATGTGCTGCCGGTATTCTAAGAGAAAATGTTTCTTTCTTTCATCTTCGGCTTCCCGACACTCCGGTAGGACGTGGAGGACGGTCAGCCTCTCCCCGCATCTACCACAGGTTGGCGGCTCGTTTCCCGTGAGTAAAAAGTTATGTGTGCCAAATGTGTGTCCTATTCTTAGACGACAGAATAGGACATTTGTCCGGCGGGATTTTCTTACAGGAGGCCAAAACCTAATTGCGGCTTCATTACATGCAGCTTATTATTTGTTTCCAGGTCCCACAAGTGTTGCCAGTAGTTTCGCAGTTTTCTTCTTAAGAAAGGCTTCCTAGATGGTGGACCGGATCTAGCATCTTTAGCGCGCTCGGGGCTGCACAATGATAGATCACGGCACCGTAGTCCAACCGTGATCGAATGAGGCTCTTGTAAAGATTAAATATTTCCTGTCGCTGCCCCATGTTGTGTGGGATAACACTTTAAGTAAGTTCGTTGTTGTTAAGCATTTGACCTTGAGGTACTTTATGTGCGCAATAAAAGTTAATTTAGAATTAAGTATGATGCCTAAGAACTTGTGTTCTTTGTTCACAGGAATTCACTGACCACACATTTCGATACTGGGTTCTGCAATGAGCCCTCTCTTTCTTGTGAAAAGCACACAAGAACTTTTGTTGGTGTTCACTTTAAATCCGTTTTCGTCTGCCCACTTGGAAACCTTGTTCAAGCCCTGTTGTACTTGCCTTTCACATACTGTAAGGTTGCAGGATTTGAAACCCATCTGTATGTCATCTACGTAAACAGAATAAAAAAATGGCTGGTGGTAATGAAGCACGAAGGGTGTTCATTTTCACGATGAAGAGCGTGCAGCTAAGTACACCTCCTTGAGGTACACCAGTTTCCTGTATAAAAGGTCGCGATAATACATTGCCGACTTTCACGCGGAATGTACGGTGGGACAAATAGCTTTCTATTAGGACGAGCATATTGCCACGGATGCCAATTCCCGGCAAGTCTCTCAAGATTCCATAGCGCCACGTAGTGTCGTACGCCTTCTCCATATCGAGGAATACGGATAGGAAATATTGTTTATGTAGAAAGGCGCCGCGAATGTTTCCCTCAATGCGCACAGGGTGATCGGTTGTGGACCGCCCTTCTCTGAAGCCACACTGAAAGGGATCGAGAATATTGTTGAGTTCAAGGAAATGTACAAGTCTGCGGTTAACCACTTCTTCAAAAAAAACTTACAAAGACAATTTGTAAGAGCTATCGGACGGTAACTTGCCGCCAAGGAAGGGTCTTTACCCTGCTTAAGAACAGGCACCACAATCGCTTCTTTCCAAGTAGATGGGAGGTATCCCGTAGCCCAAATAGCGTTGAAAAGTGTGAATAGTGTAAGTTTGGTGTCAGTATGCAAGTTTCTGATCATGTCATACATGACTCTATGAGGTCCCGGTGCAGTGCTTTTGCATGTGTTCAAGGCAGCTCTCACCTCAGCAATACTGAAAGGCTGGTTATAAGGTTCATTCTGTCTGGATTTAAGTATTATTGGCTTGCATTCTTCTATTTGTTTGTATTTCAAAAAGGATTGCGAATAATGGTCTGAACTCGACACGCTCTCAAAGTGTTCCCCAAGTGAGTCTGCCTGATCTCTCAGTGTTTCACCTTGTGTGTTTACCAAAGGAAGTGAATATGTTTGTCGCCCTTTTATCCTATTAACCCTGTTGCAGACTTTGGCCTCATCTGTGTACTAGTTGATATGGGATAAAACACTTCTGCCAACTCTCTCTTCTAGCCTGTCGGCGTGTTCGCCTACCTTGCGATTTCACTTTCTTAAGGTTAAACAGATTCTCCGCAGTGGGAGAGGCGCGTAGCAACCCCCACGCTTTGTTCTGTTTCTTACGAGCGATCCTACAGTCGTCGTTCCACCACGGGACACGCCGTTTGCATGTCAAGCCATTTACTTGTGATATACATTTAGTTGCGGCATCTATTATAAAGGCTGTAAAATATTGCACAGCAGCATCGATTCCTAACAAGGACATGTCATCCCATGAAATACTACTGAGAGTTTGGAATTTCTCCCAGTCAGCTGTATCAATCTTCCACTTAGGAGCCTGTGGTGGATATTCGTTTTCTTTAGATGTTCGTAGCAGTATGGGGAAGTGGTCGCTTCCGTAAGGTTTGTTTTTAACTTGCCATTCGAATTCAGGCAGAATAGAAGGAGAAAGTATGCTGAGATCAATTGAAAAAAAGGTTTTGTTGGCAAGACAGTAATATGTGGGTTCTTTCTTATTCAGAATGCACGCACCAGAAGAGAAAAGGAATTGTTCAACAAGTCATCCTCGCGCATCTATACGAGGGTCGCCCCACAGGTAGTTGGGTGCATTGAAATCGCCAAGAACAATATAAGGTTCTGGCAATTCATCTATGAAGGACTGAAATTCATGTTTAGTTAATTTGTAATGTGGGGGTATGTAGAGCGAGCACACAGTGATAAGTTTGTTTTGGAGAACAGCACGAACCGCCACTGCTTCAAGGGGCATTTGTAGCTGCAAACGTTGACACGCTATGCCTTTCTGAATAACAATGGCAACGCCGCCCGATGATGCGAGAGCATCATCGCGATCTCTGCGAAACGTAACATACTGTAGAAGGAAATTTGTGTGTTTCGATTTTAAGTGTGTTTCCTGTAAACACAGCACTTTTGGATTGTGTTTTTGGATGAGTTCCTGCACATCATCAAGGTTTCTAAGAAGTCCTCTGACGTTCCATTGAATTATTTGTGTATCCATATTGGAAGTCAATAGGTGCGGTGTGTACGGAAACGGAAGTTTTGCCTTAGAATAGAGAGCCCTTTCGAGGCCCTGTAATCGGGGATTTGCCCTTTCTGGAGCGTTCGAGGGAGCCTCGCCGCTCCTTGGGCACTTGGTGCGCCTTGAGGATGGGTGTAGTGTCCATTGCCTCTTGTGAGGCGCTGGACACGTGCTCTTGCGAGCGGGAAGTTACCAGCGAGGGTCCCGCCTTGGAGGGCAAGACCCCTGCGCCCACCAGCCCGGAGGTCGATGGGGCTCCCTGAGGGATTTGGCTGCGCCGGCTGTTGCCAGCGCTGGAAGGGGCCGGGGAGGTTGGGGCAGCCTCAGCTGCGCCCACCTTCGGGGTCGGTGGCCCCGTCTGCTGGGTTGACGGAGCAGCGCTAGCTGCAACCGCCGCGGGGGCAGATGGCGTAACTGCCGACTCACGGCTTGTGGGTCGAACAGCCGCCGGAGGCCGTTGTGGCGCTGCCCCCTGACGCGTCACTTCGGCAAAGCTGGCCTTAGGAAGGTATTCAACCCGCCTGCGTGCCTCTTTGAATGATATGTTTTCTTTTACTTTGATTGTGACTATTTCTTTTTCTTTCCTCCAAGACGGGCATGACCGCGATTATGCGGCATGCTCGCCATCACAGTTCACGCAGTGTGGAGTGTTTTCGCATGTTTCAGAGGCATGGTCACGGGAACTACATTTTGCACATGTCTGCCGGCCTCGGCAGTTCTGGAAACTGTGGCCGAAACGCTGGCATTTGAAGCAGCGGAGAGGATTTGGAACATACGGCCGGACCCGTATCATTACATAGCCGGCATCCAGTGTCTCAGGCAGAATGCTTGAGGAGAAAGTCAGTACAAAATGCTTGGTTTTTATCTCCTTCCCGTCGCGCCTTAGCATGATTCTTTTAACATTGATCACGTTTTGCTTACTCCAGCCTTCCAACAGTTCGGCTTCTGTGAGCTCCATCAAATCGTCGTCAGAAACAACACCACGGCTGGTGTTCATAGTTCGGTATGGGGTTACTCTTACTGGGATTTCCCCAAACGACTCAACTTTAGGAAGGTTTTCAAACTGTTTCAGATTGCGGAGTTCTAAAAGGAGATCGCCGCTAGCCAGTTTCGATGCTTTATAGCCTCTACTAAGAGTTTCAGTGAGATACTTAGACACGAGAAAAGGAGAAATCATTCTCATGGTCTTTTCAGGTTTGTTGGAATGAATTACATGCAATCGGGCGAAGTTTGGCGGTTTGTTTCCAAGAAAGTGGAAAATATCTTCGGTGCGCCCTCGTTTCTGAGGACAATCAGGTAGTTGGGGAAAAGAAGTGGCCATTAGAAGTATGGTGTTTTCGGCAGGAATGGCCACCGCCCACCATGGAGCCCAACCAGGGGACGACACAGGACGGAAATATTCAGTTCTGCGCACGCCAGCGGTACAACCCCGCTATAACCAAATACATATACCCAAGACTGGATATAGTGCACAAGGTTAACCCTCGCTGCCTACGAAGCCGGAAGTAATACGAAAATAAAGAGAGGACAGGAAAGATTGAAAGTGAGAGAAAGACGAAGATTAGAGGGAGAAAGAGACAGGTAAAGGCAACTACCGATTTCCCCCGGGTTGGTCAGTCCGGGGGTACCGTCTATGTGGAGCAGAGGCCGAAGAGATGTGTTGCCTCCGCCGGGGGGCCTTAAAGGTCCAAACACCTGGCATTGGCTCAACCCCCAGGAACCCCCTTTCCCCAGACACGGCTAAGCCGCGCACGGTTAGACGCGGGGGGGTCCAACCCCTATGTGCTCGGGTACGTGGTGTCGCAACACACCAAACGCCTGCTGACGCAGACGCCCCTGCGGGGTAAACAATAACTTACTACTTTTTACAATACAACGTATGGTATAAAGCTAATAGGTAAAAATGTCATAATTAAACTTAGTAAGCTAACTAATTGCCCTTCAAAACGCCGTGCCAACCAAAGTCGACGCGGAAGTAGACAAGGTTAACCTACATCGTAAATGAAAGCTTAGTTATACCAGCAGTTCCCTGAGGGGAACTCTCTTCATCAGGGCCGTTTCAAAGTTTGTGTCGTTTTTCGTCGTGGTAGCATGGTTTCTCCGCGGTGGCGATTCCCCTAATCATCGAGCACATTTGAAGGAGAGGAGAGGGCGGCCCGCCTAGTCAGCCACTTCTGGGGCATTTCTACACTAGAGCTGCATGTTGTATGCTGACCGACTTCGAGGGTGGTGCAAATGTGGGCCGTTATCGAGGTTATGAGCCACTGTTGCCATGTGCCGCTCTCCAGTTAACTTCTCTGACGTCAGCTTGGGTATGTGGCCGTGGGTGTAAGCCATTGGATATGGGCTGCATGGGCGACTGGATACGTGCCTCTCCTCCACGCCTCTCTGACATCAGCTTGAGTCAACGGGTATCACAACAACAGGGAGCACCATCTCATGCACATCGCATTAGTTCTCAACACGTCTAAACAAATTAAACGTTCGCTGCAGTACACTTATATAATTTATGAAAATCATTCTCTCCCGAAACAAACATGCTTCGTATTACATAGATGTCAATCGGGGAGGTGAAGATTTCTTTCTTTCTTTTGCCGGCCTAGCCCCCCCCCCCCCCCCCCCTATCGCACCGCTGTCAATGGTTTGGAGTAAGGGACTGCTTGTGCTTTTCGCTGAGCAGAGGACGGAGTGGTGCTGAGGCATATGAATCGTTTGATCCAGGGTGTTTGATCTAACTTTTCATTTCCTGACAAAATTACGGGGACACTGCGAGAACGCAACGCACCCAGTGTTGTTTACTGTCTCCTACAGCTGCCTAATCTATTTTTTACTATGAGCTTAAATCATTTCTTCTGGAAACCTTGTTTGCCCGAGTGGAAAGCACTCATTTAAACGCAGCACATTCAGGGAACAGATTGTAGAGACTATACTCAGAAATGCAATTGATTCTTTACACGAATATGTGCTGCTGCGATTTTAATTTCTGGGGGATCCAAAGCACGGCAGACTTAAAAACGTACCATGTGGCCCTGCACGGGCACGCTGCGACATTTCTTTCACCTTTCAGGTAGAAAATCAGCAGTTTCTGTAGCACGTGCATCAAACGCATGAATAAGCCGTAAGCAAAACTACTGGTAGGGAGGCGACGGCAATGTCCATTGTTTCGGGATGCCTCATTAGCCACCACGAAAACCAACTCGCCCTTTACGCCGCCTGTCAACTGCAAAAACACTGACAGACTCCGAAGAAATATGATGCGATTTAGATCGCTGTATCACATGGCTTAATCTGCTCCATTGCTTCTCCAGATCAGATATCATGGCGGAAGTTGAAGCTTCTATCTGCAATCCGTCTCCGTTGCTTTCAGCCGTGCAGCATCCATCATTCGTTAGACTCATATTTGAGGGCACAAATGCAGCTGCGCGTGAATTCTTAGTCACGTGGTACTTTTTGCAGACCGGAATAAATAACACCACAAGAGTCCAGCTCGTCTAATAAAATTCGTTGAATATTGCTTAGCAAGGTCCTCAGCTTCTTCGTTCAATTTATTGCGTTCAGCTCAGTCGTCTTTATACAGTCAGTAATCTGTTTAAGTAATGACATATAAGTGCTCAGAGTAAAATTCAAGCAGACTTGCTCAAAAGGACTGCATAGTATACCAAGGTGGTTGCATTTGCATAGCGCACGTGATTGTTTAAATGCTTCGTAGAAGTTAGCTGAAACCCCCTCTAGAGCCATCTGTACGGTCTCTTGTTGGCTTGAGCGGTCGCGGTCACGGAGCCTGGCGTCACACGGGGGGGTAGCTCTGTAGCCTACGCCACCGGTGCGTCTCGAAACAGGTATCTGGCCCACACTACCGGGGCGTCACATGGAGGCTAAGAGGGCGAACGCCGACGCCCGAACTTTCACGACGACAGTTGCTAGCTTTTTGATGAGTACGAGGTCGAGAAGTTGGAGGAACGAAACACGGGGTTTGTTCACATGGGGGGAAAGGCGGGCAATCTTATTTATAGGCATACTCGTACTGACCGAAGCACGCAGCGCTGTACAGCATTCTCATAGCATGAGCTAGATGTCAGAGCCGACTGCGTCGTTCTAGGAAAGCACATCCCCACACACTGGGAATCTCTTAAGAGCCCTCCGTCTTGCCTAGTTCGCACGATACGGAAACGGATGATGTTCCACTCAGCCAGTCCGGTGGTACCTATTGGCACAGCACGCCGCCCCCGAAGAGGAGAATATAGAATACAATTTATTGACAGGAAAGACAGAGAAGCCGACCTGAGCTAGTGCGCTCTAGTCTGCTACTCTGCACTGGAGAAGAGGGGAGGGGAGTGAAAGTACTGTGATGGATGATGCTGATGATGATGATAACTGACGAGTGCTTATGTAGATGACACAGCTGCCTTGCTAGAGCCGCTCGACGAGCTTGGTGTCCTTCAACAAGACTTTAGTTGCACGCATTGACGTTGCAGTGTCAGGCCAAGGGCCGAGGATAGCTTCCTCCGACAGTGGTTGCCTGCCAACGCTGGCTAGGAAACTTTCCAACGTCCTTCGCTCCATCATTATAGGCTGGGCCATCGCACAGTATGTGTTCCAGTGTTTCAGGCATCTGGCAGTGCACACAATCAGGGCTGTTCGACTCGCCGATGAGGTGGGCGTAGCGACGCGTGAAAGCAACGCCCAGCCGAATCTTGTGTAGTAATGACGCTTTGCCCCGCGCAACTTTCGGGGGCAAACAGAATTTACCGAAGGTTGACACAAAGCCCATGCGCCACCCCCAAGCTAATCCTGGAAAGGGGGAAACAAGCATACCAGACTCAGTGTTTCACTGACGACCTGAGAGAGATCAATGGCTGAAGCTCGCTAGAAGGTACAGCTTCTCCTGGTCCTGGCCCCTTTCGCTCAAGCTCTGGGGGAACCTCTTTCAGGTCGTTCTCACGCCGACCTTTGATTCGACGCCACTGTCACCATCTCGGTGTCCACGTTAACTCGATGAAATGTTGTTCGACGTCGGATCCACAATGACCCCGGCCTCCGCTACTCGGCGAATGTATCAAATGCAACACGCTGCAGAGGTGAGCCACTGGCGCTCTCTTTTCTCTACTGAATTACGTTTCCGTAAATTTCGCAACATTGCATAGCCGCAGTACTTTCATGTGCCACGACACTAGACGAATGCGCTATTGCGTGGAATTGATGGCCCCAAAGCTGTGCAGAGCGGATATTTATGGTTTTATAGCAAAGCTGTTGGCCTCTGGTTGGTCGAAATTTTTCGTATCAGTGTCCGTGGGCGAAAATGCAGGCCGATCGCGGAGGTTGCGCAATACCTGGCCGACCTGTCACAGAGGGGAAGCAGGCCTCTAACATTCAGCAAAGTGAAGCGAAAAGTGCATACACTCTTTGGAATCACTCATACAACGTACAGAACAGCATTCGTTTCAAATGAAAAACAAGCATCCGAACCACATCATTGATGATAAGGCGCTGCTGATAACAATCCTACGCAAGTAGAACTCACCGCATTCGCTTCCCAGTAAAGGTTACTGCTGCGCAAGCCGCCGTGGCGACAACACAAAGTTAAATATAAACGGCAATATGACGGCGCCGGCGTCCTACCAAAATTTCATTACTACCATTACTACCGTTACTCTAAATTGCCATTATTACCATTACCCTAAAGAAACAAAGCACTGCGTACACCCCTCGTCAGTTGTAGTGGTGGTTTTCAACAGCTTCGCGGGACATCCACTTTCGCAGGGCCGGTATGGCGAGTCAATGTTTTCACATTTGAGGCAGTTCCAGAATATTGATTCTATTTCAGGTTATTGGGCCCATCGTGAAGCAAGAACAATACATAATGTATATTTTCTACAAATGTAACATTGCAGGTCTACTAGGCTACTTCTGGCCTACTATTGTAAACAGTAATCTAAAAATAGGCCCCTAATAAAGGAAGAATTGAATCTCTACCAGGAAGACGAAGGATTCTACCTACCGTAAATGTTTCGTAAATTTGCGTAAATAAGACTGACCCACTGAAGAAGAAGAAACAGTGCGTTTAGTTCCTCAGGTAGGAACAAAAGATGCATACTGATGTCTATGAAAATAAATTGTTTTTTTTGTGCACGTGACGGAAAAACATATTACACAGTTTCTCAGCAGAATATTTCCTGCAGTCGACACAAAGGTTCAGACACCATACACTGAGCACACAAATAAAAGCCAAATAAATAAAACAAAGTCCTTTTCTACGCGATATTTGATCGAGCGTTTTTCTCGACGTTTTGACAACATGCCGAGGACGGCAAAGCAAAGCGTATGGATGCGCAGCCTGGCCAAATGTGTCGCCGAATGTGCCGCACTGGCTGCATTGTTATAAGCTGATCGGGGCTTGCAAGGAAATCCCCGCTACGACATCTACATTGCAACTAACAAGATGGCACCTGAATCAATCCACATGTCTGTTAGCTTCCTCTTGTTCCTGCTAAATTCGCAATTGACCCAGGCGTTCGAAATCTGTAAGTACGTACGAGTTCAATTTCGACTAATTTGATATGCACTTTCGACTGTCTCAAACCTCCATCAAGCACAAGTGCTGGTTTCGTCTGCGCCATGCCGGCCTAGTAAATAGGAAATTCAGATAGTCTTCAGAAGGCCCAGTGGTGTTTCTTTCTGTTTTTGTCGATTGATAAGGCAATCAAATGGTGTGACAAAGCTGGCAATGAAAGCTACTAACATTTTCAATATCATCAACTAAATTAAATAACAAGATCAACCATAGAACGCTCATAAACAACCTGTGAACTTAGAGCTAAACATTTTCTTCGTTATTGGCATTTTGAAAAGAATCAATTTGGAATAGTTCGTTCCACGTAAGCCTAGGAAAATTGGCTTGTTAAACGACTTTTGTAGCAACGCTACTTGTATTCTTTTTCTATGGTAAAAGGGACATATCTATAAAAAGTCTAAATAGTCAACTCAAGGTAAGCAGCCGCTCCAGAAGCTTCATTTTGAGGAAGAGAACGCAAACAAAGACGAGTAGAACAAACAAACATAGATAGTCTGAAAAAATTTATAGGGTATATATCTTCCTGCTCAAAAAAAAACCATAGTCGTTGTTTCATCAACAGTACATTCCTCGTGCTTTAAACGGTGCACAGTTCTGTATTTAGCCAGTTAAATATTTGCAGGTCGATATTTCATACCAACTTGCTGTTATTTGCTGTCCATCCTTGCCCATGCGAAGGCGGTTGGACCCGTGGTCGACCAGCGACACTTTGCCTCCAGACGGGCCAACTTACGCAAAAACAAGGTCATTACAGAGAGCGACGGTTGGCCGACTGTTATTTCCCTCTCTCTCCCCCCTTTGTCATGTTTTGAAGCGGGTTTATATATACTTTTGGACTTCTGGCTTAATCCTCTCTGCATTAATCTCACCAACAATTTGACTGGTTTTGACTGGTTTTCTCGTTCAAGTATGTACCAACTGGCCCAGATTTCAACCCTTCTGCAAAGAATTTCTCCTACATATTACATTTTCAAGCGCCAGAGACATGAGCCATCCCTAACAGTGACCGTCTTGTTCTACCAATCCCTGCGTCTCAGGCTCACAACTCACGACTTAACGGAGCACTATCCGCCCATCTAGTATTTAGTGCGTTCTAGGCTATGGGAGTCCCACCGAAAGTTCATACGCCTACGCCGATTTGACATCAGGGGGTGCGCAGGGCTACTTATTGGCGTAACACGAACAGTTCACACACATTTAATGTGTCATTTATCATGTGTCGGCACACCTTGTGGGCGTCATCCAGCGCACTCCGAGCCACTGCACCACTACAAACGTGCCACTGAACCTTCCGTACACGTGGCGACGCGGCTCCCACTTTCCCAGTTACCGGCGCTTCACCGACAGTGCAAAATGGCCACACGATCACCGGCGTCTGAACGGAAGCGCGCCCACATCGGCAGTCATTGTATAAGAAAGCCGCACATTTTTGGGGACGCTATCGAGCGCCCTGGAACAATAAACAATTGGCGCGAGCAGCTCGCCGTTTTCATTTCAAACGGGCTCAGTGCAGCTGAGAGCATACGCAAGCTGTCTTCGTGTCATAACCTTGCCGCCACACGCGCAACGTTTTCTATCGGCTTACAGGTTGTGAAAAGTATGAATTGGTAGCCTTTATTGGTATCCAGTACAATGCCTTGTAAGAAACACTATCTAAATGCCTTGGAAACGAGAGATTCTCGGTTAGGTAATTACGAAAGCAAATTTCTTTCGATACTACAGTAACCCTTATACCCCTAGCCCTGAAGCAGTTGTATGTTTCTCCTCCACGAGTATTATTTTGACCCCATAGACATTCGCACAGACGGTTCCACCAATTCTAACAGCTCTACCGGACAGGCAGTTGTTCCATCGGCCCCCGTCTAATTTCAGTTTAAATGTGGACACACTATCACGTCTACAGCAGCAGAACTTGTGCTTCGTCATAGTGTACTCAAGTACGTGCTCCAGCAACCACCAAATCAATGGGCCATTTTCTGCGATTCTAAAGCAGCCCTACAAACTCTGCAGTTTGCCCTACGTCGAGAGTTACACTAGCAGCTAGTGTACGAAATAAGGCGCGCTTATCATCACGCGTTCGAGAAAAGTCACAACATTGTATTTCAATTATCGCCGAGCCATTGCGGAATGCTCGGCCATGACAGTGCAGATGAGGCAGCGCGTTAGCCTCTTTGAAAGCACCAGCAGCTTCCTTTACCACTTTCAAGAACTGATGCGGCGCGGCAATTTCCATGACTTGCTCGCGACATCGCACTTCTGCGATGGAGTTAACCGGATTTCACCAACCCACCCTCGCGCTCTGTCGACCCTAACTTGCGACTTCGCCTGTCAGCTGGCCTTTCCCGCCGCGAAACAACTTTACCGTGTCGCATGTGGTTGTGCGTCGCATTTACCAATTCCCATTCATTCCGGTTAAGAATGGCCAACAGTGCAGTGTGCAATTTGTGCGGGTGCGATGAGACTCTAGGAAACCTTCTGTGTCACTACCCATCCTCTGGCAGTCAACGACGTAGTCTGCAAGCTAAATTTAACCTGCTAAACTTTAGAAAAGCTCTCGGCCGAAAAGACCCTTGGACCATAACCTATGCATTATTTCATGCAAAATGTCACAAAATCTCTTCTGCATTTCGTCAAGGATACTGGATTGTGTGAACGCTTGTGACTGTGGATATTCCTCTGCGACTGACTGTGGATGACTGCCTATTACTTTTCTTTTCTCTCCTTATCTATTCTTCTCCTTTCTCCCTCTATAAGCCTAGGGAAGCCAACCGGCACGGCCTTGTTTAACCTCCCTACCTTTCCGTCTTTGTTTCTCTCTCTCGCTGTTTCTGATACTGGGTGGGCGGAATATTTCTGGTTGATGTGCTTTAAACAAACAAGCCTAGTGCGTCTCCTTACAGTCCATGTTTGGTAATGTTTAAGCATCTATAGATGTGTCTTCATGGTTCGTGTCATGCCTGACGGTGGCTGTATGTCAGTCATATGTAATGGTGCAGTGTGTATTACGACTAATATGGCATGGCTCAATGGTATTTATCCAGTTCTAAAGTAATCAGTGCTATTTAAACGCTGTTGTGGCTCACCGGTTGCGTGGATCTGCTGCCGAGCTGAATGCCGTGGGTTCGCCTATTGGCCACGGCACGCCAAATGATGCGAAACGCAAAAAACGTTGGTATGCCGTGCTTTGAATGCAAGTTAAAGAAACCAAAGTAGTCGAAATTATTACGGAGCGTCTCACTATACTGTCTGTCATACTGCGGCTTTGAGACTTAAAATGCCAGAACATAACTTTTTTTTTTCTACTTCGCCAGTTTTACCCTCATTGTTGCACATCTAAGCAGTGTTCCAGTACACCACATTATAAAGTGTTTTCTTAGTTTTTCGAGTCAACTTATTGGAGCAAAAGGCAAATTGAAGATGCGCGCCAGACAGGTGCCCATACACAGCCCACTCTTTTCTTTTCGATGAGACTACACGGAGCACGGTAAGCGCATATGAAAGATACGTTCATTTCACGATCTTATTAGACAGAACAGGATGATCATTCGACCTTTTTAATCTACGAACGTAGTAAAATGTAGTAGGAGAATTTAGTACAAATGCAGTAAATTGTGAGGTAGACACACAAAATGCGGAAATGCCCGTTGCATTTCCTAGTATATATCCATGCTCTACCACGAGGCCTGTTCGTCTCCGATGGAATATGTAACATACTGCCCTGCACTTACATAAGTTAGTGACGCTAGAAGTACGCGCAACAACTACTTCCAGCCAACCCTGATGGTGGACATAACTTTAGCAAAAGCGCACAGCCCCCTGCGTGGCATGTACAACCGAGAGCCACGACATATCCAGTTTATTACAAAGAGCTTACCCCGCAAAGCAAGCAGATAGCAATACCGAAACACGCACAATGTATTCATTGAACAAAATTGTGCCCGCGAAAGAAATTCATACATCTCGGCAGTCGCAGCGGGGATACTGACAGCGTCGTTGGTGGTATAGCCTGATCTATATAGATATGTTCCTACCTACCAGACACTTAACTACTTCAATTACCACGCTACTGTCCGCGTTAGCTTCTTGATCAGCCAAATGAAGAAATAGAAAGCCCAAACGCGAGCTTTATTTTTCGAAAAAATTAATTATATTGTTCCTCTCACCGCTGAAGATCCATAATGTGCTTGCGACGACTCCACTACGTCTAGGAATTGCAGCCATCGCTACATAATAGCACTTACTGTCATTATAAGACAAATATAAAACGCAAACAAACACGTATAGTAAAAGTTGACACCGTAATTGCGGTGGGATGCGCTCTTTTTCGATAACTAAGAAAAGTCACGCCAAAGACAAAACAGATAAATCAACACCGATCTCTACAGTAGAGGCCAGTGATAACCCAGACAGCGCCCGTCTAAAGTGAAAGATCAGCAGGCAATACAAAACAAAGTAAACATGATGCTGTACGCTAATACAATACGAGCCAGATGTTTGTCGTATTACCGTTGACAAAGCTTTTGACTCTTTCGATATTTTCGCAGTCGACAGCGTCATCGGCGCCCGCAGAAGGGAAGTGTTGAGGATGAAAGCTTCGCAGTGGAGACCCTTCCTGCGGCACCTCGCCTACAGCCTTCACGAAAACCCGAAAGTAAACGCCACTTGCCTCGAAAACATGCGGCTGTTTCTCAATGCCATGATGCTCCAAGATGATGCCGGACTGGAGCGTAAGCTTTCTTGAAGGCAATGGCTTCCTTGGAGAGTTATCGTCATTTTTTCGTATTGAACGTGTCTGTTTCTAACCCATTTTTCTAGCCTCTTTCGTGGGCCGATCACAAAATTAGCGCAGTATAAAGTTGGGACAAAACTGATGATGGTGATGGGATGATGATGAACCATGTCATTCGCTCTAAGAGCCGCGCTGGTGATGTCAACGATGATTCGACGATGAGTTGGTAAAATGCATGCGAGCATAGGCTTTCTGCGGTGTTTGTGTCGTTTTCACAAGTGAATGTTTGTGCTACTCAATATCCAATTCCTGTTTGCTTGTCGGGAAAACTGCAATCCCGTATCAAGAAACAATCCCAACGATATACGTATAGAACACTTGGTTTAAACCCGAAATCCATCCGATGATAAGCGGCAAATACCTCTTAGCGCAACTGCCATCCAGGGTGAGTTCTTGGCAGCTTGGTACTTGGGCCCTGTACCGCCGAACGTCATTCAACTTGCAAGTTGAGCGTTGACGTTTTAATGCAAAACCATTAAATGCCCGATTACGCGAAAATCTGGCGTCGTCATCGACGGCGTCACCGAGTGATGGTACCAAAATGGCCGACGGCGCAGAGTAAAAACGCGAAAAAAATGCTCCGATGTACGTCAAAATTCTCAGGGGTGTTCCAGCTAACAAAGCAAATATTTGACTTTGGAAACGAATTTCTGTACATTTCGGTCTGGGTGGAAGTCGAACCCGGGCCTCCGGGATGCGAGACAACCACGCTTCCCCGACGACCCGGAGGCATCGCGGTTCTGGATGACTAAAGGTGTGGCCTAGTACGCGCGTCATTATGCACGTGATGGCGCAGCCAATATAGAGGAGGCGGCGCGGCGTCATCAATGCATACCATGAGCGACATGTCGCCAAAAGGGAGCATAATGCTTTCCCATTTGGACACGCAAGCAGGCGTAAGTGTCACTGCCGAATTTTATTTGTTATTGACAAGCGAGCAGCTTTCGGAGCTTTTAACATTATATGTCAGTCACCGCAGCATTGGCCAACTTTTCATAGAGATTCGTTAAGTTCCACATGTCTAGAGTTCATTTTCCTTCGGCAAACTGAATGCATTCGTGTACGAACACTCAATTGCTAAGGTGCGTGCGATTTTTTTGCCATTTGTGTGTAATAGAAAGGTAACAGGAGCAAAACGTAACTGTGCTGTGCGTCAAAAAGACAAAGGCAACTACGTCTGATATCTGGTCACTGTATTGCACATGTAGTGGTCTGACAGATACATTATACCCAATTTTGTTTCACATTATTTTATTTCATATTTCCCATACCATACCAGTCAAGATGATGACAGACCGAACCGTTGACTATCATCAGCTTTAGTGTGTGTGCGTGTGCGTGCGTATGCGTATGCGTGTGCGCGTGCGCGTGTGTTACTCATAGATGGTGCCGATCTTGCCTAATGTGAGGGGCGGTCGCCCTAAGGCGAATGAGATGGTACTCGGCAGCAGCTAAAAAGTCTGGTCAACCATATCCGCTACACTAAGTGCCTGAGTATTATTTCGGCAGCAGTAATTAATCGTCGACAACGGACTAGTACCCTGCGTTTCTTGAGATCACACGCTGCCTATCAGTATGGAAGCCAATGCCACTACGAGGAGCTTATAGGTTATTTTCGATTTATTAGGGCCCACAAAGTTTTCAAACTTCTTCATTACCTCTATTGGCTACTATACTTTATTCTTGTAAAAGTAAAATTCAAAAATGTCCGATGACTATGTCGCCCCCCCTTTAAATTTCTTGCTCACATTCGCGCACAATCTTTTTTTCCCGGGCCTTCAGTCCTAAGAATAGCGCCTGGAGCTCCTTAGATTCGAAAAACATGTGGTTGCGTTCTGCTTCAAAATGCAGTGCTTGACTCTCTGGGAACCTTACCCAGCGGTATACTACGAGGATCGTTGACAGATGAAGGGTCGTATGAAGGGTGCTTTTCAGCCAACGTCACGGATAAAAATGGAAACTTCGTTGCGAGGAAGTTCTGCGACGTCGTTGTCTATCATCGAGCTGCAATTCTCAATTTCCCAGTTCTTCAAAACCAGGTGATGCCAACAATGATGTTCTTCCTTAAGACACATAAAATCAGATTGATGTCGCCCATCAAACTTAAAACCGTGGATGACGTTAAAATTTGGCAGCCTGCTCTGGGCTGCAGATGTTCATTTCCTCACCTGTGAAAGTCAATGTACTCCTCTTTTTCATGAGAACATAACTTGGCAGGACTTGCATCCTGGGCTACAGGCTGTAAAGAAACAGCTTGACGGTGCCCACGACATAAAATACAAGGCAACATGTGACAGGCACATTAACCACACTAATCACACATTTTTCATCCAGAAAATAAACTATCTGCACAGTAGTAGCCAGTATGTTATACCATTGTTAAAATTTATTTCTTCGACTTACGTACGAAACAGAAAAGCAAGCATAGAATAAATTTATGTGATGATAAAATGAACAGGAACTGCAATTCATGAAATTACATAACGTTTGTATTTGGGCCTGTGGTGCAAGTACCAGCCTTGTTCAATCAACTTTGCAGGCATGCCTAAACATTGCGGACAAATCCTTAAAGAGGAATGAAACTGTCTTAGAGTAAGACGGCTGTGTTGCTTTTCACCAGAGGATATCTAAAGGATTTTAGCGGTGCCTGAGGGACAAGCTTTAGACATAGTGAAACAACACTAATTTCTGGGGGCTATACTAGACAGGCAACTTTCTTGGAATTCTCACATTAAAGCCCTCCCGGAACAAAAACTCAATAATGAATGTTTTTTGCCGCGTAGCAGGCACAACATGGTGGGGATTGGTTTCATCCTTACTAAAGGTACACAACGCGCTTATAAAGCAAAATACAGCACATTCTTCACCTGTTCTGCATGGAATCTGCGGTTCATCTGAAAAGTGACTCCAACGATTAATAGCTATGAGCCTTAGAGTATGCTTAGGCGTTACTCGAGCAACCTTAAGTTCCTTAGTAATTGCTGAGCCGCGTTATCCTCCATTTCCTACTATGAGGACGGTTGATACCTGTCGGCACTACTTTCACGTTTCAGCGCAGTACAAAAGACACCCACTAGCAAGTGCACTAATTCAGAGAGACAGGGCGAACATGAATTCGGTTATTCAGGGGCACAAACATCTATTACCACATCACGACTTTTGGTCTTCGGATATCTCCTACCCTCGATGGTGACTCGTCGCTCGGAAATGTAACTCTAGGTTAAAGGAATTATTCACAAGCGAGGTATGCCTATGCTAGCAACAAAACAACTAGCTTTATACGAGATATACTTTGGAAGATGTGGCTATATTCAAGCGTATACAAATAGTTCGTGCCAAATAATTCTTCTACAGCTGCCTTTGTCATTTCAGAATAGAACCAAATACAGACATTTGTTAACACAAACACATATTGTTTGTGTTACGATATATAAATTCAGTGCAAAAATGGGAACAGCAGGTAATCCTTTGTGACTCGCAGGCAGCTTTCTTTTCACTTCGTGGTGACGTCAGCAATACGCAAAACATAGCGTTAGTTTACGAGACACTAAAGGAGCTCACAAAAGCAAGTGCAGAAAATCGCACAATAATCTTCCTATGCTTGCCTGGCCTCTGCAGTATTCCTGGGAATGTTACAGCAGACAAGGCACAACGACAAGTGCATGTTAATAACGTCACATATGGCCGCTCTCAAAGGCACTCAAATTACGGCACATACTAAGACAGATCTCAGCCCGTGGTTGCATAACAACATGGTTTGATCAGAACACAAAATCTTCAGATTTATTTCGCACTGACCATTCGCTTCAATTTGAAATTGCCTCTACATGAGATACAACCATAGCCTTTGAAATGCTCATTCCCCATGTGAGGCTAGGTACCGCATACACAAAACACTTTCACAGCGAAGCTGTTAAGGGCTAGTTCCCCCAGGATCGTGTCCGTATGCAGACACAAAATCCCGAAGATAGTGCAATGTCAGGTCGACCCGCGGCGGAGGTGAAGCAGGCGTTAAGCACTGCCCATACATGGGCCAATCCCGAAGATAGTGCAATGCCGCGCCGCCAACCCGCGGAGGAGGCGCAGTTCGTCATTCAGTGGCCCAGATACACAGCTTCGCTGGTCATTCTTCTTCACAGAGTGGAAGGGCAGTGAGTTTTCTACATAAAATTTCAATACCTGATGGTCCGGAATGCGCTTGTGGCCACGGGGATGAGGATGTACAGCCTGTTCTGGTAGAATGTCCGCAACGCGGCACAAACAGACAACGCTTGCTACGTGATTTTATTACGGAGGTCTTAGACCCTTGGCCAACGTACTCATTGCAAAATTGCAAAGACGAGCGTTACTGGCCCTTCAAAGATTTCTAGAAGCGAGCAATATCGTCGGATACTATTGAGTAGGGTCTATGGGGTTCTTTCTTTTCTTTTTTTTTTTTGGACCCGACTTTGCCCAGCTCAATGCCTGGTTTTATGTACCTTCGTATGAATCTAATCCGTGCTTTGTTATGTGCCCTGATTTAAGCCTAGTTATGTGACCGGACTTTGTGTTGCTGTGTGCATTATTGCACTTACGTGACTGGAGTTCGTGTTATTGAAAATTTCATAATATCTTATTATTATTTCTTTTTTAAGTCTTTATATGAAAAGGAGTAGCCGGTGCCAATTAAAGGCGACATCATCATAACGAAACAGTAGTATTACATACAATAGATACGTGTCATTTTTATACTCTAAAAGGTAACAACACATCAAATACGTAAAAAAATTAGAAACATACTTCAATTGTAATAAAAATGCACTTTACAAAATGGCTACAGAAAAGTTTCAACATAATTGATTTACTGTATTTAGTAGCTTTTAAAATAGTGAAAAATATAATTCACAACAGTTCGCGTCTGGCTCGCAAGAAACCCTTGAAACGAACCGTGCACTATTAGCATGTGCCCCTCTTATTTGCAAATGCTTAAAACTCACTTTTATATACGAATTAAAGATGCACATAGAAATAAATGCAGAAAATTGAATTGAAACTTAACTGATCCACAGCATGCCTTCACAAGTGAAAGTCATGTTCCTCATTTTATCGCAAAAGGACATCCTGCCAATCTTCAATTACAATTGCAAGAAGGCGGCATATTTAGCAACAACAATGGCATTTTTATGAGTATATGCTAATGAAGGTCAGTTCTGTGTCTTACGAGGAGTACGTTCACCCAGCTAGGAAACACGAAAGCTTCCAGCTAGGATTGTATTCTTCGCAGCTTTCAATGCTGCGACGTCATGACCCATGCCATGTTTACTACCTTCACATTGCAGCAAACCCCAGCAAAGATCTTCGTCTTCACGCAGTCCTTGGTTAAAATAGGTGTATGCATTCCGTCTTCATGCACTGACGAAAACTTCGCAGTCATAGTAAATGATGGTGAGTGGCTCTTGATTGCTGTCGCGAGCACTTCTGAGCATATTCCTCGTGAAGCTCAAAACCGCAAAACGCAATGCCACTATAAAAAAAAAAAAAGGTGGGATATCGTGAGCACAAAGTAACAATTACAGTCGATCTTGCTGACATATATAGATCTTCTTTGTGCACCTTTTTGTTGTTGAATATAGACAGAAACGAAGATGCAGCAGTCATTGTGGAACGCTCCGAATCCAAAGATAAACGAACGCAAGATATTGATTCTGCACGGCCAAGAAATACGGCAAGTCAGCCGTCTACCAGTATAAGCAAGCTAGCCTGTAAATATACTAACGAGTGAACACGCGCACAACCTAATTGCAGCTTAGCTATCTTTACTTTAGCAAAGTTAATCACCAGGACGCTAACCCTGAAGGCCTGCCCCTGAATATTGTTCAAAGCACAGCCTCCCATATACTTTCTGCGGCTGCTGGGTAAGTGGCTTCCCATTCTATTCCGCAGTTGTGACTACTCGAAAAGCGAGCTGCCAGGTGACACTTACTGATGCGGTTCAAGAACATCTAATTCAACGGACCATGCCTTACTGTATGTTGCCACATAAAAGTTTTCGAAACCGTGTAGATATAGCAGAAAATTTCCAGAGGAAGATAACTACTGCGTAGCACGTGTTAATGGTAAAGAAAACACTGAACATGTTCTGTTCTGGTACTGAGGGCATGAGTGGCAGACATACACATACCATCACGCGTATCTATATATCGTCCTGTCCATAGCACGCTGTCTTGTTTTAATAAATCATATACCAACATCAGTACAGATAGTCATACACAAGTATCTTTAGTTTCTTTGTTCCATGTAGTTTAATAAGCAATACCAAAGTACGGTTCACTGCTTTTAGACTTCATGAAGCTTCACCTAGCAGATATCTGATGAAGTCTACGTTGTCTTCATTATGAATACCAGGTCGGTACAAATATATATATATATATACATATATATATATATATTGTTACGTGCTAGTGACGGTTGAGGACACAGCAAGAAAACTGTGAATTGCGAAACTGACTTTATTGGGCGAACCTGTTCCCAGAAAACCAGGCTACACTCAATGCTCAACGAAAACGGCGAACACAGTCGGTGATCGTCGAAAATCTGATCGGCGGGTCAAGCGCGTCGGCTTTTAGACTTCAGTTGTCGAATGTTCCAGAGTAATCACTGGGACCCGCATGCCTTCCACAGTTCTACATTATTCGCGTCGCGCACACATGCAATCAGATTACACAAGGTTCGGTCACAGACAGCGGATGGAAGCATCGATTACATTCCAGAAATTTTCGATATATGCAGGCGCTGCCTGCGCTGTGCGATAACATTTCTTAGTCGGTGAAAGGTGTCGCCCGATAAAGACAAACAAGTACACGTGTCAATATATATATATATATATATATATATATATATATATATATATAAACGAGAAGAGAGCGGGTTAACCGAGGGTCCGCATTTGGTCATTTGGTGTGTGGGTTCGGTTCCCACCTGCGGCAAGTCGTTTCTTCATCCACTTTATTTTCCATTATTTATCGTCTCTTTATTTCAGGTTTTAAGCACAAGCAATTTCCCCTATGTTATCCTTGGTGTCAGTGTTTGTCAGTTTTTCATGATATGACTAATAAAAATCGGGACCCTCGGTTAACCCCCTCTCTTCTCGTTTATTACATAACGAGGATCTCGAATCCGGCAACATTGATGCCTTCAGGTAGCATGTGTGGGTTTATTGACCAGTTGCCTTCACCCAAAAAGATCACGTTCTCGTGACGCCTGCGGCAAAAAGGACGTTCCACGTCCGCCGCCAAGGTATGTGAGTGATGGCGTTGGCTAACACTCCCAGGGTTCTACTAGGACACATAAATACCCAAGAAAGTGGATGGGGAAACGACTTGCAAGCGACTTGCGAAGGCTGTAGGTTCGGTTCCCACCTGCGGCAAGTTGTTTTTTCATCCACTTTAATTTCCATTAATCTATCGTTTCTTTATTTCATTTATTAAGCACAAGTAATTTCCCCTATGTTGTCCTTGGTGTTAGTGTTTGTTAGCTTTTAATGATATGACTATATATATATATATATATATATATATGTATTAGTTTATTTATTGATTAGAAATTGCTTTAGCTGGCATTGCGATCTCACATCTCCCTAGAGCAGGACGGGTGACATGATATGAGCCGCCCCAGGTTCTCATCCTCAGCATGTTCACACTGATTCCTGTTCTGCACGCCTTAAAGCGAAGCTTTTTTGCAAATCTTTCCGTATGCGGCAGCACCAATGCGCCGATGCCTTGTCTCGAAATGAACTGCACCAGCACATCGCGAGCGCGAGCAGGCTTAAAAACATTAATTGGTTCTCGTAACTCGACGGAGCAACATCATTCTTTCGACTAGCACAATCGTTACCCGCACGTGGCCAGGACGTGACCGGGACCCACACGCACTTCCTTTACGACTGCTGCTGAATTGCTGTTGTCTTGCCGAATAGCTCACACCTAAAGAAACTGGTTTGACATGCCTGATGGTGGGATTTCACCTCTGTTGACCAGCCCCGCCGCCCGAAGGTCCAACCTAAGCCACTATGCCACTATCGCACGCATACTTCTATCGTTGCCCACGCCAACTACATTTTTGAGATGATCGCCACGCGTGTTGCGTGTTGCAGCACTTATGCACCCCTCACCGGTTTCCTTTACGCCAAAGAAACAAGGACAAAATGGGCAAATTTATAGCATTTGATTAACCAATTCCCGAAATCGCCGCTTCACATAGATTCAAGATATGCGTTTCATCTGCACAATTTCTTGTACATCAGTCACGCGCAGTAATCTCCATCAAGACCAGGTACCGATGCATCGTGTTCATGACTTAAGCTGTTAGGCACATGTTAGCGAAGGCGATGTTACATGCCTCTACTACGTGCATCTACATCATCTTCAACGCCGTTGTGATTTCTCCTGAACGAACCTCAACAGTTGTATGCACATTCGTTGCTTCAACGGGAAATGGATAAAGATGTTTTCTTGCTAAAATCCTAAAGTTCTGGCTAAACTTAAGTGCAACATGTTGTAGAGAATTGTGACACGACAGGATGTGACCTCAACCTTCTTACGCACGTGTCAGGCCGATATTTGCCACCTGGTGTTCATTTTTAAGGTTGCATTGGCTAAAGGCGACAAACAGCCTTCGGGCGACATATGGGGACGCCTTTTTCAGGTATTTATACCAATGCGCCGAGATGCTTCTGAACAGAAAGAACAAAAAAGTGATCTAGCAGAACTTCTCAACTTATAGTGGAGATTTCTTAGTGAAGTCGGCTTCTCTAAGGTGCCTCTTGTCTAGTTTCTCGTTTGAAGGCTTCATGAAGTCCTCAATACAAACAAGTCAGAGTACGTTGACTTGTACGGTAGTAAACCTTTCTTCTTCTGTTTTCAGATGCTGTTTTACAGGACTTGTGAATCTGATTTCATCACTAGTAAATTTCAAAAATCCCTACAATGTTGGTCGGTATCATGCGTTTAAGGAAATCTTTACTTCGTCCTAACTCCTGCACTTTTTTGATAAATTTCTTACGACGAAAGATTTACTTCAGAGAAAACAGCGTGATTTTAGATGATTTAGATAAGTTTCTCGCACTCTTCCCCCTTGGCGGCTAGCACTTTCACACGCTGTTTGCCGTCACCTTGGAATCAGCCAACACTAAGCAGTCCTTTATCATAGTAGTTAACGCTACGTTGTAGCTTTGCGACATTGTAGCGCCTTCATGGTCAGCGCTGAAGAGGTTTTAACGTATATTTGTTATAGAACAAATGCCATCCTCGTTGAAACACATATCACATGACCTAAAACATTATACGTACTATTAGTACAACAGCGAGTCGCAAATGATATCAAATTCCGCGTTTCACTCGCTTACGACCGTCCATGGACAACTCATAAACTCACGTTGAACAGCCGTAGTAGAACTCCTGCCGTCCCCGTCACGTGACCGTAGCACCTACCGTCGTGTTATCGCTGCTGCTGTCACATACATATCTGAACCTCCACAACCACGTTGGTCGACATGGGAAAGCTTTGTGCAACCCAAAACGATGTTCGAAGGTAGCTACTTCAAAATCATCCGCATAAACTTTATTCCTACGTTTGATTTGCATTGTCCTTATTTTTTATCATATTACGTTCGGAGGTTCTCGCATGTAGTGGTCGTGTACAAAACAACGAATTTTTTTTTCAAAAATTAGGTATATATTGCATACTTTGGCATTTTTCTCTTTAAGTAGCTTCTGGGCCCTATCAATTAAAAGTTGCTTAAAAATGTATCAGTGTGTCCCATATTATCGCGCGTATTGATTAATGCAGTAGCCTGTGATAAAAAAAATGTGCTGGTAAGTTTAGGTTGCGTGTTTTTAGATTAGTTAAGCTGATGTTTAATATTTCTGTAAGACCTGCTTTGTCGTGCGTATCTTTGCGAAAGTGTCCGGCAAAAGTATGTATGTATGCAGCTGTGAGCTCCAGCACTCCGACATTTCATCTCATATTTATATTGGCGTATTTGCCTGAGTAAGAACTCATTCTGTAATGTCAACGTAATGAACAGACGAAGCAACAAGTGAGCAATTCTCTATTGAAAATAGACTTCTTCTGTACTTGTTTTCGGCAACTAAATACTGGCACCGCATGATAGTTGTACCACGCGTGGACGCATGTAACGTGCCAAAGTAAGAATGTTGCATACAGCCCCTCATGAAGCGCCAAAGGTAGTGGCCTACTTGAGCAGGCCTGCGAAGTTGTTTAACGGACGGGATAATGTGAGCCACAAATGTGACTATGCCGTCCTTGTCGCGTTTCAGCGCTTTCAAAGTGGAACCTCGCCAGTGTCGTTGCACTCTGTGACTACAACGAACCACCGGAGGAGACGCCTGTGCTAATTATGTGAGTAGCCTGGGGTGATTTTTCCCGCTTCATTCAAACCGATACCAAACGTGCCCGAGCTCCGTTTCGCAAAACATTCGGCGCCAACTACGTGATTACTAGTACCAAATTCTACAATTCGTTTTTATAGAAATTTTTGTTCAAAGGAGTGTCTGCTTAAATAACCGTTCGACGTATCCCCGTAGGCGTCGCAATATCATGTACACCGTGTTGATTCCTTTATTGCTGCAGCTGGAAATATATAAAACAGAGTGATCAGGCATCTTTCCCTCCACAGCTACGAGTATGCTAGATGACAGTATTGGCCAACGCAAAAGCCGTTGCTTCAGAATACATCTCCTTACTCTACTATATAAAAGGAGGTGGACTGCTACTCTGCCCAAATCTTCCCAGCTCTACCTATCACTGCCCAGCTCTGCATTCTTGAAATCGCACGTTGATACAGCTGGTGCAAGGGCTTCATTATCAGCTTTGCAGGATAAGAACAATTCATCCGCAATTTGTCATGGCTAGAGCACGCGAGAAGCCATGATGCATCTAGTAATTCTATGATTCCAGTAAATTGTAGCCCGCCCTGCAATTTAAAGTGGCGCCAATAAGATACCAAGCAGCTATGAGGCAACTGCCCCGCGATACCCGCCCTTGTTCATCGTCGTGCGTAATAACCCCTGAAAGTCGGCACGTCACAAGCAGTGTCAATCAGTTATACACAACAAGACTATTTTTCTTTGGTCTTACGACAGTAAAGGCAAGCCCCTAAACTCGCGCCTGTCGATTTCGTACCAGAATACCCACTCAAAAGTAAAATACACTAGAGAAGCGCGTCCACCTTGAGGGTTCTTGCCATCTCTGAGGCCAAGCGTCGCGTCGCTGCTCCATCGTTGTCGGTGAAATCGCCGCTGTAGCAGGCACGCATGAATCAGTGACCACCTCCGATTTCGCAGTTCCAACAATCGGCTTTTAAACGTTTGTCAAACATGTAATTGGACGGACTTCATTTCAACGAACAGGCTGTCGGCCATAATAACCCAATTTAGGACGCCCGTCGCCAGCATGAAGTTATCACAAAACTATTGTTTTTTTTCTGAAATCCCCTATCAAATGACGAGTCGACCCAGATGAAGTTGGCACCAGTATTACCACCGAAATTTCCAATTACCCGGACGCTCCAGGATTCAGAATCGGCTATCGCGCAAGTGGGATGCTGTCCTACTTTCTGCCCCCGCGCGTGAACGCCCCTACACCTCCCGCGTCCTCCTTCACAGCACATTTTCCTGTGGCCCATCCTCTACACTCTACGCTGGCCGCTTCTCCTAGACTGGCATGTAACCGCCACGTACCACATAGTTTTGACTGATAATATCGCGGCTGGAAACATTAAAAGGCAAAACAGGTATCGCAGTGCATCCTTTAGTCATCTCCGACAGTTCGTATAATTTGATGTTCAACGTAAAGCTTTGCATAACGAGCTTCATGAGGGGACAAGCTGTCATCCACGCGACTGTAGCGCGAAGCTAAAAAAGTAAATGTTCAATCTGAATAAGCTTCATCCACGTTGCGAGTTTCCTCAGAGCAGGCTTGCCAAATAAGAGGCTTCTTCATTTGAGGGTATCTATGGCCACAAATAAACACATGCCGAGGAGGACAAAATTGATTATCGTAAGAGGCAAACCAGGCTAGATGTCTGACATGGTGGTGGTCACCTCAACTACAGTGTGCGGGCAAGGGAAAAAGTAGAACGAGAACTGAAAAAGCAAAGACAGCGCCGCGCATTATCCGAGTGTTAGAACCTCTTCTTTGGTATGTTGGTGTGGTTTACTAAACGTGGTTTTTGGGTGCTAGATGGGACGTACAAACACAAACACACAAGGCGCGTGTGTGTGTTGCGTGTGTGTGCGAGTGTGTGTGTGCGCCTGTGTGTCCTTTCTTTCGCATCTAGTGGACTTATAAGACAAGTTCATTTGTCGAAACGTTGGCTCCTCTTTGCACCTTGTCCTCATTTTGCACATTTTCTTTCGTATGTCGCATCTATTGCCCGAAAACCGTGTTTAGCTTCGTCATTTATGTGGCGTGTACGGTCGAATTACCCATAAAACTAATTAATGGAAGTAAACTCTACAACTCCAGTTTAAGCGGCGTGATACACACCATGTTTCTTACTTTTCATATCAGCTTCTTTCTTGGAATATTTGCGGCCACGGTGGCTCTGGCCACACTTGTGGACGTGGTCAATCCAGCGAAGCCCACCGCCAAGGACCACCAGTGTGTTGTTGGAAACACAGGTGAGAATCAAAGTGTGTTATCAATCATGGCGCGAGATAAACGAACACGACAAGCGCTTCGTTTTCATATTGCATACAGGCTGAATTTAGAGCGAATCAGATGATTTTGTTCTGGTGTTTTACGTGTCAAAACCACAATTTTATTACGGAGTACGCCGAAGTGGGGCACTCGGGATATGTTTTGTCAACTTGAGGGTTCTATAATGCGCACCTTAATCTAAGTAATTGGGCGTTTCTGCATTTCGGCATCATCAAAATGCGCTGACGTGGCTGAAGTTGAACCAGCGACATCGAGGTTAGAAGAGCGACGCCATAGCAACTTGGCTACCACTGCGAGTAGAACGAAGGATTATGAAGCGTAGTAGCCGTTTCGGAAGCTGATGCATTTATTTATTTCTCGCTAGCTAACCAACTTGCTTACTACATAATTGCATTTCATTTAACAATATTTTGATTAGTATTAGGTTATCTGGTAGATTATAGCCGACAAAAGAACAGCGCGACATCAGTAAAACATATTTGAAGCAAATTGGCATCCGCGCTACACCAGTGGCCAGAGGAGAGATTCGATTCCGCACGCCGACAACATCCCAACAGTTCAATATCAATTTTCTTGATTTCACAGCATACAAATGCACAAAGAAGTGAAAGAATGAAGAATAAGGAGAACATCATTATTCATAGCAAACAGGGAACAGTAACTTTAGATTTCGTAGGTGAAAACTAAACTACGTGACCTAAACGCCATGTCACTTGCTGTCTCGATACACCAGATTCCCAATACTTCATGGCAATTTTCGATTAATGTGTATGCGATCTTAAGACAAATTATTTCTTAGCCACGTACTGCAACTTTCCTGTGTCAGGTATGCTTCTAGCCTCTCATTCTGGGCTGACAGCGCAGATAGCCTCAAAATGTACTCCGGTATGTGTCACTAGTCGCCATGATCTTCCGAAGCATATATATATATATATATATATATATATATATATATATATATATATATATATATATATATATATGTCTGACGGCAGGATTCGAACACACGACCCCTACATAGCACGGCAGCCTGATGTGCTGACCGTTACACCAGTGGGGCATGCCCGAGCAGCCGGCACATCACGTCGCTAAGCATTTCTTAAGCATCCTTCAGCATATAACATCCTTAAACTTTGAGGCATTGGTACGTTTTATAGCTATATCTATTAACTGTTTGAACACTCCATGCGATCTTCCGCCGTCGCCGATGGCTATGCATACAAATACTTATTTGTTTAGTTTTTCCACGTTGTCAAAAAAAATTACTTGCATTAACTCTACACGTTCCCTTTGCGTCGGAATTTGAACGCCATGTGGCGAAATCTCTCTACACAGCTCCATGTTCCAATCACACAAATTGGTGTACTAAAGAAGCTGTACTCTGGCTAGACAGCTTGGCTTCCTAGAATAAATTGTAACACATCTGTGCAGACCCTGCAAGCTTGTGTCATCGTTCTCCCACTCACAGTAGAAACGGTAGTCTCTGTCGGTGCGCGTTGATGTTGCGCGCTCGCAACGTCACCCCACATGTTGTCAGAACGCCAACCGAAAGCCTCCTGTGAAAACTGGTTGCGGCTTAGCTCAGCTAACCCTGGATATGCAAAGCGAAAGCTTGGTTTAGCCTGGTTAAGTCTTGCTTTCACTTGGTTAAACTTTTACTTCGCTGTAGTTATTATACTTCGGTATACAATCATCGTTAAGCCAGGTATCACGGCTCTGCCTATGTTGGTGGCTAGACATGGCTGTGATTAAGCTTCGGTAGACACGCGTCTTTCGATGATGCGACGCCTGTTGTGCCACAGGGAAAGCCGAAGTTCTAGGCACGCAAAGAGACGCCGCGAACATGCGCAGCGTCGAAGCACAAATGGACAGGGCGCGAACGAAGTCGCTACATTGATATCGACGGTGCCACACCTGTTGCATTCCGGGCCCTCTCCAGTGAAGCTGCTCGCCGGGCGATATTCGCAGGGTGGTCAGACGCCGCTTGGTGACAACTGCTCAAAGCCTCCCTCTCTCGCGCAACGCTCAAAGGCGGCCCGGCCTCATTTTCATCCATGGCCAAGCTCGCACTGACTCGCCAGCGCGGCGCTCCTCTATTTACGCTCGAGCGGCCCATCGCCGCAAGCCGCACCGCACGCGTGCGGTCGCGCGAAAGATTGCACGTATAAAACACTTGTGCACAAATTTCGGCTTACAATGTGTAAGGTATACGCAGTGCACATAGTCTAAATGCTAATTTGTGCACAAGTGCTGGATACGTGCAATTTTTCGCGCGACCGCAAGCGTGCGGTGCGGCTTGCGGCGATGGGCGGCTCGAGCGTAAATCGGCCCTTAGCCAGGCGCGCAGCGAGTCACGTGGTCAGGCAGCAACCCAGCTATGGAGAGCGCATGCGCCAAGCCGGTGATGGCGGTGGTGCTCGGAGCGGCGCGTTGCCAAAGTTGCGGTGCAGCGAGGGTCAAATGAAGGTCAAATTGCGGGCGACGGCTAAACTTGGCGCGGCGCGATTGGTAAAGCGTTCGCTTTAAAAGCTGCAGCGTGTGCGGCGCTAAGTGCATCTCAACGCCGGAGTTCCTCAGGCGCGGCACTGCGGAAACACGAAGCTGAGGTTAATCGACAACGCCTTGAAAACCCTGCAGTCGCAGAGCGCGAATCGGACGCACACATCGTGTGCGCCGTGAGAATGCCGCAGTATAGGAACGCAAAGCCCACGCAACAACACACCGCACTGCTAACCGATGCTGCTCGGGGTCATCGAGTTCATTCGATTCACGTGTGTCTGCGTACACCCCGCGGCATGTGCTTACTTAGCCAGCTTCTGCTTACTGCAATTAATACTGCCACTAATGCTACGCGTCTTACTACGTTAATTACACTAACAAGTGTTCTTTAATATATATGCAAGTGAGTGTGATTTTTTAAATAAATAATACTATAGAACGGCCAAATTCAAACAGAATGCATCTGCCACAGAAGCCTGATAATGGAAGAATTACGCCACGGACGTTTTTCCCCCGTAATGGCGGGGTTCAACATCGGATCTCAGTTTTTACTCGTTAAATCTTCGAAATTATTGGAAATGAACGCGTCATCGTACGTCCTAATGGGCGCCGATCTCGAAGGTAGTGCAGTAATGAAAATTAAGTCCCACACTCCCGCTAATCCCCACACGCGAGGAGTGACGCGACAAAGTGCGGCGCGCTGTGACTCCGCCCCTTTCTAACACCCAACTCACTCAGGAAGGCTTTTGCTTTCATAGACTCAAAGTGGAGCTTGAATCGCGGTCCACCTTTTTTTTCTATTCTAACAGCAACTATCAAACGCTAAACGATAGCTCTGCACCTTGTCGATAACCTGCCACGTTAGTCGGACCGCTATGGCATCGCTCTGCTGAGCTCGAGGTCGTCGGTTCTCCAGAGGCCTAGCACTACAACTCGCAACTGCAACTAGCTAAAAACACAATATTCGTGGGATTACATTTTTCAATAGCAGCATCTAAGACACATCAAGTCAAAACTGTTCATTCCAGCTAGCATTTCGCGGTCTTCATTACAGCATGTGGCAAGTCCATAACGCGCGCCCTAAAACGTACTACAAATCCAAATTGTAAACTACGTTTCTGCACTTTTTTGTGCCAGACGTGATTTTCTAGTTTATGATTGAACAAGCCATGCATCCCACTGTTTATTATAGAAACATCGCCCCGTAACATGAAGCTGATCATTTACTTGATTACAACTTCGCTGCTGACTCCTCATGGTTTGAACTAGAAGCATCTGTACAGCCAGTACAGCGAGAGCCCTATTACCATGTAGAGCTGTCTAAATTACAAACATAAAGATCGGTTCGAATGGCAACATCATCTCATGCTTTCACAGGAACAAGTCTTTACGGCAATAACAATAATTTTTTTTTATTTCGGCAATTCGTACTCTGGCGCTGAATGTACGCGCCACAATATCTATAGAAGCCGCTAACAAAGGGATGGCCATAGCAATAGCAGAACAGATGAATGTAAAATGGAAAACCGTGTACACTGTTTAAAACCAGTTTCCTTACAATATGTACATAACATGACGAAAGCAAACATATACGCAAAACTATCTGTACACACATAATAATGTATACACACAATTAGGCACTATGTAGGTGCGAATATTACGAAGATCGCATATAATACAGCACAAAGCGGAGAGACAACAAAAAGATTTAGTTCTGACGCAGGCACCACCTACACTTTCCAATGTTGGGCTCCAGTTTCAGCAACAACCATAGCGCAAGGTTTCCGTGCAACTTTTCCAAAGCTGCCCATCTATACCACGAAAATTGTTTTTATGATAAGTAGCTGGCAGATTACCTTTCACAAGGAGCGCCAACTCTTATTCGAAACTACTTAATATGTTAAATGTAGGTTTGCTGCTTAGATATTAGGGCAGACATTATCCTAACACTTCGTGAAAGACGTAGGCGTAAAAAACCAAAAGGAAAAGTTAGTGCCATTTTATTTCGTGAACGCGGGCTACGCGCAAGCGTATGGGTGCTCATCATCATCATTATCATCATCATCAGACTGGATACGTCCACTGCAGGGCAAAGGCCTCTCCCATACTTCTCCAACTGCCCCGGTCATGTGCTAATTGTGGCCATGTCGTCCCTGCAAACTCCTTAATCTTATCCGTGCACCTTTCTTTCTGCCACCCCCTCCTACGCTTCCATTCTCTTGGAACCCAGTCCGTATAATGCTTAATAACCACCGGTGATCTTCCCTCCTCATTACATGCCCTGTCCATTCCCATCTCTTTTTCTTGATTTCAACTAAGATGGCATTAACTCGCGTTTGTTCCCTGGGTATGGGTGCTATTCCTTTTTAAAGCGAAGCTTTCCTTGTCTCACCGACTCGTCAGTCAGCGCCGAAAGCGCACTGCAGGAAAGTCCACTTACACATCCGCGTAGAACACGACAGTTTACATTCGCAGTAGCGCACCAGCGTCAACTGGCCGGCCGGTCCGTAGCCGCGTTCACATGAATGCGATGAACGGCGCGTCGCATCACATCACGTCAATATTCAAGCATATCTCATCCATGTAAACGACGCTAATGCGCTAGGGAAAGCACGTCGCATTAATACGCGAGGCAGGGTTGGATTGAGACGTGTAAGTCGACTTTCGCAGTGCATGGAAACGCGATCGCATCGCATTAGCAATTCTGGGAAATCGAATTCGCTACAGATGTGCTGCGCACGCAAAGCTGCGATGTGGCGTGACGTCGGACGCGTCTGGACGTGCTTACTTGCTAGCCTTCGATGTGCCATGGTCGCCGAGCTGCGGCGTGGCGTGGTGCCGGGAGCGTCTGATGCGCTGCTTTGCCTTCGATGTGCGACATCGTGCGTGCCCGCCATCGCACCCTACGTGATGCGCCACGTGTAAACGCTGGCGCATCGCCCTTCTCGCAATGCGCTAGAAAATGCGATGCGCTACTGTCGCATTCTGTCGCGTTCGTGAAAACGCGGCTAGTGCCTGATAACGGCGCGAAGCGACGAGCTCGACAAGAGTGGCGCATGCGCACAAAGTCCACTGGAAACGCAAGTTGTGTCAGTTAGGCATGACACAGCCCCTGTCGCGATTGATTGAGCTTCCCCTGCTTATCGAAGAGAGCAAGTGCACATGAACACGGGCTCGTCTTAGGACCTGAAAAAAAAATCAAAGCCCCTCTCTTAAAGAAAGATGGTTGAACGCTACGCTTCCCAGACAAACTGTATATATCTGCATTGCATTTTGCGCGTCACGTAATGCATTCCCGGCCGACACCATGGGTAGGCGGACGGTGCAGCGCACGGCTGAAAAATAGTCTGCCGTGCGCGAACGTAAGCGTGAGCGCGATTGTGCCCGTAAGGCCCATCCCATGTATCGGCAAGGGCATGCAGAAGCCATATGTGGGAGGCGCTTGTGCAGTCGAGATGCCTACTGGTCTTGCGGTCTTCAACGTGTACATCAGACCAAACACGTCTCTCTGTGACGCATAAACGTTCCTTGCAGTAACGATCAAGACATTACAGCCAGATAGTACGCCGATCCTCGTGTGCGGTGACTGTAGCATCAATGTGACGAAAGAGCACGGTAAATGGATCGAGAGTTTCATCCTAGATCGCTACTCGTTGAAACTGAAGACGCTACAGAGACCCACAACGCAACACCGTTCCTGCATTGACCTCACGTTTGCAAGCAAGCTGTGTCACGGTACGATGGCAGAGCCTCCGACCGTCTACCAGAGCGGTCACAAGGCAGTAGTGCGCAAGTGTAGAGTCGCCCGTGGAAGTGTGACTGTGTGCGTGTAATCAACGGCTACATGATCTGAAATGAAGGCTATAGAACTTAACGAAATGTGTCATCATTCAACTTCAACGTTCAATAAATACAATGCTAAACAAGCCATCAAATTGCATAAGCATAGCATCGGATCTCTCAGCATTTCTTGCATTTGTTGCGCAGTCGTTGGCTTTAGACTTTGGTTTCGATTCAGTTTGCCATGGGGGAAGCTTCGCCTTCAACAATCTTTCTTTAAGAAAGGAGCTTTGATTTTTTGTGCATTGCTCGTAGAATGTTTTAAAAATAATTTCATTGCGTGTAAGTGCGGCGGTATTACACGCAAGCGTACGTGCCTCGTCTCTGAAATCGGCAAGATAATGTGTGTCGCCGCAAGGAAAGCGAGCGCCGGAGGAGGAAGCTGCCTGGAGGTGGAGAAGAGAAACACACGCCAGGGAAAGTACGGGGAGGAGCGCGCTGAGGACGGATGGATGGATGGATGGATGGATGGATGGATGGATGGATGGATGGATGGATGGATGGATGGATGGATGGATGGATGCTATGAGCGCCCCCTCTGAAACAGGGCGGTGGGTTGAGATACCAAGCTCTTTTTATTATATTGCCTAATGTACTACCAGTCCTTAAAAATTAAAATTAAAAAAATAAGCGCGAAGAATCACCATCACCAAACTTTCTGAACGCATACTGGGAACTTCGTTGTACGCCTCCATTGCTAGTCGTTTCTCTACTTCCACCAATCTTCCGATAGCCTCTTAGTAATCTCTACTGCGGACATGTTTACTTTGCCCCTTCTCTCGCTGACGCCAAGGGCTTCAAGGAGGCCAGAGGTGCTTAAATCGACCGCTGGGCAGATACATTCACCTTCTAATAAGACAACCTCTATCGTTTCCATAGTTTCACCGCAGCAAGCGCAGCGCGCCCAAGCAACGCCACCTACAGCAGAGTAGAGCTAGGTGCCGTTGAGTGGAACGGTGGAGGAGAAAGGAGGCGAAGCGTCGCGGAAAAGAAGAGTAGGCGGAGGCGCGCTGGGTTGACCTTCGCTTGCAGTTGCTACGTGTGCCGGGTTCGTCTCGTGATCTGGAGGCAGAGCGCCGAGCGAGAAAAGCGGAGCAGCGACGCAAGCAGCGGTAGGCCGAGCGTAAGTCGACCGACCCCGAAGTGGTCGCCAAGCGCGGGCGCGAGCTGAAGAAGTGTAGAAAAAGGCGCGTGCTTGGCGTGCCGATGGAGACTCCAGAAGAGGAAGAAAGGGAAAAAGAATAATGGGAATACTACAATACCAAATTGCTTGAAATAATAAAGATTGCGTATTTCTTTACAGTGCCTTATTATCTTTCCTAATGTCACTTTATACATTGTGAAAACAAAAACAGTAACAAAGCATACAAAATAAAAAATGAGACTGGAAAAAACTGCCACATTTCCATACAATTAAAGCATTTTAGGTGAGCAAGCATGCTTACCGGCGAAAAAAAAAAAAACAATCGCTTTGGAGATATCGCCAGCAGCAGTGAGCGAATTCCCCTTCGTGCTGCCTCTCGCTTCAACGCGAATTAGGCGGCGAGAACACAGAGCACACCAAGGTGTCAGCACTCGCCGTACGGAACCCTCATCACGGATTGCTTTCATATTGGGGTTCACGCGTCTCTCTTCAACGAGAACTCAGCGGCTAGGACAAAGAGCACACGAGGCTGTCAGAAGTCTGCGCTCTCTGTCGCAGATCGCTTTCAAGATACGGCCCTCATGGCCGCGCCAGACGCAGCCACCGCTAAAGTGCGGTTATTCACTTTATCAAGGTACGACGCGGAATTCGCCTTGCGCCGCCGTCGGCAGTACATGCCGCAGCGCTGTCGTTTGCACTGGTCGGATCAAGCTCCATAACATCGATAACGACACCGGGCTACGTAGAGATGAGCAAGGCGCAAAATGCTATGCCATACTTAGACAACTCCCGGAGGAGTTTCTGCGTAAGTTATTTAAAACATTTTACGCGCAATAGAAACAAAGGGAATATGGAAAGGGAAGTGAAGAAGAACGTCACTAACATTTACCAAGACTTATTTTGGCATGGTAGCATATGCTGCCACACTAAAGGTATGGTAACACAACAGTACCTCCACCGCAATTTTCTTCTCCTCCTCCACGCGCCTTCCTCCTCCGGCGCTCGCTTCACTTGCGACTGCAAAAATTAATTCGCGGATTTCACAAACGGGGCATGTATGCTTGCGCGTGAAAAATTCCGCGCAGACAATTAGGACTGCATACGGATGGCAATGCGAATGCGTAAACAGTCCCTTTGGTGAAATGTATTCTTCCGCCCAATCCTTGGCCGAGCGTTTTAACTGCACCTAGGTAAGCAAAATCAAAACGCGCTCGCTTGCCCGTGAGCAGTTCATAGCTCTAATTCAATTTCGCACTATTGCTTTTTATATCACAGCCAAGATGTTAATGGCTAGGGTTCAATGCTACTTTCATGGGTGCGAGTATAAACTATCATCATCAGCAATAGCTCGTGCTACTCCTCGCGCGATCGCTGTCGTATTCAACAGCTGGCTCATTGGCGCCTTTCTGCATAACCGCCCGAACGCACTCGCGCAACTGCTCACGCTTTCGTTGTCGTCTTCTTCCACAGCTCGCTTATTGGCGCACCCAGCGTAACCGCGCGAACGCACTCGTGTCACTGCTTGCCCATTCGTTCACGTCTTTTTCCACAACTGGCTCATTGGTAGCTTTCGGAGCAACCACGCGAACGCACTCGTTCCATTGCTCCCACGTTCGTTGTCTTCTTCTAAAGCTGACGTTTTGGCGCCCCTCGGCATAACCTCGCGAACGCACTCCTGTCACTGCTAGGCTGTTCATTGTCGTCGTATTCCACAGCTGGCTCATTGGCGCCTTTCGACGTAACCACCCGAACGCACTCGTGACATTGCTCCTACGTACGTTGAATTCTTCGACAACTGGCTCATTGGTGTTCCTTGGTATAACATCGCGAACACACTCGTGCCATTGCTCCCACATTCGTTGCCGTCTTCTTCCGCAGCTGACTTATTGGGGCCCCCCGGCGTAACCGCGCGAACGCACTCGTGCCACTGCTCCCACGTTCGTTGTCGTCTTCTTCAACAGCTGAATCATTAGCGTGCTTCGGTATAACGTCGCGAACACACTCGTGCGATTGCTCCCACGTTCGTTTTCGTCTTCTTCTACAGTTGATTTATTGGTGCCCCTCGGCATAGCCACACGAACGTGATCGTGTCAAAGCTTGCCCGTTCGTTGTCGTGTTCTTCCACAGCTGGCTTTTGGCGCCCCCCGGCGTGACCGCGAGAACGCACTCGTGCCATTGCTCCCACGTTCGTTGTCATCTTCTTCTACAGCTCACTTATTGGTGCCCCTCGGCATAACCACGCGAACGCGCTCGTGTCATTGCTCGCCCGTTCGTTGTAGTCTTGTTCACAGCTGAATCATTGGCGTCCCTCGGCATAACCTCGCGAACACACTCGTGTAACTGCTCGCCCCTTCACAGTCGTCTTCTTTTACAGCTGGCTCATTTTTCGGCGTAAATACCCCAACGTGCTCGTGCAACGGCTCGCCCGTTCGTTGTTTTCCACAGCTGGCTCATTGACATCCCTCGGCATAACATCGCGAACGCACACGTGCAACTGCTCACGTGTTCTTTGTAGTCTTCTTCTACAGATGACTTACTGGCGCCGCTCAGCCTACCCAGAGAACGCACTCGTTTCACTGCTCACCGGTTCGTTGTCGTCTTCTTCCACAGCTCGCTCAATGGCGCCTTTCGGCGTAAGAACGCCAACGCACTCGTATCATTGCTCCCATGTTCGTTTTCTTCTTTTTCTACGGCTGACTTATTGGCGCCCCTCGGTGTAACATCGCGAACGCACTCGCGCCATTGCTTTCATGATCGTTGTCTTCTTCTACAGCTGACTTACTGGTGCCCCTCGGCACAACCACGCGATCGCACTCGTACCATTGCTCCCACGTTCATTGTCTTCTTCTACAGCTGACTTTTGGCTCCCCTCGGTATAACCTCGCGAACGTACTTCTGTCACTGCTCGCCCGCTCGTTGTCGTCGTATTCCACAGCTGGCTCATGGGCGCCTTTCGGCGTAACCACGCGAACGCACTCGTATCATTGCTCCCATGTTCGTTGTCTTCTTCGAAGGCTGAATTATTGGCGCCCTCTGGCTTAACCATGCGAACGCACTCGTGTCATTGTTCCAGCGTTCGTTGTCATCTGCTTCTACGGCTGGTTCATTGGCGCCACTCGGCATAGCCTCGCGAACGCATTCATGCCCTTGCTCCCACGTTCGTTGTCGTTTTCTTCCACAGCTGGGTCATTGGCGCCCCTCGGTGTAACCTCGCAAGCGTACTCGTGTCACTGCTCGCCCATTCGCTGTCTTCTTCTTCCACAGCTGGCTCGTTGGCGCCTTTCGGCGTAAGCACGCGAACACACTCATGTTAGTGCTCGCCCGTTCGTTGTCGTCTTCTTCCATACCTGGCTTATTGGCACCTTTCGGCGCAACCAGGCAAACGCACTCGTGCCATTGCTACCCCGTTCGTTGTCTTCTTCTTCCACAGCTGGCTTATTTTCGCCCCTTGGCGTAACCACGCGAACGTGCTCGTGCAACTGTTCACGTGTTCGTTGTCGTCTTCTTCCACAGCTGGCACATTGGTGCCCCTCGGCGAAACCGCAGGAAAGCTCTCGTTCCACTGCTCGCGCTTCATTGTCTTCTTGCACAGCTGGCTCATTGGCGCCTTTCGGCCTAACCGCGCGAACGCACTTGCGCAACTACTCGCGCTTTTGTTGCCTTCTTTTTCCACAGCTCGCTCATTGACGCCCCTCGGCGTAACCATGCAGACGCACTCGTGCCCCTGCGCGCACGTTCGTCGTCGTCGTCTTCTTCTTTCCCAGCTGACTCTGATGCCACTCATCATGCTAGGGTTCCCATACTGCCCCTCCCTCTGCGAAGGCGCTGAGGGCACTGGCCCAGTGCGAGACGATGCGGTAATTTCGGTCTGAACTTCTTTGCCTCAATATATCATGAAATGAACGCACGAATGTATATAGCAAATGAACGCGAATTTATAAAAATAAGTGAGTGTGCTTACTATTCGTCACGATGAGCATCGATCAAGACAGTAAATGTGTTTGTACCTTTGTTCAAAATGCTGTGTCACACCTTTGATGTGTACTACACAGCTTCGCTGGTCATCCACCTTCAGAGAATGGAATGGGTCATGTGTTTATACGCTCGTTTTCTACATTCATGACGTGGCTCCACCTCCTCGCCGTTGCAAGCATTATGCCCATTTTTAGTCATCAAGAATCGCGGAGCCTGATTGGCGTCGGGGAAGACTGCTCGTCTGGCACACCGGGGGCCCGGGCTCAATTCCACCCAGGCCGGAATTTACCAAAATTTGTTTTCAAAGTAAATAATTTATTTTGTTTACAGTAACCTCCCTGAGAAATTTGACATCAATTCAAGCGTTTTGTTACGTGCTTTTGCTCTTTGCGCCCTCAGCCATTCTTGGTACCATCTTTCGGTCACGGGCAAATTTCGCGTAATGGGATATATATTGTTTTCCCATTAAAACGTTAAGACTCAGCTACATTCATACCTGCGTAATGAGAAGCATGCTTGGCTTAGTAGGGAATGGTTACGATTAGTAAAGCAATGAACGGGGCAAGTTCGTGGACATCCGTAGTTATGCTTATCCCTCCACCTCAATCACCATGCATATAAGCGTGTCCTCTAACAGCATTAAACTATGGCGTACTTTCCCTAGGTACGTGCATCTCTTTTTTTTTTCACCCACCTTCTTTGTTACTTTAAAAAGCGGTACCCTTTTCCAACTAAGAGAGCTTGTCACTCAAACGCTGGCCTACATTGGCATTATCGTATTGTTACACCAAAACCGCCCAATTTCGCGGCAAACTGTGACAGCGTGACATTCTGTCACTGTCACCTGTCGTGATGCTAATGCGATGTATGTCTCTTTGTGTAGCACTGAACCCTGGCGCGACCGTGTGGCGATTTGGCCGACTTTGTGTAACTTACCCACGGAGCAACTAACATTCGCTTTCCTAGTCTCGCGCTCATTTTTTATATTTGTTCATTTTGTACCATTCTCCCTTTCTCAACGCAGGGTATTCCACCAGAGATATCATGTGCCTAGCTCCCCTGCCTTTCATTTTCTGTCCGTCTCTCTCTCACAGTTCCGTTGCAGCGTACACAGAGAAGCAATACGTCGTTCATGCTAATCGCACATGTGTGTCAGGAGTGTCGTTTATTCCTCCACTATACCCGTTTGAACAGAGAAAACATACTTTGTTAAGTTCTTTAGACTCTTAGCCTAGACATAGTGGCAAACCAATAGAAAAAAGAACGTTGTTGTATATCGTATGCTACTGTACGTTTTCTATGCATCTTTGCTATACATCTTTGCTCATTCTCGTCTATGTCCAGGTAAATTTCTTATGGTGCGCTTCCGCACGTTGTCTGTGATGTGCACCATGCGTGAGACGTTTCGCTTTGACACCTGTAAAGAGGATCGGCTCGACATCTTCAACGGACTGCGCGCATTGGCCATGGTGTGGACAATCGCCCTTCACACACACCTCTACATAGACGAAATCGCCCTAGGTAAGTTCGGGGAGAAAGACGAATATTGTGCCTGTATAGCGCTGTCGATTAGGATCAGCTTCTTTTTTTTTTCTCGCTATACAGAGTTGAGCCGGCTAATAAAAGCGCTGTCTTACTGTCAAATGTCTGCCAATTTGGGTCATCTTGATTACTTCCTTCCTGTCACAGATTTCGGCATTTTCTTAGAAACTGAAGAAGTAAAACAGCTGACGCGGCCCTGTGTCGATCTCTGTACATCAAAAGTGGTGGGGGAGGGGGTAAAAAAAGCGCCGCATCCAATTTATTTAATGGTCCGCGCCTGTCAAAGGTAAAATGGGAAAGCAGGTGGCTTAGCCACCGAAATATTTCGAAGCAATACTAAAGAAGAGCATCGGTAGCACAAAGATTTGCACAGTAGCCCATCATCAATCTGCTTTGAAGGAGCACTGTTCCTGTTTTTTTGTTATTGTTATTGTCATTGTTACGACCACAATTGATTCGCAATTTCTAAAATGTTTAGTAACGACCAGTATTGACTAATAATGACTGAAATGACTTGTCATGACTACTAATGACTACGAAATGACCAATATGTCTAACGAACTATACGAACGAGTCATGTTATTTTTACACAAATGCGGCATCGCCTGTTCTGTTTGTTAAAAATATTAAGCGCTTTACACAGATGCTGTTGTAAAGTAGTACGTAAGCATGCTACTCGTCTACGTGTACTTTATACATAAAACGTGCTCTACTCTCCTCTGTTATGTCCATCTCTTCTGAGGGGACATAAGCAGTCATTACTGCTCACTAATAAGCATTTTTACTCATTTGTAACTAATTGTGGTCATTACAAGCCGTCGTTAGACACGTTGGTCATATCTTAATCATCAGTAGTCATGACAAGACATTTAAGTCATAATTAGTCATTAGTCATTATTAGACTACACATTTTTAGTCATTTCTAATCAATTGTAGCCGTTGCAATCGGTCGTTAGACATATTGGTCATTTCGTAACCATTAGTAGTCATTACAAGTCATTTCAGTCATTATTATTCATTACTGGTCATTACTAAACATTTTAATAATTTCGAATCAATTGTAGTCGTTACAAGTCGTCGTTAGACATATTGTTCCTTGCATAGTCATTACTAGTCATTGCAAGTTGTTTTAGTCATTATTAGTCATTACTGCTCACTTAAGCACTTTTAGTCATTTGTAATCAAGTGTGGTCATTACAAGCCGTCATTAGACATATTGGTCATTTCGTAGTCATTAATTGTCATTACAAGTCATTAGTAGCCATTTTAGTCATTGCTACTCATTCTAGACATATCTAGTCATTTCTAATAAATTGGGGTCATCAGAAGCAGTCATTAGAGATATTGTTCATTTCAAAGACAGCAGTAGTCGTTACAAGTCATTACTATTCATTAGTAACCTGTACCAATGTCTATTATAATGTTATCATTCACTAACTGTCACTATCGATAATTTTTCATTCTTTAATCTGTCTTTATATGGCGTGATGACGCTTCGGCGGACACTCTGGCGATCAGGTCGGCTGTCACAAACTTCATCATGAGCCTAGAAAGGCTTTCGCTTTAAAAATGATTCGCCTTTAACGTCATTCACCACCACACAAAATTCAGTTATAGAATTTTCCGGATTTCCTCAGAAGAGATAAAATTGAGTGAATAATAAAAAAAATATTGTGAACAGGGTGAAAAGTAGAAAAACAGTACTCGGAAAAGAGGGTATATCTGCCGACAAATCCGTGTCTTATATTTTTTGCTTCTTTTTGTTATTTTTATTACTTCACGCAGGAAACATCGACGAAGTGTTTCGAAAGTCCAGAACGTTGCCAAGGCAGCTTATCGTGAACGCAACCATGAGCGTGTCAGTGTTTCTGACGATCAGGTTCGTCGATGCGTTTTTCTTCTAAGAATCGTAAATATTTAATCTCAGTTGGGATCACTCATCGGGCCTAGTAAACAGCATAGGTAAACTATGCCCCTGAGCAAGCCAGTGAGCTAAATGGTGTATTTCACAGCTCTAAAGCTGATGGAGATCCTGCAACACAGTGTTCGTGAACATTGCAACCTTTATTCAGTGGTACGATGAGTTTAAGAATCTTAACAAACGTTTGACTGGACGCGGGAATTTCGGCGCTGTTCAGGTCCTTCACCAGTGGTGGCAGCGTTCGCTCATTAGCTGCACACTAGCCATAAAGTTCAGGGTAGCTCAGGGTAGCTCAGGGCGCAGCTTGTTCTTTAGAAACTTCAGGCTGAGTGGTCCAAGAGCACTGACCGCACTCACAGGTGCGCGTCTCTGCACGTCACAGGAGGAGGTCAATGAGGCATTGCCTTCAGTGCCAGACTTGCTTTTAGACACGTATATAGCCTCGCGTTTCCAGCATGCCAGGACGCGGCCAGCGAAAGTCGGGTACATCACGCCGGCGACGCCAAGATCGCCGAAAAGTGGCCCCCTGCATAGTTCGGCGCGTTGACCATTGTCCAAAGCAGCGTGGCAATGACCTGTTGCCGCAATGCACGCGTATAGGTTGGCAGTGAGCGAGCGGGTTTTTTTTTTTTTTTTTTTTTCTGGTTGTCAAAGGTACAAACTTAGCACGTTCGCTTCAGTGAAACTGAATTGTAGGCTAGCATACTGCCGGCCAACAAAGCTAGCGCGCGACGCGCTCTGGTATAGCGGATCTGCAGTGAGATTAGAACACGTTCTGTATTCCGACTACTGCCGCGCCAAAGCGAGCTACAACGCCGCCGCGAACGCTGACTGTGCCGGACGCTGATCTGCTGTAAAGCGTCTAAATTAGAGTTATATCATAGAGAAAGGAATGCAACAAGAGCGGACACTCCCATAGAGCCCAGCGGCCGAATTGACTGCAGCGCACCAAGCCGTTGGCGTTAATACCTCAACCAGACTGCCGGTTTCGGTTTTATGCGCGCACGTATTGAATAATAGCTGGTATACGCGCCACGCCGGCTCCGCCTTTCTTTTTTTTTTCTACAGCTCAACCGCGCGCGCTCTTCGCGCGAAATCGTTTTATTATTAAGTAAAATTGATGGCCAACGATCTTCACAAGCCGCCATCGAATATGTGCCACGTGCAATTTCATAAAGGCGCAAGACGCCTTGTGTAATGAGGAAATGTTTGTTTTATTTATAAATGCTCGTTCCGGGCTTGTGCATCCATCCAACGTTGTGGCACCAGGTAAGCAGCAGTAGTTTCCGTAGGAAGCTCCACCAGACGATGTCAGCTCAAAAAAAAATTAATTACAAGCAAGTATTATTTTGGCATTAACATCTAATAATGCCTGTACAGGCGAAGCGCGACAGTGGTGAATGGGCGGCATTACAAACAAAAGCAGTTTGTATTTACACAGACGGCGTAGAATACACGCGACTCATCCCCAATAATACCGTACATACCACGAAAATATTCTATTTCCAAGCATTACCCTCCTCTCGGGCCTTAATTCCTGCACCTTAATGGCACCAATACGCTGGTTACTGCGCATTTCCAGAACTTAACTAGAACCGACGCGATATAGTACGCTACGAATACACAGAAACGGCCACAACACAGGCTCTCAACCAGTCCATGCTGCGCGCTCGCAGAAATTCCTTCTACTCGCACTCAAGATAAATACGTGGGTGCCGTTGAGAAGGCGGAATTTCGAGTTACTAGTTCCTGGCGCTTGAGCTCTTTGGCGTTATCTTTTGCGCGTTCTTCCGGCGCTAGCAACACACTCCCGTGTTATCACTCTTGACAGCTCCTCGCTGCGTTTTCGACAACCATGAGTACGGAACGAAGGCTTAAATTGTTGCGGAGTCATATAAATTGTCACAAACTTGTCGCAGTAAGATTCAGTACACACCAAACTGTCACCACGGCCTAGCTACATTTCGCTGCGTCACGACAGCCGCGCTGTGCGTGCCTCATAACATAAAAGTTCCGAAAATAATTTTAAACAATGTTCGGCGTCAGAGAAAGCGCCAGGAACTTGTCTAGTCAGTGCATTAAAGAGCGAAACTGTGCACCATGGCCAAGCTGCTTTTCGCTAACCGTTTCGCAGCGCCGGGCGCGCTCACTGCTCTTGAAAAGTACCACAATAACTAACGAAATTAGTTACAATAATGTTGGGGGACAGAGAAAGCGCCAAAACTTGTCGCAGTAAGATTCAGTATACGCGAAACTGCGTCACAGCACCCTGTGCGACTAGCATGCCCAAAAACGACCGAAATAAGTTAAAGTAGTATTGGGGCTCATAGAAAGCGTCGCAAACGTGTCCCAATGCGATTCAATAATTCAAATTAACTGCGCCATGACGGCCGCGCTGCTTTTCGTTAGCTGCGTCACAAGTCTAGCCTAGGTGCCGTGCCGTAAGCCTTATTGCTTGAAATGCGTCGCAGACTGTCGAACAAAATTTCTCACCTTGCCATAGTCCAATAGTGCAGCGGTGTCATGTCGAAGTTCAGAAGGAACGCGAGGATTCGCCTGGAGCCCACCAAACCAAGCTAAATCCAAAAATAGAAAAGCAGGCAGACGGGTGAACCAACAGGCCAACGCTCAGATGCGCGGCCGGTCTGTCTCGCTTCGGCGGTGTGTCTGACGAATGACGCAAGCATCTGGCTCGTCATTCGCCGATTCCCCTGTCGCTAGGCAACGGAAGTAAGCCACATTGTTTTAATTTAATTTATACGCAGATATTTTTACTTCTCCCGGGAAAGAATAAAAAAATAAAACAATTTCTGTTAATCTCATTTCACATTTTCTTTTTTCGATGCTCGCGGCACCAAACAGTCGGCGTTAATACTATAGGATGACGTATTTCCTGTTTCCAATTTTCGCCGAGTGTCCGCTCTTGTTAAATTCCTTTCTGTATGGTTACATCTCGGCGAGCCAGCGGGCCCAGCAGGCCAGCGTAGACGCCAGTGCGCGTGCTGTACCGCGCATGCGCACTGCAGCGCCGACGCTGGCCCGCTAGGCCCGCTGAACTATAACTAGTCTATTTTCGTCGACATAGCGTAACTGCGCCGCGCATCTCCGCGTTACGCCAGACTTTATAGGCACCTTTACTCAACGCAACTGCGAAAGAAGACTTTTCGGCTAGTTATAGTCTAGCGGGTTCAGCGTGCGACGCAGTGGATGGCAAAGTTGGAGACGTCACGCCAGCGACGCCAGGATCGTCTCAAGTTTGATCCCCCTGTATATTTCAGCGCGTTGAACGTGGCCCGCAACAGCGGGAGAACAACCGTTGCTGCAGCGCGTCGACATAAGAGCGCGGCGAGCGAGTGCCATTTCGTTTGACGAAAGGGCTCCCTTCAGGGCACCCGAACTGTAGGCCAGCACATGAGAACCACAGAGTTTTCTACAGTAATTGCTACAGGCAACTCTGACGCTGCAATCGTTCAGCCACCATGGGAATGGTGGGTAGTATGTATACAGATTTATCTGATATTCGTGGCTGTAGCTTGAGACGTTCTTGTTGTATTTCTTATTATGCACTATCTGCGTTCATTTCCCTAAATTTCCAAGAACTCCATACTTTTCTAAGTACAGGATGCTAAGTGCAGGAACCCTATTTTCTCTTTAAATACCGCGATTAAAGAACGTAAGTGACATCCAAGCAGTTCCGCAGACACATTCATTAATACCCGTCGCGAACGCTTTGCGCAATCGCTTTTACGACAATTTCCGTAAGGAGTGAAGACAATGAGAAATAATACACGAGACGTCGCACAAGTACAAAAACATAAGCCTTATTCTTATAGTTTTCTTTGCAGCACTAGCATCTTAAGGTGACTGCGTTATTTTTCGCCAATTCTTAGTGGCTTCATGCAATGGAAGACAGTCTGGAATCGATCGAATAACGAGAAGAGCAGAGACGGTTGGCTGGCGGTCATCATCCACAGGTACCTCAGGTGGGTTGTGAGCTTTTTTTTTTTTTCTTTTCGTTGGAATGTGCCGGCTCTGTGGCTAAATGATCTCGAATGCACAAATTTGGTAGTTTCTGCTCTGGCGAGGTGAGGACGCTGTACTTCGATGTAGCGTATTGTTGAGTAGCTTACACACGAAGCAGCAAACAATGCAAAAATTTATATTGGAAGTCGGTAGGGAAAACGCGGTACGTTGCATCGTCTTAAGCTCTACCAGCACGAGAGGAAATATTTATTCCATGCAGAACATGTGCATTCTTACTACAAAAGTTGTGGTGGAAGCAAAAAGCCACGTGTTAACGTTGCATAAATGCGTCTTTAAAAAAAATGCTATGAGAAACTTACTGCATATAACTTAAGACGACGATTTAAAGCCGAACACCGTTCACGTACAAACCATGAACAAAAAATTAGGTTCTCAAATACAACATCTCTCTGACTTTATTGGTTTCTTGAATATAATGTTAAAAGATTGTCTCACGAGACACAGCTAAAGGCAGATGAGTGCCTGATGCGACCATACCACCATACAAGGGTGCAGCTGCACTACAAAATGTTGTCGAAATGCGGTAAGCCTGCAAGAAAAATGCACATAAATATACCTATATACATTCGACATTCATTAGCAGCATTTGCAATGAACAATTTTTGAAAACGAACGGTAATACAGTACGTTATGAAAACATACCAACAACACACAAAAGAAAATACACTCATGAATGCATGCATCACTTAGAACATCAGAACATAGAGAAATAATAAATATCCAGGCAGTGAGGATAAAACTTTATCTTGGCTTTCATAAAACTTCTTATTTCTAAGTGCACAACACACAGAAGTAAACCCTGCATGCACTTATCGCAATGGTAATCATATAATGCGACAAAAACTTCTAGTTCACACATCCAATACAACACAAGGAGAAACATTCTCTTCGTTTTTTTTGTTTTTTTTTTTGTTTTTGGTTTTGTACTGGCGCTTAGTGGCGCAAGAGCTCCGCGTTGAGCAGATATTCATTCGTAAAGTTTGTTATTTTATGTTTATATTTGTATAGCTTTCTTATGTCGAGTATTCTAAACTGAGTAATGCAACTTGAACTTACAGAACGCTTTGTGTTGGTAACGCGAAATGTGACGTCAACTGGTCTACGTTGATCCACGCCGTTGTGCACCATACCAAGCACCAATAACTAATGCTAAAATGTGTCAAAGAATAACGTTTTATGGCAGTTGGAAAGTAATACCTTCACGTGCTTAATGCGCCGACACCACATGTGTCGTCTATTTGTTAGTCAGCATGAGGTGTCCAAGACAGGTTCTCGCTGCAAGAAGAAACACCAAAGAAACGAACGATTTAGGTCTGCTACATAAAACCTCTCGAAATTTCAGACCGACAGCTGCTCTTACCGTCATTCGTTTTCGCATGATTGAAATAAACTTTGTTCAGTTAAACCATATTTGCATCGAACTTTGCAAGCCAACATGTGGCTTCTCTGAAGTCGTCAGTGACATTTGTGGTTAAAAAATGCAGGTTTGTTGTTTCCGTACAATTGCAAATTTTAGTGCGCCTGTGAATTTTGCAGTGTCGACTATATAAACCAGAAAATAATGGGGGACCAAAAATGGAACCTTGAAGCACACCGTGTTTCATATGTGGGATGTAACAGTTCACCTATATTACCGTGGTATACTGCTCCATTTTTCGACCGCAGTTTTTAAGCAATGGTCGAGCAACGCTCCTGATACCTTGCAGATGTAATCTTCAGCGAAGTATATTGTGTTGAATATAATCGAATGTTTTTTTTTTACGTCAAGGAATATTGCTAGCTTCACATTTTTTTTAATCTTGGCAAGAAATATATCTGTGCGCAATCATCCTGGATCATTTAGATAACCCTTCTGCCATCAAAAGCCAGGAATTCCTCGGAGAAATGCTATTTTCTTTTGTTCTTAGTGGGCTTAAGGCACCAATTTTTTCCTGGCGTGATTGATGTCAGCATAAGTACATCGCTTGCTTTGGTATTTTGCGCATATTTAGGAGTGATATTTATTTTGCCGGTGTTACTGAAAGTATAAGAGGAATTTGCTTTATTGACACTGCCATACTTTTGAAATTCTTATATTATTTGTCCTTTACATTATTTCTAGAAATAAGCGTACTGTGTGATCCTGTGTTGCTCACTTATGTTCCACATTCACGTATAGTTACAAAATTTGTTTATGCTATTCCTGCGACCGCCTTGGGAGTGAATCTTATTGGTCCATGCGCATAATTTTGATGCAAATACACAATATTTACACACCATTTCGCGCAACGAGGCGATGCGCCCTCAAAGGTCGGCACGGCCTTGTCATACATTCTCCTTCGTTTATCCACTTTTCCTTAGATAAATTTCATTGAACTGCACTCTACGTTCCTTGTAGTTTCGGCGCAATAATAATAAGGGATGGTCAACTAGAGAGTAACCTTTTACACCGGGAACTCTATCGAAATGCTTGAAAACGGAAATATCGTTCTTGCCAGCCACAGCATCGACATTGATTAGGTTCGCTGCATTCTGGAAAGAAGGTTATGAAATACTGACGCTTGGAAGTATATTTTTATTTAGAAGGTAGACGCTTATGTGAGAGCAGGCGGGAATTAAGTTTTAAGAAAAGCTAGACAGTGATGCTTCGAGTTTACTGTTTTTAGAGAATACAGATATTCTGTGAACAGCTTATATTTGTAGATTCAAGGATATTTTCGCACATATCACATGACGTTGCTGTTGTTGTTTCAACACGGCGACGCGTGGCAGCAAGAAGCTTCGTCCACCACTTTTTCAGTCGCTGGTCTGCCATCGCATGACAGTAAAATTTATAGCACTCTAAATGATCTTAATATTAAGTGAACATGGTTTTTTTTCTCAAAAATAACGTCAGCAGTGCAATGATTTCACTTAAACTGTATTATATTACGTGACTTTCATCCCCTTTACGTGATTTAATTTTACACATATTATTGAATTGGGAAATCTGTAGTGACCGCACCTATTGAATATTTTCTTCAATTTTACCCATTTTCAGTAAGTTTCACGAAACATTTGATGGCTTAAAAGAATGTTTTAATTTTTTATGATTGGTGTAATGTTCTCTCACCTAAATGAAACTAACGTTATTCGAATATCAACACTGGTTCTCTTATGAGAAAATTTCTGCCATTCGCGTGTATTTTTAACGAAGGTGAGAATTTCTCAAAGCCGTCTTTTAATAACTTCTTCAATCGCACAAGACCTGAGAGGGCTCGAGACAGTCGACAGAAACCCGTGTCTATAAGCAAGACCTGAAACAGCTTCATGAAACAACTGAGATTCTGCGAATCAAAGTAATGTTCCTTACTCAATTGCAACGAACAATTTGCAGGATGTTTCCACTTGTGGCAGTCACGGTGTGCTTCCACTATTTACACGGCACATCTGGATATGGTGTGAACTGGGCCTACCACACAAAACTGCGCAGAAAAATCTTTGCTGAAAACTGGCACTATTACTTGTTTGGTGCACTCAACTTTCTGGGCATGGAAAAAATAGTAAGTATTTGATTCCAGTATGATTGTACCAAGAGTCTCGTCCCCATTTACCGTGGATCCCTGAAGGTGAGTGGCTGCCGCCAAATGAGAGTCCTCAACTGTGTTCCAGTGCGTTTGCCACATTTCTAAGGCAATGCCCAGTTGCCAGATGCCAGTACCCTGTACCGCTTATTCCTTGTCTTCCATAGGGACGTTAATCCGCATCTATAAATGAAGTCGTACTGAAAAATTCAAAATTACAAATGTAAAAAAACAAAATTTCGCAATATACGGTAGTGTAAGAGCTATTGCGCGACAACCCCCCCCTCTCCATAACCTGGCTGCTTGAGAGCGCGCGCCCTTTCCCCGGGCCCCTTCGACGGTGAGTCGGGGGACGCCCATGAGCACTTTGAAGGCAACTCGAACTCCGACTGCACGTCCAATCGACTAGCAAGCAACGTTTTCAGTTCAAACGCAACCACAAGGCCCCAGTGAGCAAATAAACGACGTTCTATATGATTTCACTGACAGCATTCAAGTATGCTCGCAGCTCCGGAGCTCTCATACTCGGCGCTTGACGCAAGACGACACCCATGAAGCGGCGAAGCGAGTTCGCGAGCGTTGCAACTATTGCCTCACATTTCATGCACCGTTCCGACGCTTACCACACTGTATGTTCATAACCATTCATATCTCAGAATCACGTATGATATCAATTTGAAGAAACAATAAACATATTCTACATCCAGTAAACGAAACACTAGATCCAGGCGTGCAAATCTCAGTCTGTTACCTAATGCACGCCTGCAGTAAGGCCCCTCCATACACGTTTATCGCCGACCAGGTTGTCGGCAACGGCGGTGCCACGTGGATGGAGGGACTTTAGCCTGCAGTGCGTTGGCCGTTTGGAAGGGACATGCCCGCCGCCGCTGCCCAACGTTGCCGGCCTACCACGTACGTTTGCAGTATTCCCAAAATATTTTTCGGCGATTTCACCACAGAGTAGGGTGCCTCGGTGTAAGCGTCGCCTCCCGCCGTTCAGGGTGCTGACAGCTTTTGACTATAGGCCCACGCCGCACCTCCGCCATATTGTGTCGGAGCTATTGAAACGGCCGTACGTGCGCGTGCATTAGTGAGTGCGGCGCGGTCGTGTTGCCTGGTGTTTGTTATTTCAATTATTCTGCGCTCGCGTTCTTTAAATTGAATTTTCGGGCTCGCGACGGGATATGAAAGGTGCTTGGCCGGTTTATCGCTAGAGATACTCCGTAATGCCCGTTTGATGCGTACCTTTGTGCACCAGCTCCATCCAGGAACGACACCAATGCCTTATATTTCCCCAAGACCCAGAACACAGCAAGAAAGCCGACAAGAACCTTCTTCATCTAAGCCATTATGCTTAAATTTGTGTCTTCGTGTGAAACGGTCTTCAGGAAGTTTTCAGATGCACTAGGCGTTTGCCCTTTAAAGTGTTTAATCGAGGTGATGAGGCGCCGGCTCAAACTCAATACGTCATTTCCAACACTCACATGCACTGAACTTCCAAGTGTCAGGAAAATGTTCTTGGTGAGTTTTGTCTTGTTCCGGCTCACCATTTATACTTGCACTGATTGTAGCAGCCAGATGTAAGGAGGGAGATGGGATATGGTAGTAAAACCAATGCAGGTGTAAACTCCAACAAATCTGTTCTGATGTTTATAATTAGCATATAAACTTGAGCTTTTCTTTGTCAATATTGTCGACTTTGTGCGCATGGCCTGCTGGGGTTCCAGGCAGCCTGAACGTGTTTGTGAGCTCCACTGAACTACATTTCTGTTTCCTGGTTGTCTTCATCTGGTTTTACTCGTTGCAGCTATAGGCATTGACCCTTTCTAAATCTGCCGAAATTTTTAAAAATCGCCTGAGACCGATAGCATACTTCTTGTCTTGGAGCTAGATTATTAGAAGAGGCAGACAATAATAGCATGAGAAATCAGAACACGTGTTCAAGAATTAACAAGAATTCGGTAATTAACATAATAATTATTTGCCTCAAGGCACATATTCCAATTTACGAAATTTAGCCGAATCTCCAGGATGACAGCAGTCTCGAGATAGTTCCCAAAGTGTGCAACGAAATACATGGGCGTTCCAGTTACTTTTGTGCTTCAATGCATAAAAGAGCATTTTGTTAAAAAATCAAGTGTAACAACAATAAATTTTCACGGTGAGTTTGATGGCGCACAGCTCCGATCTGATGACATCCTGGAAATTCATTCCCGGTGGATACGCCATGCAAATTCACCTGCATCAATTCACAAATTTCAATATGTGCTGTAAAATAATCAACAAAGAAGTTAATTAGTGATTTTTCAATTATTTGTGCAAATAATATCCGCAAATCTATATGACTAGGTATATGTTATCTGCGACAGGCGATTTTTAAAGATTCTGGAAGACTTGCAAATGGTCACCCCGTGTATTTAGATAATAAACATTTCCTTGTTTTTTTTAGCGACCTCTGTCATGTATTTCTTTCTCAAATCGCGGCACTCATCATGGCCCGTTGCATAACAGAACTAAGGCAAATGTGTTTTTCAGCAAAATATTTAGGCACTATAACTATAGTTTCTTAGCTTGTTAAACTTATTGTTATGCCCTTATTAAAAACAATAAATTCTGTGATTTACGAGTCAAAACCCCGATGTCATTATTATGCGTTGTGAGGGACTTCGAAATAATTTTGGCCACCTGTGGTTCTTTAACATGCACCTAAGTACACGAGCATCTTGTACCTTGCCCCGTTCGAAATTCGGCAGCCAGGGCCGTGATCAAAACTCCGGCCACGAGCTTGCTTTTTGACACTCAGATGGTGTGTCTCTCCTAATGTAAGACTGTTTCGGACCACGTGTTATTTACGATCCTAACCTTTCCCACGCACAATTTGTATCTCGATGAACACAGTACTTTACCTTTTGGTAACGTTACTATATTTATTCACCATTGTTTTATCGTATATATTTTCACGGCATGACACCACAAAAGTGTTCCGGTCAAAAGTAGCATCAGTCTTTTTTGAAGGACAACGTCTCAAATATTTAGTGCACACCATATGCTTCAACTTCGTGCTTGAAACAAATTTGTTAGCGTAAGCGAAACCGCGGCAAAATACGACTACTTATCTGCTGGGCTCGAAGCCTATTCTAGTATTGCTTTACTGTAAGCGTTCAAACCTCGTTTCAAAGGTGACATGTAAATCTTGCAATGCACGCAACCGTACAAGCTGCGAAAATGATAAAATTTTGCACTGTCAGCGAGCGCAGAACCTAAATTACCGCTGTCCGTCATAGCTTGCCTTTACTTTTCCCTGTACGGAGAAGCGTGGCATCGAGACATCCTGCCACAGAGTTGAGCACAGCGCCCCCTTTTGACTGAAGAAGACGCTGCGCTTCTGAGGAATACAAGTGGAGACTCAATAAAGTAAGTGTAGGTAACAGTCAAGAAGCCGCACTGCCATCATGTGTCCACACTGGAACAGGTGTGTTGAGTGGAGGAACGATCTGGAATACGGGAGTAAATACCTTGCGCGGCCAGCGCTAATCATGTAGACATGATTTCTCAAGGGCATTCTCAGACAAAATGGGCTGCGGTTTGTTTTACCAACATGGGACGTGTAGACAAAACGGAAAAACCGACTTGTCAGCATGGTAATTCATCCAGCGCGTATGTGTGACGGACGGTAGCAACTCACGACCTTAAGATCTGACTGATCGAAAACGCATTCAATGTGTTGAGACCAATGGAAACGAATGCTGCTGTAAAATTTCAAGCGTGGCTAAAACATTCGGCTCAAACTGCGCTTTGCGATCACGAATGATTGAAATGTCATCGATGCGTCGAGACGTCTTTTCGACCACCCGAGATTGTTTAAACGCTCTATACAAAGCCCTATCGCGCTTTTTCGGGTAAAAATTATGCATGCTAAGTGCTTTGACACCACCTTGGCCCGAACTTTACGTATTCACCCCAGTATGACGTCCTCTGTACGCCTTAATCTCGCTCCTCGTACTTCGCGCAGACTGGGTAACAACTCTGGCTTAGCGCGCATTCATGGTGATACTGACGCATTTAACTAATCGGCTCTTCCGCGAGCTATTCGGTTGTGGATTGACCTTCAAGGCAACCTTTCATCGGGGTGAGATCGCGCAATGCTTTAAGATAATCTGAAAAAATATCAATGCTCCAAAATTTGATGTTTTTAATGTGGTACTTTCATCATTGCCCTTTCCTGTAGTACTGTTGCCGATATGTCAGGCTTCTTGTTCTTTTTTTTTCTTTCTTCAGCACGTGAAAACAATCGTTTATCAGTTGTCGTTACTCTACGAATCACTGTTGTTGTTGAGTTAAAATTGCTTTTTCGTCCGTTGCTGCTTTTTCATTTTTGTGTTTTTAGCTTTGAATGCAATTGTTTCTCCCTTGATTTTATAATGTGTCTTTTTACGTTGCTGGGTTCATTCGCATCTTTCAGCACTAATCGATGTTTTAATTTGTTAAGGGGGTATTGTATTTTAACATTTCAGTATGTATTTACTGTACTGCCCTCATCACACAATGCCCCACGAAGGCTGTAAAAGGTACTCATAAAAAAATAAGCAAGTTATCGCTATATAATTTTCATTGCAAACCACAATTACGATTCTCTGTTTTGTTTCCTTGTGGGATTTGCCACCATTCATATAGGGTGTCCTAGCCTAGTTTAACCAAGCTGTTGAACGGAAAATTAATATTTAAATAAGCATGGTGCAGATACAATTTCAATACTTACGGAGATCGGCTGTTAGACCTCTAATAACCTAACACCTTAGGGTGATATAACCGTAACTTGCATCGTGTTTTCCATTATCTATTTTTATTTTACAGCTTTGCTAACGTCAGCTGGGACACACAATGTGCCGTAACGATTACCAAAAGGACCTCAAATAAGCGCATGCAGCCCTGTGTGATGCAGCTACTGCACCAATCACTTCCCGCATTTATTCTCTGTCATCCAAGCGTAAGAGTCCTAAGGAACATCAGGCAGGTCCTTAATATGGTTCAAACTGCGCCCGTGTTCCATTACTGCTCAGGCTCCTATCCTTTTTTTCTCTCTCTTTCTATTGCCCTTCAACAAGAAACCTAACGAGAACGTCTTGAATAAAGCCAATGATTTATGCCGGGAGAGAGGGGCCATCTCACGCTGCAATACGACGGATAGATAGGCTAGTCGGTAGTGCATTCTCGGAATAAACTTCAGCACTTATGTTGTGTGTCACCTTATTTGTGTCCCCTCGTTCTTGCGCGAAAGGTGTTTCCGAGGAGGCTCATGTCTCACAACTATAAGAAGATGGGCAAAATTAAGACATGCGCCGACGACGGAGACAAGACTAGCGCCCGTACCTCTTCTAATAGTTATGTAAACAGGCTAGACCTAGAAAAAGTGCTCATGCAGCAGTTTATTCATATCACCAAAATACCTTTTTTATTTACCCATTGCAGTGTAGCCCTCAGCAATGGTACACATCGACTGACTTTCAAGTGTTCGTGTTCATGCTGTTCTTCACGACGAGGCTAAAAAGGCAAGAATGTATTGGTTAATTAGGTTTTCTCTTCGTATCTTTAAGATACCACACGTAAAAAATGCGCGAAATCGCCCTTCTGGTTGCTCTTTCATCTCGCAGCTGCCCCCCCAAAAAAAATGTGTCTGATCGCGGAGGAAGGAAAGAAACGAGGAGGGGCGTGACGTCACGCGTAAGCACTCGCGAATCAATTCTCCGCCGAAGCCGTTCCCTTCACATTCCCTCTCTCCGGCGCCTCTGAAAGTAGATCAACAACGTGAGCTCCAACACTAGGCTGCGCACCGCGGCCCATGTATGTCTGCTTCCCGCTAATTAGCAATGGTCGAACAATAGAGGTCACTGTAGCCAATGTTTCGACAAGAAGTCTTCCCTTCGTAGCAACAACTACCCTGATGAAGGCGAGCCCCCTAACTGAAACGTTGGCTCCAGTGACGTCTCTTGTTCGACCACCCTTGATGACTTCAAGTCTTAAGAGGAAGCTTTAGCTCTCGTGCTCCTATCTAAATACATGTAAAAGGAGAATTCGTTTTTCTCGGCAACCACTGCACCAAATTTGACGGGGTTTGCTGCATTTAAAAGAAAAACTTAAAATCTAGTGACTGTTGGTTTCGAATTTTTGAGTTAGGTCGTAAATTTTTTATTAAAAATTGGCAAAAATTGAAAACTTTCGAAAAACGAAACTATCAAGTTTACAACTCTGTAACTCAACCACTAAAAATGATAATACAATTCTGTGAGTTGCATCTAATAGTACATCTAAAGCGGACAAAATTGATGTGTTACACATGAATATAAAAAAAATTTAATCATAGAGAAATACAACTTTTGCAAAACCGTTGTAACCAACGTAACGAATTCACGTAAGATGTAAAATGACATATTGAATTTGTCCGCTTTGAATGATCTAATGGATGCCGTTTACAGAACCGCGATATCAGTTTTTGATGCAGAGCTATGAATTTGTAAACTTCGTGCTTCTATTTTTTTCAAACGGTCAAATATTTGAAAATCGTTTTAAGAAAATTCAAGCCCTAAATCGAAATTCCGCTTCCAACAGTCACTAGAATTTAACTTTCTCTTTCAAATGCAACAAATTTCATCAAAATCGGTCTAGGGGTTATCTCATAAAAACGTTTTTGCGTTTTTACATGTATTTGAATAGGCCGCGTCGGAGTTGGGCCCGAGCTAAAGCTTCCTCTTAATCTGCCGATGAACCTACGGCTTGTTTTGCTGCCGGTAGGTTTTGTTCGGTGAGCAGTTGTTCGGGATGTGCTCTACCGACCACTCTGTGCACATCTCCCACCAATGTGATTGTGTAACTTTGGTCGCTGCTTGCTGAGAATACCTGTATATTTTTTTAAATGTTTTTTTAGGAGACGCGTCAGTGCATGCCGTAGCCAGGAACACAAGAAACTTACCTCTACGTGCTCACGTGCCTACTTTGGTAGGCTCCAATTCTGCCACGTGTCGCTCTTTCCTAGCTTCTTCCTTCCTTCTTATCTCTAAGGCATTTGCGCGCTGTAAGCACCCGTTTCTGCAGCCTTAACCGTGCGCGCGGTGAGCCATTAGTACAGCCAGGGACCACGCGCATTTTTGGCAGCTAGCGCGGCCGTAACACTGGGCTTGCAGCGCCCTACTTACAATCTCTTTAGGGTTTCTTTCATCGCCTGCTCGTATTGCGCTTTGTTCCTCACATGGACACTTAAGTATACCAGCAATAAAACACGCATGCCACAAGTCATCATTAACTTTATCCTCGCTCAGTGCATCTTCGCTGTGTTCGAAAGCGTACTTCGTGTCATCTGCATGCGTTACGGGCCACGCGGTCGCTACATTGCGTCCTTTTTAAGAAGTGAACGACCAGGGCAACACGATTAAAATTGAAAACGGACATACCAAAAAACATTAAGCAAGAAAATCGTGGTAAATGAAGCTGCGCTACTTGGTTTACTATTTGCTTCCTAGGTTAATTCGACTAATTGAGCGTGTTTCAGCAGAACAAGCTAGAACGGTCAAAGTAAAAGAAACATTGTATTACAGATCAAGTAAATTTACGTAATTGAGTTGTACATAAAACGACGGTTAGTCGCGCCGCCTTCATCCACATTCTTGCAATACAGACGAGGTTGCCAGGAGTAATTGCGCTTTGTACAGCGATAATGTGAAAAAAAAAAGAAAAGATAACATGTTTTACCATTCACATATTTATTTATTTATTTATTTATTTATTTATTTATTTATTTATTTATTTATTTTACCCTCAGGGTTTGCACATTACAGAGGGGAGGGGCATATTACAGACGAAAATTGGAAAAACAGTTGATACAATCACAATAAGAAGCATGAACAATCACCAGCTTAATATCATACCTGCCTATGCTAACGCGATATTTTTTCAGCATCGCGTTTTATTATGACAGGACTAAAGAGTTTGTGAAAGTGCCCGTGGCTATATACATTCTGTTTTGGGCGATTCTGAGCGAGTGGAAAATTCACCGTACACGACAGCGACCTAGAATGATCTATTCTAGAAAACAATACTTGTGTTCTCGATTTTAAATGTATTTGTAGCTCTTGAGGATATTTGATTATTTACTCCTCCGGTCCTGGGGGTGTATATTCTCTATTTTTTGACGTTCGAACGATGAAGAAATCATGAAGAATCAGGTCCTGAAGAAATCATACAATATTAATCATTTTTTTATTATTACTGGGGGGAAGGGTATTGATCACTGAATGTGACGTACAATCAGCCTTCTTTATTATGAGACCTTGCGCCCTTGCACTTACGGTGAAAAAACGATGCGTGAATTCTCAAGGGCGCTATCACTCACTAAAATATACTTCTTTTGTGCTCGCGGAGTTCATGATTGCCATTCAAGAAGGTACAGGCAATTCACGGATAATATGGTAGTCTGCGACGTCCATACAATCAGTTTTGTTTCGGACTTGTTCAAGCAGGCGCATGGCATTTCTCCCAATTTATTTTCCAGGTCAAGTTATGACGCCTGATCATCAGTTTCAAAAACGGTCACAAGAAGAGGGCGAGAAAACGCGATGATAGACTAACAGCCTAGATTAGCATGTTAAGTGAACCGGCTGTTATTAGCTCGCCGCTGTCCTGCGTTGCTTTCTTATGTCAGTTCTTCTTTAACTGCGGGCCGTGTATCGCATTTAACAGGCCCGGCGCGTAGCGTTAACATGAGTGCAGCTCATGCCTAGCGTGTTGTGCATCGCCTGAGTGTCTTTTGCATCCACGAGAAGAAAGGCTGATTGCAAACGGTGAAGATAAACACATAGAGAGAGAGAGAGAATAAGATGAGAAAGAAACGACGGGGAACCTAACTACGATACAAACATACAGCTTCCTACCCTGTACTTTGGGATGGGTAGGGGGAAACAGAAAGAAAAGTCGCAGTTTCGCAAGCATCGATTGCGACGGCAAATTAGTGGACAGCTATACGAAGTAGGGATAGTAGGTTTATCGGCCATATAACCTTCTAAACGTGGCCACACTATACTCGCAGACAACTTTCTGCGGATATGAAGTAAAAGCAGCGGGCGCGTGGCTGCTGCACATGTGTTACCGTTCCAAGTAGTCCGCCAGCATTTCACAGTGCTTGTGGTTGCTCGGAACAGACGCTGAATCTACGCAGCTTCCACGTGTGACGGTTTCGCATTTGCCCAGACGCAGAAGAAAAAAGCCGCAAAAATAGTAGACCTTTACACTCAGTGGTGTGCTCTGTCTTACTCAACTGTTGCTAATAAGGTGTTTATTTGTTGTCATCCCCTCACAAAACTCACTTGAATTAACATACGGGGCTCTATTAAGAAGCGCTCTCATTCTTGCGCGCTTTGCATCCATAGCTTTCCCTTCATAGCTACAGAAAGTTGTCCGCGAGTATAACTAAATTAACGACCATGGTGTCATGAGCGCGAAAGCCAACATGAAAAGATTTCCCTCGATGACCGCGGAAACTCGCTGTCGAAACGCTGCAGTGAGGAAACGCGGCAGCAGCAGCGAGCGAATTGACCTTCGTGCAGCTGCTCGCATCAACGCGAACTGCGCCTTGGAAACACAGCGCAGCGCGGACTCTGTACCCGTCAAAGATGGCTCTCAAGATACAGCGGCCCAGGCGGACGCACGTGGCCGCCTGGGCCACCCGGAGTAATGCGATGAGCATTCGAGCAACGCAGGTTCGTTTATTTAACATCTGCAGTAGTCATTCTGAGACTTCCGTTGCTTCGGCTATTGCAACATACGGCGGTATCGTCCCACTTTACTATTTCACTCGCTTGTAAAGTTCGCCGGTTAAGAGGAAACATTAGCTCGGGTGCTCCTACCTAAATACATGTAAAAGGGAAATTCGTTTTTCTCGGCAACCACTGCACCAAATTTGACGAGGTTTGTTGCATTCAAAAGAAAAGCTTAAAATCTAGTGACCGTTGGTTCCAAATTTTTATTTAGGTTGTCAATTTTTAATTAAAAATTGGCAAAAATCAAAAATATTCAGAAAGCGAAACTACCCAGTTTACTACTCTCTAGCTCAGCAAGAAAACATGACACCTCAGTTCTGTAAATCACGTTTAATAGTACATTTAAAGCGGACAAAATTGATATCTTACAAATGAATCTTAAAAAATCAGTAATATGGAAATACACCTTTTGGAGAACCCTTGTACACGACGTAACAAATTCACGTAAAATATAAATTGACATATGGAATTTGTCCACTGTCAACGATCTAACGGTAGCCGTTTACAGAACCGCGATATATGTTTTTGATGCAGAGCGATTAATTTGTAAACTATGTGCGTCTCTCTTTGTCGAACTTTCGGATTTTCGAAAATCCTTTTAACAAAATTCACGCCCTAAATCAAAATTCCGCTTGCAACAGTCACTAGGACTTAACTTTCTCTCTCAAATGCAACAAATTTCATTAAAGTCGGTCCAGGGGTTATCTCAGAAAAACGTTTTTGCGTTTCACATGTATTTGAATAGGCCGCGTCGGAGTTTGGCCCGAGCTAAAGCTTCCTCTTAACATAGTGGCATGGCGAATACTATATGGCCCCGACGTAGTGACCGCGATGGAATAAAAAAGAAGAAATAACGTCGATGGAACCACGAAGGCGGTACGACGACGACTGCTTGACGACAATGGGATAACGATTCTTAAAGCATAACCGTTGTTTAACAATGACAGCGTAAGAACTACGACATCATGATGATTGGATGAAGAGGAGGGTATACAACGGCGGCGTGACGACGACGGCACGACAACCCGATTGCGAAGCTGGAATGACCATGACGGCATGACCACGGTGGCATGATGACGATGGTATGGTGGGGGCGTCATAGTGACTGTCTGATGATGACGCAATGGCGCCACAATGATGACGATGACATGACGACGGCGACGTAATCACGATTGAATGACGAATGCATGATTGCGCTGAAGGACGAAAGAGTGACGTCGATGGATCGAAAATGTCGGTATGACACCTAAGGCATGACGGCAATAGGAGTACGACATGAGGAAGCTGCTGTGATGACTGTGAGCCAGTGACATGTTACTGGCTATGAGTCAGCGACATAGCAAAGTTGGACGAGGTCGGAGTATGTGGCATATAGCGAAGGCAAGGAAAGTCTCACAGCTACCCCTACACGTGTTAAATAAACGTGACTTCAGGAACTTGATCTGTTGCCA